>NC_134265.1:59607167-60248834 GCF_031893055.1 Leptodactylus fuscus
TGAATTCCCAGTCAGACAATGGCACTGTATACCAGTAGTAAAAATTGTGAGTGCACGTAACCCCAATATATTCTTTGAATTACCAGTCAGAAACTGGCACTATATGGCAGTAGCAAGAAATGAGGGTATTTGTATTCCCAATATATTCTTTGAATTCCCAGTCAGACAATGGCACTGTATACCAGTAGTAAAAATTGTGGGTGCACGTAACCCCAATATATTCTTTGAATTACCAGTCAGACACTGGCACTATATGGCAGTAGCAAGAAATGAGGGTATTTGTATTCCCAATATATTCTTTGAATTACCAGTCAGACACTGGCACTATATGGCAGTAGCAAGAAATGAGGGTATTTATAACCCCAATATATTCTTTGAATTCCCAGTCAGACAATGGCACTGTATACCAGTAGTAAAAATTGTGGGTGCACGTAACCACAATATATTCTTTGAATTACCAGTCAGAAACTGGCACTATATGGCAGTAGCAAGAAATGAGGGTATTTATAACCCCAATATATTCTTTGAATTCCCAGTCAGACAATGGCACTGTATACCAGTAGTAAAAATTGTGGGTGCACGTAACCCCAATATATTCTTTGAATTACCAGTCAGAAACTGGCACTATATGGCAGTAGCAAGAAATGAGGGTATTTGTATTCCCAATATATTCTTTGAATTCCCAGTCAGACACTGGCACTATATGGCAGTAGCAAGAAATGAGGGTATTTGTATTCCCAATATATTCTTTGAATTCCCAGTCAGACAATGGCACTGTATACCAGTAGTAAAAATTGTGGGTGCACGTAACCCCAATATATTCTTTGAATTACCAGTCAGAAACTGGCACTATATGGCAGTAGCAAGAAATGAGGGTATTTATAACCCCAATATATTCTTTGAATTCCCAGTCACACAATGGCACTGTATACCAGTAGTAAAAATTGTGGGTGCACGTAACCCCAATATATTCTTTGAATTCCCAGTCAGACACTGGCACTATATGGCAGTAGCAAGAAATGAGGGTGTTTGTATTCCCAATATATTCTTTGAATTCCCAGTCAGACAATGGCACTGTATACCAGTAGTAAAAATTGTGGGTGTATATAGCCCCAATTCTATTGCTAGGGGACTTGCAGGGTATTTCTGGGGTGAAGGTGGGGGGGCACACCGTTGGAACGGGTATCGGGGTATATATCGGGTATACGGGAATACACTGACAGTGTATTCCATTCAGGATCCTGGGAAAGCTGGGTTGCGGCGATTGAGCCCGTCAGTGCCACGTTACACTGACAAGCTTCTCCCTGGAATTTAGCTCTTACAAGAGCTGTTGGTTGTCTTCTCCTTCCTATCCTAGCCTGTCCCTGCCTACCCAGAATCTAAGCCCTAGCTAGCTGGACGGAAACCTCCGTCCTCGGTGAATTGCAAGCTCAGAATGACGCGAACCTGGGCGGCGCTGTTCTTTTAAATTAGAGGTCACATGTTTTCGGCAGCCAATGGGTTTTGCCTACTTTTCTCAACGTCACCGGTGTCGTAGTTCCTGTCCCACCTACCCTGCGCTGTTATTGGAGCAAAAAAGGCGCCAGGGAAGGTGGGAGGGGAATCGAGTAATGGCGCACTTTACCACGCGGTGTTCGATTCGATTCGAACATGCCGAACAGCCTAATATCCGATCGAACATGAGTTCGATAGAACACTGTTCGCTCATCTCTACACAGGACATATCCAGTGACAACAGTGCTCAAACTGGCAGCAAAAGGGGGATTCATTAGTTTCAATAGGTGACGACGATATTTTATAAAATACTTTTATATGGAATATGATTGTTGTTGAAGGAGTGCCCCTTTAAGGAACTGGATAAAAATCATGTGAATACAGTATAGCAATCACCAATTTTACACAGCTACTTGGGATATAAAAGAGGACTATCGTGGTAATCTTTTACTTTGTATCTTGGATATTGAGGCATATATAGTACTGTGCAAAAGTGTTAGACAGGTGTGAAAAAATGCTGCAAAGAAAGAATGCTTTCAAAAACACAAATGTTGATAGGTTTTTTTTTTTTGTCAAATAAAGTGTAAAGTGAATGAACAAAGAGAAATCTAAATCACCCATTGAAGTAGAATCCTGGAAGTGATGATATGACCCCCACAGAGCCCTGATCTTATCATCGTCCAGTCTGTCTGGGATTGCATGAAGAGACAGAAGGATTGGAGAAAGCCTACATTCACAGAAGATCTGTGCTTAGATTTTCAAGATTTCTGGAAGAACTTCTCTGCCGAGTATCTTCAAAAACTGTCTGCAAGTATACCGAGAAGAATTGATGGAAGGAAAGGGTCGTCACTAGAGATGAGCGAACAGTGTTCTATCGAACTCATGTTCGATCGGATATTAGGCTGTTCGGCATGTTCGAATCGAATCGAACACCGCGTGGTAAAGTGCGCCATTACTCGATTCCCCTCCCACCTTCCCTGGCGCCTTTTTTGCTCCAATAACAGCGCAGGGTAGGTGGGACAGGAACTACGACACCGGTGACGTTGAAAAAAGTAGGCAAAACCCATTGGCTGCCGAAAACATGTGACCTCTAATTTAAAAGAACAGCGACGCCCAGCTTCGCGTCATTCTGAGCTTGCAATTCACCGGGGACGGAGGTTTCCGTCCAGTTAGCTAGGGCTTAGATTCTGGGTAGGCAGGGACAGGCTAGGATAGGAAGGAGAAGACAACCAACAGCTCTTGTAAGAGCTAAATTCCAGGGAGAAGCTTGTCAGTGTAACGTGGCACTGACGGGCTCAATCGCCGCAACCCAGCTTTCCCAGGATCCTGAATGGAATACACTGTCAGTGTATTCCCGTATACCCGATATATACCCCGATACCCGTTCCAACGGTGTGCCCCCCCACCTTCACCCCAGAAATACCCTGCAAGTCCCCTAGCAATAGAATTGGGGCTATATACACCCACAATTTTTACTACTGGTATACAGTGCCATTGTCTGACTGGGAATTCAAAGAATATATTGGGAATACAAATACCCTCATTTCTTGCTACTGCCATATAGTGCCAGTTTCTGACTGGTAATTCAAAGAATATATTGGGGTTACGTGCACCCACAATTTTTACTACTGGTATACAGTGCCATTGTCTGACTGGGAATTCAAAGAGTATATTGGGAATACAAATACCCTCATTTCTTGCAACTGCCATATAGTGCCAGTTTCTGACTGGGAATTCAAAGAATATATTGGGGTTACGTGCACCCACAATTTTTACTACTGGTATACAGTGCCATTGTCTGACTGGGAATTCAAAGAATATATTGGGGTTATAAATACCCTCATTTCTTGCTACTGCCATATAGTGCCAGTTTCTGACTGGTAATTCAAAGAATATATTGGGGTTACGTGCACCCACAATTTTTACTACTGGTATACAGTGCCATTGTCTGACTGGGAATTCAAAGAATATATTGGGAATACAAATACCCTCATTTCTTGCTACTGCCATATAGTGCCAGTTTCTGACTGGTAATTCAAAGAATATATTGGGGTTACGTGCACCCACAATTTTTACTACTGGTATACAGTGCCATTGTCTGACTGGGAATTCAAAGAGTATATTGGGAATACAAATACCCTCATTTCTTGCTACTGCCATATAGTGCCAGTTTCTGACTGGGAATTCAAAGAATATATTGGGGTTACGTGCACCCACAATTTTTACTACTGGTATACAGTGCCATTGTCTGACTGGGAATTCAAAGAATATATTGGGGTTATAAATACCCTCATTTCTTGCTACTGCCATATAGTGCCAGTTTCTGACTGGTAATTCAAAGAATATATTGGGGTTACGTGCACCCACAATTTTTACTACTGGTATACAGTGCCATTGTCTGACTGGGAATTCAAAGAATATATTGGGAATACAAATACCCTCATTTCTTGCTACTGCCATATAGTGCCAGTTTCTGACTGGGAATTCAAAGAATATATTGGGGTTACGTGCACCCACAATTTTTACTACTGGTATACAGTGCCATTGTCTGACTGGGAATTCAAAGAATATATTGGGGTTATAAATACCCTCATTTCTTGCTACTGCCATATAGTGCCAGTTTCTGACTGGTAATTCAAAGAATATATTGGGGTTACGTGCACCCACAATTTTTACTACTGGTATACAGTGCCATTGTCTGACTGGGAATTCAAAGAGTATATTGGGAATACAAATACCCTCATTTCTTGCTACTGCCATATAGTGCCAGTTTCTGACTGGGAATTCAAAGAATATATTGGGGTTACGTGCACCCACAATTTTTACTACTGGTATACAGTGCCATTGTCTGACTGGGAATTCAAAGAATATATTGGGGTTATAAATACCCTCATTTCTTGCTACTGCCATATAGTGCCAGTTTCTGACTGGTAATTCAAAGAATATATTGGGGTTACGTGCACCCACAATTTTTACTACTGGTATACAGTGCCATTGTCTGACTGGGAATTCAAAGAGTATATTGGGAATACAAATACCCTCATTTCTTGCTACTGCCATATAGTGCCAGTTTCTGACTGGTAATTCAAAGAATATATTGGGGTTACGTGCACCCACAATTTTTACTACTGGTATACAGTGCCATTGTCTGACTGGGAATTCAAAGAATATATTGGGGTTATAAATACCCTCATTTCTTGCTACTGCCATATAGTGCCAGTTTCTGACTGGTAATTCAAAGAATATATTGGGGTTACGTGCACCCACAATTTTTACTACTGGTATACAGTGCCATTGTCTGACTGGGAATTCAAAGAATATATTGGGAATACAAATACCCTCATTTCTTGCTACTGCCATATAGTGCCAGTTTCTGACTGGGAATTCAAAGAATATATTGGGGTTACGTGCACCCACAATTTTTACTACTGGTATACAGTGCCATTGTCTGACTGGGAATTCAAAGAGTATATTGGGAATACAAATACCCTCATTTCTTGCTACTGCCATATAGTGCCAGTGTCTGACTGGGAATTCAAAGAATATATTGGGGTTACGTGCACCCACAATTTTTACTACTGGTATACAGTGCCATTGTCTGACTGGGAATTCAAAGAATATATTGGGGTTATAAATACCCTCATTTCTTGCTACTGCCATATAGTGCCAGTTTCTGACTGGTAATTCAAAGAATATATTGGGGTTACGTGCACCCACAATTTTTACTACTGGTATACAGTGCCATTGTCTGACTGGGAATTCAAAGAGTATATTGGGAATACAAATACCCTCATTTCTTGCTACTGCCATATAGTGCCAGTTTCTGACTGGTAATTCAAAGAATATATTGGGGTTACGTGCACCCACAATTTTTACTACTGGTAAACAGTGCCATTGTCTGACTGGGAATTCAAAGAATATATTGGGGTTATAAATACCCTCATTTCTTGCTACTGCCATATAGTGCCAGTTTCTGACTGGTAATTCAAAGAATATATTGGGGTTACGTGCACCCACAATTTTTACTACTGGTATACAGTGCCATTGTCTGACTGGGAATTCAAAGAGTATATTGGGAATACAAATACCCTCATTTCTTGCTACTGCCATATAGTGCCAGTGTCTGACTGGGAATTCAAAGAATATATTGGGGTTACGTGCACCCACAATTTTTACTACTGGTATACAGTGCCATTGTCTGACTGGGAATTCAAAGAATATATTGGGGTTATAAATACCCTCATTTCTTGCTACTGCCATATAGTGCCAGTTTCTGACTGGTAATTCAAAGAATATATTGGGGTTACGTGCACCCACAATTTTTACTACTGGTATACAGTGCCATTGTCTGACTGGGAATTCAAAGAGTATATTGGGAATACAAATACCCTCATTTCTTGCTACTGCCATATAGTGCCAGTTTCTGACTGGTAATTCAAAGAATATATTGGGGTTACGTGCACCCACAATTTTTACTACTGGTATACAGTGCCATTGTCTGACTGGGAATTCAAAGAATATATTGGGGTTATAAATACCCTCATTTCTTGCTACTGCCATATAGTGCCAGTTTCTGACTGGTAATTCAAAGAATATATTGGGGTTACGTGCACCCACAATTTTTACTACTGGTATACAGTGCCATTGTCTGACTGGGAATTCAAAGAGTATATTGGGAATACAAATACCCTCATTTCTTGCTACTGCCATATAGTGCCAGTGTCTGACTGGGAATTCAAAGAATATATTGGGGTTACGTGCACCCACAATTTTTACTACTGGTATACAGTGCCATTGTCTGACTGGGAATTCAAAGAATATATTGGGGTTATAAATACCCTCATTTCTTGCTACTGCCATATAGTGCCAGTTTCTGACTGGTAATTCAAAGAATATATTGGGGTTACGTGCACCCACAATTTTTACTACTGGTATACAGTGCCATTGTCTGACTGGGAATTCAAAGAGTATATTGGGAATACAAATACCCTCATTTCTTGCTACTGCCATATAGTGCCAGTTTCTGACTGGTAATTCAAAGAATATATTGGGGTTACGTGCACCCACAATTTTTACTACTGGTATACAGTGCCATTGTCTGACTGGGAATTCAAAGAATATATTGGGGTTATAAATACCCTCATTTCTTGCTACTGCCATATAGTGCCAGTTTCTGACTGGTAATTCAAAGAATATATTGGGGTTACGTGCACCCACAATTTTTACTACTGGTATACAGTGCCATTGTCTGACTGGGAATTCAAAGAGTATATTGGGAATACAAATACCCTCATTTCTTGCTACTGCCATATAGTGCCAGTGTCTGACTGGGAATTCAAAGAATATATTGGGGTTACGTGCACCCACAATTTTTACTACTGGTATACAGTGCCATTGTCTGACTGGGAATTCAAAGAATATATTGGGGTTATAAATACCCTCATTTCTTGCTACTGCCATATAGTGCCAGTTTCTGACTGGTAATTCAAAGAATATATTGGGGTTACGTGCACCCACAATTTTTACTACTGGTATACAGTGCCATTGTCTGACTGGGAATTCAAAGAGTATATTGGGAATACAAATACCCTCATTTCTTGCTACTGCCATATAGTGCCAGTTTCTGACTGGTAATTCAAAGAATATATTGGGGTTACGTGCACCCACAATTTTTACTACTGGTATACAGTGCCATTGTCTGACTGGGAATTCAAAGAATATATTGGGGTTATAAATACCCTCATTTCTTGCTACTGCCATATAGTGCCAGTTTCTGACTGGTAATTCAAAGAATATATTGGGGTTACGTGCACCCACAATTTTTACTACTGGTATACAGTGCCATTGTCTGACTGGGAATTCAAAGAGTATATTGGGAATACAAATACCCTCATTTCTTGCTACTGCCATATAGTGCCAGTGTCTGACTGGGAATTCAAAGAATATATTGGGGTTACGTGCACCCACAATTTTTACTACTGGTATACAGTGCCATTGTCTGACTGGGAATTCAAAGAGTATATTGGGAATACAAATACCCTCATTTCTTGCTACTGCCATATAGTGCCAGTGTCTGACTGGGAATTCAAAGAATATATTGGGGTTACGTGCACCCACAATTTTTACTACTGGTATACAGTGCCAATTTCTAACTAGGAATTCAAAATGCGCAAGGCTCCCGGAAAGGGACGTGGACGAGGCCGTGGGCGAGGTCGGGGGAATGGTTCTGGGGAGCAAGGTAGCAGTGAAGCCACAGGGCGTCCCGTGCCTACTCCTGTGGGGCAGCAAGCATTGCGCCACTCCACAGTGCCAGGGTTGCTTGCCACATTAACTAAACTGCAGGGTACAAACCTTAGTAGGCCCGAGAACCAGGAACAGGTCTTGCAATGGCTGTCAGAGAACGCTTACAGCACATTGTCCAGCAGCCAGTCAGACTCTGCCTCCTCTCCTCCTATTACCCAACAGTCTTGTCTTCCTTCCTCCCAAAATTCCGAAGCTTTACAGAACAATAACCCAAACTGTCCCTGCTCCCCAGAGCTGTTCTCCGCTCCTTTCATTGTCCCTCAACCTGCCTCTCCACGTCACGATTCCACGAACCTAACAGAGGAGCATCTGTGTCCAGATGCTCAAACACTAGAGTCTCCTCCATCTCCGTTCGATTTGGTGGTGGATGACCAGCAACCCACCCTCATCGACGATGATGTGACGCAGTTGCCGTCAGGGCATCCAGTTGACTGGCGCATTGTGCGGGAGGAGGAGATGAGACAGGAGTTGGAAGAGGAAGTGGTGGATGATGAGGACACTGACCCGACCTGGACAGGGGGGATGTCAAGCGGGGATGTCAAGCGGGGAAAGTAGTGTGGATGTTGAGGCAGGTGCAGCACCAAAAAGGGTAGCTAGAGGCAGAGGCAGAGGTCAGCAGCTTAGGCGAAGCCAGGCCACACCCGGAATCTCCCAAGATGTTCCAGTTCGTACCCAGCCCCGAAAAACTCCCACCTCGAGGGCACGTTTCTCGAAGGTGTGGAGTTTTTTCAAGAAATGCGCCGAGGACAGATATAGTGTTGTCTGCACAATTTGCCTCTCGAAATTGATTAGGGGCTCTGAGAAGAGCAACCTGTCCACCACTTCAATGCGCCGTCATTTGGAATCCAAGCACTGGAATCAGTGGCAGGCAGCAACGGCAGGACAAAGGCCGCCTGCCGTTCACGCCACTGCCACTGCCTCTGCCTCTGCCTCTGCCACTGCCACTGCTGACTGTGCTGGCGATGCACTCCAGAGGACGAGCCAGGACACCACTTCATCTGCCTCCGCCACTTTGTTGACTTCTACCTCATCCTCCCCTGGTCCTGTCTTATCTCCTTCTCCTGCACCATCAAAGGCACCATCAGGCGTTTCTTTACAACAACCCACCATCTCTCAGACATTGGAGCGGCGGCAGAAATACACTGCTAACCACCCACACGCGCAAGCCTTGAACGCCAACATCGCTAAACTGCTGGCCCAGGAGATGTTGGCGTTCCGGCTTGTTGAAACTCCCGCCTTCCTGGACCTGATGGCAACTGCGGCACCTCGCTATGCCGTCCCTAGCCGTCACTACTTCTCCCGGTGTGCCGTCCCCGCCTTGCACCAGCACGTGTCACTCAACATCAGGCGGGCCCTTAGTTCCGCGCTTTGCACAAAGGTCCACTTGACCACCGACGCGTGGACAAGTGCATGCGGACAGGGACGCTACATTTCACTGACGGCACACTGGGTGAATGTAGTTGAGGCTGGGACTGCTTCCCAAACTGGCCCGGTGTACCTCGTCTCCCCGCCTAACATTCCTGGCAGGGACACGAGAAGAACACCCCCCTCCTCCTCCTCCTCTACCGCCTCCTCCTCCGCCACCGCCTCCTCCTCCGCCACCGCCTCCTCCTCCGCTGTTAGATTGACCCCAGCTACGAGTTGGAAACGTTGCAGCACTGGCGTTGGTAGACGTCAGCAGGCTGTGCTGAAGCTGATCAGCTTGGGGGACAGACAGCACACTGCCTCCGAGGTGAGGGATGCCCTCCTCGATGAGACGGCAATATGGTTTGAGCCGCTGCACCTGGGCCCAGGCATGGTCGTTTGTGATAACGGCCGGAACCTGGTAGCAGCTCTGGAGCTTGCCGGACTCCAACATGTTCCATGCCTGGCCCACGTCTTCAACCTAGTGGTGCAACGTTTCCTAAAGAGCTACCCCAATGTTCCAGAGCTACTGGTGAAAGTGCGGCGCATGTGCGCCCACTTTCGCAAGTCGACAGTAGCCGCTGCTAGCTTAAAATCTCTCCAGCAACGCCTGCATGTGCCACAACACCGGCTTTTGTGCGACGTCCCCACACGCTGGAACTCAACGTTTCAGATGTTGAATAGAGTGGTTGAGCAGCAGAGACCTTTGATGGAATACCAGCTACAAAACCCTAGGGTGCCACAAAGTCAGCTGCCTCAGTTTCACATCCATGAGTGGCCATGGATGAGAGACCTTTGTGACATCCTACGGGTCTTTGAGGAGTCCACAAGGAGGGTGAGCTCTGAGGATGCGATGGTGAGCCTTACAATCCCGCTCTTGTGTGTTCTGAGAGAATCCCTGATTGACATCAGGGATAACTCAGATCACACAGAGGAGTTAGGGATAGCATCCGATCCGTCACAGCTGGAGAGTAGGTCCACACATCTGTCCGCTTCACTGCGTTTAATGGAGGAGGAGGAGGAGGAGGAGGAGGAAGAAGAGTTGTCCGATGATGTGATGGTGATACAGGAGGCTTCCGGGCAACTTCGAATCGTCCCATTGTTGCAGCGCGGATGGGTAGACATGGAGGATGAGGAGGAAATGGAGATTGAACTTTCCGGTGGGGCCAGAGGAGTCATGCCAACTAACACTGTGGCAGACATGGCTGAGTTCATGTTGGGGTGCTTTACAACCGACAAGCGTATTGTCAAAATCATGGAGGACAACCAGTACTGGATCTTTGCTATCCTTGACCCCCGGTATAAAAACAACATCTCGTCTTTTATTCCGGTAGAGGGGAGGGCCAATCGCATCAATGCTTGCCACAGGCAATTGGTGCAGAATATGATGGAGATGTTTCCAGCATGTGACAGTGGCGGCAGGGAGGGCAGTTCCTCCAGTAGGCAACCAAGTTCTCACCGGTCCACACAAACGAGGGGCACACTGTCTAAGGTCTGGGACACCTTGATGGCACCCCCTCGCCAAAGTGCCGCCACGGAGGGTCCTAGTGTCACCAGGCGTGAGAAGTATAGGCGCATGTTGCGGGAATACCTTTCCGACCACAGCCCTGTCCTCTCCGACCCCTCTGCGCCCTACACGTATTGGGTGTCGAAGTTGGACCTGTGGCTTGAACTTGCCCTATATGCCTTGGAGGTGCTGTCCTGTCCTGCCGCCAGCGTCCTATCTGAGAGGGTGTTCAGTGCAGCCGGTGGCATCATCACTGACAAGCGCACCCGTCTGTCAGCTGAGAGTGCCGACCGGCTCACTTTGATAAAAATGAACCACCACTGGATAGAGCCTTCATTTTTGTGCCCACCTGTGTAAAGCACCCCAACATGAAACTCCATGTCTGTACTCAACCTCTCCAATTCCTCCGCATCCTCATACTCATCCACCATAAGCGTTGCACAATTCTGCTAATACTAGGCTCCCTCCAACATGATTTCCCCCAACTCTGCTGGTTAGAGGCTCCCTCCACCCTGATTTCCACCAACTCTGCTGGTTAGAGGCTCCCTCCACCCTGCTTTCCCACAACTCTGCTGGTTAGAGGCTCCTTCCACCATGAATTTGCCCAAACTGGGCTGTTTAGAGGCTCCCTCCACCATGAATTGGTCCAAACTGGGCTGGTTAGAGGCTCCCTCCACCATTAATTGGTCCAAACTGGGCTGGTTAGAGGCTCCCTCCACCATGAATTTGCCCAAACTGGGCTGTTTAGAGGCTCCCTCCACCATGAATTTGCCCAAACTGGGCTGTTTAGAGGCTCCCTCCACCATGAATTGGTCCAAACTGGGTTTTTTAGAGGCTCCCTCCACCATGAATTGGTCCAAACTGGGGTGGTTAGAGGCTCCCTCCACCATTAATTGGTCCAAACTGGGCTGGTTAGAGGCTCCCTCCACCATGAATTGGTCCAAACTGGGCTGGTTAGAGGCTCCCTCCACCATGAATTGGTCCAAACTGGGGTGGTTAGAGGCTCCCTCCACCATTAATTGGTCCAAACTGGGCTGGTTAGAGGCTCCCTCCACCATTAATTGGTCCAAACTGGGCTGGTTAGAGGCTCCCTCCACCATGAATTTGCCCAAACTGGGCTGTTTAGAGGCTCCCTCCACCATTAATTGGTCCAAACTGGGCTGGTTAGAGGCTCCCTCCACAATTAATTGGTCCAAACTGGGCTAATTAGAGGCTCCCTCCACCATGAATTGGTCCAAACTGGGTTTTTTAGAGGCTCCCTCCACCATGAATTTGCCCAAACTGGGCTGTTTAGAGGCTCCCTCCACCATGAATTGGTCCAAACTGGGCTGGTTAGAGGCTCCCTCCACCATGAATTTCCCAAAACTTGGCTGTTTAGAGGCTCCCTCCACCATTAATTGGTCCAAACTGGGCTGGTTAGAGGCTCCCTCCACCATGAATTGGTCCAAACTGGGGTTTTTAGAGGCTCCCTCCACCATGAATTGGTCCAAACTTGGCTGTTTAGAGGCTCCCTCCACCATGAATTGGTCCAAACTGGGGTGGTTAGAGGCTCCCTCCACCATTAATTGGTCCAAACTGGGCTGGTTAGAGGCTCCCTCCACCATTAATTGGTCCAAACTGGGCTGGTTAGAGGCTCCCTCCACCATGAATTTGCCCAAACTGGGCTGTTTAGAGGCTCCCTCCACCATGAATTGGTCCAAACTGGGCTGGTTAGAGGCTCCCTCCACCATGAATTGGTCCAAACGGGTTTTTAGAGGCTCCCTTCACCATGAATTGGTCCAAACTTGGCTGTTTAGAGGCTCCCTCCACCATGAATTGGTCCAAACTGGGGTGGTTAGAGGCTCCCTCCACCATTAATTGGTCCAAACTGGGCTGGTTAGAGGCTCCCTCCACCATTAATTGGTCCAAACTGGGCTGGTTAGAGGCTCCCTCCACCATGAATTTGCCCAAACTGGGCTGTTTAGAGGCTCCCTCCACCATGAATTTGCCCAAACTGGGCTGGTTAGAGGCTCCCTCCACCATGAATTGGTCCAAACGGGTTTTTAGAGGCTCCTTTCACCATGAATTGGTCCAAACTTGGCTGTTTAGAGGCTCCCTCCACCATGAATTGGTCCAAACTGGGGTGGTTAGAGGCTCCCTCCACCATTAATTGGTCCAAACTGGGCTGGTTAGAGGCTCCCTCCACCATGAATTGGTCCAAACTGGGGTTTTTAGAGGCTCCCTCCACCATGAATTGGTCCAAACTGGGGTGGTTAGAGGCTCCCTCCACCATTAATTGGTCCAAACTGGGCTGGTTAGAGGCTCCCTCCACCATGAATTGGTCCAAACTGGGCTGGTTAGAGGCTCCCTCCACCATGAATTGGTCCAAACTGGGGTGGTTAGAGGCTCCCTCCACCATTAATTGGTCCAAACTGGGCTGGTTAGAGGCTCCCTCCACCATTAATTGGTCCAAACTGGGCTGGTTAGAGGCTCCCTCCACCATGAATTTGCCCAAACTGGGCTGTTTAGAGGCTCCCTCCACCATTAATTGGTCCAAACTGGGCTGGTTAGAGGCTCCCTCCACAATTAATTGGTCCAAACTGGGCTAATTAGAGGCTCCCTCCACCATGAATTGGTCCAAACTGGGTTTTTTAGAGGCTCCCTCCACCATGAATTTGCCCAAACTGGGCTGTTTAGAGGCTCCCTCCACCATGAATTGGTCCAAACTGGGCTGGTTAGAGGCTCCCTCCACCATGAATTTCCCAAAACTTGGCTGTTTAGAGGCTCCCTCCACCATTAATTGGTCCAAACTGGGCTGGTTAGAGGCTCCCTCCACCATGAATTGTTCCAAACTGGGGTTTTTAGAGGCTCCCTCCACCATGAATTGGTCCAAACTTGGCTGTTTAGAGGCTCCCTCCACCATGAATTGGTCCAAACTGGGGTGGTTAGAGGCTCCCTCCACCATTAATTGGTCCAAACTGGGCTGGTTAGAGGCTCCCTCCACCATGAATTTGCCCAAACTGGGCTGTTTAGAGGCTCCCTCCACCATGAATTTGCCCAAACTGGGCTGGTTAGAGGCTCCCTCCACCATGAATTGGTCCAAACGGGTTTTTAGAGGCTCCCTTCACCATGAATTGGTCCAAACTTGGCTGTTTAGAGGCTCCCTCCACCATGAATTGGTCCAAACTGGGGTGGTTAGAGGCTCCCTCCACCATTAATTGGTCCAAACTGGGCTGGTTAGAGGCTCCCTCCACCATTAATTGGTCCAAACTGGGCTAATTAGAGGCTCCCTCCACCATTAATTGGTCCAAACTGGGCTGGTTAGAGGCTCCCTCCACCATTAATTGGTCCAAACTGGGCTGGTTAGAGGCTCCCTCCACCATGAATTGGTCCAAACTGGGTTTTTTAGAGGCTCCCTCCACCATGAATTTGCCCAAACTGGGCTGTTTAGAGGCTCCCTCCACCATGAATTGGTTCAAACTGGGCTGGTTAGAGGCTCCCTCCACCATTAATTGGTCCAAACTGGGCTGTTTAGAGGCTCCCTCCACCATGAATTGGTCCAAACTGGGGTGGTTAGAGGCTCCCTCCACCATTAATTGGTCCAAACTGGGGTGGTTAGAGGCTCCCTCCACCATTAATTGGTCCAAACTGGGCTGGTTAGAGGCTCCCTCCACCATTAATTGGTCCAAACTGGGCTGGTTAGAGGCTCCCTCCACCATGAATTTGCCCAAACTGGGCTGTTTAGAGGCTCCCTCCACCATGAATTTGCCCAAACTGGGCTGGTTAGAGGCTCCCTCCACCATGAATTGGTCCAAACGGGTTTTTAGAGGCTCCCTTCACCATGAATTGGTCCAAACTTGGCTGTTTAGAGGCTCCCTCCACCATGAATTGGTCCAAACTGGGGTGGTTAGAGGCTCCCTCCACCATTAATTGGTCCAAACTGGGCTGGTTAGAGGCTCCCTCCACCATTAATTGGTCCAAACTGGGCTGGTTAGAGGCTCCCTCCACCATGAATTGGTCCAAACTGGGGTTTTTAGAGGCTCCCTCCACCATGAATTGGTCCAAACTTGGCTGTTTAGAGGCTCCCTCCACCATTAATTGGTCCAAACTGGGCTGGTTAGAGGCTCCCTCCACCATGAATTGGTCCAAACTGGGTTTTTTAGAGGCTCCCTCCACCATGAATTGGTCCAAACTGGGCTGGTTAGAGGCTCCCTCCACCATGAATTGGTCCAAACTGGGGTGGTTAGAGGCTCCCTCCACCATTAATTGGTCCAAACTGGGCTGGTTAGAGGCTCCCTCCACCATTAATTGGTCCAAACTGGGCTGGTTAGAGGCTCCCTCCACCATGAATTTGCCCAAACTGGGCTGTTTAGAGGCTCCCTCCACCATTAAGTGGTCCAAACTGGGCTGGTTAGAGGCTCCCTCCACAATTAATTGGTCCAAACTGGGCTAATTAGAGGCTCCCTCCACCATGAATTGGTCCAAACTGGGTTTTTTAGAGGCTCCCTCCACCATGAATTTGCCCAAACTGGGCTGTTTAGAGGCTCCCTCCACCATGAATTGGTCCAAACTGGGCTGGTTAGAGGCTCCCTCCACCATGAATTTCCCAAAACTTGGCTGTTTAGAGGCTCCCTCCACCATTAATTGGTCCAAACTGGGCTGGTTAGAGGCTCCCTCCACCATGAATTGGTCCAAACTGGGCTGGTTAGAGGCTCCCTCCACCATTAATTGGTCCAAACTGGGCTGGTTAGAGGCTCCCTCCACCATGAATTTGCCCAAACTGGGCTGGTTAGAGGCTCCCTCCACCATGAATTGGTCCAAACTGGGTTTTTTAGAGGCTCCCTCCACCATGAATTTGCCCAAACTGGGCTGGTTAGAGGCTCCCTCCACCATGAATTGGTCCAAACTGGGCTGGTTAGAGGCTCCCTCCACCATGAATTTGCCCAAACTGGGCTGTTTAGAGGCTCCCTCCACCATTAATTGGTCCAAACTGGGCTGGTTAGAGGCTCCCTCCACCATGAATTTGCCCAAACTGGGCTGTTTAGAGGCTCCCTCCACCATGAATTGGTCCAAACTGGGTTTTTTAGAGGCTCCCTCCACCATGAATTGGTCCAAACTGGGCTGGTTAGAGGCTCCCTCCACCATGAATTTCCCAAAACTTGGCTGTTTAGAGGCTCCCTCCACCATGAATTGGTCCAAACTGGGCTGGTTAGAGGCTCCCTCCACCATGAATTTCCCAAAACTTGGCTGTTTAGAGGCTCCCTCCACCATGAATTGGTCCAAACTGGGCTGGTTAGAGGCTCCCTCCACCATTAATTGGTCCAAACTGGGCTGGTTAGAGGCTCCCTCCACCATGAATTGGTCCAAACTGGGTTTTTTAGAGGCTCCCTCCACCATGAATTTGCCCAAACTGGGCTGTTTAGAGGCTCCCTCCACCATGAATTGGTTCAAACTGGGCTGGTTAGAGGCTCCCTCCACCATTAATTGGTCCAAACTGGGCTGGTTAGAGGCTCCCTCCACCATTAATTGGTCCAAACTGGGCTGGTTAGAGGCTCCCTCCACCATGAATTTGCCCAAACTGGGCTGGTTAGAGGCTCCCTCCACCATGAATTGGTCCAAACTGGGTTTTTTAGAGGCTCCCTCCACCATGAATTTGCCCAAACTGGGCTGGTTAGAGGCTCCCTCCACCATGAATTGGTCCAAACTGGGGTTTTTAGAGGCTCCCTCCACCATGAATTTGCCCAAACTGGGGTGTTTAGAGGCTCCCTCCACCATGAATTTGCCCAAACTCTGCTGGTTAGAGGCTCAATCCACCCTGATTTTCAAAACAAATGTTGGTGCCAACCTCAACTTACTACAAGGGCCAAATTCACTGCTGGTGACAAGCTCTCCTCACTGCAAGTGCCAAATACACATGTTTCAAGGTGTTTTCCTACTGTCAGAGAGGTGGTATTGAGTGTGTAAAGTGTGTAGTTGTTAGGCTGTGATGTTGGGGTAATAGAGGGTCTTTGGTGTGTTAGATGCCCCCAGACATGCTTCCCCTGCTGTCCCAGTGTCATTCCAGAGGTGTTGGCATCATTTCCTGGGGTGTCATAGTGGACTTGGTGACCCTCCAGACACGGATTTGGGTTCCCCCTTAACGAGTATCTGTTCCCCATAGACTATAATGGGGTTCGAAACCCGTTCGAACACACGAACATTGAGCGGCTGTTCGAATCGAATTTCGAACCTCGAACATTTTAGTGTTCGCTCATCTCTAGTCGTCACCAAATATTGATAGGATTTAGATTTTCTTTTGCTCATTCCTGCATTTTGTTAATAGAAATAAACTATTACTACTTCTATTTTTGAAGTCATTCTTAAGCATGCCTAAAACTTTTGCACATTACTGTATGGTTGGGCCTCATTTTAATCAATGGTTAGCTAATGGCATTTGGAGCTTACTGTTTTTTACAGTTCATTTCTGGCACAATTCGGCAGTCTCAGAAGTCTGAAATTCTGCGGTATAAGAACGTACAATAAATACGTTTTCCATTCATTAGCTTTGATGGGCCTTTAAGAATAGGTTTTTAACGTCGAATTCCTATTCAATCTTCTGGAGGAGTATTTATAATAAAGACTAATAGAAAGAATAACTCAGTTTCCCCATAAATAGATCTGTTTTCGTAGAATATTCCGGAATGCTTTGATGGGTCGTGCTTTTTCTTAAACTTCTGCCGTTTTATTTTTCTTAAGAGATCTGTGGGACTGATGACTGTAATTACAAAGTAATTAGCTGTAAATCAGTATATTTACCACCAGGACTAAGTCACTAGATAAAAGGGATTTATACCACTGGATTGGTGTAGATGTAATGAGAACTGTATTCACTTACAGCTTTACATTATAAACACAATGTAAAAACACAATAAAAACTCATGTATCTAGAAAAAAAACTGGTGTTAGTAGCTACAATGTGTATTATACCTGTACAAGAGGTCTCAGTCCCGCATCTGTCTAGCTGTTTACGTTTACTGAGCCATCGACACAATTTTTAAATATGGTATAATACATTTCCCCCTGAATTAGGAAATTGACCACATTATTATTTGTCTCTTGATACTTTTTGGTTTTTCCATTATTTTATAGGTAGTATGGTGGGGTTCCTCCATCCATTTCTTGGGTTGAGAACATATGTTCCTTCTATGTGTTTTTTTACGTGTTTTAATTGTTTCCCATACATATGTGTATGACTTGTCTTGGTCCCCTAATAGACTAAAACAATGGATACGTGGGCGCAGATGTGAACTTAGTGTAGATATTAAAGTCTCTGACTGCGCCACCCTCTGGTTGCATTCTGCGGCGCAGGAGGCGTGTTCATTTATCATTCCTTGCTCTTGTGTTATCTGAAAACTGTCCTATTCCCTCACCTCTAATTGATTTTCCACCACATCCATCTCCTTCTCCTTGGTTTCTCTCTGATCCTCTAATAGTTAATCTTAGTCTTTCTGCCTATCAAGTCTGGGGCGGGTTCCTATAAACAGAGTTATATATATATGTTTAAATGCTTTTATTTAAAAATGGGACCGGGATTTAATATAACATTTACGGTGTTTTTAAAGGCTATTCATGCATATGTGGTGCTCTATTAGCATAATTTTGCTGATAGAGCCCCTTTAAGATTTCACAGAAGGTATATAGCAGACTTTATTATGTGCACTAAATTACGCCAACAGTTCTGAAGCAACTTCAAGAATATGATGGGTAATAATGAAATGTATATATACATATATATTGTATATATATATATATATATATATATATATATATATATATATATATATATATATAGTATTTGATTAAACATGTTTTCGGTGTATACAGACTTTATTTAATGAGCCCACAAGTCTTGCATTCACTTTTGTGGGTAACATTGTATTACATATATTTCATTGTGTTCTTTTTTCCAGGTCAAGTTCCCATCATGAACAATCATTTGCTCATCCAGCAAAAGAGGACATCCGCGAATATAGTAATAGTGTACAATCATTACTAAAATAATTGTTGAGCCCATTTGAATTAATGGGATTTCACTCTTCAGCTACATTTGGACACTCTTATTGTCAATAAGTTGCTATTATATTTAATCAGTTTTGGTTATATCATAAAATACATCTTAGGCCTCATTCACACGGGGTACAGGACCGCATATTTTGGTCCTGATTCTGATGCGGGAATCCGCATCAGAATAGGACCAAAATGCCCCTGCTGCAACTTCCGACAAATGAATGGCCTAGTCCGAAGGGTGCTGTCGCGAGGTGAACGCCAGGGCTGACTCAGCTGCGGAAGAAAGGGCAGCTCACTTTTTTTTCCATGAGCCCGAACATACCGCTCATGGAAAAAAGGAAGCTAGTGGTCTACATAGACCTCAATTGTGAGAGGGCAGATTCTGAGGTGGATTCGGCATCAGAATCCGCCCCCTTTTGCCCCGTGTGAACGAGCCCTTAGTGTAAACTGCTAAAAGAGCAGTATTTAAAGGGGTTCTATAATTGGGAAAAGTCATTTTTAACTAATCACATTCCACACCTACCTTTAGTATGTAAATTGCCTAAGTGGTTTCTGAATTGGTCTGTTTTTATTCATATGCTAATTAGACGGGTGCACGATGAATTGTGCACCCTCTATTGTTTCCTATGCACAGGCTGCTGCTGCTGATGATGACTCAGCTTCCTGTTTGTACACACATAGGAGATAATAGAGACGAGTCCTGCTGGGAACTTCCTGTGCTGGCTGGAAGCTCATTAGCATATGAATAAAAATGGACTTATTCAGCAAACACTGAGGCAATCTATATACTAAAGGTAGGTGTAAAATAGACTTTCTAAAGGCTATGCAAAGATGTGATTAGTTAAAAATGACTTTTCCCAGTGATAGAGCCCTTTTAACCCTTTCACTGCTAATCACATAGCTCTTCGTCCTCCCAGGGTGTCACTTGCCTAGCCGAGGACATAGCTGCTACGTCCTTACTTCTAATGCCCATATCTCAGGACTCGTTTGGCCTATGAAGATAATTTTAGATTCATTTTAAAGATGATAATCCCATCTTTAAAATGATATCAATTTCTTGACTTTAACCCTTACTGTGCCAAAGCGATTCACTGTTGAAAACACTATTGGGGATTTAGATCTCATTGAAGATCTCAATTCCCGACAGCGTTTTTAACAGCAATTCACTAAAAATCTGTAAGGGCTATTATAAAGATCTTGGTGTCATTTTAAAGATGAGATTCTCATCTTTAAAATGCATCTAAAATTATCTTCATAGGCCAAACGAGTCCTGAGATACAGGACTTTAAATTGTCCCCCCCCCCCCTCCTGTCTCGGGAAGCATTAGTGAAACAGGAAGGGGGGAGCAGCTGCAGCGTGCAGAGAGACACAGACAGAGAAGCATTTTCTCTGATCTTTGCACAACCTGTATGTGACCCTAGGAGGGGGGAGGAGGGATTCAGTCCCTATTCCCCCCCTCCTGTCAATCAGAGAACTTTTGCTGACCTTTACTAGTGGAGTATTCTTTTGTTATACCTCCTGAACACAACCAGGAAGGTTATTGCGCTGTGACCCAGACATTTACCATTTATTTATTTTTTTGGTTTCCGCTTTTAACAACTAATATACATTTATTTGCATTTTTTCATAAAACATTCACTTTAAATCAAAATTGCATGAAGGTGCCTGTTCGTATACAGTACCAAGTGGCACTCTGACAATGCTGAATGCTGTTGGGTGCTTTTTTAATGTTGCAATTTAGGTTTAATTTGTCCATCTCAAAACTGTGAAAATTGCTCTGGCTACTGGAGGTGCAAAATTTCCAGAGACCCTTGGCAGCGAAAAGGTTAATGTGTACTCCCTATAGCAACATAACAAAGCTCTAAACGCCTTTGTTCACCAGAATGCAAGCGAAGGGAAGTTTCCAAAGGTTGACTTGTAGTCTAAAAATAAACAGCTCTCAAGTTTTCTAAATGCTTAGATGTTTTTGACATAGTCTACCTGTGTGGTACTTACTATACAGTTAACCCAGATACAAGGGTCAGAAAGGTAGTAAATGAAGATGACCTCATGTTTCTTTATTCTTGACATATCAGAGACTTGATAGATTTACCATTTCATTGTATTCACCACAGAGCGTGTAAAAGTTCTACAATGTGAAAACTAAATATTTTTTGTCTGAATTGTATCAATAATACAATTGAATTGTATATGTTTCCTATCTATCTATCTATCTATCTATCTATCTATCAACTTCAATTTACTTAAGACTTCACTTTCTCATTAAGTTAATACAACACAACATAACAACATGCTAATAAAAGAAATTCATCACTTTACCCCAACACACCTGTTGCCCACAGGGTGCCTAGAAATTTACACATTAAGGATACAGTAGTTAGCATATGCTTTTTTTGTGAAAGGGGTTATTCCACAAAAAAGTATTTATCCTATATCCATAGGACAGAGAATAAATATCTGATCGGTTGTGATGTGATTACTGAGATTCCCAGTGATCCTGAGAAAAGCGATCCTGAGAAAAGCGATCCTGACCACAGCTAGGATGAATGTAGGCATGAATGGTGGTGGGCTCCACTCCCATTCACCTCAATGAAGCCACCACCCTTAAATTAATCTCTCAGCTGCCGTAACCACATATGAATAGGACATGTAAGGGGGCATTCACATGGAGTAACGCCGGGCGTGTATCACAGCCGTACACGCCGGCGTTACAGCAGACTTCCTAACACTTCCCATTCACTTCAATGGGAGCGCTCGTAAACGCTGCTGTTACGAGCGCTCCCATTGAAGTGAATGGGAAGTGTTCGGCAGTCTGCCATAACGCTGGTGTGTACGGCTGTAATACATGCCCGGCGTTACTCCGTGTGAATGCCCCCTATGTGGTAAAATGTTTGTCATAGATCATGGAAACTGCTGGCTGATGTCTTTGTAAAACAGCAGGTATCCACTGGCGACAGTGCCAGCTCTGCTCCTGGGTGGGTGTCATATTTAAGCACGCTACATCCACCGCTGGGCCTCAACAGTGACTTGGACAAGTGGAGCATTCTGATTTAATGACGCTTGACATGCTCATGTCATAGGCCTCAGTGTTGAAACCAGGTGCATGACATCTTTCAGGAAAATGCTGGACTCCATAAGGAGGCCCACAAGAGATGAGGGAAAGTGAGTATGGATTTTTAGATAAGATTTTTCACCTCCCCTGGGCCTCCAACAATTGTACTCTATATTGCAGTGGCCATTATAGTTTGCCTAAGACGAATCTCCATTTGTTCAGTTTCATAAAAAAAACAAAAAAACAATTTGGAGTATTTGGGTCAAAACTGACTTGGTACAAATTGGTTTGTCCATCTCTACTTGTGAAATTAGATCATGAGATACATAGCTGAATATATCCAGCCAAGAGGAAAGCTAGAAAGGATACAACTGGATATTAGGGTTGAGCCTATCTTGAGATTTCAGGATCGATTTTAAAATCTGATTTCCGATCATTTTCTAGCCGATCCCGATCATGAAATTTGCTTCATCGCCAATCAGAATCTGATCTTTTCAGATCCCAATCGCTCAACTCTAGTCAATGCTTCTCTATGGGTAGAGTCACTTTTAGGGTTGAGCCTGTCTTGATCCCACTGGAAAAGATTGGCATTCTGCTCACAATTGTGAAATTTACTTGATCGCCGATCATAATCCAATCTTTTCCGATCCCGATCACTCAACCCCACTGGATAAATGTCTCTGCGTAGAAAATCAATGACTATGAAATATTCAGGGACTCAAGTTGCTATCACAGTCAACTAATAAATTGTTAAATGACAATTTCAGGTTTGCTACAGCTATACTATAGTCTGCATTATTTTGTGTACAAGAATTTTCCTTTCCTAGACTGATATACGTCATAACATAAAATATT
This sequence comes from Leptodactylus fuscus, assembly GCF_031893055.1. NCBI lineage: Eukaryota > Metazoa > Chordata > Amphibia > Anura > Leptodactylidae > Leptodactylus > Leptodactylus fuscus. The sequence goes on from NC_134265.1 coordinate 59,629,808, forward strand.
TAAATTTGTTTTTAGATTTTACTTGCTAAGGGAAAGAGGAAAAAACAAGATCTGCAGTGAGTCAATGATTATTTCTGCAAATTCATTCCAAAAAAAAAAAAAAAGGAAAGACAAATTTGGCACATTCCTATAATTCACTTTCTCATCAATGTGGAATAACATGCTCAGCAGAAAATCTGCCTCATGCAGAACAAAATTTGTTTTATCACATTTTAGAAACACCTATAAATGTGTTAATTAGTCCCAACACAAACTGTCAGAACAAATATTGGTTGTGGCCATAAATCGATAAGTCTTGTAAATTATTTTGCGAGTGTTCTGTTATCCCTTACTCTAATTTTCTGCCTTCATGTTAACAATTTTCACTTCATAATCAGATAAATTATCCTTAAGCTGTCTAAAGACATTAGATGACTGTGGGTGGAACACTAGAAGATGTGGTTGCTACAGTAATACACAGCTATGCTTCCACTTTGCCGTGTATTACAATATTGGAAAGTGAAAGCCTCACTATAAAAATTTGCTGTTGGCAGAGGTTTGTAGTGAGGATGACAGGGGGGCCTTCAGAATATTCCCCCATAACTATGGCAAAGCAGCAAACACAACGAAGCCCTTAGGAAGCCACAAAAAATGTTGCTGGTGGAATCTAATGGATATGAGAAGGTAACAGGCAGAGTGCTGGAGTCCCGCTACATTATCTCCAGATTCCTAACTTATATGTGGTCCAGTGCGGGTCTGGAATGGGTTTCAGCCCCAGGTGTGGGTCTTAAGGTTTGTTACTGGCCCATAAAAGGCTGCAGAGCCTGCACTTCAGGGCAGATCCTGGGCGAAGAGGAAGTGCGTGGGTCTGTCCTGACACTGAGAACCCTGTGATACGGTACCATGTTTTTGTGGTTGATTCGTGTGGCTGGTAGTAAACCACACATACAGATAGTATTTTCTCTTTAGTTCGTGCTCAGATGAGCAGGAATTTGTTTGATGTTATTTTGCCTGAAGTTAAGGCTGTATTTTATTTTGCTAATTTTTGTGCCTGACGTAAAGGTTATTTATTTATTTTACTGTTTTTCTTAAATAAACCACTTTGCTGCAAGATTTGTGTTCCTGTCTCTGACTGGTTGGGTCCACACCACAGCTTCTATTGAGCTACCTTCCTCATAGGGGTTACAGCTGTAAAAAATTGTTTTCCCCAATCGCAGCATACACAGGAGGACGCCATCTATGTGTAATAATTTGTAGTTTTCATCTATTGGATCAGCTGATCCCACCACATCAGTGTAATGTATGTCACTATGGATGAAATGATAAATAGATTGCTTTGGAGGTACTGTTACCATTCAGGCACTACCCCAAACTCCCATATTATAATCTAATATTACATGAGAGGGGTTAGGCACATTATTCATTATTTTAATATATAAATATACTGAAGAATAAATATAGAAGACACAATCAATTCAACAGGAACAATAGAATGTTTAACCCCTTCCCGCCGATGGCATTTTTTGATTTTCGTTTTTCGTTTTTGACTCCCCTCCTTCTAAACCCCATAACTTTTTTATTTCTCTGCTCCCAGAGCCATATGAGATCTTAATTTTTGCGGGACAAATGTTTCTTCATGATGCTACCATTAATTATTCTATATAATGTACTAGGAAGCAGGAAAAAAATTCAGAATGGGGTGGATTTGAAGAAAAAATGCATTTCTGCGACTTTCTTACGGGCTTTTGGTTTTACGGCGCTCACTGTGCAGCCAAAATAACATGTCCCCTATATTCTGTGTTTTGGTACGGTTCCAGGGATACCAAATTTATATAGTTTTATTTACATTTTGACCCCTAAAAAAAATTCCAAAACTGTGTTAAAAATTTTTTTTCTAAAAGTCGCCATATTCCGACGGCTGTAACTTTTTTATACGTGCGTGTACGGGGATGTATAGGGTGTCTTTTTTTGCGGGGCCGGGTGTACTTTTTAGTTCTACAATTTTCGGGAAATGTTATTGCTTTGATCACTTTTTATTCAAATTTTTATCAGAATCAAAACAGTGAAAAAACAGCAGTTTGGCACTTTCGACTATTTTTCCTGCTACGGCGTTTACCAAACAGGAAAAATATTTTTATAGATTTGTAGAGCGGGCTTACAGTCTATGAGGTATATTGTCCTTCTAAATAACTACAAAAAAGAAAAATAATTCACCAAACTCCCCACCTGAAACATCATATGGCAAGGTCACATCACTGAAATCGCCAGCTAGGAGATCTAGTTATAAAGATAATAAACCACAGTATCTTACCATATCCTTGCCATAGATGTTATTTGTATAAAATCCCTGGTGATCTCCAAGAGCAAATGTAAAGGTGAAATGGCATCCTGGGTAGGCTTAATGATCCATGTAGGGGATTATCCAGGAAGGGCAAATTGCTGAGATAAATACAAGGAATCATTACTTCACTTGTTAGGCCCTAGTGAAAAATTTTACATCAATATAACAAATATGCCTAATATTTCCTAAAATTCCTAACTTTGAAGTAACCGCTTTAATTAGCTGCGACCACAACTGGAATGTTACTCCAAATCAGCATGACCCTAATCAGAGCTGAAACCACACAGACCCATTTTAGTCTATGAAGTTCACGGGTTTCCTAAGGTAACCGGTTTTTTAAGCTTATCAGGTTTCTGTTTGGGAGGTCCACAAGCAGAATTCGCAAACGGAAACCCATGCGCAGATGTGAACCGGGCTTTAATCCACTGTACTGCTTTTGGATAAACTTATCTGCACATTAGATCATCTCATCTAAGAGATAGATAACGGCTCACATTTTCAGAGACTCAGTACCTGAAAGCAGGGGCACCATCCACTTGGACATGGATTCTTGAGTGTTCCGCGTGAATGGACTGGGACCATTGATGACCACCGATCGATTCTAAATGGAGTGGTAGACATGTATCTGTTCCACCGTTACATCCATACAGTGTGCTTGTGTAGCTTAGATCTAATAAAAGATCGGTTCCAGCAAACAGACACCCAGTGTCAGATATTATTCCATATTAACATGATAGGGGCAAAGTGTCATAAAAAACCCTTTCAGGCTAAGGCCCAATGTACCGAGCCACAGCATAAAATGCTGTGGAAAAAAACACGGTCGATACCCATTATGTTTTTTATCATAGTGTTTTTAACAGAAAGTCCTCAGAGTTTTCCTCTACAGATTCTCTGTCCCTATTATACATATACAGAAAATGGTGGTGCTTCTGCAGGTATAAATGACATTTTCAAAAACATAATCCCACCCACTTTGCAGGTAATGTAAAACACAGAGTTTTTTTGAGTTGTGTTTCCATAGAAGCCAAAAATAGTGAAACACATACATATGTTACATATGTGTAAGATACAGAGAAATGGGTAAACAAGTTCCACGTTTCTTACCTGTAGAATTTCTGTAAGTCTAGGTGATTGGGAGAGTTCAAGTGTCTTCAGGAGACTCTTCAGGACACTAATCACAGCAGTCTGATTTTCTTGTCTTGTTTTCAGTCGCATTAAATGTATATATACTGTAAGCCAATGGCTGGTCAGGTAATGGAGGGGGTGTACATATCATCCAGACTACTGAGGTGGGTGAGATGAGAAAACTCCAGAAGGAATGTTTGTTCTCAGCAGACAACTTTTGTCTGCTGAGAATTTTGGTAAATGCTCAGTATTGGGCTGGATTTTTAGGAATGACAGATAGGTTTGGCAGTGGGACCTGTCATTCTACCCACCCTCCAGTCCACACTTTGGAGATGTTCTGGCAGCGACTCAGCTGTTGAGAGTCTGCTCATAAAGGGAGCATAAGAAGCCAGCCCCAGCAGCAGACTTTGGGCAGAGCTTGGCTGGAGTGTCAAACCGAGAGGTCATATTTTTGGAGCTGTGTCCTGAATGATAAGAGTGTCCATAGCTCTCAGTTGGCTAGTAGGGACACAGAGTAGTGAGGACATGTTCTTTTCATCAGTATACAAGCATTCATCCAGCTGAAGGAGTTCTAAACTTTGTAGAAGGAGAATCTTTTGCACAAGTTGTAAATTCACAGTAGCTAGTATTGCAGATTTGTGGGATTAGGCAGCAGTGACAATGGAGGAATGTTGTGTTTACTCACAAAAGTAAAATGATGACAGAAGGAGTCAAGTGAAGTGCTAGACCATTGGGATTCATGAGTACTGTGAGATCCCCAGCTGTCCGACATACAGCACCCGGCCAGACAGCAATAAATAAATAAATAAAGGGGGCGGTACACTCCAGCTTGTAATTCTAGCAGAGCCAATACACTTTAAGGGCACCAACGACCCTGTGCTTAACCACTGTGCCCGCCTGCCATTACTATTATGACATCTTTCAGGCTGGCCATTTCTAAAGCTCAGCCTCTTCACCACCATGAGGTTTAACCTCCTTTATTACTTAAAATAAGTCCACAATAACTTGCCTGCAACTTCCACCTGACTCCTCAACCGCAAAAGTAAAGCTGACAGTTTACCAATGGACTATGTGACATGTAACACTTTATTACATACATCTGACTCTCTCTCTCTCTCTCTCTCTCTCTCTCTCTCTCTCTCTCTCTCTCTCTATATATATATATATATTTATTTATTATATATTTATTATATATATTTTTTTTTTACTTAATATTACTTGAATTTATTTATTTCCACACTTATTGCCAATGCCAGGAACAAATAACTCAAAAACTAAGTGTTCAGGCAAATCCCCAAAAATATGGACTAAACATGGCAAACCCCGGACTCGCGAAGAGTCACCCTACAGCACTCAGGAGAGGAAAAAACCCCTGTGGCGGAAACATCTAAGGAACCATGGCCGGAGGACTGGTGGTAAGAGATATCGGTGCTTACTACCCTCCCCACAATGAGAACTATTAAATGCTGAGTATATGTGGGAGTTGGAATAGTTGTTGGTCAAATACTTTATTGAAGGTGTATGGCATATTAAGTCCTCCATTTTTGCTATCTAAACAATGTAACAATTCTTTACAGGTTAGCAGGAATGAAAATAAGTTGGGACACTAATAAACATCTTCAGAAAGAACTCTCATTGTCTTTTTGCACTCTATTATTGTTACTGGACCTTGCTAGGTTTTTCATTTTCCCATACCATATTATGGCTTCTGTAATACAAAAGATTCCTTACAGCTTTGTTACTTTTTTAAAAAATATTGTACTTGGAGACCATGTGGGAAAAAGTAAGAACGAAAGAAATCGAGTATGTGTACTTATAAACTGAGACAAGTACTCCAACTTCGCAAATAACTTTCTTTCCAATATCCAACCAAAGCAAACATGGGAAAGTTTAGCTGGCATGTCTGGGGAGTCTTTATTTTAATGGCGGTTGTTTGTTTATTTTATTACCTGTCTCTACAGATTATCAGAAATAATTAATACGGAAAAGAACACCGTCCTCAAATACTGTGATTCACATCACCTCATATTAAGATGGTGTTGACAGAACCGAACATTAAATGTGTGGATTCCACATGACTTGGAGGACATTATTCAGCAGGAATCGCCTTTACGACATGTTGCTTAAGCCTCTACTGGAAGCTGCAGCATAAATGATATGAATAAAAGCAAATATATGTGTTTACCTTGGTCCAGTACCCAGACTACACTCTGCAAGGTGGCTGCATGAAAATTTCTTATTTAATAACATTAGCAAGCATTATGGGTTATGATGACTGACTGCTTTCTGCCAGAAAAAGTGCTGATTTTTATCGCTAACAATTTGTCAATTCAATATATGGCTTGGCTAATGTAATCCAAAAATTGCGATAAGGAGATAATTTAGAGGAATAGAGCAAACCATTTTAAAGGTTAAAGGGGTTTTCTAGGCAAAAAAAAATATTTTTAAACAATGGTTAATAAGTGCACCCAAAAACTTTTTGCAGTGTTTTTTTTATGTGATTTATGGCTTTCTCTGGTATCCTCTGCATTTGTTTACTGGATATCTTCCTGCTGTCTTAGCCTACAACTACCATGATGTCTTGCATTTCACTCAGATTCTCCCTCTCACTTCCTCCTTCACAACCCCCGTTTCCCTAGCTAGCCCGTGGACTACTAGCCCTACCTAAAGTTTGTGATATAAAGGGACCATTGGGCTCGAAATTTGACGTAAGTATGATTTTTATTGGCCAACATACGTTCCAAGGTGCATGCTAATTCCACATGGTGGAGTAATTCAGTTACGGTTAAGCAAAGAGCAGACTTCCACTGACGAGCGATCATGGTCCGGGCAGCTAGCACAATCTGCCCCAGAACGAACTGCATCTCTGAGGGAAAACTACCAGCATCTAAAAAGCATAGGGCAAATTTTGAGCCCAATGGTCCCTTTGGATCTCGTATATGGAGTCTAGTAAGGTGGTAGCTCTTTCTCTTCGACCTCAGGCTGACCCCGTGGGGACCCCTTAGATCATTGTTTATTTACTGTGCCGTCATCCCAGGTGGCTTCATTTTCTTTCTTTTGCTATATCCTGTGTTTCTCCAGTATTGTGCTCAGGTATAATGTTTCTGTTATTGTTTGGTTTTCTTGTTTTCTTTTGTTTCTATCTTGTCTCTCTTATTCTTTCTTTTTCCTACTCCTTTCCTGTGCCTCTCTGGCTATGTTCCCTTCTTAATTCTCCCTCCGTGCTTCTGCCTCTTCGTCACTTTGTGGTTCTTTTCCTCTTTTCTGTCTTCTCGTAGAATTGGTGCTTCAGTAGCGTTTGTGTATTTGGCCTTCTGGTCTCTGTTTATTTGGTTATGTTTGTGACTCCCCTTCACTTAGGTTGCAATCCGAAGTTCCAGCCTTGTAATTCTACTGATTGGACCTCTGTTGGTTTTTCTTATGTTTGTAACTATTTTTTACATTGTAAAATTTCTCTCTGTTTTCTCTTTTCAATAAAAATCATATTTAAAATAAAATAAAGTTTGTGATATAAAGTATTAAAGAAATATGCTTTTTTCCCCACTTTTCAGGCTGACTAACTTTCTACATATTAGTCTATGAAGAGATCATGGAGATGAAGAAGCTGCTAGAAAAAAAAATAAAATGTTGCTGTTGTTACACTCTGTTATTCTGTACTCTTTTAGCGCTGCTAGGTTTGTAGAGGTGAAGGAGAAAAACGGAGCATCTGCGACAGGTGAGTATACTTTTTTTTTACTGCCCCCAGCAGATTTAAATGTTATAAGAGTTGTCTGTTTTTGCCTGGACAACCCCTTTAAGCACTCAAATGGCTCTGGGAATGAAGAAATAAAAATGATATTTGGCTTATAAGGAATGGGGTCAAAAAACAAAAACTGAAAAATGCCTGCAACGGGGAGGTGTTGAACATTCTCATAATTATGTACTGTGATCTTGATGTTCATTTAAGAGGACCTTACACCACCTTCACCAAGTCCAACTCTTGGCATCATTTAATTGATGCTGTTCCATTGATTCTGGCACAATAGGAATTTTTCTCTAGCCCCCACCGTTCTTGATCAATCAATACAGTCAGCTTGATATGCTACTTAGGCTATATAATGTCAGGTGGGTTTTCCACATAAAGGGTGAGGATCACATCACTGAGATCCCCCAACTATCAGACTAATGGGGGTATTTTGGAGCAGTGGTTTGCAGCACTCCATTCATTTCAATGGGGGTACCAGAGGTAGCTGAGTGCTGTACTTGGACTATCTCCAAGTGTAGTGAATGGAGAGTGCACATTCTGCCTGACCCTACATTCATTCAGAACAAGACAAAAAACATACCTGTTAACTTGATTGGTGGGGTTTCAGTGAACGGACACCCAGAAATCTGTAATTTATGGTTTTTTGACATAATCAGATGATATTGTATTAGCTGAACAATGTCATCAATACAGTTTAGACAATGACAACCTTACAAAAAATACATGGACATAGTGTGTTTTACAACTGAAAAATATAATTTTCGCTTTATTTTTGCCTTATGCAGAATACTACTGCCTATTGTAAAATTCCATACATTTATGGTGCAAGTCAAGAAACGGTTAACTTACAGTATTTGAAAGTCCCATCAAAGCAACAGAGAATTACCCAGTGGGGCTCATATGGCTATGAGGTACAGTACAGACCAAAAGTTTGGACACACCTTCTCATTCAAAGACTTTTCTTTATTTTCATGACTATGGAAAATGTAGATTCACACTGAAGGCAACAAAACTATGAATTAACACATGTGGAATTATACACTTAACAAAAATGTGTGAAACAACTGAAAATATGTCTTCTATTCTAGGTTCTTCAAAGTAGCCACCTTTTGCTTTGATCCCTGCTTTGCACACTCTTGGCATTCTCTAGATGAGCTTCCCTTGATGAGCTTCAATTCCACATGTGTTAATTCATAGTTCTGATGCCTTCAGTGTGAATCTACAATTTTCATAGCAATGAAAATACAGAAATCTCTTTGAATGAGAAGGTGGTCGAAACTTTTGGTCTGTACTGTATGTCCAGAAGAGACCCATGATTTCCACCAAATGACACTAAGGCCTATTGATCAATTTTTTTTGTGATGTAGGAGTCCTACAAATCACTTCCTCTAGGGGGGCCAAATTACCCCAGTCCCACATTAGTAATATGAACATTTTCAGGCTGATCTGTGGTTCTAATCTTCTGGAAGAGGTAAATATATATTAGGAAACCTAAACATCACCTTAACCTCATAGCCTCTACTTACTCTAAATTTCACAAGGTGGAAATGTTAGTTAAGCCTCAAACATCTTTTATATTGTGATAATCCTTATAATCGAAATTGTCATAAAATTAAGTTACACTTATAGATTCTAAGATTAGATAGAACATAGTGTGGCGGCTGTAACAGAAACAGGATTTTCCAGAGGTTTATTATTATCTAGTGCAAGGTGGAGTTTCCTTATGTCTGCATCCTTTTTTCTGTCTCCATCTAATTCCACAAATGGAGGAACAAAGTGTTATGTAGTTTGTTTCATCATAAACACTTCCATTCTTATAAGGTAGCTTAGGAAACATATAGTCCTTCACAAATAAAAATTATTTTCTATTCTTTGATCACATGACATTTGGAATCTCCAATAGTATAACTAAAATCTTGTGGGCCCCTATGCAATCTTTTGTCTGGGGTCCCCTACCTCATCCCTACAGCAAATTCTTGATAGTGATAGCTATGGGTTCTAAGTAGTTTAATCATCCTTAGTGTGGTTGGGCTATTCTGTGGGTTTCCTTGGCTTATGGGCCAGATGTAAGCCGCAATCTCAATACTGATGCCAGTGCTTATGGGCCCCCTAAGATTCCTGGGCCCCAATGCAACTGCATCCTCTGTACCCCCTCAAGTTACACCCCTGTGTATCTCCACTGAAATAGCTATAGCAGTTGTGCCCTGGTCTTGGTATCTGAGGGTGCCTAAAGGTCCATCTGCCATCTGAGTTGGCACAAGGGTTAAAAATGGAACATGGTTATGTAAGTGGGGGCCTTGTTATATATTTTTTTTTGCACATTTCAGTTGACAAATATGGAAGTGCTGTGAGTGGTATAACAAATAGACACTATTCCAGTGATGGCGAACCTATGGCACGCGTGCCAGAGAGGGCACGCAGAGCCCTCCATGCTGGCACGCGTGCGGTCGCCCGGATCGCTCACCAACAGGGAATCCGGTACAGGATTCCCCGTTGATGAGCGATCACTGCCTTCAGTTGTATGTGCAAATGCACATACAGCTGAAAGCTGTCAGGGTAGGCCGCGGATCGCGTGACCGCGGCCTACACTGGCTGCAGAGTTTGACCTCTGCCCCGACGCGGGCGCGATGACGTCATCAGCTCCGCCAGTGACAAGAAGGTGGATGCCGGCGGCTCTTCAGGGGTGAGTATGAGAGTGGCTCACTGTGTATATGATGTTGGGGGGAGCGCTTATAATACTTGGTGGGGTGTATGATACTGGGGGGGAGTGTATAATACTGGGGGGGCTTATAATACTGGGTGGGGTGTATAATACTGGGGGGAGTGTAAAATACTGGGGGGAGTGTATAATACTGAGGGGGCTTATAATACTGGGGGGAGTGTATAATACTGGGGGGGCTTATAACACTGGGTGGGGTGTATAATACTGGGGGGAGTGTATAATACTGGGGGGAGTGTATAATACTGAGGGGGCTTATAATACTGGGGGGAGTGTATAATACTGGGGGGGGCTTATAATACTGGGGTGGCTTATAATACTGGGGGGTGTACTAAAGAGCATATAATACTGGGGGGGGCCTATTTATAAGCACACAATACTGTGTGTGGATGCCACTGTGGAGCATATAATCCTGTGGGGGGGGGACACCTACTGCGGAGCATATAACACTGGGGGGCTACTGTGGTACTGTGGAGAATATAATATTGTGTGGTGGGCCCACTGCAGAGCATATAATACTGTCTGGGGTCCCCTCACTATTTATATCACACAGTATCTGTTTTATAGCAGACGTGATATTAGTACAGGATGTAAGAATATTACACGGTAACTATAAAACAGATCCTGTGCGATGTAAATAGTGAAAATTAATTGTTCAAAGTACCAAATGCCGAGACCTTTACATTTCAGTACAACGTTGTTTGTATTATTGAAAGCTCTGTAAAGCCCCACATGACTGTAATTTTTGGTCAGTAACTGTCCGCAATTGTGGATCCGCATAGTATTAAGTCTATATTGTCGTGTTGGCACTCCGCGAAAATTTTGTGGGTTTTGGGTTGCAGTTTGGGCACTCGGTCTCTAAAAGGTTCGCCATCACTGCACTATTCCATCCTTTACTTAAATCCCATTACTTATTATGATTAAAGTAAGGACAAAATATTGTACAATGCAGAACAAAATATTTTATAGCATTGTTCATCTGTTTTGATATTCTGACCTTTCATATTTGACAATTTTTGAAGACGAGAACCAACATGAACTGTATAAGAAACTTGTATAGTCAAGCACAAGCCTTTGAACTCAGTGACCACCAAATCTAACACTTATTATTTTGGGCAAAAAGACCATTTATTTTTCATTCCCCTTTCTATGCTCTGCTGATTGATTTTGTCTGTTCGTGTGGAAATTTTTGACCCTCTTTGTATTATTGTATACTACTTATTAAAAAAAAACAAAAAAAAACAACCACCCATTTCATACTGAGTCTGACAAATACTACAGTATACCCTGAAAACCCCCCAGCTATATATGACTATATTGATACTGTATGTTAAATCAAATACTGTATATATGGCTACATCAAAATGGTATGATAAAGCAAAAATGTACATACAATAGAATAAGCCAAAGAAAAGTGAAAACTGTTACAAGACCTTGTCATCAATCATTGAAGGAGCAGGACTAAAGTTGGCCATATATTTTAGACTCAGTAGTTATCAACCAAATTCTTGTAACTGTGATAGCTATCAATCTCAACACCCCCTCATCCCCATGGGACATGTTCATGTTTTAGTTTACATGGTAAATCCAACAGTCCAATCCTACTTTCTTCCTGGTATTTGCCATTGGGATAAAGCTGGGACAATCACATAAACTAAAAGGGGATGTCCAGAATTTAGAGTAACCTCAAGTGTGGTTGGAGTTGGTGTAAAAGAAAAAAAGAAGACATACCCCACATCCCAGGTCTTCTGCTGTCTAGCCCTGCCCCTGTATCCTTCACGTGCTGGGGCTTGCAGCGCCCGAATCTATGAGACTCACATGACCTCTATGACCAATTAGTGGCCTCGTCAGTTGCTGGTAAGGAACCAATAATGTATTTGAGTGGTGACTCCAGTCTCTCTCAGTCAACTGCGTGTTTTTGTAAACCTATACATTCTCTTTAACTCCAATATTAGAGCCAGTATCTCGGACAGTGTCAAGCCTCCATCTTCAGACCAACATTTGATGTTTATATAGATGTACCATAGTACTCAAGTCAGGACATCATTTTTTTTTTTAACTTAAAGGGGTTGCCCAGGAATTTTAGGAAATCTAGGATGTGGCTGTAGTGGATGTAAAACAAACAAACAAATTCATACTCCCCTTTTTCCAGAGCTCCTTTGTATAGGAGCAGTCCTCATTCCCTCACTTACTCCTAAAAAAGTACACAATATACAAAAAAATATCACAGAAAAAAGACCACACTTACCCAATACCAGAAAAAACATGGCTGGGCAGAAATCAGACAGGTGCACAATACTAATAAAACATCTACTCACACCTAGAATTGTGTGCCAGGCCATGAAGCTCTCATGACTGCTGAGATCAATCCGTAGCCTCAGTGATAGCTGGTAAGGATTTGGTGATATAGAGGTTTCTCTCCCGTGACCTCTGAGGTCACTGGTTGGTGTCAATGATCACATTAACCTACTGTTTCTGGTGCTTCAAGCCATGGAACATGAAATGGGAGCAAGATCTGACAATGGAGTGCCACACATAGATGAACATGTCTGTTTTTCTTTTAAACCCACCCCAGTTGCCCCGAGGTTGCCCCAAATTCAGGAAAGCCCTTTAAGATAGCTGGCCAGTATTGCCAGAAGTCATCTGGTATTAGTATGATGTGTAAGACCACTTTTAGTGTTGACTCTGCTTGCTCTAATAAAATGCCTATTGGTGTGACTTGTTAACCATTTAATGGAGGCCTTCCAACTGTCCTCCAATAATAGAAATTTGGAAAACGATCACCAGCCACCAGTGGCGTAACTAGGAATGGCGGGGCCCCGTGGCGAACCTTTGACATGCCCCCCCCCCCCCCGGCTGACATCGAAAATCCCGATCGACGCCGAAAACCCCGACCGACCCTACTCCCCGCATTCCTGCACACATTATTACGCCCCATAGTGGCCCCTGCACACATTATTACGCCCCATAGTGGACCCTGCACACATTATTACGCCCCATAGTGGCCCCTGTACACAGTATTACACCCCATAGTGGCCCCTGCACACATTATTACGCCCCATAGTGGCCCCTGCACACATTATTATGCCCCATAGTGGCCCCTGTACACAGTATTACGCCCCATAGTGGCCCCTGCACACAGTATTATCCCCATAGTGGCCCCTGCACACAGTATTACACCCCATAGTGGCCCCTGCACACATTATTACGCCCCATAGTGGCCCCTGCACACATTATTACGCCCCATAGTGGCCCCTGCACACAGTATTATACCCCATAGTGGCCCCTGTACACAGTATTACGCCCCATAGTGGCCCCTGCACACAGTATTATGTCCCATAGTGGCCCCTGTACACATTATTATGCCCCGTAGTGGCCCCTGTACACATTATTATGCCCCATAGTGGCCCCTGCACCCAGTATTATGTCCCATTGTGGCCCCTTTACTCACTATTATGTCCCGTTGTGGACACCCATTAACAATTATTATACTCTGGAGTCTTTTCAGACCCCAGAGTATAATAATCGGAGACCCAGGGGAAGAACAACATAAAAAAAAAAACACTGTAACTTACCTGTCTCCCGACTCCCCGCTGGCGGCCATCTTCAATGACGTCAGGGACGTCATGTGACCGGGAGCCTGCGTCGCGACGCACAAGGACGCAGGCCCCGATCATGTGACGTCTGAGACGTCACACAAGTAGGCCGAAGCCTGCGCGGAGCCTGCCAGGATCGATAAGTATATGGGGCCCGTTAGCGGCTGGAGTAACTCCAGCCGGTAACGGCCTATTAAAAAAAAAAAAAAAACGCAGCGGTAGCGGCTGTCACCGGGCACCTAATGTCCCAGGCCCTGTGGCAGCTGCTACTGCTGCTACCACGGTAGTTATGCCACTGTCAGCCACCTTGGGTCAGATTTGTTATGCCTAGTCGGCCAGTTTTTAGCCATTGACTCGTCTACATTTGTCATAATTTGCCATAAATGATACAGGAAATGAGCTGGCCTACATTTGCTTCAAGGCACATGGCCCGGCATAGGGCCATTTCATTTATGAAGAGGTGTGCATTTCCTCATACATGAGGAAAATTCTTCATCAAATCAGGGCTTATGTAGACTAATGTGACTAACGCCAGCCTTCATAAATTTGCCCCAATGTATTTCAGCATTTCCTTTCCATTATTTGGAATATGTAGGGAATGGCCTCCGTATCTAATGTATATTTGTTTATTTCCTTTGTAATATGAAGAGCCGCCACATTCTGCAGCAATGTACAGAGATTTTCAGCATTCTCAGTCTCAATTGGACTCGGTTTGATTTCCATATCTGAAATGCACATTTTCATATTCATATGAAGACAATGTACTTATCTGTAAGTTTTGGGAAAGTTTTTTTTTTTTTTTTTTTTAAATCTGGTCACAATTTTGGGGAATAATTTTCAATTTCTTTTAACTTTAAAAAAAATTAAGAGAAAAGTTATTAGGAAGACGACAATCTACTCTGTGGAAATAAGTGAACTTTACTGACATAAATACAGGAATATTAAAAGATCATTGTCCATGGTGGGGGATAAAAGCGCACAATTTTACTGATTTAACATAAATATTTACTTGGAGAACAAGCCATTAAATTATGCGTCAATTGAGCAAAAATGTTTATTTTAGTGCAGAACTTCTTTTATGTTTGTACGAATAGCCAACAATTCATTTGTTTCACATAGAATAATAAAGATAAAGTAAACACAGATGAAGGAAATAAACTCAAATAATGGCATTCTTCTGGTTTAACTCTAATATATATATATATATATATATATATATATATATATATATATATATATATATATATCTCTGAGAACAAGACTTATTTACATATATAAATTCTCCATACACACAAGGCATGGCCATGTGCAATGCCCTTTACCAACAGTAGGGTCACAGGAATCCAGCTCTCAGGGGTTGTGGAGTTGGTCTTTGGTTGACAAATATTCCTTCTTATTCCCATGGTACATGTGCACATACAGCTCAGTTGAGCCTTCTCAATAATGAAAAAGTGTGTGCCAGTCACCTCTGCCAGTGGCTTTTCACTTGTGAGAATTGTGCTTGTTGAAATCCAACTACCTGCTTCTATCTTCCCCAGACTTGCTATTGGGGGAGAGTCAGGAGGCCCCCAAGCACCTTAGATCATCATTCAGTTCCACCAAAAACATTACTATAATTTGTATGGCCATCTTTATTTTACCGGTCAAGAACTGGTAGCCATAGCACAGCCCATGGTAATTGTAAGGGGCCCCAGGTATCACAAGAACAATGTTGGATTGTGTTATGGCTTGCACTATTTCCAACCGGTAACACCCAATATTTACTCACCAATTCTCACTCTGCCAAGGCCTCTGTTTTAGCTCCAAGGAGCATTGCACTTTACGTCATAACATTGACCAACATTCAGCTGGAGTCAAAGCGGAAGTGAGCCTGGACAGTAGCTGGGATCAGCGAGTAAATAACAGACATTACATGATGAAATAATGAAATATGTAGTGGCCTAAAGCAATATACAGTGTAGAGGGCAGTAAATAGGGCAATATAATGTGTGGGAGACAATAAAAGGGGCAAGATACTGTGTAGAGAGCAGTAATGAGACAATATACTGTGTGGGGGGCAATAAAGAGGGCAGTATTGTTAGGGAATTGCTAGGACAGCAATTCCCCAGTAGTTGTTGAAAAACCCTGGGGCAGAACACAAGAGACAGTGAGCCCTAAGCTGAACCATATAGGGGCCAATAAGTTTACAATACACTGTACACTGGCAGTATTCTATATGGGGACTAGTAAAAGGGGCAATATACTAAGTGGTGGCCAAAAAAGAGGGCAGTATACTGTGTAAGTGGCAGTAAAAGGGGTACTAAACTTTGTAGCAGCAAGTTAAGGGGGCATTGTATCATGTGGAGCAGTCCAGTCCAAAATATGGAGGGAATCAGCATAGAGAGCCTGGCATTTTGATGAACAAAATAGATTGACATGCTACAATATTTTGTGCTTTAAAGAGGGTTCGTGACCTACCTGTATTCCCCTATCCAGCACAACTACTATTCTGCTGTCTTCTTTCCTCTTTTAGACTGAGGCACCACATTGCAGAAACGCAGCTTTTTTTTTTTTTTTTTTTTAATGTAGATTGTGAGCCCCATATAGGGATCACAATGTACATTTTTTTTCCTATCAGTATGTCTTTGTAGAATGGGAGCTTTTTTTTTTTTTTGTTACAGACTTTGTTGAGGACTGAGAGGACCAATGGGAAGTTGGGAGGAGGAGTCACAACTTGCACGAGAGCAGAAGAAGCTGTTGTGCCATTTTCCTCAGCCAAAGAAATATATGGTATTTAAGATTTTTTTTTTTTTACTTTCTTCTCATATAATTCTTGGGATTGGTAGGGTTGAGACAAGCAATGAATCTGCAACTTCTGATTTTTCAGGAGGGGTGAATGAGGGTGTTTAATTTCTGATTGCTGGCTTGGTGAGCCAATCAAAAGTTTGCTATGGCGCCAACTCCTAGTCTCCTCCAGACTCCTAGTTTCACACCTATCAGTGTTAGGCTCCTTGCAGATGACCATGAGCCAGGTAATTGTAGTATCTGGATTTTTACTGTGTAGAACATGGACCCATTCATTTCTATCAGCCCACGCACATGACCATGTGTGGGCTGACAGTCTGGGCCACAAAACTCAGGTCTTATTCCTGTCAATTTTTACAGCCTTGCTTCCATGGTTCCTATTTAGAGATCAGCGAACAGTAAAATGTTCGAGGTTCGATATTCGTTTCGAGTAGCCCCTCAATATTCGACTACTCAAATCGAATATCGAACCCTATTATAGTCTATGGGGGGAAAATGCTCGTTTCAGGGGTAGGCAACGTTCGATCAAATTATACTTACCAAGTCCACGAGTGAGAGTCGGGCTGGATCCTCCAAGAAGTCTTCTCCGTGCAGCGTCCCCGCGGCATCTTCCGGCTCTTCATTCACTCTGCCAGGCATCGGGCCCGCACTACAAGTGGACATGCGCAGTCTGCTGTGCCAAGGCCCGATGCCTGGCAGAGTGAATGAAGAGCCGGAAGACGCCGCAGGGAAGCTGCACAGAGAAGACTTCTAAAGGTAGGAGAAGAACCAGCGTTGATTGGCCGACTGTATAGCATTCGGCCAATCAATGCTGGTTCTGCATCGAACTTTTACATTCGAACAGCGAGTGGTACTCGACTGAGTACGAGTATTTTGAATACCGTAGTATTCGATCGAATACCTACTCGATCGAGTACTACTCGCTCATCTCTATTCCTATTCATTTAATAAATGTGGCCATGAAAGCACAGATAATATCCGCGTGCCACCCATATGCTGGCTGTGCTGTTCAATCACATCCTGCAGCCAGGTGTCTGCAAGGGGCCTTAGAAGTGATGAGACTTGACTAGATTCTAGTTGGGAGTGAAGACATGACAATCCCATGCGTTGAATTCTTACATTCTTTGCAAAAAAATATAAAAAAAAACTTAAGCAATGAATGAGTTATTGTAATAAGTTTCAATATTATATAACCAAACAATTGCTATTTTTTTTCAACTAAGGACAGAGCTCTCATCTCCTAACATACTGCTGCAGCCGAAAACCGAACGTCAACAAAACATTTGTTTCTCCAAGGATGAGAACAATGTTCTAGAAATACAGACACACAGATCATCGAGAGTTATGTCAACGCATTTTTCAGACTATCAGCCAAAAAATCATCATAACAGAAAAGATGGGCTTTGGAAATAAAAAAAATAGCTCTTCCAGATAATAGCATTTTCGAGCTTTCGCTCTCCCTGTACCATGATGTACTGTACAAAAAGATTTGCTGATGTCAAAGAAAAAATTTCTAGCAGCCTGAACATCAGTATGGCAGGACTGCAGCCAATGTTTGGCTGCAACAAAAGGACACATTTTCTTGTCATAGCATTTCCAGCCTCAGCTATTTATAATAATTAACTAGTATTCAGCAAATTCAACAGAATCGAGTGCAGCCGCCTCTTATTATGAGTCAAAACACAACCTTTCTGTGCCGCGCTGATAATTAGGATTATTATTATTTTATCTTTTGCGGTTTTTTAACATAGTTCCAGCATATTTTGAAATGCTTGTACAAGAAGCTCAAATTATTATTATAATTCTACATAATTTCTTGTATGGTGCCATCAAATACTGTGGAGCATGAAAGTACTAGTAATAAAGGTATATGTACCATATAGACTCTGGAGGTTGGCTCCTGTTTTGTTTTTTCATGGGCCACATGAATTTGAGTAGAAAACAATGTAACCACACTACTCTCTTCGGCTGTGTTTACATGGAGGAATTTGCCATGGACCCCCCAATTCAGATCAGATTCCTCCTAGAATCCGCCTCCCATTGTTTTTAATGGGAGGTATAGATCACAACAGGATGCGGAAAAAAGAAGCGTCCTGCTCGATCTTGCTGTGGATTCCATGGCTGATTTAGCCGCAATGTTCACAGCTCGAGACTCGCTGCTGATCAGTCGTGGGATGCCATGACGTCATCGGCATCCCGTCGTGGCTAAACTGTGGTGAAAATGTCGGTGGTGGAAAATAAAGAGGAAGTCTTCTTCATTTTCCACCATGCGAACATACCCTTATGGTAAGTGTTGACACACTTAAACAATGGCTCTACTGTTCCAAGCAGTTGCTATGTGGGTTTAAACCAGCACCAGGTTTGGGTCCTGATTAGAGATGAGCGAGTAGTGAAATATTCGAGATTCGATATTCATTTCGAGTAGACCCTCAATATTCGACTACTCGATCGAATATCGAATCCCATTATAGCTAATGGGAATAAAATGCTCATTTCAGGGGAAAACACAATACGACAAATGAGAGTCACCAAGTCCACAAGTAGCAGAGTGTTGAGGAGGAGCGAAGGAGAGTGCGATACTTGGGCAGTCAGCACCGGGAACTATCTAGGACCGGATGCGGTTTTTGTATATTACCAGGAGAGCACAGAAGATGCACAATTATTGGCCAGAGACTGTCAAAACTAGCCTAGTACCCGAGTGCTGGACGAGTAAAAGCAAAGCGGTCCACATACAGAGAAAGAACAGTAAAGAGCAGGACAAGGCGCAGGGAGAATGATAGACCAGCAGGATAGTATTTTACCTTTGAGTGCCAATCCCCAGCATCCCTCCTGCAGAACACTGTATAGCATTCAGCCAATCAACGCTAGTTCTGAATCGAATTTATACTGCAAATTACGAGTAGTATTCAATCAAGTAAGAGTATTTTAAATACCGTAGTATTCTATCGAATACCTACTCAATCGAATACTACTCGCTCATCTCTAGTCCTGATCTTTTTTTTAAAAAGGTAATGGATTTTTCAAATTGAAGACCTATTAGGTCTTCAGTAGGGTTAAGCAATCGTGTTCGGAAAAGATTGAATTCCGATCGGCGATCGAGAAAATTTCACGATCGCGATTGGAATTCCGAACATGAACTTTTTATGTGGGATCAAGATCGGTGATTATTTCCCACAATGCTTTGCTACTGGCCAAGCATTCTGGGAAAAGCTAACAATGTTAGCCTTCACACTGAGTATACGCTCTGCTCATTCTGAGTGTATACTCAGTGTGACGGCTCCGCTGCAGCTCCATAGGAATGAATGGAAGCAGCCGGCACACAACCTTAACCCCCTGCACACCGGCTGCGCCAATTCATTCTAATGGGAGACTAGCTAACATCTCTAGTAGCTACTTACCTGCAGAGATGGCTGGTCTGGTGCCCGGTGTTCTCGTTCTTCTTCGCCTCGCTGCCCCCGCCTCCCAGGTTAGTGTTAAAGAGCTAGGAAGAAGGTGGTGCACGTGGCTTAGGAGAGTGTGGGCGGATGCAGGGCGGGGAGATGTGACGTCTCCCCTCCCAGTACCCGCCCACACTCTCCTAACCCGCCCACACTCTCCTAACCTGGGAGGCAGGGGGCAGTGAGGCAAAGAAGAACGAGAACACCAGGTATCAGACCAGCCATCTCTGCAGGTAAGTGGACACCAGGGGGGACTAAGTAGCCCGAGGATTAAAAAAAAATCCTCTGGCCTCTTAGTGATTTAAAAAAAATCACTACACAGTGTGGATTCTAACAATTAAAGCGATTAATTGTTAGATTCCATGCTGTATAGTGAATAGGATTGTTTTTAAAATCTGATCTCCGATTAGTAAAAAAATCCCATTGACTTGCATTGGGATCGGAATTGGGATCGAGATCGGGTTCGAATGAAAAATGATCGGAAATCAGATTTCGAAATCGATCTTGAAAAGTCAAGATCGGCTCAACCCTAGTCTTCAGTAGAGATGAACAAACATCATCAGATTTGTTTCATTGAACATTCTTGAGGTTTGATGGCCTGATTTGTTTCGGGCCAAACTTGTTTGGTGCAAACTGAAAACCCTAGCTTTTGGAAAACCCAGGTCAAATCTGGATCTTTTTGAATTGGCTCACTCAACTCTAATCTTCAGTACATGATCTGTGGGGGTCTGTCACTCTGACTCTTCAACAGACTCTCCAGGTGCAAGAAGTTGATGCAGTAGATGGGGAGCATGAACAGGCTGTTCCTATCCCAATAAAAAGAGCAGTGCTGCAATTGCCCTGAACCACCTATGGACAGGCTGCAGTATTGCACCTATTACTTGAATAGGAGAACCAGCACACTCTCCTTGTTCACTATATCAGTTTCCAGTGCCAGAAGGCTGCTGGAACAGCTGATCTGTGCAGATCACGTAATGATGACCTATAGAGATGAGCGAGTACTGTTCGGATCAGCCGATCCGAACAGCACGCTCCATAGAAATGAATGGAAACACCTGGTACTTCCGCTTTGACGGCGGCCGACCGCTTAACCCCCTGCGTGCCGGCTACGTCCATTCATTTCTATGCGAGCGTGCTGTTCGGATCGGCTAATCCGAACAGTACTCGCTCATCTCTAATGACCTATCCTTGAAATAGGTCATCAGTATAAAAAAAAACATTTTGGGCTAAAACCCTTTTAGGTTAAGGTACATCCGGCAGCTAAAAAGCGTTATGGGAAAATTTGCGGTGGCAGTGCATCATGCTCTTCCCGCATGCGCTTTAAACAGAAAGTTTGCAGAGTTTTCCTCCGCTGACTTTCTGTTTCAATTATGCTTATGGGGAAACCGTCAATGTTTCCAAAGGTATAATTGACACGCTGCGATTGCCAAAACTGTGCCAACTTTGGAAATCGCGGCGTGTCCAATTTTTACTTCAAAGTGGACATGGAATTCGCTAGAATCCCATCCACTTTGCCTGTACTGTAAAATGCTGCGATTTTTCCTGTGGCGATTCCGTGGGGCCCCGGCCTTAATGTCACTATTTCTCTATGTACACCACAGGCAAATAGTATATATGCAATAAGACATAAAATACAAATAAAGAATGCAAAAAAATACTAATAGGAAGTAAAATAAGCAAACTACACAAGTTTCTATAAAAAGAAGGATATAACATAAGATTTTTTTGCATTGAAGAGTAAGGCTGGGATGATATTCCATTTTGGCACTTGGGCATTGCTGTAATCTGCAGCTTTAATCTCTTTGCAGAAAGGGGTGTATTTGTGATATGCATGCTCTCCCCCTCCAGACAGTGATTGACAGTTTTCTCGCTATGCACATGTATATTTGCATACATCACACTCCTCTCTGGCAGAGTTGACTGCATACAAGTAGATTAACATGTAAATTCTAGAAAATGACTGCATGTGAACATAAGTGACAGACTGCTAAAATCAGGGCGCCTGTCACTATGCTGCCATACTCTTTTATCTATATTGTGTATAGGTTGTTTATACAGACATTTCTTTCAGCTCTATTGGTGACATTACAATTAATATCTCTTAATTAATTTATACCTGACATTTCATTTTGAAAATATTTACTATTAACTTGCTACAATCTGATTGGAGACTTCTAAACCTAACTGTCCGTTCTGCCCTAGATTGATGCTACCTTTTCACTAACAGTTGGATTCCACTGTCTTCCCTTGAATAATCCATAGAGAATACAAGCAAATATGCCAAGATAATGATGGGCGATGGGTATTTTGTCTCGCCAGATGTCCTTTATTATTACCAATGACATTTTTTACATGACTTCTGCCATTATCATTCAAAATGATTCATCTCCAAGGTTTCATAGTGATGGGAAGAATCAAAAGAGCAATACATTCATAGAACTAAGACTTTGTTTTATGGCTTTATAAAAAGATTACACTTCAGCTTGGGCTAAAGACAAAAGGAATCCTACAAGTGACTGACTCACAGGTATTTTTAATTTATTATAAAATCCATCACAATCTACTATTGTTTCTCAAAGTTCCCTTTTTTAGAATTCTTCATAATGATGGCAATTTATTAACATCATTAAGTCTGATATTAATACAGTACTAGTATAGGAGTAGCACACTGCT
Organism: Leptodactylus fuscus; assembly: GCF_031893055.1. NCBI lineage: Eukaryota > Metazoa > Chordata > Amphibia > Anura > Leptodactylidae > Leptodactylus > Leptodactylus fuscus. Next base: position 59,652,207 of record NC_134265.1, read on the forward strand.
TGGGAAGACATACAAATCCATCTTAGACGTAGAATATTAAAGATTTATGACCTATTCAATCATGACATGTAAAAATCTGTCAGCGTGGCCCAATCTTACATAAACCTAAATTTATTAATGACATGACTTTTATTAAAATGTGTATTAATATATAAGTATCAGTAAAATAATAGAGGATATTCCCAAAGAGCTGCATAAAAATGTCCCGTGCTGACGTATGTAACACTCTATCTCATATCACACAAGTATTTCATGTTAATGCCGGGCCACCGTGGGACAGAAACACTGGAAATGTATAATGCCACGGGAAAAATCGTGGCATTATATATTATGGGCAAAGTGGATGGGATTCCCATGCCCACTTTGCGGAACCGGCGCGGTTTTGGAAATCACAGAATGTCAATTATACCTATGGAAATGCTGGCAGTTTTCCAAAAGCTATAATAGTAACAGAAAGTCCGCAAAAACTCAGTTAACTTTCTGTTTAAAGCGCAGTGTGAAGAACTGTGATGCGTTGCTGCCACAGATTTTCCCACAGCGCTTTTTTGCTGTAGGACGTTTTGTGGGGCCTTAGCCTCAAGAAGTATTCCAGAATTTTTTACCCCTTTGCTCCATTTCAAAATTAGTCTTTATAGTGTAATGTTATTGATAATTAAAATAATAACTTACAAACGTATTATTGATAATTTATATGCTTCCCACCAGACCTCCTCCTGTTTTTCTGATGGATATAGGGGTTCCTGAATGAACATAAGGTTATACTGATGTTGGAGGACAAGGGGAGTAAGATTATGGCTCTAACAGATGTGCACATGTGTGTGAATTCATCTTTATTAGAGATGAGCGAATAGTAAAATGTCTGAGGTTCGAAATTCGTTTCGAGTAGCCCCTCAATATTCGACTACTTGAATCGAATATCGAACCCTATTATAGTCTATGGGGGGAAAATGCTTGTTTCAGGGGTAGGCAACGTTCGATCAAATTATACTTACCAAGTCCACGAGTGAGGGTTGGGCTGGATCCTCCGAGCAGTCTTCTCCTTGCAGGATCCCCGCGGCGTCTTCTGGCACTTCTGGCTCTTCATTCACTCTGCCAGGCATCGGGCCTGGGCAGAGCCGATTGCGCATGCCCGCACTACAAGCGGACATGCGCAGTCGGCTCTGCCCAGGCCCGATGCCTGGCAGAGTGAATGAAGAGCCGGAAGACGCCGCGGGGAAGCTGCACGGAGAAGAATTCTAAAGGTAGGAGAAGAACCAGCATTGATTGTCCGACTGTATAACATTCGGCCATTCAATGCTGGTTCTGCATCGAACTTTTTCATTCAAACAGCGAGTGGTACTCGATCGAGTACGAGTATTTTGAATACCGTAGTATTCGATCGAATACCTACTCGATCGAGTACTACTCGTATCTCTAATCTTTATACAGGAAACATTTTATTATATTAGCAAAGAGAAGGTCAGTGCTCTTGTGGGGGTACATAACTTCACAATAAAGCTGTCAATAAGTTATGAGGAGAGCAAAAAGTTACTGGACATTTATATATGCATACATAACCACTGGATAACATTATTGGATGAGGCTAGGTTCACATCTTTGTTCGGAATTCCGTTCGGGGGGTCCACTTGGGGACCCCCCCGAATGGAAACCTAATCCACTTAAACAGCGGTTACCCGCAAAAACCCACGGACCCCATAGGCTATAACGGGTTCCGCATTGTTTCCACTCAGTTTCCATATAGGGCAAAAAATGTGGAGAGAAAAGTGCTGCTTGTTGCACTTTTCTCTCCATATTTTTCAAGTTGAGAGGGAAACAGAATCCCTGAACGGAGAGACAATGCTGGTGTGAACCTTGCCTGACTTCACAGAATTCCATTAGTTCTTGTATGAGTACCAAAATTGGTATGGTCCACAGTAGAGATGAGTGAATTGGTTTGAAATATACTGGGTTAATTACAAGTTTTCTGAAAATCTTGGGTTCCCACCAGACCAGAGATTTTTGGGATTTACCACCCATGAATTATTATACAGTATGGCCTCTGCAGACCCCAGAGGAAAAAAATAAAGATTAGATTGGAAATGTCAATGTAGAAGTACAGGATCCCACGAGGGAGCCTAGGAGAGGTGAGGGAAGGGGAGAGTATCAGTTTTTATTACTTTCTGCACTTCCCTTGGATCTCCTCTTTGTTGGAGTATAACATTTTTGGTAAACTAAACTTGGGGGAGGAGGAACAAACCTTTGGAGGACAAAAAATTAGAGCCTGTTTTTAAAGGTAATGTACATATTTAGATGTAAGATTTTCTCAGAAACTGAATTTAGGTATGTTCACACTTGGCATTTTCAATGTTCACCCACAGCTTTTTTTTTCTGCTTTTTTACGCTTTTAGGAAAAATGATAGTAAAATATTTCAAAGTTACTTTTAGCCAGAAATGTCATGACATCAGTTATCCAGTGGGAACATATCTAAAATGCCTTTAATTAATATACTCAAAAACCGGCAAACAAGAAAAAATCATGGCCAGTGGGAACATTTATATAGTAGAAAAATAGCTTCATCTAGATTTTTAGAAAAGTTGGAAACTGAAGGTTTTTATCACCACAGGATGCACCGATCCCCTGAAATTTTTCTTCAAAGACTAATTCCACACTATGAAAAAGCAATGTAAAAAATGAAATGTCATATTTTTTAGTTAGCATGAGCAGGTTGTGGTAGTGTGAATGGAAAGAATATTGGAACCATTTTTTGTTTTTTATGGATTTAGCCAAAAATTAAAAGCAAGCAAAAAATTACTGACATCTTAAATAAGTAAAAATATATAGTAAAGAATCTCTCAAAAATATTTGAATATAGTACCAAAAATATTTTTGATCACATGCTGATCTAAGGTCAGCTGAGTAGAATTTCAGTAGGTGTTTAGGCTTTTTCTTTAAAGTTATTTAGTCTTAGTCTATATGCAAGATGGGCCATAAGTATAGATACACCCAGATAAAATAGAAGTGGTTGCTGATATCACCTTACTGTTTCTGGCATATTAGTACATGGGAGGGGGAAAACATTTGAGGCTGGGTGACGACCATGGCAGCCATCTGCAAAGTGCCATTTTTGATTCAACTTTACTTTTTTCAATGGAAAGGAGATCATGTGACACATCAAACACATGGAGAATTTCATAAGAAAACAATGGTATGCTCATTTTTAATGTAACTTTATTCATTATCGTATCCTGTATCCGTTGTTTCAGGTGCCCCACATCCTGGATCTTCATGGAGTACACCACAGCCTTCAAACTGTCCTAGAGATTGAAGTCCACGGGAGTGAGATCCGGTGACCTTGGATGTATCAATATCTGGGTGTATCCATACTTATGGCCCACCTGGGTGTATCCATACTTATGACCCACCCTGTAGTTATCATGTACAGTAAATATACAGTCTGTCTAGAAATGTATGATGTGATACACCTCATTTAGAACAGCATTAATTCTGATGGATATTATTATATAAGTATCATTAAAATAACAATGGCTAGATCCAAAGACCTCCATTTACAAACAAACATATTAAAGTGGTTGTTCAGGATAAACTTTCTTTTTTATATTAATCCGGGATAGGTGAAAAAAACATTAAGAAAAACATAGTCACTTGTTCCTAATGCTCTAGTGTTTCCCAGTGCAGTCTAGTGATTTACCTTAGGCCACTGGTTGGCCTTAGCGCTAAGGAAAGGACATGGCATGTCACATTTTGTGACAATTAGTGTCCTTTGTGGATGTCACTGACTGGTTTCGGCGGCCAGGAGCATCGGGACTTCCCTCAGAAGAAAACACCAGAACAACAGCACGGCAGAGCAATGGGAACAGATGAGTATGTTTTTTTTTTTTTTTTTTTTTTCCCACCTTCTCCAACCTAATATAAAAAATGGTTATCCTGAACAACCCCTTTAAGAGAGTTAACCCAAACTTAATTTGGTTAATCTTCTACAGCATGACATGTATCACAGAAGACAACAAAAAAACTATAAAAAGTCATTGAAAAATGTTTTTCCATTGATCTTTCATTGATTTTGTTGTCTTCTGTGATAGCATATCACACTGCAGCAGTTTAACCAATTTCAGAAGTTCAGGTTAATTCTGTTACATTTGTATGTATCTATGAAATGAAAATACTATTAATATATTCTTTAGTACCAAGATGTCTTCCAGTGTCTTCTAGGTCCCTCTGAAAGGGTACCAGTTTAGGTTACCATAGCCTTGTGATGACAAGTCACTGCTGTACCACGTGATTGGATACAGTTTTCGTGTCCATGTTGGAAAATCACCACCAGCGTCTGGAACATATAGACTGGTGGATGTCAAAGGAGTGGTGGATGGGTAAGGTGTTCTGATGGTTGAACCTTTAAAGATTCATCTCATGTACATAAGTGAGGTTTCACTAAACTTATCAGAAGTGCTATTGTTATATCTTGGATTCTCTGTAGACTACAGAGTACCATAATTTGAGGAGAGGTCCAGAAGAAGTGCTCTGCTGCTCAGCCACAATATCCAGTCTCCTTTCCTGGCTTCTTCTGGCCTCCTGGTGACATGAATGTGTCTATATATTACACTATAGAAATTTCACAGCTACTGCAGCCTCATCTAAGCATGGGGAAAACAATCTATAAGAAGATGTTTAGCTTGATCAGTTTTTGCAATCTGAAGACTCCGGAACTCTAAGGGTAAATTTACACATGGCAGATTTGTTACAGAATTTTTTTCCCCATTCATCGAAGTCAGTCTTGTTTAATTCACATTCGAAGCAGCAGAAATTTCTTCGACAAATCTGTCATGTAAGTCTGCCCTAAAGCATCAGAGCTAACCACTGCCCTACTTCCCTGCTCTCTTAATGCTGTAAAGTCTTTCTGCCTATCATGGGAATAACAGTGGCTTAGTGGTTAGCCCTTTTGCACTGGGGTCTTGGGTTCGAATCTGACCAAGGATAACATCTACCTAGATTTTGTATGGGATTCCTCCTGTGGTCTCCGGTTTCCTTCCACAATCCAAAAAACATATTTATAAGTCAACTGCCTTCCTATAAACTTTCTCCAAGTGTATCTGTGAGACTGAAATAAGAAAATGTATTGATACAACATAAGAAACAAGAATCAAATAATTTCTATAATAGAAATATACAAGGGAATTGTTGTAAATCTGAGACAAGCATAGGAATAACCAGGTGGACGTACTTATTGGCAAGTGTTTTTGGTGTATTCAATAAATTTTTATGACTGGCTGTGTGTTTCTCAAAAGTAACAAAAAAAAAATAGCTTTCAAAAAATTTATTATGATGTGAGTCTTCAGTACTTTCCTACTGACCTGGTAAAATGCTTTTTTCCAATATTTTAAGAGTAGCAAAACTTCTATGAAAAACTTTACAGCCCCTATAAAACATGAATGTTTTAGAATACGACTTTATACCCGACTTACCTGACAGATGGATTATTTGTACATTTATAGAAATAAATAGAAACCATTTCTTTTCTTTAAAACTGTTCCTCAAGAAAGTTAAAGTATGAAATCTGCTTTTGTAATCCCCTTCTTGACAGTTCTAAAGACAATTCTTTAAAAGCCTCTTTTAACAGAGTAGTCGTGTAACACGCCCACCAACGCTGTTACTTTATGATTTAGTCGTCAGACATAGCACATAAAACAACATAACAAACACTACAGTGACAAGTGCACTAAATCTGACTTTTAGTCATTTTGATGTATTGAATGTCACTTTAGTTTCTTTGCACATCTATTCTCTATAAGAATACAGCCCTATGTATTACATTGTTCACCAACTCATTGCATATGTATGGCTGAAACAGAGGCTGTTGGATCATACTGCTATCAGTGGCCAAGTGGGCACTATACCGTAGCTGCCTTAGGGTCCACACTACTGTTGGATGTCCTTTCTGATAGTGTCCATTAAAAACCTAACTGATGTTAATGTGCCCATTTTTAACTGATCCATTTGATGGAAAAAAAAACGGGCATCCTAGTATCAGTAAGGGGGAGTTCACACTTGAGCCTGTGTCCACCCGTCTCCGTCCTATTACCCGTGGAAACTGCATAGGGGACAGCTTCCCAGCAGTCAGTTTTAAAACCCATTCATTTCAATGGGTTCTAAAATCAATCCGCCGGTGTCCATATGCAGCCTCAAAGACCTGCATGTCCAACTTTGTGTCCGGCCAAAAAAAATGGTTTCCCCGCATAGAGGCTGTGGACGGACACCGGCGCTTTGCTTTTAACTCTGAAGCCGTCCCCTATGCAGTTTCTCCAGGGAATAGGACAGAGACAAGGTGGGTGGACACGGGGCGCAAGTGTGAACACCCCCTGAGATGTGTCGGACTTCTATTTAGAAATATGCTCCATTAACTCCATTAATTTGTACTAACTTGATATATTTGTTAGTAAAAGTTTAAAAAGTTATGAAATGCTTAGAATTGTACATCAGTATACTATAGAGACATCAGAGTAAAAGATTAAAAAAAAAATTGAACTGCAAAATTTGTGAAAACCATTCTCAAAACTTTTGTCCATGATTATCTATCTATCTATCTATCTATCTATCTATCTATCTATCTATCTATCTATCTATCTATCTATCGATCTATCTATCTATCTATCTATCTATCTATCTATCTATCTATCTATCTAATCTATCTATCATCTCATATGAAGAGAATGCACTATATGTACCACAACCATGTACCGTTTCCGTTTTAAAGGCTACATTTACTCTGCATTTCATCTGTCACCAAAGCGGCTTCTATATTTCGGTAAACTGTGTTTTAGGGTTAAAGTATTTACACAACAGCAGAAAATTTTAACCCAATTTAGCGACATCTGAACATGAGGCAAAGATGAGGCTGAATGTTGTGTTTTCTGCAAAGAGGCTTATCACCTACTCCAAGGAGACAACGCCAGTAAGCCCTTGAAGGGGGAACCAAAAGATAAATTTAATACTTCTCTTATGGGATTAATAGATTTCAGTAGGGCTATCAACTTCATGGCTTCAAACGTACTTATCAAGAAAATCCCACCATTCTATCATTATTTGCCAACACTATATAAAGATTTGAAGTGTCTACCAATACTGTAGCTCTTGCTGAGTACACCCCTACAGGAAATTATTCTTTGGTGTATTTTTTCTTAAATTGTTTGTCTTTCACTTAAATTAGAATTATATATATATATATATATATATATATATATATATATATATATATATATATATATATATACACTATTATTATTATGCTCTTAATTGAATTTCCACAACACAACTGAAAATGTTGTAGGGAAAAAAAGATAAAAATAGACACATACATATTATATAAATATTACAAGAACAAATACGTAGGAGTTAGATAAATAATACTTTAGATATCCATATTGTACTGCTCTGTAATACAACATCCATAGCTTGCCATTACAGGTAAGAAAACTGCAGGGTCCGGACCTCTTTAGATCCCTCTTACACTGAGCTACAAGTAAAATTCACAGTAAAAATTCAAGGGAGACCCTTGGATTTCTGATGAGGTTTTTCAGATTATACCGCTGTGGATGCTCATGTAATGGCAAAAGTTGACTTGCTCCTTTTTTTCCCTGCAGTGTAGAGTTCAATTCTGCTTGCAAGAAAATCTATGCCATATAAACTACAGCATGGTTTCCTATTAGAATAATGAGAGGCAGTCAGGGGCAGATAAAGCTTTTTCGTACTAATTTTACTGCAGAAAAATCAATATGAAAAACACTCAGTATTAACATATTCTATAATTGTATTCCCCAAATGGGAATATTAGCATAAAATAACAAAAGAGAGATTACATACTGTACATGTTAGATCTTGTACTGTTCCAATAAGAGTATTTCTAGGAAAAATATTCATGTAGTTTACCAGTCCTCCTTTTGTAGGGTAACTAGCAAGTATGTCTCTGGACTGAATGATGGAATGGAATGATACATGAATGATAAGTGAATTGAAAGACACAGGATTGAAAAGTTTACCAACAAGACATAGAATACAAGTGCAGCAGCCAAAGGGGAGGGTGGTGAGGGTGGGAGTTGTGGTTGGACTCCGGATGGAGATAGTAGTCCTCTATCATGGTGGCCATGTCTACCAAACCTTCCTCAACATCCAGGACCAGCATGGTAAAAAAAAATAGTTCTACTCGGGATGTTATTGATGGTTGTACCCCAGGGCACTCCATTGTAGTGTTTGGGGTGCCCTTGGTGTTTGTGTACAAAAAGGAAACCTTGACTAGAAGTTGTGAGGTCCAAATGTAAACATGGGAGTCTAGTCAAGTGCTGTGAGGTCCAGACTTCAATCTCTTCACAAATTCATCTTGTCAGACCTGCTGTCTATCTCAGGTTAGGGGCCTTACTCATCTATCTTAAGCTCCACCACCCTACTAGAACCCTCCAAAGAACAATCCAGTACCATAGAGGGAACTTGCTCTTGATTCAGACTAAGGCGGTTCACCATAAACGTTAAAGGCACAGAAAAGTCTAGGGAAACTCCTGTGAGTATAAAAATATTTTAGGCCATTTATCCACTAGTAATGTCCTAGTGGGACACTACACAACTCCATATTGCATCTACAAATCAGCCTGTGCTCCCTGCTGGCAACGAGGATGGTACGGGATCCATTTTTGTACAGTCTTAGGGGCAGTTCACACGGAGTAAATTGGTACGCAATCTGGCACGTATACACGTGTCAGAGTTTGTGTGCTCAAAAAAGATCCCATTGATTTCAATGGGGGTTACGATCGTATACGGCGTGTAATTTTGCTCTCGTAATTTTGCGTGTGAACTGCCCCTTACAGGTATGACATAGCTTTGTTGAAGGGAGATGGGAGTTTTAGGGGCAGGAAAATAAGTTGCAAAGATCTTGGCATCCTTAGTGGTTATAAAGGTGTCCATAGTTGAGTTCTATACAGCCTCCATTTTACCTAGAGCAGTAATGCAGCACCCGTAAATGTATGGGCTCAAACCGTTCCTTCATATGCTCATATATAGCCTTTTTCTTGGTTCATTCCAAATGAATCCAACAGAACCATTACATTGAGATCCTTACTTAGAAGCATTGCTTCTGGGGGAGAATATTTCCATTGTACTTTGTCAAATGGTTGCATCTAGAGATGAGCGAACACTAAAATGTTCGAGGTTCGAAATTCGATTCGAACAGCCGCTCAATGTTCGTGTGTTCGAATGGGTTTCGAACCCCATTATAGTCTATGGGGAACAGATACTCGTTAAGGGGGAAACCCAAATCCGTGTCTGGAGGGTCACCAAGTCCACTATGACACCCCAGGAAATGATGCCAACACCTCTGGAATGACACTGGGACAGCAGGGGAAGCATGTCTGGGGGCATCTAACACACCAAAGACCCTCTATTACCCCAACATCACAGCCTAACAACTACACACTTTACACACTCAATACCACCTCTCTGACAGTAGGAAAACACCTTGAAACATGTGTATTTGGCACTTGCAGTGAGGAGAGCTTGTCACCAGCAGTGAATTTGGCCCTTGTAGTAAGTTGAGGTTGGCACCAACATTTGTTTTGAAAATCAGGGTGGATTGAGCCTCTAACCAGCAGAGTTTGGGCAAATTCATGGTGGAGGGAGCCTCTAAACACCCCAGTTTGGGCAAATTCATGGTGGAGGGAGCCTCTAAAAACCCCAGTTTGGACCAATTCATGGTGGAGGGAGCCTCTAACCAGCCCAGTGTGGGCAAATTCATGGTGGAGGGAGCCTCTAAAAAACCCAGTTTGGACCAATTCATGGTGAAGGGAGCCTCTAACCAGCCCAGTTTGGGCAAATTCATGGTGGAGGGAGCCTCTAAAAAACCCAGTTTGGACCAATTCATGGTGGAGGGAGCCTCTAACCAGCCCAGTTTGGGCAAATTCATGGTGGAGGGAGCCTCTAAACAGCCCAGTTTGGGCAAATTCATGGTGGAGGGAGCCTCTAAACAGCCCAGTTTGGGCAAATTCATGGTGGAGGGAGCCTCTAACCAGCCCAGTTTGGACCAATTAATGGTGGAGGGAGCCTCTAACCAGCCCAGTTTGGGCAAATTCATGGTGGAGGGAGCCTCTAAACAGCCCAGTTTGGACCAATTCATGGTGGAGGGAGCCTCTAAAAAACCCAGTTTGGACCAATTCATGGTGGAGGGAGCCTCTAAACAGCCCAGTTTGGGCAAATTCATGGTGGAGGGAGCCTCTAACCAGCCCAGTTTGGACCAATTCATGGTGGAGGGAGCCTCTAACCAGCCCAGTTTGGGCAAATTCATGGTGGAGGGAGCCTCTAAACAGCCAGTTTGGACCAATTCATGGTGGAGGGAGCCTCTAAAAAACCCAGTTTGGACCAATTCATGGTGGAGGGAGCCTCTAAACAGCCCAGTTTGGGCAAATTCATGGTGGAGGGAGCCTCTAACCAGCCCAGTTTGGACCAATTAATGGTGGAGGGAGCCTCTAAACAGCCAAGTTTTGGGAAATTCATGGTGGAGGGAGCCTCTAACCAGCCCAGTTTGGACCAATTCATGGTGGAGGGAACCTCTAAACAGCCCAGTTTGGGCAAATTCATGGTGGAGGGAGCCTCTAAAAAACCCAGTTTGGACCAATTCATGGTGGAGGGAGCCTCTAACCAGCCCAGTTTGGACCAATTAATGGTGGAGGGAGCCTCTAAACAGCCAAGTTTGGACCAATTCATGGTGGAGGGAGCCTCTAAAAACCCCAGTTTGGACCAATTCATGGTGGAGGGAGCCTCTAACCAGCCCAGTTTGGGCAAATTCATGGTGGAGGGAGCCTCTAACCAGCCCAGTTTGGACCAATTAATGGTGGAGGGAGCCTCTAAACAGCCCAGTTTGGGCACATTCATGGTGGAGGGAGCCTCTAACCAGCCCAGTTTGGACCAATTAATGGTGGAGGGAGCCGCTAAACAGCCCAGTTTGGACCAATTCATGGTGGAGGGAGCCTCTAAAAACCCCAGTTTGGACCAATTCATGGTGGAGGGAGCCTCTAAAAACCCAGTTTGGACCAATTCATGGTGGAGGGAGCCTCTAACCAGCCCAGTTTGGACCAATTAATGGTGGAGGGAGCCTCTAAACAGCCAAGTTTGGACCAATTCATGGTGGAGGGAGCCTCTAAAAACCCCAGTTTGGACCAATTCATGGTGGAGGGAGCCTCTAACCAGCCCAGTTTGGGCAAATTCATGGTGGAGGGAGCCTCTAAACAGCCCAGTTTGGGCAAATTCATGGTGGAGGGAGCCTCTAACCAGCCCAGTTTGGACCAATTAATGGTGGAGGGAGCCGCTAAACAGCCCAGTTTGGACCAATTCATGGTGGAGGGAGCCTCTAAAAACCCCAGTTTGGACCAATTCATGGTGGAGGGAGCCTCTAAAAAAACCCAGTTTGGACCAATTCATGGTGGAGGGAGCCTCTAACCAGCCCAGTTTGGACCAATTAATGGTGGAGGGAGCCTCTAAACAGCCAAGTTTGGACCAATTCATGGTGGAGGGAGCCTCTAAAAACCCCAGTTTGGACCAATTCATGGTGGAGGGAGCCTCTAACCAGCCCAGTTTGGGCAAATTCATGGTGGAGGGAGCCTCTAAACAGCCCAGTTTGGGCAAATTCATGGTGGAGGGAGCCTCTAACCAGCAGAGTTGGTGGAAATCAGGGTGGAGGGAGCCTCTAACCAGCAGAGTTGGGGGAAATCAGGGTGGAGGGAGCCTAGTATTAGCAGAATTGTGCAACGCTTATGGTGGATGAGTATGAGGATGCGGAGGAATTGGAGAGGTTGAGTACAGACATGGAGTTTCATGTTGGGGTGCTTTACACAGGTGGGCACAAAAATGACGGCTCTACCCAGTGGTGGTTCATTTTTATCAAAGTGAGCCGGTCGGCACTCTCAGCTGACAGACGGGTGCGCTTGTCAGTGATGATGCCACCGGCTGCACTGAACACCCTCTCAGATAGGATGCTGGCGGCAGGACAGGACAGCACCTCCAAGGCATATAGGGCAAGTTCAAGCCACAGGTCCAACTTCGACACCCAATACGTGTAGGGCGCAGAGGGGTCGGAGAGGACAGGGCTGTGGTCGGAAAGGTATTCCCGCAACATGCGCCTATACTTCTCACGCCTGGTGACACTAGGACCCTCCGTGGCGGCACTTTGGCGAGGGGGTGCCATCAAGGTGTCCCAGACCTTAGACAGTGTGCCCCTCGTTTGTGTGGACCAGTGAGAACTTGGTTGCCTACTGGAGGAACTGCCCTCCCTGCCGCCAACGTCACATGCTGGAAACATCTCCATCATATTCTGCACCAATTGCCTGTGGCAAGCATTGATGCGATTGGCCCTCCCCTCTACCGGAATAAAAGACGAGATGTCGTTTTTATTCCCGGGGTCAAGGATAGCAAAGATCCAGTACTGGTTGTCCTCCATGATTTTGACAATACGCTTGTCGGTTGTAAAGCACCCCAACATGAACTCAGCCATGTCTGCCACAGTGTTAGTTGGCATGACTCCTCTGGCCCCACCGGAAAGTTCAATCTCCATTTCCTCCTCATCCTCCATGTCTACCCATCCGCGCTGCAACAATGGGACGATTCGAAGTTGCCCGGAAGCCTCCTGTATCACCATCACATCATCGGACAACTCTTCTTCCTCCTCCTCCTCCTCCTCCTCCTCCTCCTCCTCCTCCATTAAACGCAGTGAAGCGGACAGATGTGTGGACCTACTCTCCAGCTGTGACGGATCGGATGCTATCCCTAACTCCTCTGTGTGATCTGAGTTATCCCTAATGTCAATCAGGGATTCTCTCAGAACACACAAGAGCGGGATTGTAAGGCTCACCATCGCATCCTCAGAGCTCACCCTCCTTGTGGACTCCTCAAAGACCCGTAGGATGTCACAAAGGTCTCTCATCCATGGCCACTCATGGATGTGAAACTGAGGCAGCTGACTTTGTGGCACCCTAGGGTTTTGTAGCTGGTATTCCATCAAAGGTCTCTGCTGCTCAACCACTCTATTCAACATCTGAAACGTTGAGTTCCAGCGTGTGGGGACGTCGCACAAAAGCCGGTGTTGTGGCACATGCAGGCGTTGCTGGAGAGATTTTAAGCTAGCAGCGGCTACTGTCGACTTGCGAAAGTGGGCGCACATGCGCCGCACTTTCACCAGTAGCTCTGGAACATTGGGGTAGCTCTTTAGGAAACGTTGCACCACTAGGTTGAAGATGTGGGCCAGGCATGGAACATGTTGGAGTCCGGTAAGCTCCAGAGCTGCTACCAGGTTCCGGCCGTTATCACAAACGACCATGCCTGGGCCCAGGTGCAGCGGCTCAAACCATATTGCCGTCTCATCGAGGAGGGCATCCCTCACCTCGGAGGCAGTGTGCTGTCTGTCCCCCAAGCTGATCAGCTTCAGCACAGCCTGCTGACGTCTACCAACGCCAGTGCTGCAACGTTTCCAACTCGTAGCTGGGGTCAATCTAACAGCGGAGGAGGAGGTGGTGGCGGAGGAGGAGGCGGTGGCGGAGGAGGAGGAGGGGGGTGTTCTTCTCGTGTCCCTGCCAGGAATGTTAGGCGGGGAGACGAGGTACACCGGGCCAGTTTGGGAAGCAGTCCCAGCCTCAACTACATTCACCCAGTGTGCCGTCAGTGAAATGTAGCGTCCCTGTCCGCATGCACTTGTCCACGCGTCGGTGGTCAAGTGGACCTTTGTGCAAAGCGCGGAACTAAGGGCCCGCCTGATGTTGAGTGACACGTGCTGGTGCAAGGCGGGGACGGCACACCGGAAGAAGTAGTGACGGCTAGGGACGGCATAGCGAGGTGCCGCAGTTGCCATCAGGTCCAGGAAGGCGGGAGTTTCAACAAGCCGGAACGCCAACATCTCCTGGGCCAGCAGTTTAGCGATGTTGGCGTTCAAGGCTTGCGCGTGTGGGTGGTTAGCAGTGTATTTCTGCCGCCGCTCCAATGTCTGAGAGATGGTGGGTTGTTGTAAAGAAACGCCTGATGGTGCCTTTGATGGTGCAGGAGAAGGAGATAAGACAGGACCAGGGGAGGATGAGGTAGAAGTCAACAAAGTGGCGGAGGCAGATGAAGTGGTGTCCTGGCTCGTCCTCTGGAGTGCATCGCCAGCACAGTCAGCAGTGGCAGTGGCAGAGGCAGAGGCAGTGGCAGAGGCAGTGGCAGTGGCGTGAACGGCAGGCGGCCTTTGTCCTGCCGTTGCTGCCTGCCACTGATTCCAGTGCTTGGATTCCAAATGACGGCGCATTGAAGTGGTGGACAGGTTGCTCTTCTCAGAGCCCCTAATCAATTTCGAGAGGCAAATTGTGCAGACAACACTATATCTGTCCTCGGCGCATTCCTTGAAAAAACTCCACACCTTCGAGAAACGTGCCCTCGAGGTGGGAGTTTTTCGGGGCTGGGTACGAACTGGAACATCTTGGGAGATTCCGGGTGTGGCCTGGCTTCGCCTAAGCTGCTGACCTCTGCCTCTGCCTCTAGCTACCCTTTTTGGTGCTGCACCTGCCTCAACATCCACACTACTTTCCCCGCTTGACATCCCCCCTGTCCAGGTCGGGTCAGTGTCCTCATCATCCACCACTTCCTCTTCCAACTCCTGTCTCATCTCCTCCTCCCGCACAATGCGCCGGTCAACTGGATGCCCTGACGGCAACTGCGTCACATCATCGTCGATGAGGGTGGGTTGCTGGTCATCCACCACCAAATCGAACGGAGATGGAGGAGACTCTAGTGTTTGAGCATCTGGACACAGATGCTCCTCTGTTAGGTTCGTGGAATCGTGACGTGGAGAGGCAGGTTGAGGGACAATGAAAGGAGCGGAGAACAGCTCTGGGGAGCAGGGACAGTTTGGGTTATTGTTCTGTAAAGCTTCGGAATTTTGGGAGGAAGGAAGACAAGACTGTTGGGTAATAGGAGGAGAGGAGGCAGAGTCTGACTGGCTGCTGGACAATGTGCTGTAAGCGTTCTCTGACAGCCATTGCAAGACCTGTTCCTGGTTCTCGGGCCTACTAAGGTTTGTACCCTGCAGTTTAGTTAATGTGGCAAGCAACCCTGGCACTGTGGAGTGGCGCAATGCTTGCTGCCCCACAGGAGTAGGCACGGGACGCCCTGTGGCTTCACTGCTACCTTGCTCCCCAGAACCATTCCCCCGACCTCGCCCACGGCCTCGTCCACGTCCCTTTCCGGGAGCCTTGCGCATTTTGAATTCCTAGTTAGAAATTGGCACTGTATACCAGTAGTAAAAATTGTGGGTGCACGTAACCCCAATATATTCTTTGAATTACCAGTCAGAAACTGGCACTATATGGCAGTAGCAAGAAATGAGGGTATTTGTATTCCCAATATATTCTTTGAATTCCCAGTCAGACAATGGCACTGTATACCAGTAGTAAAAATTGTGGGTGCACGTAACCACAATATATTCTTTGAATTACCAGTCAGAAACTGGCACTATATGGCAGTAGCAAGAAATGAGGGTATTTATAACCCCAATATATTCTTTGAATTCCCAGTCAGACAATGGCACTGTATACCAGTAGTAAAAATTGTGGGTGCACGTAACCCCAATATATTCTTTGAATTACCAGTCAGAAACTGGCACTATATGGCAGTAGCAAGAAATGAGGGTATTTGTATTCCCAATATATTCTTTGAATTCCCAGTCAGACAATGGCACTGTATACCAGTAGTAAAAATTGTGGGTGCACGTAACCCCAATATATTCTTTGAATTACCAGTCAGAAACTGGCACTATATGGCAGTAGCAAGAAATGAGGGTATTTGTATTCCCAATATATTCTTTGAATTCCCAGTCAGACAATGGCACTGTATACCAGTAGTAAAAATTGTGGGTGCACGTAACCCCAATATATTCTTTGAATTACCAGTCAGAAACTGGCACTATATGGCAGTAGCAAGAAATGAGGGTATTTGTATTCCCAATATATTCTTTGAATTCCCAGTCAGACAATGGCACTGTATACCAGTAGTAAAAATTGAGGGTGCACGTAACCCCAATATATTCTTTGAATTACCAGTCAGAAACTGGCACTATATGGCAGTAGCAAGAAATGAGGGTATTTGTATTCCCAATATATTCTTTGAATTCCCAGTCAGACAATGGCACTGTATACCAGTAGTAAAAATTGAGGGTGCACGTAACCCCAATATATTCTTTGAATTACCAGTCAGAAACTGGCACTATATGGCAGTAGCAAGAAATGAGGGTATTTGTATTCCCAATATACTCTTTGAATTCCCAGTCAGACAATGGCACTGTATACCAGTAGTAAAAATTGTGGGTGCACGTAACCCCAATATATTCTTTGAATTCCCAGTCAGACACTGGCACTATATGGCAGTAGCAAGAAATGAGGGTATTTGTATTCCCAATATATTCTTTGAATTCCCAGTCAGACAATGGCACTGTATACCAGTAGTAAAAATTGTGGGTGCACGTAACCCCAATATATTCTTTGAATTCCCAGTCAGACACTGGCACTATATGGCAGTAGCAAGAAATGAGGGTATTTGTATTCCCAATATATTCTTTGAATTCCCAGTCAGACAATGGCACTGTATACCAGTAGTAAAAATTGTGGGTGCACGTAACCCCAATATATTCTTTGAATTACCAGTCAGAAACTGGCACTATATGGCAGTAGCAAGAAATGAGGGTATTTGTATTCCCAATATATTCTTTGAATTCCCAGTCAGACAATGGCACTGTATACCAGTAGTAAAAATTGTGGGTGCACGTAACCCCAATATATTCTTTGAATTCCCAGTCAGACACTGGCACTATATGGCAGTAGCAAGAAATGAGGGTATTTGTATTCCCAATATATTCTTTGAATTCCCAGTCAGACAATGGCACTGTATACCAGTAGTAAAAATTGTGGGTGCACGTAACCCCAATATATTCTTTGAATTCCCAGTCAGACACTGGCACTATATGGCAGTAGCAAGAAATGAGGGTATTTGTATTCCCAATATATTCTTTGAATTCCCAGTCAGACAATGGCACTGTATACCAGTAGTAAAAATTGTGGGTGCACGTAACCCCAATATATTCTTTGAATTACCAGTCAGAAACTGGCACTATATGGCAGTAGCAAGAAATGAGGGTATTTGTATTCCCAATATATTCTTTGAATTCCCAGTCAGACAATGGCACTGTATACCAGTAGTAAAAATTGTGGGTGCACGTAACCCCAATATATTCTTTGAATTCCCAGTCAGACACTGGCACTATATGGCAGTAGCAAGAAATGAGGGTATTTGTATTCCCAATATATTCTTTGAATTCCCAGTCAGACAATGGCACTGTATACCAGTAGTAAAAATTGTGGGTGCACGTAACCCCAATATATTCTTTGAATTCCCAGTCAGACACTGGCACTATATGGCAGTAGCAAGAAATGAGGGTATTTGTATTCCCAATATATTCTTTGAATTCCCAGTCAGACAATGGCACTGTACACCAGTAGTAAAAATTGTGGGTGCACGTAACCCCAATATATTCTTTGAATTACCAGTCAGAAACTGGCACTATATGGCAGTAGCAAGAAATGAGGGTATTTATAACCCCAATATATTCTTTGAATTCCCAGTCAGACAATGGCACTGTATACCAGTAGTAAAAATTGTGGGTGCACGTAACCCCAATATATTCTTTGAATTCCCAGTCAGACACTGGCACTATATGGCAGTAGCAAGAAATGAGGGTATTTGTATTCCCAATATATTCTTTGAATTCCCAGTCAGACAATGGCACTGTATACCAGTAGTAAAAATTGTGGGTGCACGTAACCCCAATATATTCTTTGAATTACCAGTCAGAAACTGGCACTATATGGCAGTAGCAAGAAATGAGGGTATTTATAACCCCAATATATTCTTTGAATTCCCAGTCAGACAATGGCACTGTATACCAGTAGTAAAAATTGTGGGTGTATATAGCCCCAATTCTATTGCTAGGGGACTTGCAGGGTATTTCTGGGGTGAAGGTGGGGGGGCACACCGTTGGAACGGGTATCGGGGTATATATCGGGTATACGGGAATACACTGACAGTGTATTCCATTCAGGATCCTGGGAAAGCTGGGTTGCGGCGATTGAGCCCGTCAGTGCCACGTTACACTGACAAGCTTCTCCCTGGAATTTAGCTCTTATAAGAGCTGTTGTGGTTGTCTTCTCCTTCCTATCCTAGCCTGTCCCTGCCTACCCAGAATCTAAGCCCTAGCTAGCTGGACGGAAACCTCCGTCCTCGGTGAATTGCAAGCTCAGAATGACGCGAACCTGGGCGGCGCTGTTCTTTTAAATTAGAGGTCACATGTTTTCGGCAGCCAATGGGTTTTGCCTACTTTTCTCAACGTCACCGGTGTCGTAGTTCCTGTCCCACCTACCCTGCGCTGTTATTGGAGCAAAAAAGGCGCCAGGGAAGGTGGGAGGGGAATCGAGTAATGGCGCACTTTACCACGCGGTGTTCGATTCGATTCGAACATGCCGAACAGCCTAATATCCGATCGAACATGAGTTCGATAGAACACTGTTCGCTCATCTCTAGTTGCATCGTAAAGGGCACATGAAGTTCTTATGACTCCAGATTTTGAAGGGGCTCTGTATATCATCTCTGCTCTGTTCACATATCTTGTCTGCTTTACTTGAGAAAAAAAAAACCTGTCTAATTTTATTATAAACTATATATTTTATCTATATTTCAAGTACAATAGAGAAAATTTACTATGTTACCAGTCTTATCCAATTATCAAAAATGTTCCCTCATCTCCATTTTCTCTCTCATTTCAATTGATTGAGGTACCGAGAACACTTACCTTTGATCCGCTTGAAAAAAATCTGCTAAAATATTAGGAATGACTTTTCTAAGTATATGACTTCTGAGTAATTTAATGGTGTTTTGAGATGCACAGGAGAGAGGAATAATCTGAGACTTGACCCCACCGCAGACAGATTTCAACCTACAAAAAAAAAAAATGAAGATCTTTCCATCGGCAAGCAAAATCCATTTTATTTCTAACTTTTTCAGCATGTATTCATGATCTATGAGAAATTCACCCACACAGAAAAGCACACTGTGCCAGAATCGGGAAATCTTTAATATCTGTTTAACAGCCAAGGTAACACCTGCTCTTTTGACATGCATTAAATTTGATTCACGGATTGAGCTGTTGAAAAAAAAAAAAAAGAAAAAAATTCTGTCAAGCTCAATTTTCTATTTGGATTATGCAGGAAGGAGTTCACAGACGTCAATTACAGGACTTTATTAGGGTGAATCAGCTCATTAGGAAGTACTTGAGCAATTTGCATAATTTTACACTATAACATGTTTTTTCAACATGTATCATCATGTTATAACCCTCTAAGCATGTGAGCTGTCATTCAGTGACAGGGAGGCATTTCAGAGGGCGACAAGGCTACGTATTATATATGCGCAATGCAAACCATATTTACACATTGCTAATCTAATTTTCATCAAATGCCAAAAATTATATGTCTGCTTCTACAAGTCATTAGCAAGAACAAATGCATAGTGTAGGGGGAGATTTACTAAGGAACATGCGCTGGCATTTTGGCTTAAATTGTACAAAAACCTTGTGTGTAAGCCATGTGTCAGATTTATTATGTATTTTAGACACTTTTTATGTCTCTCTAGACAGCTTTTTAAGTGTCTAGCAAAAGGGCCTGGCTAAGAGCTGAGAGGAGGAAAATGCACCAAGTTTATTATTGGCATACTCCATTATTTTAGCACAAAATATCGGTGTAAAACAAACCAGCCGAGTGGTAGCAGAAGACAGAGAAGAGTGTCTGTGATGCGCTAAATTTATTATACAGCAGATGCTCCGGTAATAAATATGAGGCAGCTTCTACCTGACTCATCTGGTTGTATGCTACCTAAATTTAGGACAGTAATAATAAGACTGGTTTCACACAAATGTGAAACATGGTCCATGTGTGTGACGGTATAGCAGCCTGTACACTATGCCAATAGATGGAAACCTAGCATTATAGCAGGGACATAACTATCGGGGTAGCAGCGGTGCAGCTGCCACAGGGCCCGGTGGCAGCCGCTACCACTGCAGAATTATTTATTTTTGCTTTTTTTTCACCAGGTAATGGGCCCTATTTATTTACTGATCCTTTCTCCTTCTCACAGCCGCCAGCACTTCCCCTTCTGCGGAGGCAGGAAGCGGGATTGGGAACTAAAGACCGTGGGCCCATGAAACCCACAAACACTATCATTATACTTGAGGAGGTCTTTTCAGACCCTGAGTATAATGATTGGAGGCCCGGGAGAGGTGAGGGAAAATAAAAAAGTGCTTTAGCTTACCTCTCCTGGCTCCAGAAGGCTCCAGGCCTACTTGTTGACATCACAGGTGTCACGTGGGCCGGGTCTTGGGTCTTTATGTGTTGTAACGCAAGCTCTGGTTCAAGTGACGTCTCTTACATCACTGAAAATGGTCGACATCAGCGGGGAGGGCACTGGAGCCCAGGAGAAGTAATTAATAGTGTTTTTTATGTGTGTATCTTCCCATGGGTCTCATATTATTATACTCTCGGTCTGAAAAGACCCCAGAGTATAATAATTGTTCATAGGTGATCCACAATGGGGTATCTTACCGTGTGCAGGGGCCACTATGGGACATAATACTGTTTACTGGGGTCACTATGGGGCATAATAGTGTATGCAGGAATGCGGGGGAGGGGGGTTGGTTAGTCATTGTGTTCAGGTGGGGGTGGTCAGAGGGCCCATGTCAAAAGTTTGCCACGGGCTCCGCTATTTCTAGTTACGTCACTGCATTATAGTTATCTATGACACCAGGAGACCCTGCCATAGTGATGACAGTGAAGTGCTGGACCTCTCATACAGAGGGTTTTTTTTTATCATGTGAGTATCCCTGTCCTTATATAATGATTTCCATGCATAAGTATAATCATGTGTATAAAGATGCGACCAGACTTAACCAATCTCCAGTTTAGTTAACAAAGGCAATTTCTCAAGAAAATCATAAAACACAATATCACAACATGCTAAGAAAAGCCATGACAACGCAATTACCACCTCCAAATACCCCCATAGAGTGGACCCACAGTCGACACAAACAATATAATTTGCATATCACTTTTTGAACTTATTAGCACATCATATGTCCATCTAAAAGAGAAGATAACTGAGGACATATCTGTAACATGATCAGTATATAGTAACTATGATGCATACAAGACCCTACAAACCTCCGGAGAAACTGATTTAAACTATTCTAAAATTCGGCAAGAAAAATGATCAAACAGAAAATTTGTAATGCAAACTATTTTTCTCTAGCTGCATACCTAAAAATTATTCAATAATCCCTACATTTCTGCACTGATTCTTGTACCACGCACCGGATAGAAAGTGACTAGGTATTTGCAGACTCGTCACTACCAGCAATGGGAATCGATCCTGGTATTCAGACCCACATGAGTCTAAGCTATGAAAATCTTTTGTAAGAAACCCCTTTGAAACTTTCCAAACATTTCTGTTTACCCTTTAAAGAGGACCTTTCACCATTTTGCCCATAGGCAGTTCTATATACTGCCGGAAAGCTGACAGTGCGCTGAGTTCAGCGCACTGTCGGCTTTCCTGATGTGGGCCCAGTGTGAAGAGCTTACAGTCCCGGTACCGTAGCTCTTCTATGGTCACAAGGGCGTTTCTGACAGTCAGTCAGAGACGTCCTTCTTCACAGCACAGCCAATCGCGCTGTGCTGTGAGAGCCGGGAGGAACGCCCCCTCCCTCTGCTCACAGTACTCATCCATAGACGAGCATTATCAGGGAGGGAGGGGGGAGTTCCTCCCGGCTCTCACAGCACAGCGCGATTGGCTGTGCTGTGAAGAAGGACGTCTCTGGCTAAGTGTCAGAAACGCCCTTCTGACCATAGAAGAGCTACGGTACCGGGACCGTAAGCTCTTCACACTGGGCACAGATCGGGAAAGCCGACAGTGCGCTGAACTCAGCGCACTGTCAGCTTTCCGGCAGTATATAGAACTGCCTGTGGGCAAAATGGTGAAAGGTCCTCTTTAAATATCTCCAGATTAGATTAGAAGGCTTTGCTCGTAGTCAAATCCCATGGAGACACATAGGGGCTACGGACACACACAACTGGCAGATCAAAATATTCATAATTTCTCAATGTCCTCATTTCTCTAGTTAAACAGGAGCCTCACCCAGAAGAGCTTGTTACAATACGTTGTATTAGAAATGTGTTGCTAACAAAGCCATGAAAAGCAAAAATACAAATTACAGGAAACTTTAGAAAATTGATTGTAAAATTTTTCAGTTTGAGGATAGTAAAAAATATTGGGAAAAAAACACAGTCCCTGAATATATTAAGTAAAAAAAACAATACAGAATAGGTATTGTACAAAAATCTATCTGCAGATTTACGAGAAAGGTTTTACAGCAGAAATGCAAAGGAAGCATCTCTCATTAACTCAGAAAGGATCTGGCACCTCGGCTAAAGCAAGTCATAATGAAAAAGACCAGACAATAACTGGAAACAGCAGGCTTGAAGAACTACTTGAAGGATTATATGGTACAGTAACAACACCAATGGGATTTCAGATGAATAAATATTTGAAATGTGACTTACAGTAAATGGCGAACAATCAGCGGAAAAATCACATGATGTATTCCTCAAATTTTCACTGCCAACTATTAAATATGTCATCGATTAAAGACAAAGGGGGTTTAGGATAAGATTCGGAAGTCATAAATAAAAGGCTAGAGGGCAGCACCTGAAAGGATGTCCATCGTAAAGATGACACACAACAGGCGTCAGTGATTTGTCAACACAACCCCTGAGTTATTTTAGATTTCATATAGGACATTTGTGCTGTATACAGAGGAATGGGGTGCAGTTTCAGAAGAAACAATATACATTTACATATACAAATATTTTTGCTTTCCCTACTGTCTGTGAATGAGTCTAAATACTCATGCACATGGTCTAAAGATCACATGCTCAAGCTCCTAGAAGTGGGCTAAAAAAGTTAAAATAAAAAAGTTTGAAAAATATAAAAAATACAAGTTTAAATCACCCCCCTTTCCCTAGATCACATATAATATAAATATAAATAAATAAATAAATAAATAAATAAATAAATAAAAAAAAGTGAACATAACCACATTAAATACATACAGTTGTTTATGGATTTGTAATATGACACCTATTAAAATTTATGGGACCACGCTGTACATTGAACTGTTTTTTATTTCATATGAAAACATACCAAAAACTAAGCAAGCTCCATTATATTCCATATTAAGAATGCAACTCACAACATAACCACTAGATGGCTATGTAGAGACACACAAAATCATGTTGTTTTCAAAAGCTGGTTGTCTTTTAGCACACACGTTTGGACAAAGTCCAGTGAAAAGGAAACGTAAAAAAAATTAGTAAAAATTCAAGCAATACATAAAAAGCAGTAGATATTCTCTCTGATGATTGTAAATAATGATGTGGCTTCATGCTCTTTCCAAGATTCTTTCATAGTATAGTGTTAAGTTAAAGATTGCTACATCTGTACAATATAGTATCTAATTATATCTGATAACTAGAGTCCTGGTCCCTTTAAGGCTAAGGGAAACACACGTTTTTTTTGCTGTAGATTTTGTTGGGGTTTTTTGAGTCAAAGCCAGGAGTGTATTGAGCAGAAGGGATAAGTATAAGAACTTCCTGTATATTCCCCATTCATTTTGTAGCCACTCCTGACTTTGACTCAAAAAACTGCAACAAAATCTGCAACAAAAAAAACTGTGTTTCCGCAACGTGGGGCTTCAGCCTAAAAGAGGGACACTTGTTCTAAGGGATCTTGCTTCCTTCTGTGATGATAACAAGTAATTTCCCACAACTTAATAAGTGTACAGGCTAGTCAAACCTAAAATCTACAAAGAGGACCCTAGGGCACTCCTGGTCTGAGATAAGGCTGTCTAGGACACCCTTAAGAAATACCACCACAGTTTACATGACAATGTTATGATACTGGTGATATACAGCTGGAATCCAGTAGCCAGGAAGGACGGCAGATGGCGCGGAGTAGAAGACTTGGTCAGTGGATAGCTAGGGGTTGGTACACAAGCGGGTAGTCAGACAGAGCCAAGGTCAGTACACAAGCGAGTGAGCAGACAGAGCCAAGGTCGGTACACAAGCGGGTAAGCAGATGGAGCCAAAGTAATCTGAGCAAGATATACATCAGAGCTAGAGACTGGGAATAAACACAATAATCAAGCGTAGGTCTGAATGTGCTCTGAGTTGATATAGGCCTAAAACAGGAAGCAAAATGGCCATGGACATGAAACAATACTAGCCATCTTGATTGTGGGCAAGAACCAGGGAACAGTGGCCTCTAGTGGTGGGAGTAAAAAACTCTTGAGAACAGCGGCCACTAGTGGAAATTCTTGAAACAGCATCTTCACATGATGATTAAAGAGGACCTTTCATGGTTTGGGCGCAGGTAGTTCTATATACTGCCGGAAAGCTGACAGTGCGCTGAATTTCCCAATCTGTGCCCCAGGTAAAGAGCTATCGGTGCCGGTACCGTAGCTCTTTACAGTCAGAAGGGCATTCCTGACAGTCAGTCAGGAACGTCCTTCTCCACAGCAGCGCCTATGTATGTGCTGTACTGTGAGAGCGGGGAGGAACGCCCGCTCCCCTCCTGATAATACGCGTCTATGGACGAGCACTGTGAGCAGAGGGAGGGGGTGTTCCTCCCCGCACACACTGTGCAGCGCGATAGGCGCTGCTGTGAAGAAGGACGTACCTGACAGACTGTCAGAAACGCCCTTCTGACTGTAAAGAGCTATAGTACCGGCACCGGTAGCTCTTTACCCGGGGCACAGATAGGGAAAGCCGAACTGCACTGAATTCAGCGCCCTGTGGCTTTCCAGCAGTATATAGAACTGCCTGTGCCCAAACCCATGAAAGGTCCTCTTTAAACACAGTTTCTAACAGGCAAACTCCATAAATGTTCATAAAGAGAATAAATGATCTAAGGACTATGATGATAACTCCAAGGCTCCCCTTGTGCAGTCCAGGTAATAGGTCCAGAGTAAATGTAATTTATTTGCCTGTTTTGTTCACTCCTTCTGCTTTCATGACGGATGAAACAGTTTCCATATGGTCATTTGTTGACCAACTGTACCCATTTAGAAATTCATTAAAAACAGTAGTCAAAATGTTCTAAATT
Organism: Leptodactylus fuscus; assembly: GCF_031893055.1. Classification (NCBI taxonomy): domain Eukaryota; kingdom Metazoa; phylum Chordata; class Amphibia; order Anura; family Leptodactylidae; genus Leptodactylus; species Leptodactylus fuscus. The sequence continues at coordinate 59,677,507 of NC_134265.1, forward strand.
GGATTAGTTATTTCAGCCTAAATCAGAAAATTAGTAAGAAATGTTGATCTGCCCGAAGAGGCAACACAGTGAACGGAAAACTTATGTATCATGAATGCCGAAGATGTTGCGAGTGAACAGAACAAGTGATTAAGCTGAGATCTCCCTCGATATGTGATCTGAAGTGTCCAGATGGAGTGACTATATGCTGAGTAGTTTCCTATTTATGTTAACCCTTTAATAGCCATGTTTAATTAAGTTTCCATAATGCAATTTTTCCTTTTTACTTCTCCATATTTTAGCAGCCATAAATGTCTTATTTTTTTCAATAAAGCTATGTTTCATGCAGAAGAAATTATATTTTCTCTCATTGCAAATTAGGTTCATTAGGAAAATCTTCTTCCTCAGTGAAGTTATCACATTTCCATCTAGGATCAGGGCATACATACGGGGGAGGCGGTTTCATGGTTAAATTAATAAATCTGCCCCATGGTGCTTATGAAATGGAGGATATTGAAATTACATATATATATATATATATATATATATATATATATATATATATATATTCCTACTACTATAAATGTGAAAATTTTGATGTTAGTGTGTTTCTTAGTCAATCTCTCAAAAACAGCTGAACGGATTGGAATGAAATTCAGCACATAGTTTGTAACCTGGATTAACATGTAGGCTACTCTTTATCCCGATAACTGACATGGCTTCACGACTGTTATGAATCTATGTTCACATACTATATTACACTGCTCCTGCATCAGCTTATCTCAGGTCCCAGGTCTGTTATCTCTCTCTGTAAACACTAAGCTAACCCTCAGTCCACTCTGTTCATACATTTGCATATTATCTGATCTGCTCCAGGCAGTGCTGACACACTAGATTGGAAAACACCTTTAATCCAAATTGACAGTTTGCTACTTTTAAACATGCCAGGAAAAAGAAAATCTAATTTGTTGCAAAATTCTAAAACAATGACAGCTATGAAGGTAGCCAGAAGTCACAGAGTTCTCCTCAAGCGGAGATGACGGGGATCATCGGTGCCAACAACACGCTCAATACATGGTACCCCAGTGAGCTGCTGAGATGCCGAACAATCACGGGTACAGCGCGAGGAATGAGTTCAGTGGCAGGCCAGCTTGACAGCTGCCAAAACGCTGGAGCAGGCGGATCATCAACACCAACAACACGCTCATTATATGGAGTCCCAGCGAGCTGCTGAGATGCTGGAACAATCACAGGCACAGCGTGAGGAACAAGTTCAGCAGAAGGACAGCTCAGGGCTCGTTCACATCTGCGGCCCGGTCTCCGTACTTAGGTTTCCGTTTCCTGCCTAAAACACAGGCAGGAGACGGAAACCTGCAGGAGACTTTCTCACCCATTCATTTGAATGGGTGAGAAAGCTGTCCGGCCGTGCGCGGCAGTGAGCGTTTTGCGCTCTCCGCCGCGAAACCGGGTTTTATAATCCGGACACAGAGTTGGATATGCAGTACTCTGTGTCCGGATAAAAAAATCCGGTTTTGCGGCAGAGAGCCTAAAACGCTCACCGCCGCGCACGGCCGGACCCGGTCTATGGTTTCCGTCTTCTGCATGCCAGACCTGCAAACCATAGAACGGAGACCCCAAACGCAGGTGTGAACCCAGCGTCAAAAGCTGCCGAAACGCCGGAGCAGGTGAATCATCGACGGCAGTAATTTGCTAAATATAGGTGTATAATCGACTCCAACAACACACAGACGAAGTTGCGGGCAGAGACACACACACAAATGACATACAAAATACACACGTGCAAAACTGGGAAATTCTTATAGGGTCAAACAAACAAAAATTGAAACATACCATGCGAAGACAGGTCCTCCTGCTAGTATTATATATATAATATAGACTGAAAATAACGTAAACGTAAATCAACATGATTTAGAAAAAATAAAAATACTTCAAATAATATGCCATATAAACAGAACATGCTGCGAATAGACGGGAAATATCAGAAGCTAGCAAGCAAAGCAGAATGTGAAAGTAGGAATACAAAAGACAATACAGACAATAGCGCTCCATTTTCTGTCTGTGCACATATGAACTGTCACTACAGACAATAGCAAAATTCCCAAGTTCACTCAAAAAATGGTTTAGAAATATATGTCAAGAAAGTGCCATGGAACAAATATAGGGCACACTTCAAACTCCAGAATCAAGAATAAAATAAGTTTTAATATCAGCCTCTTAAGAGTTTTGCTATTGTGCAGGGGAATGTTTAGTGAACAATTGTGTATTATATTTTATTAATCTATCAAACTTCCTTGTAATACACTGTGTGCAGAATTATTAGGCAAAAGAGTATTTTGATCACATCATCCTTTTTATACATGTTGTCCTATTCCAAGTTGTATAGGCTTGAAAGACAACTACCAATTACATAAATTAGGTGATTTGCATCTCTAATGAGGAGGGGTGTGGTCTAATGATATCAACACCCTATATAAGGTGTGCTTAATTATTAGGCAACTTCCTTTCCTTTGTCAAAATGGGTCAGAAGAGAGATTTGACGGACTCTGTAAAGTCAAAAATTGTGATATATCTTGCAGAGGGATGCAGCAGTCTTGAAATTGCAAAACTTTTGAAGCGTGATCACCGAACAATCAAGTGTTTCAAGCCAAATAGCCAACATGGCCGCAAGAAGCATGTTGATAAAAAAAAGGGCGCAAAATAACTGCCCATGAATTGAGGAAAATCAAGCGTGAAGCTGCCAAGACGCCATTTGCCACCAGTTTTGCCACATTTCAGAGCTGCAATGTTACTAGAGTATCAAAAAGCACAAGGTGTGCGATACTCAGGACATGGCCTAGGTAAGGAAGACTGAAAAATGACCACCTTTGAACAAGAAACATAAGATAAAACGTCAAGACTGGGCCAAGAAATAAGACTGGTTTTTCTAAGGTTTTATGGACTGATGAAATGAGAGCGAGTCTTGATGGGCCCGAGGCTGGATCAGTAAAGGGCAGAGAGCTCCACTCCGACTCAGACTCCAGCAAGGTGGAGGTGGGGTACTGCTATGGGCTGGTATCATCAAAGATTAACTTGTGGGACCTTTTCAGGTTGAGGATGGAATGAAGCTCAACTCCCAGACCTACTACCAGTCTGGAAGACGCCTTCTACTTCTTCTACTTCTTCTACTAGACACCTTCTTCTACTACCTTCTGGAAGACGCGTTCTTCAAGCAGTAGTACAGGAAGAAGTCGGTATCATTCAAGAAAAACATGATTTTCATGCAGGACAATGCTCCATCACATGCATCCAAATACTCCACTGGCATTAGAGGGGAGCAAACTGGGCAAATGCCCAGGGCCCCCATCTCCTAAGAGGCCCCGGGATTCGCAGCACCAAATGAGTATCAGTGTGCATAGTTATTAATAATTAGGCCACTATTAATAATTAGGCCAGGATGGAACTATTACTAATAAGGGGACTATATATAAAAGGATTAAGATGGCTTGGGGAACTATTATATTATATATGTTGTTTATATGAAGGACTTTTATTAGTAAGGGGGTTGATTTATAAGGGGGCACTATAATAACTCATGAGGTGATACAAAGGTGGTCATTTGTATTGTGTATAGGCAAAAAGGGTTATTACTGGGGGCAGAAAAGGGTATTATGAAATCAATATTTTAAAGGAGTTTTCAGACACAAACTGATTTTTGATACTGATGAGCTGTCCACAGGATAGGACCTCAGTATGTTATCTGTCAGGTCCAATTGTTCTAACAACCTTTGGGTGCTGATAGCTTATAGTGGACAGGATGCAGCAATGCTAATATTCAAATAATAGGACTGACCCAGCAGTGCCATCCTCTACATCAGGGGTCCTCAAACTTTTTAAACAGTGGGCCGGAGGCAGAGCAGGTTGCGCAGACATCGGGAGCGGTGCCCTCCAATAGGTAAAGTGACGTGCGCTACATGGCCTGGCCCGAGCTCTCCAGGAGCTTCATTATAAATACACGCCTGCCGGCGTTGTCGGCAGGGCCAGATAGAAGTGCTTGGCGGGCCGCATGTGGCCCTCGGGCCGCAGTTTGAGGATCCCTGCTCTACATAGTGGTGGTTCTGGGTAATTGCAGTGCCGCTCCTATTACTTGAATAGTAGTGGTGCAGCATACTGTCCACTAGAAGCATCTGGTACCTGAAAGCTGCGAGTACAGCTGATCTGTGTGGGGGTCAGAAGCCCAAGCAGAAAATGAAGGTATCCATTTAATGGGGACAGACAGACAGAGAGAGATAGCAATAATACACAAACAATATGGAGCGTATAATGACAGTAACCTCAGTTACAAAATTGTCTGACCATTGTATAAGCAATTCTAGCTCTGATGCCGGCCCTGCTACCTCTTGTGTCACCACCTCTACCTCATAGATTGTAAGCTCTTGCGAGGAGGGCCCTCAGTCCCATTGTGTGAAGTGACTATTTTTTTTGTAATGTATCTTTTTGTCTGTACTTGAAGCCTACAAATTGTACAGCGCTGCAGAATATGTTGGCGCTATATAAATAAAATGTATTATTATTAGTATTATGGAGTGAGGATCCTTGGAGATGTAATATTAGGACTGAAGAAGAAGACCTTGATGTAATTGATAGGGATATGAGTCAGTCTGTCTCTCTGTCATACTATTGTGTAGCCGCACAAGATGTGTTTGTCAGTGGAGTGATATGCTGGTGTTACTGTGCAGCAACAGATGAATCAGCTCCGTCACAAGTCTCAAAGCATTCAAATGCAATCTGCTCTGTATCCAAGACCAAGGACAGACAATGAATATTGCAGGTGAAAATAAGGTATAATATCATATTAACCCCTTCCTGTAGGCAATTTTTCTTTTTGACCCACCACCTTCCTCAATCCATAATTTTATTTTTCTATTGACATAGCTGTATTAGGCTGAAGCCCCACGTTGCGGAAACGCAGCTTTTTTTGCTGCATATTTTGGTGCAGTTTTTTGAGCCGAAGTCAAGAATGGCTGCAAAAGGAATGGGAAATATATAGAAAGTTCTTATACTTCTACCTTCTGCTCAATCCACTCCTGGCTTTGGCTCAAAAAAATGCAACTAAATCTGCAACAAAAAACGCTGCGTTTCTGCAATGTGGGGCCTTAGGCTAACTAAGGGTTTTATTTTTGCAGGACAAATTGTAGTTTGTAGTTGCACTATTTAAAATTCCACACAATGTACTGGGAAGTTGGAAAAGAAATCAGAAGTGGGTGAAACTGGAGGAAAACTATGTTTGCATGACTATTTTTTTTTTTTTTTTACAGACTTTGTGTTTACGGTATTCACTGTGCAGCCAAAATGACATGTTACCTGTGTTCTATGGGTTGGTACATTTATGGTAATACCAAATTTAGGCTAAGGCCCCACATTGCGGAAATGCAGCTTTTTTGTTGCAGATTTTGCTGTGGTTTTTTTTTTGAACCAAAGACAAGAATGGCTACAAAAGGAATAGGAAATATATAGAAAGTTCTTATACTTCTGCCTACTACTCAATCCACTCCTGGTTTTGGCTCAAAAAAACGCATAAAAATCTGCAACAAAAAAAGCTGCGTTTCCGCAACATGGAGCTTTAGCCTTATATAGTGTTTTTTTTAATGTTTTATCCCCTTTCAAAAAAAAAAAAAAAAAATCTTAGAGTCACCATAAGGTGTCTTTTATTTATAACGTTATACAAATTTGGGATGTGTCTATGATATGTCTGTTGCTTTGTTCAGACACAGGGATACCTAATGTGTATGTGTTTCACTTTATTTAATCCCTTAAAGGGGCTCTATCATCAAAATTACGGTGATAGAGCCCCACATATGCGTGAATAGCCTTTAAAAGGGCTATTCAGGCACCGCTAATATTATTTTAAACCCCCCACCCATTTTCAAATAAAACTATAAAAACATATATGTAAATCATACCTTTGCATGCACACTGGGCGGTCGTGCATGATCCAAGATCATCTTTGGTCCCGCCTTCCTCTTCTTTCTTCTTCCAGCGACGTCCTCCTGTTCTGGCTCTTCTGCGCCTGTACAAGCTGTACTTGATTTTTTTTTTTTCTTTTTTTTAACTTGAACACCAGGTGTTCTGATCACTAATACAATGCATTGCAATGCTAGTGCATTTCCGTGCATTGTAAAATACTGCAGCTTCTGTTACAGGCTGCATAGAGCAGCCTGTAATGCAAATCTATGCCAGACAAGACAGGAAGCCTACAATAAAATGCTAGCGCACATGCTCTGCCAGGAAAATGGCATCTCAGTCAGCTTTGACCAAGGTGCCAGGGGATTAATGGCTTATGTCAGTGTAAGCACTGATTTCAGGCATTGCCATCAGGTCTCCGCTGTATAATACATAAATATTATATATATAATCCTGCTAGAAAAGACACTCAAATAATTGCTGCTGCTGCACTCTACTACTCTATATGCTTTTAATAATGCTAGGTTGTAGATAGGAGGCTACCAATGCAAAGGAAGTGGAATTAACCAATTAACCAGCCTGCAGTAGAATTCTACTCCAAACCTTCCACACATAATAGATGGAGGCCTATAGGAGGCGAAAAAAAATTAAACTCGCCTTCCTTCGTTTTTTTGGGCCTCGTCATGACATTCAGCTCTCTCCTGGGGATGTCATGTGCCCAGGATCACCGTTGAAGCCTGCGCTTGGCCTCAGCGGGGACCTTGGGCACATGACATCACCAGAAGAGCTCTGGATTCTATCATGAGGCCCAAATTAGGTTATGGAGGGGAAGAATAAACATTTTTTTTTTTTCACACCTCCCCTGAGCCTCCACCTATTATATTCCAGAGCCTAAAATCAAATCCAAATTAAATCTGGAAACATTCACTTTTCTCTAGTCCCGAAAAGCTATTCAGTGTTGTGTCTGGTGTTAACTTCCCACGATGATTGCCGTTTGATACTACATCAAAATAAAAAAATCCAAGAAAACTCCTTTAGCTTACCTGTTTTTGGAGAAAAAAAAAACAAGGCAGACAGAGGTAGAATCTCCTGTAAATGTTGCTGAAGTTCAAACACACTACTTCAGTTCTGCAAGACAATAGTGTAGAACATTGAGCTGTTATACTTTCATACCCACATTAAGGTCAGGGGTGAATCTTCTGATATAAAACGCATACATACCATCAGGATAAAGCACCAGCTCATTCAGGACTGGTATTACACTTTTCTGCTAAAAGTATAGAGAACTGCAAACCTCTATATCTTCAGATTGACTAGATTTGCATGGAAATAGTACAACTACATTTAATGTCCATATTAGGGATATAAAATACATTCAATATAATTTTATTGACTGTAACTTAGAAGATTGTGCTTATCTGATATATACACAAAAGGTGCGATAATGTGCAAATGTACCAAAAATGGAAGTCTGTCTTTGCCTTTGGATCAGGAAAACTTGACATTACTGAAAAGGACCATGAATTTAGTACTGTACTGAAAAATTCCTTATTTGTATGCGTGACCATTAGAGAAGAGCGAGTAGTACTCAATCGAGTAGGTATTCGATCAAATACTACGGTATTTGAAATACTCGTACTCGATCGAGTACCACTCGCTAGAGATGAGCAAACACTGTTCGGATCAGCCATTCCGAACAGCACGCTCCCATAGAAATGAATGGAAGCACCTGGCACGGCGACCGGCTGCCTGCAAAGTGTACGTGCCAGGTGCTTCCATTCATTTCTATTGGAGCATGCTGTTCGGAAAGCCTGATCCGAACAGTGTTCGCTCATCTCTACCACTCGCTATTCGAATGTAAAAGTTTGATGCAGAACCAGCATTGATTGGTCGAATGCTAAACAATCGGCCAATCAATGCTGGTTCTTCTCCTACCTTTAGAAGTCTTCTCCATGCAGCTTCCCCACGGCGTCTTCCGGCTCTTCATTCACTCTGCCAGGCATCGGGCCTGGGCAGAGCCGACTGCCCATGTCCACTTGTAGTGCGGGCATGCGCAGTCGGCTCTGCCCAGGCCCGATGCCTGGCAGAGTGAATGAAGAGCCGGAAGACGCCACGGGGACGCTGCAAGGAGAAGACTTCTCGGAGGATCCAGCCCGACCCTCACTCGTGGACTTGGTAAGTGTAATTTGATCAACAGTTGCCTACCCCTGAAACGAGCATTTTCCCTCCATAGACTATAATAGGGTTCGATATTCAATTCGAGTAGTTGAATATTGAGGGGCTACTCGAAACGAATATCGAACATCGAACATTTTACTGTTCGCTCATCTCTAGTGACCATCTATTAAAAAGCAAAAGTCAAAAAGAAATTTGTTTATGCATCAAACTCAGACAAAATTAAAATAGATGTTTTGAATTTGCATAGTCTAGACTTTAACTTGAGAAAGATGGTATGTTAGATCCTGAAACAAATATGTCTGAATCAATAAGTAGGCTAAAATTCCTAACCAATCATTAAGTTTAGAAAAACATTCTTTCCTCCTCCAAAAACCATGCCGTACCTGTCCATTCACTGCAATGGGGCTAAGCTGCAATACCAGATATAACGTATATGCAGATATGGAGCTGTTTTTGCTGGTAAAATGTACTTTCCTATAGGTTTAGAGGATTTACCCTTGTCACCATCATAAACTTAAAACCCTCTGTGGAATATGTTGGCACTATACACAGTCCACTCATATTAATGTGACCACCACCTACTTTTGACTTCAAGATTAAATAACCAATCGCAGAAGGCACGTGTCATCAGCCATCTGGGTGCAATCATTATTGTGGAAGGCACGATGAATCAACACAAGTATGCATCTATCCTTGCGGACCATGTTCACCCCTACATGCAAATTGTTTTTCCTCAGGATGATGGCATCTACCAGCAGAACACTGCGACATCTCGCAGCGGTCCGCACTGTCAAAGGTGGTTATTCTGGATTTTGACAGGTGGTCACATTAATGTCACTGGACTGTATTTATACAGTGCCTACAAGTAGTATTCAACCCCCTGCAGATTTAGCAGGTTTGATAAGATGCAAATAAGTTAGAGCCTTCAAACTTAAAACAAGAGCAGGATTTATTAACAGATGCATACATCTTACAAACCAAAAAGTTATGTTGCTCAGTTAAATTTTAATAAATTTTAAACATAAAAGTGTGGGTCAATTATTATTCAACCCCTAGGTTTAATATTTTGTGGAATAACCCTTGTTTGCAATTACAGCTAATAATCGTCTTTTATAAGACCTGATCAGGCTGGCACAGGTCTCTGGAGTTATCTTGGCCCACTCCTCCATGCAGATCTTCTCCAAGTTATCTAGGTTCTTTGGGTGTCTCATGTGGACTTTAATCTTGAGCTCCTTCCACAAGTTTTCAATTGGGTTAAGGTCAGGAGACTGACTAGGCCACTGCAACACCTTGATTTTTTCCCTCTTGAACCAGGCCTTGGTTTTCTTGGCTGTGTGCTTTGGGTCGTTGTCTTGTTGGAAGATGAAATGACGACCCATCTTAAGATCCTTGATGGAGGAATGGAGGTTCTTGGCCAAAATCTCCAGGTAGGCCGTGCTATCCATCTTCCCATGGATGCGGACCAGATGGCCAGGCCCCTTGGCGGAGAAGCAGCCCCACAGCATGATGCTGCCACCACCATGCTTGACTGTAGGGATGGTATTCTTTGGGTCGTATGCAGTGCCATCCAGTCTCCAAACGTCACGTGTGTGGTTGGCACCAAAGATCTCGATCTTGGTCTCATCAGACCAGAGAACCTTGAACCAGTCTGTCTCAGAGTCCTCCAAGTGATCATGAGCAAACTGTAGACGAGCCTTGACATGACGCTTTGAAAGTAAAGGTACCTTACGGGCTCGTCTGCAATGGAGACCATTGCGGTGGAGTACATTACTTATGGTATTGACTGAAACCAATGTCCCCACTGCCATGAGATCTTCCCGGAGCTACTTCCTTGTTGTCCTTGGGTTAGCCTTGACTCTTCGGACAAGCCTGGCCTCGGCACGGGAGGAAACTTTCAAAGCCTGTCCAGGCCGTGGAAGGCTAACAGTAGTTCCATAAGCCTTCCACTTCCGGATGATGCTCCCAACAGTGGAGACAGGTAGGCCCAACTCCTTAGAAAGGGTTTTGTACCCCTTGCCAGCCTTGTGACCCTCCACGATCTTGTCTCTGATGGCCTTGGAATGCTCCTTTGTCTTTCCCATGTTGACCATGTATGAGTGCTGTTCACAAGTTTGGGGAGGGTCTTAAATAGTCAGAAAAGGCTGGAAAAAGAGATAATTAATCCAAACATGTGAAGCTCATTGTTCCTTGTGCCTGAACTACTTCTGAATACTTTAGGGGAACCAAACAGAATTCTGGTGGTTTGAGGGGTTGAATAATAAATGACCCTTGAATAAACTTTTCACAATTTAAAAAAAAATTAAACAAAGAAATAACATTCTTTTTTGCTGCAGAGCATTTCACACTTCCAGGCTGATCTACAGTCCAAATGTCACAATGCCAAGTTAATTCCGAATGTGTAAACCTGCTAAATCTGCAGGGGGTTTAATACTACTTGTAGGCACTGTGTATATATATATATATATATATATATATATATATATATATGATTATTATTGTGATTGGATCTTCTCGGAACCATCTTTTGTCTAAACTGAATACGGCCAAGTTTGCCTACACTTGTGAATCCTTCACTCATTCTTCTAGCATCCCTAGATCCACCTGTAATAGTCTACTATCTTCCACAGCTATGATTATGTTACAGAACTTAGTATCATCTGCGAATATTGAAACCCTGCTCTGTAAACCCTCTACCAGGTCATTCATAAATATATTATTTCTATGTGGGCTACGTTTGGTACATCTAAGTGTTTTTTACGCTAAGAAAAAATTGCTTTATTTCTGTGCGAAAATTTCTGTTAAACATTCAGTTATTCTCCCACTTGACTGGCCATTGAGATTATTCCTCTTATATACAGTTAAAATAAAATTGGGCTGATTTTTCCTTTTGTAGTTACAATATATGTCCAGTAAATCTTTGTCTTATGATGTCTTGAAGGTTATTCAGTCCTGACCGTGACGTCACTTCGTCTGGTACAGAGTATGGTTTACATGCTGCATCTGTGGAAAATTTCAAGTTTGTTACAAATGCTGACTGTGTTTTTCCATGTTTTACAATTCGAAATAGCCAAATATATCTCAAGATATGGAATATAATAGCTATATAGATAATGTTCTTGGGAAAGGGTGGAATCATTGGAAAAGAGATGCTGACCTGATAAGTATAATGTGGACATCAGTTTCCGAGCTGACGTCATTGGAGGTGTTGCAAGTTGCAACCAAGGCAAAAGAGTTGTCTATATTGAGTGATCAGACATATCAATACAACCAGCCAGTACAAGAACAGTAGAAGACCTCTAAAAGTGTCATGTGGTCAAGTCCTTCAAGTTCTTTGGAGGGCAAGGTTTGGCCTTCACGAATCAGACTTATTTTTCCTCAACATTCTACAGACGCTTGAATGGAATAAAATTTGGACATTTGGGGGCCAAGTTACGACCTTATATCTAATGATCATTTGTTTTTTGCCCAAGCCTGTAACAATTACAAGGGAACATCTACTAAATTTGAGGGTCATCTACTTCATCATCACAAAAGGGGATTCTTTAAAAGCAGAGACTCTAAGCAACACTGCTATGACATATTGTGATTGACAAATTTCAAGATAGGCCTGGGTGCATTAGCTCATGTTTTAGTGTCCACTAAATTAACAGCACTTATATCCCCATTTTCATAACTTTTGGTATATCTAGATAGCAGGTCTAGATAGAATTCTAGGTAAGACTAGATCAGTGATTCCCAAAATGGTCCAGGTGGACCCCAGGGGTCCATAGGAGACTCGTTGGGGGTCTAGATCTAATCTTCACATTTTTTGACAAGTTTTGGGAATATGGTAGAAATGTAGCAGCAGGGGGTCCACCGAAACCTGTAAAATTTTGAAAGTGGTCTACGACAAAAAAAGTTTGGGAACCTCTGGACTAGATAAATCTAGATAGTATGCTAAACAACAAAAACATATTGTGAAATATATCCATTTTGCAGTCAAGTATGTGTTAGATTCTTAGATTTTTTTCCTTTTGTTACTTTTTTTGTATAACTTAATTGCTATGAGAAAGATATAATTATTTCTCACAATATTACTGTAACAAATACACAACTGCTTCTCCTTGAGATAATACTGAGAAATAATTACAGTAATCAACTTTTTGTCCTTGTTTTCATTTTAGGTAATCGTTATTTTTAATTGTAATATTTCAATTTACAAAATTGATAAACATGTCTAACATAATAAAATATATAATATTACAAGTTATATGTACATGGGCTGTTAAAACAGGAATGTATCCTTAGACATACTTGTAGTCGAACAGTATTTTTCCTCATTAGATAAAGTTAACAACTACCTAGAAGAATTTTTTAGGCCTTCTCTGGATCAACAATGCAATATAATAGGTTGACTTTCGTGCAATTTTTTTTTCCTTTTTTTGTTATTAATAGGGTTGAGCGATTGGGATCGAGACAGATCGGATTTTAAAATCTTAAGATCAGCTCAATCCACTGTATATATGTGGCTGTTTATGTGAAAAGGGCCCACACTGTCGATATGGAGTTCTTGGTATCATTGTAACGGTTATGGTGTAACATTGTCCGAAACAGCAAAAAATTTTTTATTGAAAGCACAATTGACATATTTTTAAATAAAATTTTTGCATAAAACAAAATTGTGATTTTTTTTACCCAAATATGTTTTGGACTATTTTCTCTATAATTAGTATCGACGATCTGGGCCCTTTTCACATAAACAGCCACATATAATATGCAAATAGGGTTGAGCGATTGGGATCGGGAAAGATCGGATGCCGATTGACGATCAAGCAAATTTCCTGATCGGGATCGGCTGGAAAATGATCGGAAGTTGGATTTTAAAATCGATCCTGAAATGTCAAGATCGGCTCAACCCTAGTTGTTAATATTTGTATTAATAATTTCACATAACAAAATAATACAGTACATGAATAAAAATTCAATATAAAACATTTGCATTGTTATCATGCAAATGGCATTGTACAGGGGCAATGGTATGTACTATATAATCAACATGTAACGCAAATAACAGTACAGTACAGTTCAAAATATGGCACAAATAGAATTGTGAGAGGAAAAATGAAGTGTGAAAGAGGGGGGGGATAGGCAGTATAAGTTGACAGAAGAAAATGAAGAAGGAAAGAAGGAGGGGGGTGTTAACTGTTATAAAGGATTGGAAGGGGTGGAGAAAGGTGGGTTGGGAAATAGAGAGTAGGGGAGGGGACTAGACTCATAATTTCAGACTTCTCCATGGTGACCAAGTCTTGAGAATCGGATGTGTGTTCTTGCCTTTCAACTAGAAAGCTCCTTAAAACGGGAAATCTGATTTACTTTTCAATCCATTCTGCTTTAGATGGAGAGTCCTGGTTCAGCATCTACGAAGTAGTAGGGACTTAGCAGCAGACAATAAGAGAGTGATGTGGTTGGATCTCGATGAGTGGTAGTGGTCAGATGGTAGCAAGAGCAAAATCATGGTCGGTGTGATCTCAAATGTTGGGGAAGAAAGTTGCTTAATTACGAATTGAACAGCCTTCTAGAATTGACTAATACCCGGGCAGAACCGCCATGTATGTGACAACGTTCTAACTTAAGCCCTACATCTCCAACACAAATTAGAATCTGACAAGTTCATTCTGTGGAGCAACTGAGGGGTGTGATGGGAGTTGCAAAGAACTTTCTTGATTTGCTCATCTAAAAGAGTTATGTTTAATTTAATTTCCCAAGATGACAGAAAGGCGGGCTTGTAAATCTTAGGCGGACTAACAAAGGTAGCTGGGACATATGATGTCTAAGGTAGAAGTTTGTGGTGTACCAGGAGAATGCGTTCTTGGATGCAATTGTTTTTTTTATCAACTACAGTACAATGTCTAGGCAGTTCTAATGGTGGCGACCAAGTATTTGATAATTGTTTTGACATGAATGACAATGAAGCTGAGATCACTTGACAGGATTCCCTGAAGAGTCTCTCCAGTTGTTGGTGAGGTGCATCTGGGGAGGTAGTTTTGGTAGAATCAATTATACAGTATGCTTTACATGCCCTTCTATGGTTACAATAATCTCTATTTCAGCAACATACTGTACTTGACTCATTTTGTGCCTACTTTATTATTCAACTGCATTTATGAGAAACATTTTAGGTAATTTTGTTAAACATTTTTGGCATTGACTGCACCCGTATGTGGGCCCCTCAGGAGAAAATTGAGAAATTTACAGAACAACTTGATGTACTTCATGATTGAAAGTTACTAAAAGAGAATCATTCCAAATTCCAAATTATTAGAATTCCACATTGTACTTTAGTGTTGATGCTAAAAAAACAGTTTGAATAAAGTTAAGCTGTTATTATGTTACACCTCTTAGCACTTTTGCTTCAGAATAATTGTCAGTGTTTGGCATTAGCCACACTTTAAGAGTGGGAAAAAGCTTAAAACCTGTTTATGTCAAAAGTAATTTGGCATCGTAACTAGAGATGAGCGAACAGTGTTCTATCGAACTCATGTTCGATCGGATATTAGGCTGTTCGGCATGTTCGAATCGAATCGAACACCGCGTGGTAAAGTGCGCCATTACTCGATTCCCCTCCCACCTTCCCTGGCGCCTTTTTTGCTCCAATAACAGCGCTGGGTAGGTGGGACAGGAACTACGACACCGGTGACGTTGAAAAAAGTAGGCAAAACCCATTGGCTGCCGAAAACATGTGACCTCTAATTTAAAAGAACAGCGACGCCCAGCTTCGCGTCATTCTGAGCTTGCAATTCACCGAGGACGGAGGTTTCCGTCCAGCTAGCTAGGGCTTAGATTCTGGGTAGGCAGGGACAGGCTAGGATAGGAAGGAGAAGACAACCAACAGCTCTTGTAAGAGCTAAATTCCAGGGAGAAGCTTGTCAGTGTAACGTGGCACTGACGGGCTCAATCGCCGCAACCCAGCTTTCCCAGGATCCTGAATGGAATACACTGTCAGTGTATTCCCGTATACCCGATATATACCCCGATACCCGTTCCAACGGTGTGCCCCCCCACCTTCACCCCAGAAATACCCTGCAAGTCCCCTAGCAATAGAATTGGGGCTATATACACCCACAATTTTTACTACTGGTATACAGTGCCATTGTCTGACTGGGAATTCAAAGAATATATTGGGAATACAAATACCCTCATTTCTTGCTACTGCCATATAGTGCCAGTTTCTGACTGGTAATTCAAAGAATATATTGGGGTTACGTGCACCCACAATTTTTACTACTGGTATACAGTGCCATTGTCTGACTGGGAATTCAAAGAATATATTGGGAATACAAATACCCTCATTTCTTGCTACTGCCATATAGTGCCAGTGTCTGACTGGGAATTCAAAGAATATATTGGGGTTACGTGCACCCACAATTTTTACTACTGGTATACAGTGCCATTGTCTGACTGGGAATTCAAAGAGTATATTGGGAATACAAATACCCTCATTTCTTGCTACTGCCATATAGTGCCAGTTTCTGACTGGGAATTCAAAGAATATATTGGGGTTACGTGCACCCACAATTTTTACTACTGGTATACAGTGCCATTGTCTGACTGGGAATTCAAAGAATATATTGGGGTTATAAATACCCTCATTTCTTGCTACTGCCATATAGTGCCAGTTTCTGACTGGTAATTCAAAGAATATATTGGGGTTACGTGCACCCACAATTTTTACTACTGGTATACAGTGCCATTGTCTGACTGGGAATTCAAAGAGTATATTGGGAATACAAATACCCTCATTTCTTGCTACTGCCATATAGTGCCAGTGTCTGACTGGGAATTCAAAGAATATATTGGGGTTACGTGCACCCACAATTTTTACTACTGGTATACAGTGCCATTGTCTGACTGGGAATTCAAAGAGTATATTGGGAATACAAATACCCTCATTTCTTGCTACTGCCATATAGTGCCAGTTTCTGACTGGGAATTCAAAGAATATATTGGGGTTACGTGCACCCACAATTTTTACTACTGGTATACAGTGCCATTGTCTGACTGGGAATTCAAAGAGTATATTGGGAATACAAATACCCTCATTTCTTGCTACTGCCATATAGTGCCAGTTTCTGACTGGGAATTCAAAGAATATATTGGGGTTACGTGCACCCACAATTTTTACTACTGGTATACAGTGCCATTGTCTGACTGGGAATTCAAAGAATATATTGGGGTTATAAATACCCTCATTTCTTGCTACTGCCATATAGTGCCAGTTTCTGACTGGTAATTCAAAGAATATATTGGGGTTACGTGCACCCACAATTTTTACTACTGGTATACAGTGCCATTGTCTGACTGGGAATTCAAAGAGTATATTGGGAATACAAATACCCTCATTTCTTGCTACTGCCATATAGTGCCAGTGTCTGACTGGGAATTCAAAGAATATATTGGGGTTACGTGCACCCACAATTTTTACTACTGGTATACAGTGCCATTGTCTGACTGGGAATTCAAAGAGTATATTGGGAATACAAATACCCTCATTTCTTGCTACTGCCATATAGTGCCAGTTTCTGACTGGGAATTCAAAGAATATATTGGGGTTACGTGCACCCACAATTTTTACTACTGGTATACAGTGCCATTGTCTGACTGGGAATTCAAAGAGTATATTGGGAATACAAATACCCTCATTTCTTGCTACTGCCATATAGTGCCAGTTTCTGACTGGGAATTCAAAGAATATATTGGGGTTACGTGCACCCACAATTTTTACTACTGGTATACAGTGCCATTGTCTGACTGGGAATTCAAAGAATATATTGGGGTTATAAATACCCTCATTTCTTGCTACTGCCATATAGTGCCAGTTTCTGACTGGGAATTCAAAGAATATATTGGGGTTACGTGCACCCACAATTTTTACTACTGGTATACAGTGCCATTGTCTGACTGGGAATTCAAAGAATATATTGGGGTTATAAATACCCTCATTTCTTGCTACTGCCATATAGTGCCAGTTTCTGACTGGTAATTCAAAGAATATATTGGGGTTACGTGCACCCACAATTTTTACTACTGGTATACAGTGCCATTGTCTGACTGGGAATTCAAAGAATATATTGGGAATACAAATACCCTCATTTCTTGCTACTGCCATATAGTGCCAGTGTCTGACTGGGAATTCAAAGAATATATTGGGGTTACGTGCACCCACAATTTTTACTACTGGTATACAGTGCCATTGTCTGACTGGGAATTCAAAGAGTATATTGGGAATACAAATACCCTCATTTCTTGCTACTGCCATATAGTGCCAGTTTCTGACTGGGAATTCAAAGAATATATTGGGGTTACGTGCACCCACAATTTTTACTACTGGTATACAGTGCCATTGTCTGACTGGGAATTCAAAGAATATATTGGGGTTATAAATACCCTCATTTCTTGCTACTGCCATATAGTGCCAGTTTCTGACTGGTAATTCAAAGAATATATTGGGGTTACGTGCACCCACAATTTTTACTACTGGTATACAGTGCCATTGTCTGACTGGGAATTCAAAGAGTATATTGGGAATACAAATACCCTCATTTCTTGCTACTGCCATATAGTGCCAGTTTCTGACTGGGAATTCAAAGAATATATTGGGGTTACGTGCACCCACAATTTTTACTACTGGTATACAGTGCCATTGTCTGACTGGGAATTCAAAGAATATATTGGGGTTATAAATACCCTCATTTCTTGCTACTGCCATATAGTGCCAGTTTCTGACTGGTAATTCAAAGAATATATTGGGGTTACGTGCACCCACAATTTTTACTACTGGTATACAGTGCCATTGTCTGACTGGGAATTCAAAGAGTATATTGGGAATACAAATACCCTCATTTCTTGCTACTGCCATATAGTGCCAGTTTCTGACTGGGAATTCAAAGAATATATTGGGGTTACGTGCACCCACAATTTTTACTACTGGTATACAGTGCCATTGTCTGACTGGGAATTCAAAGAATATATTGGGGTTATAAATACCCTCATTTCTTGCTACTGCCATATAGTGCCAGTTTCTGACTGGGAATTCAAAGAATATATTGGGGTTACGTGCACCCACAATTTTTACTACTGGTATACAGTGCCATTGTCTGACTGGGAATTCAAAGAATATATTGGGGTTATAAATACCCTCATTTCTTGCTACTGCCATATAGTGCCAGTTTCTGACTGGGAATTCAAAGAATATATTGGGGTTACGTGCACCCACAATTTTTACTACTGGTATACAGTGCCATTGTCTGACTGGGAATTCAAAGAATATATTGGGGTTATAAATACCCTCATTTCTTGCTACTGCCATATAGTGCCAGTTTCTGACTGGTAATTCAAAGAATATATTGGGGTTACGTGCACCCACAATTTTTACTACTGGTATACAGTGCCATTGTCTGACTGGGAATTCAAAGAGTATATTGGGAATACAAATACCCTCATTTCTTGCTACTGCCATATAGTGCCAGTTTCTGACTGGGAATTCAAAGAATATATTGGGGTTACGTGCACCCACAATTTTTACTACTGGTATACAGTGCCATTGTCTGACTGGGAATTCAAAGAATATATTGGGGTTATAAATACCCTCATTTCTTGCTACTGCCATATAGTGCCAGTTTCTGACTGGGAATTCAAAGAATATATTGGGGTTACGTGCACCCACAATTTTTACTACTGGTATACAGTGCCATTGTCTGACTGGGAATTCAAAGAGTATATTGGGAATACAAATACCCTCATTTCTTGCTACTGCCATATAGTGCCAGTTTCTGACTGGGAATTCAAAGAATATATTGGGGTTACGTGCACCCACAATTTTTACTACTGGTATACAGTGCCATTGTCTGACTGGGAATTCAAAGAATATATTGGGGTTATAAATACCCTCATTTCTTGCTACTGCCATATAGTGCCAGTTTCTGACTGGGAATTCAAAGAATATATTGGGGTTACGTGCACCCACAATTTTTACTACTGGTATACAGTGCCATTGTCTGACTGGGAATTCAAAGAATATATTGGGGTTATAAATACCCTCATTTCTTGCTACTGCCATATAGTGCCAGTTTCTGACTGGTAATTCAAAGAATATATTGGGGTTACGTGCACCCACAATTTTTACTACTGGTATACAGTGCCATTGTCTGACTGGGAATTCAAAGAATATATTGGGAATACAAATACCCTCATTTCTTGCTACTGCCATATAGTGCCAGTGTCTGACTGGGAATTCAAAGAATATATTGGGGTTACGTGCACCCACAATTTTTACTACTGGTATACAGTGCCATTGTCTGACTGGGAATTCAAAGAGTATATTGGGAATACAAATACCCTCATTTCTTGCTACTGCCATATAGTGCCAGTTTCTGACTGGGAATTCAAAGAATATATTGGGGTTACGTGCACCCACAATTTTTACTACTGGTATACAGTGCCATTGTCTGACTGGGAATTCAAAGAATATATTGGGGTTATAAATACCCTCATTTCTTGCTACTGCCATATAGTGCCAGTTTCTGACTGGTAATTCAAAGAATATATTGGGGTTACGTGCACCCACAATTTTTACTACTGGTATACAGTGCCATTGTCTGACTGGGAATTCAAAGAGTATATTGGGAATACAAATACCCTCATTTCTTGCTACTGCCATATAGTGCCAGTGTCTGACTGGGAATTCAAAGAATATATTGGGGTTACGTGCACCCACAATTTTTACTACTGGTATACAGTGCCATTGTCTGACTGGGAATTCAAAGAGTATATTGGGAATACAAATACCCTCATTTCTTGCTACTGCCATATAGTGCCAGTTTCTGACTGGGAATTCAAAGAATATATTGGGGTTACGTGCACCCACAATTTTTACTACTGGTATACAGTGCCATTGTCTGACTGGGAATTCAAAGAGTATATTGGGAATACAAATACCCTCATTTCTTGCTACTGCCATATAGTGCCAGTTTCTGACTGGGAATTCAAAGAATATATTGGGGTTACGTGCACCCACAATTTTTACTACTGGTATACAGTGCCATTGTCTGACTGGGAATTCAAAGAATATATTGGGGTTATAAATACCCTCATTTCTTGCTACTGCCATATAGTGCCAGTTTCTGACTGGGAATTCAAAGAATATATTGGGGTTACGTGCACCCACAATTTTTACTACTGGTATACAGTGCCATTGTCTGACTGGGAATTCAAAGAGTATATTGGGAATACAAATACCCTCATTTCTTGCTACTGCCATATAGTGCCAGTGTCTGACTGGGAATTCAAAGAATATATTGGGGTTACGTGCACCCACAATTTTTACTACTGGTATACAGTGCCATTGTCTGACTGGGAATTCAAAGAGTATATTGGGAATACAAATACCCTCATTTCTTGCTACTGCCATATAGTGCCAGTTTCTGACTGGGAATTCAAAGAATATATTGGGGTTACGTGCACCCACAATTTTTACTACTGGTATACAGTGCCATTGTCTGACTGGGAATTCAAAGAGTATATTGGGAATACAAATACCCTCATTTCTTGCTACTGCCATATAGTGCCAGTTTCTGACTGGGAATTCAAAGAATATATTGGGGTTACGTGCACCCACAATTTTTACTACTGGTATACAGTGCCATTGTCTGACTGGGAATTCAAAGAATATATTGGGGTTATAAATACCCTCATTTCTTGCTACTGCCATATAGTGCCAGTTTCTGACTGGGAATTCAAAGAATATATTGGGGTTACGTGCACCCACAATTTTTACTACTGGTATACAGTGCCATTGTCTGACTGGGAATTCAAAGAATATATTGGGGTTATAAATACCCTCATTTCTTGCTACTGCCATATAGTGCCAGTTTCTGACTGGTAATTCAAAGAATATATTGGGGTTACGTGCACCCACAATTTTTACTACTGGTATACAGTGCCATTGTCTGACTGGGAATTCAAAGAATATATTGGGAATACAAATACCCTCATTTCTTGCTACTGCCATATAGTGCCAGTGTCTGACTGGGAATTCAAAGAATATATTGGGGTTACGTGCACCCACAATTTTTACTACTGGTATACAGTGCCATTGTCTGACTGGGAATTCAAAGAGTATATTGGGAATACAAATACCCTCATTTCTTGCTACTGCCATATAGTGCCAGTTTCTGACTGGGAATTCAAAGAATATATTGGGGTTACGTGCACCCACAATTTTTACTACTGGTATACAGTGCCATTGTCTGACTGGGAATTCAAAGAATATATTGGGGTTATAAATACCCTCATTTCTTGCTACTGCCATATAGTGCCAGTTTCTGACTGGTAATTCAAAGAATATATTGGGGTTACGTGCACCCACAATTTTTACTACTGGTATACAGTGCCATTGTCTGACTGGGAATTCAAAGAGTATATTGGGAATACAAATACCCTCATTTCTTGCTACTGCCATATAGTGCCAGTTTCTGACTGGGAATTCAAAGAATATATTGGGGTTACGTGCACCCACAATTTTTACTACTGGTATACAGTGCCATTGTCTGACTGGGAATTCAAAGAATATATTGGGGTTATAAATACCCTCATTTCTTGCTACTGCCATATAGTGCCAGTTTCTGACTGGTAATTCAAAGAATATATTGGGGTTACGTGCACCCACAATTTTTACTACTGGTATACAGTGCCATTGTCTGACTGGGAATTCAAAGAGTATATTGGGAATACAAATACCCTCATTTCTTGCTACTGCCATATAGTGCCAGTTTCTGACTGGGAATTCAAAGAATATATTGGGGTTACGTGCACCCACAATTTTTACTACTGGTATACAGTGCCATTGTCTGACTGGGAATTCAAAGAATATATTGGGGTTATAAATACCCTCATTTCTTGCTACTGCCATATAGTGCCAGTTTCTGACTGGGAATTCAAAGAATATATTGGGGTTACGTGCACCCACAATTTTTACTACTGGTATACAGTGCCATTGTCTGACTGGGAATTCAAAGAATATATTGGGGTTATAAATACCCTCATTTCTTGCTACTGCCATATAGTGCCAGTTTCTGACTGGTAATTCAAAGAATATATTGGGGTTACGTGCACCCACAATTTTTACTACTGGTATACAGTGCCATTGTCTGACTGGGAATTCAAAGAATATATTGGGAATACAAATACCCTCATTTCTTGCTACTGCCATATAGTGCCAGTGTCTGACTGGGAATTCAAAGAATATATTGGGGTTACGTGCACCCACAATTTTTACTACTGGTATACAGTGCCATTGTCTGACTGGGAATTCAAAGAGTATATTGGGAATACAAATACCCTCATTTCTTGCTACTGCCATATAGTGCCAGTTTCTGACTGGGAATTCAAAGAATATATTGGGGTTACGTGCACCCACAATTTTTACTACTGGTATACAGTGCCATTGTCTGACTGGGAATTCAAAGAATATATTGGGGTTATAAATACCCTCATTTCTTGCTACTGCCATATAGTGCCAGTTTCTGACTGGTAATTCAAAGAATATATTGGGGTTACGTGCACCCACAATTTTTACTACTGGTATACAGTGCCAATTTCTAACTAGGAATTCAAAATGCGCAAGGCTCCCGGAAAGGGACGTGGACGAGGCCGTGGGCGAGGTCGGGGGAATGGTTCTGGGGAGCAAGGTAGCAGTGAAGCCACAGGGCGTCCCGTGCCTACTCCTGTGGGGCAGCAAGCATTGCGCCACTCCACAGTGCCAGGGTTGCTTGCCACATTAACTAAACTGCAGGGTACAAACCTTAGTAGGCCCGAGAACCAGGAACAGGTCTTGCAATGGCTGTCAGAGAACGCTTACAGCACATTGTCCAGCAGCCAGTCAGACTCTGCCTCCTCTCCTCCTATTACCCAACAGTCTTGTCTTCCTTCCTCCCAAAATTCCGAAGCTTTACAGAACAATAACCCAAACTGTCCCTGCTCCCCAGAGCTGTTCTCCGCTCCTTTCATTGTCCCTCAACCTGCCTCTCCACGTCACGATTCCACGAACCTAACAGAGGAGCATCTGTATCCAGATGCTCAAACACTAGAGTCTCCTCCATCTCCGTTCGATTTGGTGGTGGATGACCAGCAACCCACCCTCATCGACGATGATGTGACGCAGTTGCCGTCAGGGCATCCAGTTGACCGGCGCATTGTGCGGGAGGAGGAGATGAGACAGGAGTTGGAAGAGGAAGTGGTGGATGATGAGGACACTGACCCGACCTGGACAGGGGGGATGTCAAGCGGGGAAAGTAGTGTGGATGTTGAGGCAGGTGCAGCACCAAAAAGGGTAGCTAGAGGCAGAGGCAGAGGTCAGCAGCTTAGGCGAAGCCAGGCCACACCCGGAATCTCCCAAGATGTTCCAGTTCGTACCCAGCCCCGAAAAACTCCCACCTCGAGGGCACGTTTCTCGAAGGTGTGGAGTTTTTTCAAGGAATGCGCCGAGGACAGATATAGTGTTGTCTGCACAATTTGCCTCTCGAAATTGATTAGGGGCTCTGAGAAGAGCAACCTGTCCACCACTTCAATGCGCCGTCATTTGGAATCCAAGCACTGGAATCAGTGGCAGGCAGCAACGGCAGGACAAAGGCCGACTGCCGTTCACGCCACTGCCACTGCCTCTGCCTCTGCCTCTGCCACTGCCACTGCTGACTGTGCTGGCGATGCACTCCAGAGGACGAGCCAGGACACCACTTCATCTGCCTCCGCCACTTTGTTGACTTCTACCTCATCCTCCCCTGGTCCTGTCTTATCTCCTTCTCCTGCACCATCAAAGGCACCATCAGGCGTTTCTTTACAACAACCCACCATCTCTCAGACATTGGAGCGGCGGCAGAAATACACTGCTAACCACCCACACGCGCAAGCCTTGAACGCCAACATCGCTAAACTGCTGGCCCAGGAGATGTTGGCGTTCCGGCTTGTTGAAACTCCCGCCTTCCTGGACCTGATGGCAACTGCGGCACCTCGCTATGCCGTCCCTAGCCGTCACTACTTCTCCCGGTGTGCCGTCCCCGCCTTGCACCAGCACGTGTCACTCAACATCAGGCGGGCCCTTAGTTCCGCGCTTTGCACAAAGGTCCACTTGACCACCGACGCGTGGACAAGTGCATGCGGACAGGGACGCTACATTTCACTGACGGCACACTGGGTGAATGTAGTTGAGGCTGGGACTGCTTCCCAAACTGGCCCGGTGTACCTCGTCTCCCCGCCTAACATTCCTGGCAGGGACACGAGAAGAACACCCCCCTCCTCCTCCTCCTCTACCGCCTCCTCCTCCGCCACCGCCTCCTCCTCCGCCACCGCCTCCTCCTCCGCTGTTAGATTGACCCCAGCTACGAGTTGGAAACGTTGCAGCACTGGCGTTGGTAGACGTCAGCAGGCTGTGCTGAAGCTGATCAGCTTGGGGGACAGACAGCACACTGCCTCCGAGGTGAGGGATGCCCTCCTCGATGAGACGGCAATATGGTTTGAGCCGCTGCACCTGGGCCCAGGCATGGTCGTTTGTGATAACGGCCGGAACCTGGTAGCAGCTCTGGAGCTTGCCGGACTCCAACATGTTCCATGCCTGGCCCACGTCTTCAACCTAGTGGTGCAACGTTTCCTAAAGAGCTACCCCAATGTTCCAGAGCTACTGGTGAAAGTGCGGCGCATGTGCGCCCACTTTCGCAAGTCGACAGTAGCCGCTGCTAGCTTAAAATCTCTCCAGCAACGCCTGCATGTGCCACAACACCGGCTTTTGTGCGACGTCCCCACACGCTGGAACTCAACGTTTCAGATGTTGAATAGAGTGGTTGAGCAGCAGAGACCTTTGATGGAATACCAGCTACAAAACCCTAGGGTGCCACAAAGTCAGCTGCCTCAGTTTCACATCCATGAGTGGCCATGGATGAGAGACCTTTGTGACATCCTACGGGTCTTTGAGGAGTCCACAAGGAGGGTGAGCTCTGAGGATGCGATGGTGAGCCTTACAATCCCGCTCTTGTGTGTTCTGAGAGAATCCCTGATTGACATCAGGGATAACTCAGATCACACAGAGGAGTTAGGGATAGCATCCGATCCGTCACAGCTGGAGAGTAGGTCCACACATCTGTCCGCTTCACTGCGTTTAATGGAGGAGGAGGAGGAGGAGGAGGAGGAAGAAGAGTTGTCCGATGATGTGATGGTGATACAGGAGGCTTCCGGGCAACTTCGAATCGTCCCATTGTTGCAGCGCGGATGGGTAGACATGGAGGATGAGGAGGAAATGGAGATTGAACTTTCCGGTGGGGCCAGAGGAGTCATGCCAACTAACACTGTGGCAGACATGGCTGAGTTCATGTTGGGGTGCTTTACAACCGACAAGCGTATTGTCAAAATCATGGAGGACAACCAGTACTGGATCTTTGCTATCCTTGACCCCCGGTATAAAAACAACATCTCGTCTTTTATTCCGGTAGAGGGGAGGGCCAATCGCATCAATGCTTGCCACAGGCAATTGGTGCAGAATATGATGGAGATGTTTCCAGCATGTGACGTTGGCGGCAGGGAGGGCAGTTCCTCCAGTAGGCAACCAAGTTCTCACCGGTCCACACAAACGAGGGGCACACTGTCTAAGGTCTGGGACACCTTGATGGCACCCCCTCGCCAAAGTGCCGCCACGGAGGGTCCTAGTGTCACCAGGCGTGAGAAGTATAGGCGCATGTTGCGGGAATACCTTTCCGACCACAGCCCTGTCCTCTCCGACCCCTCTGCGCCCTACACGTATTGGGTGTCGAAGTTGGACCTGTGGCTTGAACTTGCCCTATATGCCTTGGAGGTGCTGTCCTGTCCTGCCGCCAGCGTCCTATCTGAGAGGGTGTTCAGTGCAGCCGGTGGCATCATCACTGACAAGCGCACCCGTCTGTCAGCTGAGAGTGCCGACCGGCTCACTTTGATAAAAATGAACCACCACTGGGTAGAGCCGTCATTTTTGTGCCCACCTGTGTAAAGCACCCCAACATGAAACTCCATGTCTGTACTCAACCTCTCCAATTCCTCCGCATCCTCATACTCATCCACCATAAGCGTTGCACAATTCTGCTAATACTAGGCTCCCTCCACCCTGATTTCCCCCAACTCTGCTGGTTAGAGGCTCCCTCCACCATGAATTTGCCCAAACTGGGCTGTTTAGAGGCTCCCTCCACCATGAATTGGTCCAAACTGGGGTGGTTAGAGGCTCCCTCCACCATGAATTGGTCCAAACTGGGGTGGTTAGAGGCTCCCTCCACCATTAATTGGTCCAAACTGGGCTGGTTAGAGGCTCCCTCCACAATTAATTGGTCCAAACTGGGCTAATTAGAGGCTCCCTCCACCATGAATTGGTCCAAACTGGGTTTTTTAGAGGCTCCCTCCACCATTAATTGGTCCAAACTGGGCTGGTTAGAGGCTCCCTCCACAATTTATTGGTCCAAACTGGGCTAATTAGAGGCTCCCTCCACCATGAATTGGTCCAAACTGGGTTTTTTAGAGGCTCCCTCCACCATGAATTTGCCCAAACTGGGCTGTTTAGAGGCTCCCTCCACCATGAATTGGTCCAAACTGGGCTGGTTAGAGGCTCCCTCCACCATGAATTTCCCAAAACTTGGCTGTTTAGAGGCTCCCTCCACCATGAATTTGCCCAAACTGGGCTGTTTAGAGGCTCCCTCCACCATTAATTGGTCCAAACTGGGCTGGTTAGAGGCTCCCTCCACCATGAATTTGCCCAAACTGGGGTGGTTAGAGGCTCCCTCCACCATTAATTGGTCCAAACTGGGCTGGTTAGAGGCTCCCTCCACCATGAATTTCCCAAAACTTGGCTGTTTAGAGGCTCCCTCCACCATTAATTGGTCCAAACTGGGCTGGTTAGAGGCTCCCTCCACCATGAATTTGCCCAAACTGGGCTGTTTAGAGGCTCCCTCCACCATTAATTGGTCCAAACTGGGCTGGTTAGAGGCTCCCTCCACCATGAATTTGCCCAAACTGGGCTGTTTAGAGGCTCCCTCCACCATGAATTGGTCCAAACTGGGGTGGTTAGAGGCTCCCTCCACCATGAATTGGTCCAAACTGGGGTGGTTAGAGGCTCCCTCCACCATTAATTGGTCCAAACTGGGCTGGTTAGAGGCTCCCTCCACAATTAATTGGTCCAAACTGGGCTAATTAGAGGCTCCCTCCACCATGAATTGGTCCAAACTGGGTTTTTTAGAGGCTCCCTCCACCATTAATTGGTCCAAACTGGGCTGGTTAGAGGCTCCCTCCACAATTAATTGGTCCAAACTGGGCTAATTAGAGGCTCCCTCCACCATGAATTGGTCCAAACTGGGTTTTTTAGAGGCTCCCTCCACCATGAATTTGCCCAAACTGGGCTGTTTAGAGGCTCCCTCCACCATGAATTGGTCCAAACTGGGCTGGTTAGAGGCTCCCTCCACCATGAATTTCCCAAAACTTGGCTGTTTAGAGGCTCCCTCCACCATTAATTGGTCCAAACTGGGCTGGTTAGAGGCTCCCTCCACCATTAATTGGTCCAAACTGGGCTGGTTAGAGGCTCCCTCCACCATTAATTGGTCCAAACTGGGCTGGTTAGAGGCTCCCTCCACCATGAATTTCCCAAAACTTGGCTGTTTAGAGGCTCCCTCCACCATTAATTGGTCCAAACTGGGCTGGTTAGAGGCTCCCTCCACCATGAATTTGCCCAAACTGGGCTGTTTAGAGGCTCCCTCCACCATGAATTTGCCCAAACTGGGCTGTTTAGAGGCTCCCTCCACCATGAATTGGTCCAAACTGGGCTGGTTAGAGGCTCCCTCCACAATTAATTGGTCCAAACTGGGCTAATTAGAGGCTCCCTCCACCATGAATTGGTCCAAACTGGGTTTTTTAGAGGCTCCCTCCACCATGAATTTCCCAAAACTTGGCTGTTTAGAGGCTCCCTCCACCATGAATTGGTCCAAACTGGGCTGGTTAGAGGCTCCCTCCACCATGAATTTCCCAAAACTTGGCTGTTTAGAGGCTCCCTCCACCATTAATTGGTCCAAACTGGGCTGGTTAGAGGCTCCCTCCACCATGAATTTGCCCAAACTGGGCTGTTTAGAGGCTCCCTCCACCATGAATTGGTCCAAACTGGGCTGGTTAGAGGCTCCCTCCACCATGAATTTCCCAAAACTTGGCTGTTTAGAGGCTCCCTCCACCATTAATTGGTCCAAACTGGGCTGGTTAGAGGCTCCCTCCACCATGAATTGGTCCAAACTGGGGTGGTTAGAGGCTCCCTCCACCATTAATTGGTCCAAACTGGGCTGGTTAGAGGCTCCCTCCACCATTAATTGGTCCAAACTGGGCTGGTTAGAGGCTCCCTCCACCATTAATTGGTCCAAACTGGGCTGGTTAGAGGCTCCCTCCACCATGAATTTCCCAAAACTTGGCTGTTTAGAGGCTCCCTCCACCATTAATTGGTCCAAACTGGGCTGGTTAGAGGCTCCCTCCACCATGAATTTGCCCAAACTGGGCTGTTTAGAGGCTCCCTCCACCATGAATTTGCCCAAACTGGGCTGTTTAGAGGCTCCCTCCACCATGAATTGGTCCAAACTGGGCTGGTTAGAGGCTCCCTCCACCATGAATTTCCCAAAACTTGGCTGTTTAGAGGCTCCCTCCACCATTAATTGGTCCAAACTGGGCTGGTTAGAGGCTCCCTCCACCATGAATTTGCCCAAACTGGGGTGGTTAGAGGCTCCCTCCACCATTAATTGGTCCAAACTGGGCTGGTTAGAGGCTCCCTCCACAATTAATTGGTCCAAACTGGGCTAATTAGAGGCTCCCTCCACCATGAATTGGTCCAAACTGGGTTTTTTAGAGGCTCCCTCCACCATGAATTTCCCAAAACTTGGCTGTTTAGAGGCTCCCTCCACCATGAATTGGTCCAAACTGGGCTGGTTAGAGGCTCCCTCCACCATGAATTTCCCAAAACTTGGCTGTTTAGAGGCTCCCTCCACCATTAATTGGTCCAAACTGGGCTGGTTAGAGGCTCCCTCCACCATGAATTTGCCCAAACTGGGCTGTTTAGAGGCTCCCTCCACCATGAATTGGTCCAAACTGGGCTGGTTAGAGGCTCCCTCCACCATGAATTTCCCAAAACTTGGCTGTTTAGAGGCTCCCTCCACCATTAATTGGTCCAAACTGGGCTGGTTAGAGGCTCCCTCCACCATGAATTGGTCCAAACTGGGGTGGTTAGAGGCTCCCTCCACCATTAATTGGTCCAAACTGGGCTGGTTAGAGGCTCCCTCCACAATTAATTGGTCCAAACTGGGCTAATTAGAGGCTCCCTCCACCATGAATTGGTCCAAACTGGGTTTTTTAGAGGCTCCCTCCACCATGAATTTGCCCAAACTGGGCTGTTTAGAGGCTCCCTCCACCATGAATTGGTCCAAACTGGGCTGGTTAGAGGCTCCCTCCACCATGAATTTCCCAAAACTTGGCTGTTTAGAGGCTCCCTCCACCATTAATTGGTCCAAACTGGGCTGGTTAGAGGCTCCCTCCACCATTAATTGGTCCAAACTGGGCTGGTTAGAGGCTCCCTCCACCATGAATTTGCCCAAACTGGGCTGGTTAGAGGCTCCCTCCACCATGAATTTCCCAAAACTTGGCTGTTTAGAGGCTCCCTCCACCATTAATTGGTCCAAACTGGGCTGGTTAGAGGCTCCCTCCACCATGAATTTGCCCAAACTGGGGTGGTTAGAGGCTCCCTCCACCATTAATTGGTCCAAACTGGGCTGGTTAGAGGCTCCCTCCACAATTAATTGGTCCAAACTGGGCTAATTAGAGGCTCCCTCCACCATGAATTGGTCCAAACTGGGTTTTTTAGAGGCTCCCTCCACCATGAATTTGCCCAAACTGGGCTGTTTAGAGGCTCCCTCCACCATGAATTGGTCCAAACTGGGCTGGTTAGAGGCTCCCTCCACCATGAATTTCCCAAAACTTGGCTGTTTAGAGGCTCCCTCCACCATTAATTGGTCCAAACTGGGCTGGTTAGAGGCTCCCTCCACCATTAATTGGTCCAAACTGGGCTGGTTAGAGGCTCCCTCCACCATTAATTGGTCCAAACTGGGCTGGTTAGAGGCTCCCTCCACCATTAATTGGTCCAAACTGGGCTGTTTAGAGGCTCCCTCCACCATTAATTGGTCCAAACTGGGCTGGTTAGAGGCTCCCTCCACCATGAATTTGCCCAAACTGGGCTGTTTAGAGGCTCCCTCCACCATGAATTGGTCCAAACTGGGCTGGTTAGAGGCTCCCTCCACCATGAATTTCCCAAAACTTGGCTGTTTAGAGGCTCCCTCCACCATTAATTGGTCCAAACTGGGCTGGTTAGAGGCTCCCTCCACCATGAATTGGTCCAAACTGGGGTTTTTAGAGGCTCCCTCCACCATGAATTGGTCCAAACTGGGGTTTTTAGAGTCTCCCTCCACCATGAATTGGTCCAAACTGGGGTTTTTAGAGTCTCCCTCCACCATGAATTGGTCCAAACTGGGGTTTTTAGAGGCTCCCTCCACCATGAATTTGCCCAAACTCTGCTGGTTAGAGGCTCAATCCACCCTGATTTTCAAAACAAATGTTGGTGCCAACCTCAACTTACTACAAGGGCCAAATTCACTGCTGGTGACAAGCTCTCCTCACTGCAAGTGCCAAATACACATGTTTCAAGGTGTTTTCCTACTGTCAGAGAGGTGGTATTGAGTGTGTAAAGTGTGTAGTTGTTAGGCTGTGATGTTGGGGTAATAGAGGGTCTTTGGTGTGTTAGATGCCCCCAGACATGCTTCCCCTGCTGTCCCAGTGTCATTCCAGAGGTGTTGGCATCATTTCCTGGGGTGTCATAGTGGACTTGGTGACCCTCCAGACACGGATTTGGGTTTCCCCCTTAACGAGTATCTGTTCCCCATAGACTATAATGGGGTTCGAAACCCGTTCGAACACACGAACATTGAGCGGCTGTTCGAATCGAATTTCGAACCTCGAACATTTTAGTGTTCGCTCATCTCTAATCGTAACCTTTGCATTCTCTTGAAACATGAGTTCTGCACAGTTGCCAAGTCTGTATGATCCATTGTGAACATGTTCATTGTGCTGCCCTTTACATCAGACTGCAAACCTCTCATCATCGCTGTGTCCGATTATATGGCCTGCCTAATATTATATTTATAAAGTAACGTAACAGAAGGTAGCATGTTCTTTCTCCAACCCCAACTCACATTAATGTCACTCTACTGAAGCGTCGGTATGGTATAAACAGTTTTATAAAACTTTGGGGTAAATTTTTGTTAATTTTAATAGTAATATATGTTAGAGGAAAAGACTACTATATAATGGTGGCAGGCTGGACGATATATTTATTCATAGTCATGCTTTAACCACTTCCGGACCACCCATAGACTATATACGTCCGGGAAGTGGTTGCCTTGTTCTGACAGGACGTACCTGTACGTCCAGTCAGAACACAGCAGCTGCACGGAGATTGTGCAGCTGCTTTCAATAGGAGCCGGCTGTAACTTCAGCCGGAGCTCCCAGAGAGAAGACAGGGCAGATTTATTACCTCCCCTGCCTTCTCGATCGCTGTGTATACAGCGCTCAATGAGCGCTGTATACACAGCTATGGACGTTGCCATAAATCAGCTGCCCTCTGACCCGACGGACACTTGATCCGCTGGGAGCAGAGTCTTGCAAAAGCTGCTGGGTCCTACAGGACCCCAGATCAGCTCAGTAAGCTGTGTATGCAGCGTGCAGGAGGCTGGATTTCTCCTGCAACTGGGGTTAAATGTAGCAGCCCCAGTTATAGGAGAAATCAGCCTCCAGTACAAAAAAAATAAGTGATCAGATGTCCCCAAAGGTCTCTTATCACCTTATGAGGACACAATCTGGAAAAAAAATAAAATAAAAATATAATAACATTTTTTTAAAAAAAATGTAAATAAAATAATAATAATAATAAAAAAAAAATAAAAATACGCTAATAAAACGCTGTTATTAAAGGTTATAGGCCCACCCCCGGCAACACCAAACAAAATAAAAATTACCGTAACGGAGAGGAAAAACTATATTATAAAGTTTTTCAGTGACACTTTGTGTTATTAAATAAAAAAATAATAATAAATTGAAAATAAAAATAACATAAAAATAAAGCCCTATGTGTCCCCGAAAAAAAGACGCAAAAATCAGTTGACTGAGACATACGGGAAAAATGTCACAGCCCTCAAAACCACACATACAAAATAAAACTAAAATGCGTCTGGTCCTGGACCACAAATTGGCCCAGTACTGAAGTGGTTAAGATAACAGACTGTCACCTATAATAATACAATAATTTATCCAGCATCACTATTGACACCAGTGACTGGTTGCAGCCATCACATGAATGACATACATGATGCCACTGCCATAGGATGCCATGATTACTGGAATTTTTTATTTTATTTTATGCAAATTTTAGGAACAAAAATAGATTATCTGATCTCATGTAATGCCATTTTCTTTCATCGCTTCTTCTATCTGTACTGGCTCCCTACTGGTGGCAGCAACTTCCATAGGTATCCATGTTAGGTTTATTAGCAATTGGCCTTCCTGCTATCATTTGAAGGAGAGTCTTGCCATTGCAACCACAGCTTCCCCTTGACACCATCTAGGTTGCCTACAGAAAGGGGAGTGTAACTACTGTATCTGGCCTTTAGAGAAAGTCTATGTGTTCCTATGTTACTGATTCTCCTTTCAGTTGGATTCTGAACCTGACCTTTACGTTTGCCTTGTTTCTATATCATGCTTCTATCTAGTCCATTGGATTTGATATCTGATTATTATGGTAATACTTCTGCTTTGAAATCCAGAATAATGAACTGGTTCATTCCAAAAATCTGGGGTTCAGTCAAAACTAAAAATGTTTGAGGTTCACCACACACAAATCATTATTACATACAGTGGAATCTCTTCAGATCCCAAATGATAATAATTGGGGGTCCAAGGGAGGTGCAGAAAAAAAATCTTGATGCTTTTCATAACTCTCTGGTGCTGGGCTGCAGCATTGAGTCCTCCTTTGTGCCGTCGTCCAGACTCCTTGGAGACTGTGTCCCAGTGGTGACCTGGAGCCAATGACGTCAACCAGGAGACCAGAAGACAACGTGAGAGGGTACTGGAGGCTGTGGTTCAGAAATGGGCCTCTGCTTTTTATACTCTGGGGACTAAACAGATCCTAGAGTACAATAATAGCACTTTTTTTTTGGACTGAACTGAAACTTATGGGCACACCGTGCAGATATTTATTCGCTGCCAGAATGGCAGGATTCCGCCAGCCTTAGCTGGGGTCACCAGGAGGTCAGATCCATTACGCAATCCCGTCCTGGCGGACCCCAGCGCTAGTGGGAATGCATCCTTACTTTTCAATAAACTTTGAAAAGTTTTTTTTTTTTTTTTGAGTTATTCCATGATAATTGTAAACAGGCCTAAAAGGCCCCAGGTGCGTGAATGTGTGAATGATTTCTATGGGTATGCGTTCTAGGGTTAAGTACTTTTATATGTGTTCTAGGGAAAGGGGGTTAATTTGAATTTTTAATATTTTTAAATTTTTTAAATACATATATTTTTTTTTACTTTTTTTGCATTTATTAGACCCCCTAGGGGTCTTGAACCCGAGGAGGTCTGATCACTAATGCAATGCATTAGTGAGCGTCATTTCTTTTGCAGGCTATATAGAGCAGCCTGCAAAAGAAAATAATTGCAGACAGGCTGGAAAGCCTTTACTAGGGTCCCGGCTGTCATGCCAACATGATATTGGTACTGGAGCTTGCTCCAGGTGCCGGCGATCACCGGCAAAATGGCGGAGCCTACATACCGCTGGGAAAATGGCACCTCGGTCCACTTTCACCGAGGCGCCACAAGGGTTAATGCCCGCGATCTGTGTGGGCACTGACCACAGCATTAATGCATGGTGTCTGCTGTATGAAACAGCAGACAAAAGGCGGCTATCGCAGGCGCCTGGCTCCCGGGCGGCCACCATAGTTTAAGACCCAACATCTGCCGTTCTAGTACAGCAGAGGTTAAGGGTGAAAAATGAGAAGAGTTTTTAGACTCTACCCATCAACAACAAATTGACTGCGGCTTAGAGGATCCACTTCTCTGGAGACAATTCTAGAAGACTCTGGCTCTGAAACACGAATCTGAACTACTTATAATGCAAACTGTAACTTGGGAATGTAAATAAGATAAATAATTTATATATAAATTTAATTATTTATGTAGATTAATTTATCTGCAAATTGTTGAAAAAAGAGTAAAGGTGAACATATGCTTTAAAAATAAACTCTTTCTTTATAATCTTGTCAGCATGTTATTTTAGACTATTTTATAAGACATATTCTCTTTAATTAAAAAAAAATGTAGAACCGTCTGGAAATTTTCTAATACTTGTGCTGGAGCAAATCTCTTGTAAAGACATATTTTATAAACCTAATACATTATTTTGACATACTAAGCTGGTAAATGTATATGCTGTGAGCTATAAATCTGTTTTTCTGTCTCCAAGCTCTTAAACTGTAAAAATACGGTGTTTGCATTAAATTAACAAAAAAGAAGAAATTTAAAGCCTGTACTGATACAACACACACACATATACAGACTACTCAGGTGGGTGAGATGAGAAAACTCCAGTAATGTTTGTTCTCAGCAGACAACTTTCGTCTGCTGAGCATTTTGGCAAATGCTAAGTATTGGGCTAGATTTTTAGAAATGACAGGTAGGATTGGTAGTGGGATCTATCATTCCACCGCCCTCCAGACTACACTTTGGGGATGTTCCGGCAGCGACTCAGCTGCAGAGAGTCTGCTCAACAAGGAGGCTTAAGAAGTCAGCTCCAGCAGCAACATTTTGGCAGAGCTTGGCTGGAGAGCTGACAGAGAGGTCATATTTTTGGAGCTGTGTCCTGAATGATTCTACTGGCTTTTTGGATTTCTGTTATTCTAGGTGAGGTAACCTATTCTATGTTTAGTTAAAGGGATTCTACCATTAAAAATCTTTTTTCTGTGGCTAACATGTCGAAATAGCCTGTAGAAAGGCTATTCGTCTCTTACCTTTAGATGGGATCTCCGCCATTCCTTAGTAATACCGGTTTTTACCGGTATGTAAATTAGTTCTCTGGCAGCGATGGGGGCGGGCCCCAGTGCTGAAAATGCGATGAGGGCGTCCCCACCGCTGCCCGAGAACAGGATCCTGCGCCGCCTCTATCTTCTGCTGGATCCTCCCCTTCTTTCTTCGTCTTTCTTCTGACGCCTGCGCAGTTGGCTCTGCCACTGAAACACTAGTAGAGCCGACTGCACATGCACGCGATTGCAGCCTCGGAACTATGGCCGCGCATGCGCAGTCGGCTCTACTAGTGTCAGAGCCGACAGAGGTGAAGCCGCCGAAAAAAGACGAAGAAAGAAGGGG
Source organism: Leptodactylus fuscus (assembly GCF_031893055.1). Classification (NCBI taxonomy): domain Eukaryota; kingdom Metazoa; phylum Chordata; class Amphibia; order Anura; family Leptodactylidae; genus Leptodactylus; species Leptodactylus fuscus. The sequence continues at coordinate 59,713,144 of NC_134265.1, forward strand.
AAGATCTGACCTCAGCCAGCTTTATTCTTCTATTTCACAGCAAAATATCATACATCTTACAGTACAAAAATAAATCCTCACCTGTCTGGCTACTGACTACACATTCAGAGTCCCTGATTATAAGACCCTGGGCTTCAGATATAGCAGATCCCACCAACTCACGAGGTTCTGGCTCTCATTGGCCTTAGCATGGCCTGTCTTCCCCAGACAGGGAGCACTATGGGAAGGATTGACACTTTAGTTACATAGCCCACCCACCTGACTGCTAATTAACCTCATTAACAACCCACTTGTCTGCAATACAAATGAAACACCCAACTTTTTAGGGACCTTTCTCATCCACCATGATGTTCCTGGGTGAAATTCACATTGGCTGTACCTCCAGTAGCACGCTGCCACTATATATATATATATATATATATATATATATATATATATATATATATATATATGTGTGTTGACTATTTAGGGATGGTATTGTAGTCGATGATGTTCTTAGACTCACATGCCCAATGGACTCTGCAAATTGAATATAATAGTGATAGGGGGCACCCTAGCACCATTATGTTTTTTTGTTTTTTTTTATGTAGATTGTGAGCCCCATATAGAGCTCACAATGTACATTTTTCCCTATCAGTATGTTTTTTTTTGGAATATGGGATGGAAATCCATGCAAACACGGGGAGAACATACAAACTCCTTGCAGATGGTTTTATGCTCTTGGCGGGATTTGAACACCAGGACTCCAGCGCTGCAAGGCTGCAGTGCTAACCACTGAGCCACCATGTGGCCCCCAGCACCATCATGTTTGACTGCACCAGTATCAGTGATATTTGCTGCTATAGTACAGATATTCTTTCTTTCAAATTCTTATTATATGGTGCACAATGGGAATCTATGGTGCACAAAGCAAGTTGTTGTAAATTCACTATGTTATTGTAAACTTGGTCTACTTTGCACAAAAAAAAAAATTGCACCACTTTCGCTCATTTCTGTTTCATAAAAGTGTCATAAAGTTAAACACTTCTATCCCATGTCCATTCTGGTGCACATTTTTCAAAAGTGCCGCCTGTATTTTCCAGTTTTTCCTGGTGCACGCTGGTTATAAATATGTTGTAAATGCTGTGTACCATAAATTGTGGCACAAAACAGTAAAGTGTGAGAATTGTATTGATAAGTTGAAGCACAGTAGGGTTTTCTCTCCTCTCCTCGCAGTCACCATCAGTGCTGACATGTCCTCAATAGGTGACAATACTTCACATTTTGATGGAAATTGCATGATCAAATTTTCACCGTGCAGCATGTAATTTTTACCTGACTTACTTTGTACCAGAATTTTATCACACATTTGTGGTGCTTTTTGGTGCATCGCAAAACACATTTAAGTCATACCTCCTTTTCTATGAGAACCCACGCCCCTGTGTCTAGAAAGTGGAAAAATATTAACTCAAAGATGCACCCAGATGTGCCAAAGACATGCACCATTTTGCCAAAGACACGTCATGTTTACTCCAGTGTCTAGAAGTAACCACAATGGTAAATCTAATAAATCTAATTTAATGTTTTCATTAATTTTCTTATAGACTTTAATTTCGTACTCTTTAACTTGAAAAAGTGACAATGACAAAAATTCATGAAAAAGGGCAAGTTAAAGTGAGCTGCATTGGTTATAGAAATCATTAACTAATGTTAAAGTTTGCTATTAGATCTAGAAGCTATGTTTTAACAATTAATAACGCCATGAAAATGCTATAAAATGCTGTGTGTGTATCCAGCCTAAGGACACTGCTGTTATTAATTGGATTTTATTGCATACAATATTCCTCAATAGAATCCTTGTGAATAAGGCTCTGCATCACTATAGTTCCCATAAGAACTCAATCCCTAGTTCCCATGGCCCACATTGCTCCATACAGCAGGAAAAAAAACATGTTAATTCTTGAGGTTGTTTCCATGCAAAACCATATGGGAATCTAGATCAGGAAATGGGAAAAAAAAATCAAAAAATGCATTTTTCAGCATGTTTTTTTGTTAAAGCTATAGGGAAAATGCAAGTGTTTCTGCAGGAAAAATTAACATGCTGCATTTTTACAGATGATTTTTCTACTGCAATTTGTGGATGGGAATAGCCAGAATCTCATTCTCTTTGTTGATACTGTAAAATGCAGTGGGTTTTTCTGTTGCATTTCCACCATTGTTACTGTTGTGTTTCAGCAATGTGGGGTCTTCAGCCTTATATCAGGGCCCCATGTTGTGAATATGTGGTGTTTTGGCCGTGACAGAGATGAGTAGAGAGCAGAGAAAAGTAGATGAGATTCTGGCTAATCCACACATTGCAGAAAAATACCCACAACTGTCGTGTTTTTGTAAACCGCAGCATTTCAATTATACCTATGGAAATGCTGTCGGTTTCCGTTGAAGTATAATAGGGACAGAAAGGCTAGAGAGGAAAAGTTTGAAGACTTTCTATAAAAAGCGCTGCAGAAAAAGCAATGCGTTTCCGCTGCAGTCTTTGGCTGCCATTTGCTATGTAGGGCCTTAGCCTTAAGGAGTTTTCTCACCAGATGACTTGCTTTTGTAACTGCCTTATTTTGATACAACTCCTTTAAAGTGGACCTTTCAATATCACCCCCAACCCCAACTCTTTACATCCTTCAATGGGCAGTACCCCACTGATTCTGGCACAGTTTCTGCTAGTTTCCGAATGTATTCTGCTGTCAGGTGGGCGGTTCCTGTCTTTCTGTTCCAGCTTTAGGACTGCCCACCTGACAATAGAGTGCAATTGGGATGAATCCAACAGAAATGATTGCTCTATTGTAAGATCTAACATTCTAATATGACTTGGTCCTTTAGTTTTTCGATGACATACAACAATAAGTGATTTTTTTAGCCTTAGATCATCTGTGAGTTACACTAAGGTTATGTTCACACAGAGTGGTCTAGAAATCACTTCAAATCTGCCTCCTATCAATGTTAAAGGGAGTCTGTCACCAGAGATCAGCATAATAACAAAGCCCTGCCGATGGGATAGGTTCATCTGAATCAAACAGTGTTTTCCCCTTGTTACTCGCTGCCTCTGTTACCAAGATTTTGTCAATATGCAAATGTATTCTTTGACAATGCCATTGCTGTCATTGTGCCAAAGAGCTAATTTGCATAGTAACAAAAACAACAAGATCTCATTAGCATAGGCTCCGATTCCAAAGGTGAAAACACCATTTGATTCAGGTGACCCTAAGGGTACATTCACATGGAGGAAAATGTGGAATCCGCGTCAGATACAGTGCTGAAAAAAAGCCTCCCATTGACTTCAATGGGTTCCTTTTTCTAAAAGGAATCCATTGAAGTCAATGGGAGGCTTTTTTTCAGCACTGAATCTGACGCGGATTCCACACAAAATTCAGCGCCATTTTCCTCCGTGTGAATACACCCTAATTTATCTATGATCTATGAGATGATATGCTGGGTTCTGGTGACAGACTCCCTATAATAGGGGAGAGATGCTCTTTTGTTTCAGAGCGCCATCCTGTGGCAGTTCAAACCACAACAGAAACTCGAGGCTCAGTCTTGGATTTATGCCGCAGGCTGCAAGTCAAACATACACAGTTTACTTTATTGCTATGTGAACATACCCTTAGGTTATATCACTTTGCCTCTAAAGAACAGACAGCACTACATCCAGTATAATGTAACTTATCTTTTATAGACTAATCAGTATCAGTTCAATTATCTTATCGTACAATCAGCCAGCAATGCTTTGTGAATACATGTTGTATAATAATGGATAATCCTGCATTTAAGTCTGACTCTAGAAAAGCTGCCCCTAGGCAATGTTTGCTTCCTGTGTGTCCCCATTGTTGTCTGCAATGTTTGGAGAATACAGACGTCAGGCTGTTATAGATGAACAGAGCAGCCACATATAGTGTACTTCAATCATTAGAAATCCTTAGTAAAGCGAAGGAAGGACAAACAAATGCAACTCAACAATTACCTACAAAGAACAACAGGCCGTATGGATTTCAAACCATGTGAAAAGATAATGCATCCATTGTGACATGGTATCCCATAGACAGAACAGTGTCACGAGGCATCAGCACGTATTACACAGGCCTTTTATGCTCCGTTGTCAGGCAGTACATTACATCATCACAGTATTTATCACAAAATAAAAACAGCGTAACAATCGCAAGTAAATAGAACAAAGTGCCAAGTTGTAGCAAACAAAACAAAATGTTTCCATTTCATGTTTAATGATTATGGAGTAAATATTAAGAAGCTATATGTTAACCCTTTCACTCTGATTTTTTTCTATTATTCTTCTGTCTTTTCCTCATTAGCTCTTCCTTTTCTCTGTCTCTCTCGTTCTATCATTCTCACTCTCTTCCTTTTCTCTGTCTATCAATATCTCTGCTATTGTTCCTTATTCTCTTTTTTGCTTACTTACTTGATTCATTCTCCTCTTATCTCTCTCTTGCCCTTTCTCCATCTCTTATTATTCCTCCTTCATTATCTCTTCCTCTCTTCCCATTATTCACACCCTCCTTTTTTCAGACCTCACTTTCTCTAATTTTCTTTTATTTAATCCTTCTCCCATTATCTCTCTCTCTCAATATCTCTTGCTCTTATTCTCTCCCTCCTCTAACTCTTTCTTCCCTCCCTATTATTTACTCCCTCAGCCTCTTCTCCCTCATCTTTCTCTTTTTCACTCATTCTCCCATTACTTCTCTCCCTTTTACCCCTATCTCTTTATTTTTCCATATTGCATCATTTTTATCTCTCACTCTCTTTTGCTATTATCTCTCCATCCGCTCTCTGTCCTCGCTTCATTGGTTTCATCATTCTCTTCTCCCAGTGTAAGGGAATCACTAGTTGTGCAATTCCCTATTGCTGCTGCTGCTGAAACCAGGAAGAAGGGAAGACAGAGACAATGAGTCCTAAACTTGACCCTGTCCCTACCTATTTTCCACACTGTCATAATGACAGGGACAACTGGGCGACAGACAGTGTCATATAGAACAAGACAGGACAAAATAACACAGAAACGAACTCAGCAAGCAAGGGTCAAAACCAGAGAGACATAGCAGTACTAAATTGTAATCCAAAAGAGAGGTCACAATGGAAGCCAAAGGTCAGAGGTCAGTAATAAAATAGCAGAAAGAAGAGCTTATCAGGGACAAAGTCACAGGACAGAGTCACTATAGCCAGAAGACCTGTGTGGGTTGATGATCTATATTAGAGATGAGCGAACAGTAAAATGTTCGATATTCGATATTCGTTTCGAGTAGCCGCTCAATATTCGACTACAAGAATCAAATATCGAACCCTATTATAGTCTATGGGGGAAAATACTCGTTACAATCAAAGCGGCCATTTTCTTGTAGCGCGGGCATGCGCAGTCAGCTCTGCCCAGGCCCGATGCCTGGCAGAGTGAATTCAGAGCCGGAAGATGCCGCGGGGAAGCTGCACGGAGAAGACTTCTAAAGGTAGCAGAAGAACCAGTGTTGATTGGCCGACTGTATAGCATTTGGCCAATCAATGCTGGTTCTGCATCGAACTTTTCCATTCGAATAGCGAGTGGTATTTGATCGAGTACGAGTATTTCGAATACCGTAGTATTCAATCAAATACCTACTCGATCAAATACTACTCGCTCATCTCTAATCTATATATAACTAGCTGGTACCCGCGACTTCGTCTGCGGTGATTGTAGTAGTGGGTATATACAGGCGCGGGTAAGGTTTTCGTACTGTGTATAAGGTATGGGATATAAAATGTAACTGTGCATCTTGTTTTTGCTGTAATTCTGAGAGCACATGAGACTTTTGTGTTGAATGTAATTTGTATTTCAGCCGCTATACGGTGTTGGTATAAACTGTACATAGTGTCTTTGGGACAGAGGTATTTCAGGTTAATATACTTCGATATACGACATTGTATGAGTTGTTATTTTGCGCCAGTACATGTAAGTTTTGGGCACAGGATACCCTTGAGCAAGCAACATAAAGTCTGGCCCTGTGCATGACAGTTTAGTAACTCCATGTGCCTCTTATTAATAGCAATTAACCCCATCATGTCCCTCACATTAACCCCTGTGTAAGAGTTACTGATAGAGATGAGCGAGTACTGTTGGGATCAGCCGATCCGAACAGCACGCTCGCATAGAAATGAATGGACGTAGCCGGCACGCGGGGGGTTAAGCGCGCCGGCTACGTCCAAGCGGAAGTACCAGGTGCATCCATTCATTTCTATTAAGCGTGCTGTTCGGATCGGCTGATCCCAACAGTACTCGCTCATCTCTAGTTATTGATATGGGAGAGACTTGGACGTAGTAATTAAGTATCTTCATTACTGAGGTTTTTTATTAGTCCCTCCATATGTCTCACATATTAGTAATCTTTATATGAGGCACACAGGGGTTAATATGAGGGACATGATGGGGTTTATTCCTATTAATGTGAGGCACATGGAGTTACTAACACTAAACTAATAACCCCAAATGCCTGACATTAATGTGAATAGGAACTAAAGGAAGGGAGCTGTGTGTTTCTTACTTTCAGTTTGCTAGCAGCTTCGGCAGGAGCTATCACTATAGCAAGCAGGCAGAGACCTGAGCGATTAAGCTCCCCCCCCTGGGTTTCCTGCACCCCTCTCAAAGGGGAGTGTCCTTATGCCTCAGCTCTAGCAGCCCACTGAAGAGACTCGGACTTCATTTAACTCTTGCAGGTCCTGTGCTGCTGGTGTGCCAGTGAAATATGGCAGGAGTGCCACTCTTGGCATGTGTGCCAGGGGTTGCTGACCTCTGCTGTAGGGGGTAATATGAATTTTGTGGCTTGCTATGGTCCAAAGTGTGTGAGATTGCAGAGATAGTGATGTGAGTTAGGATTTTGTGGGGGTCCTGGGAAAAACGTATGTGCGCTATTGTGACAAAAAGTAGCCTATTGCGCAATCGAGTGTAGTGACTGTGTTTGTGGAAAATTTCAGCCAAATCGGTGGAGTAGTTTTTGCGTGATTGACCGCCAAACATCCGAACATCCAAAGTCACAAACCCACAAACTCACAAACATTTCACATTTATAATATTAATAGGATTACTAGAGATGAGCGAGTAGTGTTCGATCGAGTAGGTATTCGATTGAATACTACGGTATTTGAAATACTCGTACTCGATCGAGTACCACTCGCTATTCCAATGGAAAAGTTCGATGCAGAACCAGCATATACAACATATATGCTATAAGTCAACCAATCAACGCTGGTTCTTCTCCTACCTTTAGAAGTCTTCTCCGTGCAGCTTTCCCGCAGCGTCTTCCAGCTCTGAATTCACTCTGCCAGGCATCGGGCCTGGGCAGAGCCGACTGTGCATGTCCGCTTGTAGTGCAGGCATTCGCAGTCGGCTCTGCCCAGGCCCGATGCCTGGCAGAGTGAATTCAGAGCTGGAAGATGCCGCGGGGACGCTGCAAGGAGAAGACTTCTCGGAGGATCCAGCCCGACCCTCACTCGTGGACTTGGTAAGTATAATTTGATCGAATGTTGCCTACCCCTGAAACGAGCATTTTCCCTCCATAGACTATAATAGGATTCGATATTCGATTCAAGTAGTCGAATATTGAGGGGCTACTCGAAATGAATATCAAACTTCGAACATTTTACTGTTCGCTCATCTCTAATAATTACCTATATATAGGAAGTCTAGGAGCTGCCACAGACTTGACTGGTAGACAGGCCGTCAATCACACAGGCAAGGTTAAGATCAACTATTTGATGAACAGAGGGAAACAAGGTGCAAGAGATGGGTACGGTGGAAATGCAATTACAGAAGATAGGTAATAGAGCAATTTTTACACAGAGCAACAAAAAACTGTAAGCAAAGAATCAAACAGAACACACCTCCTGCGCCGCAGCGTGCAAGCGGAGGGTGGTTTTATTCTACATTAGAAGTAACACAGTTCCTTCATCTCCCAGAACTCCACAGCAGCTGCGTCTAAACCTCTACAATGCCCTAGTACTGCCAATCCATTGTGGGTGGTGATGAAAAGATTAAAAAGTTGTTTAATTCAGAGATCACATTTACAAATCAACAAGCGAAGTCGAATAACTTTGCATATCATCTCATCTGCTCTGGTTTTTGTACTGCATGTATTATCTATTCCTACATATAAAGCAGGTGTCAGTGTTTTACAATGGGTTAGCTGCACTATAGGCTGACCTACCATCTTAGGTCTCACAGTGCATGTAGCAAGAACCCAGCCAAATCCTGAATTCTGTGTTGTGCAAACAGAGAAGCAAACATGATGTAACTGTAAAGTATCTGTCAATTTATTCAGCTTTTAACATAGAATTAACCAGTGATATGTTGTAAAATGTTATTTAACTGTGTACAAATGTAGAATCCATTATCCCTCACTGACATGTTGGTGAATAGCAGTATTAACTTCTGTAAAGTCATTTTGTGCTCAGTGGAGCTGTCATCTTTCTTCCCTCTGGCCATTACACTACCTGGGGGCTGCAATGCAATGCAAGGAAACTGGAGTGTCTGTAAAGTTAGTAGTGCACATTCTGGACCACCATCTGGATAACATGGTTCAGAATGTTTCAACAATTCTTTGAAGGGAATATGTCATCAAGAATTTACTCCTGGCAAAAATCACATTACCATGAACAACTTCTAAACATACCTATGATTCCCCACGGACAAAATTTGTCATTTAGTTAAATGTATACAAGGCTGAAAGTGCAATGAGTAAATCACCGGAAAGCTGCAAGTCTCCATCTTCCCTGCAGTAATCCTGCCCAGCACAGCTCTGCAATGCCCATTATTAATCTTGGTTTGGACCTTTCTCCTATCCTTGCATCACTCTTGTGTTGGAAATGGTGTTACATGAGGCAGAGGAGCCATTAAGGGATGGTGGGGATCCAAATCTGAGTTAGATGGGCAGTGCAAAGCGGCACTGAGCTTGGGAGTTGGAAACTTGTGGTGCTGCGGAGATGCTCCATATCACGTCAAGCCTCATTTGCTTATTAAAGGGGCTCTATCAGCAAAATCATGCTGATAGAGCCCCACATATGCGTGAATAGCCTTTAAAAAGTCTATTCAGGCACCGTAAATGTTATATTAAACTACCCCCCAGTTTTAAAATAAAACCCTAAAAAAGAATGTTATCTACTTACGGATCGTGCACTGTGGGCGGGCATTCAGGGTGCGCCGTCTTCTTCATCCCCACCTCTTCTTCCTCTGATGTCCTCCAGTCCTGTCCTCCTCCGGCGCTCGCGAACTGACACTGATATAAAAATATGGCCTGGGAGCATGCGCAGTAGCATGCGTCCTCTACTACGGCTACTACGCAGGCGCCCAGGCCATTTTTTTTTTATCAGTGTTAGTTTCCGAGCGCCGGAGGAGGACGGGACCGGAGGACATCAGAGGAAGAAGAGGCGTGGATGAAGAAGACGGCGCACCCTGAATGCCCGCCCACAGTGCATGATCCGTAAGTAGATAACATTCTTTTTTAGAGTTTTATTTTAAAACTGGGGGGTAGTTTAATATAACTTTAACGCTGTCTGAATAGCCTTTTTAAAGGCTATTCACGCATATGTGGGGCTCTAGCAGCATGATTTTGCTGACAGAGCCCCTTTAATAAATAACAAATTGTATTCACAGTTCTTGTGTGGAGGTAATATTTGCAGCCAATATACACATATATTGTGAGAAGGTAACAGATATATATATATATATATATATATATATATATATATATATATATATATATATACCAATTCAGATTCCTACATAATAGGTAGCTATAGCAGGATAGGCTGAGCGTTTAATACAGTATTGTAATCTGTACACCCTGCACGCTAATACTGAATAACAAGAGATTCCTACATAACCAATAGCCGTAACAGGATAGACTAGGCATTAGATACAATGTTGCAATATGCCCACCCGTACGCTAGTAGTGAATGGCTAATAAATGCTCCAATATCTAATCCCGCATATGTGTTCTCTCTACACGTTTCCCTCACTATAACTGGAGTTCATCAGGGGAGTATATGGACTAGCGGTTTACAAAAAATGATAGTTATTGCCATTCCTAAACTCAACCTTAGATACGGTGGTAAAAACTACCTTTCCTCGCACCTCAATGGTAGGTGCAGGTACTCAAAGATATAGCCTGCATCGAGGTTCCGGGAAAGGTGGTTTTTACCGCTGTATCTAAGGCTGAGTTTAGGAATGGCAACAACCATAATTTTTTTGTAAACCGCTAGTCCATATACTCTCCTGATGAACTCCAGTTATAATGAGGGAAATGTGTAGAGAGAACATATATGCGGGATTAGATATCGGAGCATTTATTACTAGAGATGAGCGAACAGTGTTCTATCGAACTCATGTTCGATCGGATATTAGGCTGTTCGGCATGTTCGAATCGAATCGAACACCGCGTGGTAAAGTGCGCCATTACTCGATTCCCCTCCCACCTTCCCTGGCGCCTTTTTTGCTCCAATAACAGCGCAGGGTAGGTGGGACAGGAACTACGACACCGGTGACATTGAAAAAAGTAGGCAAAACCCATTGGCTGCCGAAAACATGTGACCTCTAATTTAAAAGAACAGCGCCGCCCAGGTTCGCGTCATTCTGAGCTTGCAATTCACCGAGGACGGAGGTTTCCGTCCAGTTAGCTAGGGGTTAGATTCTGGGTAGGCAGGGACAGGCTAGGATAGGAAGGAGAAGACAACCAACAGTTCTTATAAGAGCTAAATTCCAGGGAGAAGCTTGTCAGTGTAACGTGGCACTGACGGGCTCAATCGCCGCAACCCAGCTTTCCCAGGATCCTGAATGGAATACACTGTCAGTGTATTCCCGTATACCCGATATATACCCCCGATACCCGTTCCAACAGTGTGTCCCCCCACCTTCACCCCAGAAATACCCTGCAAGTCCCCTAGCAATAGAATTGGGGCTATATACACCCACTATTTTTGCTACTGCCATATAGTGCCATTGTCTCACTGGGAATTCAAAGAATATATTGGGCTTACATATAACTTCAATTCCAGGGAGAAGCTTGTCAGTGTAACGTGGCACTGACGGGCTCAATCGCCGCAACCCAGCTTTCCCAGGATCCTGAATGGAATACACTGACAGTTTATTCCCGTATACCCGATATATACCCCCGATACCCGTTCCAACGGTGTGCCCCCCCACCTTCACCCCAGAAATACACTGCAAGTCCCCTAGCAATAGAATTGGGGCTATATACACCCACTATTTTTGCTACTGCCATATAGTGCCATTGTCTGACTGGGAATTCAAAGAATATATTGGGGTTACGTGCACCCACAATTTTTGCTACTGGTATATAGTGCCATTGTCTGACTGGGAATTCAAAGAATATATTGGGGTTATAAATACCCTCATTTCTTGCTACTGGTATATAGTGCCATTGTCTGACTGGGAATTCAAAGAATATATTGGGGTTACAAATACCCTCATTTCTTGCTACTGCCATATAGTGCCAGTTTCTGACTGGTAATTCAAAGAATATATTGGGGTTATAAATACCCTCATTTCTTGCTACTGGTATATAGTGCCATTGTCTGACTGGGAATTCAAAGAATATATTGGGGTTATAAATACCCTCATTTCTTGCTACTGGTATATAGTGCCATTGTCTGACTGGGAATTCAAAGAATATATTGGGGTTACAAATACCCTCATTTCTTGCTACTGCCATATAGTGCCAGTTTCTGACTGGTAATTCAAAGAATATATTGGGGTTATAAATACCCTCATTTCTTGCTACTGGTATATAGTGCCATTGTCTGACTGGGAATTCAAAGAATATATTGGGGTTACAAATACCCTCATTTCTTGCTACTGCCATATAGTGCCAGTTTCTGACTGGTAATTCAAAGAATATATTGGGGTTACGTGCACCCACAATTTTTGCTACTGGTATATAGTGCCATTGTCTGACTGGGAATTCAAAGAATATATTGGGGTTACAAATACCCTCACTTCTTGCTACTGGTATATAGTGCCATTGTCTGACTGGGAATTCAAAGAATATATTGGGGTTACAAATACCCTCATTTCTTGCTACTGCCATATAGTGCCAGTTTCTGACTGGTAATTCAAAGAATATATTGGGGTTACGTGCACCCACAATTTTTGCTACTGGTATATAGTGCCATTGTCTGACTGGGAATTCAAAGAATATATTGGGGTTATAAATACCCTCATTTCTTGCTACTGGTATATAGTGCCATTGTCTGACTGGGAATTCAAAGAATATATTGGGGTTACAAATACCCTCATTTCTTGCTACTGCCATATAGTGCCAGTTTCTGACTGGTAATTCAAAGAATATATTGGGGTTATAAATACCCTCATTTCTTGCTACTGGTATATAGTGCCATTGTCTGACTGGGAATTCAAAGAATATATTGGGGTTATAAATACCCTCATTTCTTGCTACTGGTATATAGTGCCAGTTTCTGACTGGGAATTCAAAGAATATATTGGGGTTACAAATACCCTCATTTCTTGCTACTGGTATATAGTGCCATTGTCTGACTGGGAATTCAAAGAATATATTGGGGTTACAAATACCCTCATTTCTTGCTACTGGTATATAGTGCCATTGTCTGACTGGGAATTCAAAGAATATATTGGGGTTATAAATACCCTCATTTCTTGCTACTGCCATATAGTGCCAGTTTCTGACTGGTAATTCAAAGAATATATTGGGGTTATAAATACCCTCATTTCTTGCTACTGGTATATAGTGCCATTGTCTGACTGGGAATTCAAAGAATATATTGGGGTTACGTGCACCCACAATTTTTGCTACTGGTATATAGTGCCAATTTCTAACTGGGAATTCAAAATGCGCAAGGCTCCCGGAAAGGGACGTGGACGAGGCCGTGGGCGAGGTCAGGGGAATGGTTCTGGGGAGCAAGGTAGCAGTGAAGCCACAGGGTGTCCCGTGCCTACTCCTGTGGGGCAGCAAGCATTGCGCCACTCCACAGTGCCAGGGTTGCTTGCCACATTAACTAAACTGCAGGGTACAAACCTTAGTAGGCACGAGAACCAGGAACAGGTCTTGCAATGGCTGTCAGAGAACGCTTACAGCACATTGTCCAGCAGCCAGTCAGACTCTGCCTCCTCTCCTCCTATTACCCAACAGTCTTGTCCTCCTTCCTCCCAAAATTCCCAAGCTTCACAGAACAATAACCCCAACTGTCCCTGCTCCCCAGAGCTGTTCTCCGCTCCTTTCATTGTCCCTCAACCTGCCTCTCCACGTCACGATTCCACGAACCTAACAGAGGAGCATCTGTGTCCAGATGCTCAAACACTAGAGTCTCCTCCATCTCCGTTCGATTTGGTGGTGGATGACCAGCAACCCACCCTCATCGACGATGATGTGACGCAGTTGCCGTCAGGGCATCCAGTTGACCGGCGCATTGTGCGGGAGGAGGAGATGAGACAGGAGTTGGAAGAGGAAGTGGTGGATGATGAGGACACTGACCCGACCTGGACAGGGGGGATGTCAAGCGGGGAAAGTAGTGTGGATGTTGAGGCAGGTGCAGCACCAAAAAGGGTAGCTAGAGGCAGAGGCAGAGGTCAGCAGCTTAGGCGAAGCCAGGCCACACCCGGAATCTCCCAAGATGTTCCAGTTCGTACCCAGCCCCGAAAAACTCCCACCTCGAGGGCACGTTTCTCGAAGGTGTGGAGTTTTTTCAAGGAATGCGCCGAGGACAGATATAGTGTTGTCTGCACAATTTGCCTCTCGAAATTGATTAGGGGCTCTGAGAAGAGCAACCTGTCCACCACTTCAATGCGCTGTCATTTGGAATCCAAGCACTGGAATCAGTGGCAGGCAGCAACGGCAGGACAAAGGCCGCCTGCCGTTCACGCCACTGCCACTGCCTCTGCCACTGCCTCTGCCTCTGCCACTGCCACTGCTGACTGTGCTGGCGATGCACTCCAGAGGACGAGCCAGGACACCACTTCATCTGCCTCCGCCACTTTGTTGACTTCTCCCTCATCCTCCCCTGTTCCTGTCTTATCTCCTTCTCCTGCACCATCAAAGGCACCATCAGGCGCTTCTTTACAACAACCCACCATCTCTCAGACATTGGAGCGGCGGCAGAAATACACTGCTAACCACCCACACGCGCAAGCCTTGAAAGCCAACATCGCTAAACTGCTGGCCCAGGAGATGTTGGCGTTCCGGCTTGTTGAAACTCCCGCCTTCCTGGACCTGATGGCAACTGCGGCACCTCGTTATGCCGTCCCTAGCCGTCACTACTTCTCCCGGTGTGCCGTCCCCGCCTTGCAACAGCACGTGTCACTCAACATCAGGCGGGCCCTTAGTTCCGCGCTTTGCACAAAGGTCCACTTGACCACCGACGCGTGGACAAGTGCATGCGGACAGGGACGCTACATTTCACTGACGGCACACTGGGTGAATGTAGTTGAGGCTGGGACTGCTTCCCAAACTGGCCCAGTGTACCTCGTCTCCCCGCCTAACATTCCTGGCAGGGACACGAGAAGAACACCCCCCTCCTCCTCCTCCTCTACCGCCTCCTCCTCCGCCACCGCCTCCTCCTCCGCTGTTAGATTGACCCCAGCTACGAGTTGGAAACGTTGCAGCACTGGCGTTGGTAGACGTCAGCAGGCTGTGCTGAAGCTGATCAGCTTGGGGGACAGACAGCACACTGCCTCCGAGGTGAGGGATGCCCTCCTCGATGAGACGGCAATATGGTTTGAGCCGCTGCACCTGGGCCCAGGCATGGTCGTTTGTGATAATGGCCGGAACCTGGTAGCAGCTCTGGAGCTTGCCGGACTCCAACATGTTCCATGCCTGGCCCACGTCTTCAACCTAGTGGTGCAACGTTTCCTAAAGAGCTACCCCAATGTTCCAGAGCTACTGGTGAAAGTGCGGCGCATGTGCGCCCACTTTCGCAAGTCGACAGTAGCCGCTGCTAGCTTAAAATCTCTCCAGCAACGCCTGCATGTGCCACAACACCGGCTTTTGTGCGACGTCCCCACACGCTGGAACTCAACGTTTCAGATGTTGAATAGAGTGGTTGAGCAGCAGAGACCTTTGATGGAATACCAGCTACAAAACCCTAGGGTGCCACAAAGTCAGCTGCCTCAGTTTCACATCCATGAGTGGCCATGGATGAGAGACCTTTGTGACATCCTACGGGTCTTTGAGGAGTCCACAAGGAGGGTGAGCTCTTAGGATACGATGGTGAGCCTTACAATCCTGCTCTTGTGTGTTCTGAGAGAATCCCTGATTGACATCAGGGATAACTCAGATCACACAGAGGAGTTAGGGATAGCATCCGATCCGTCACAGCTGGAGAGTAGGTCCACACATCTGTCCGCTTCACTGCGTTTAATGGAGGAGGAGGAGGAAGAAGAGTTGTCCGATGATGTGATGGTGATACAGGAGGCTTCCGGGCAACTTCGAATCGTCCCATTGTTGCAGCGCGGATGGGTAGACATGGAGGATGAGGAGGAAATGGAGATTGAACTTTCCGGTGGGGCCAGAGGAGTCATGCCAACTAACACTGTGGCAGACATGGCTGAATTCATGTTGGGGTGCTTTACAACCGACAAGCGTATTGTCAAAATCATGGAGGACAACCAGTACTGGATCTTTGCTATCCTTGACCCCCGGTATAAAAACAACATCTCGTCTTTTATTCCGGTAGAGGGGAGGGCCAATCGCATCAATGCTTGCCACAGGCAATTGGTGCAGAATATGATGGAGATGTTTCCAGCATGTGACGTTGGCGGCAGGGAGGGCAGTTCCTCCAGTAGGCAACCAAGTTCTCACCGGTCCACACAAACGAAGGGCACACTGTCTAAGGTCTGGGACACCTTGATGGCACCCCCTCGCCAAAGTGCCGCCACGGAGGGTCCTAGTGTCACCAGGCGTGAGAAGTATAGGCGCATGTTGCGGGAATACCTTTCCGACCACAGCCCTGTCCTCTCCGACCCCTCTGCGCCCTACACGTATTGGGTGTCAAAGTTGGACCTGTGGCTTGAACTTGCCCTATATGCCTTGGAGGTGCTGTCCTGTCCTGCCGCCAGCGTCCTATCTGAGAGGGTGTTCAGTGCAGCCGGTGGCATCATCACTGACAAGCGCACCCGTCTGTCAGCTGAGAGTGCCGACCGGCTCACTTTGATAAAAATGAACCACCACTGGATAGAGCCTTCATTTTTGTGCCCACCTGTGTAAAGCACCCCAACATGAAACTCCATGTCTGTACTCAACCTCTCCAATTCCTCCGCATCCTCATACTCATCCACCATAAGCGTTGCACAATTCTGCTAATACTAGGCTCCCTCCACCCTGATTTCCCCCAACTCTGCTGGTTAGAGGCTCCCTCCACCCTGATTTCCACCAACTCTGCTGGTTAGAGGCTCCCTCCACCCTGCTTTCCCACAACTCTGCTGGTTAGAGGCTCCCTCCACCCTGCTTTCCCACAACTCTGCTGGTTAGAGGCTCCCTCCACCCTGCTTTCCCACAACTCTGCTGGTTAGAGGCTCCCTCCACCCTGATTTCCACCAACTCTGCTGGTTAGAGGCTCCCTCCACCATGAATTGGTCCAAACTGGGCTGTTTAGCGGCTCCCTCCACCATGAATTGGTCCAAACTGGGGTTTTTAGAGGCTCCCTCCACCATGAATTGGTCCAAACTGGGCTGTTTAGAGGCTCCCTCCACCATGAATTGGTCCAAACTGGGGTTTTTAGAGGCTCCCTCCACCATGAATTGGTCCAAACTGGGGTTTTTAGAGGCTCCCTCCACCTTGAATTTGCCCAAACTGGGCTGTTTAGAGGCTCCCTCCACCATGAATTTGCCCAAACTGGGCTGCTTAGAGGCTCCCTCCACCATGAATTGGTCCAAACTGGGGTTTTTAGAGGCTCCCTCCACCATGAATTGGTCCAAACTGGGGGTTTTTAGAGGCTCCCTCCACCATGAATTTGCCCAAACTGGGCTGTTTAGAGGCTCCCTCCACCATGAATTTGCCCAAACTGGGCTGTTTAGAGGCTCCCTCCACCATGAATTGGTCCAAACTGGGGTTTTTAGAGGCTCCCTCCACCATGAATTGGTCCAAACTGGGGTTTTTAGAGGCTCCCTCCACCATGAATTTGCCCAAACTGGGCTGTTTAGAGGCTCCCTCCACCATGAATTTGCCCAAACTGGGCTGTTTAGAGGCTCCCTCCACCATGAATTGGTCCAAACTGGGGTTTTTAGAGGCTCCCTCCACCATGAATTGGTCCAAACTGGGGTTTTTAGAGGCTCCCTCCACCATGAATTTGCCCAAACTGGGCTGTTTAGAGGCTCCCTCCACCATGAATTTGCCCAAACTGGGCTGTTTAGAGGCTCCCTCCACCATGAATTGGTCCAAACTGGGGTTTTTAGAGGCTCCCTCCACCATGAATTGGTCCAAACTGGGGGTTTTTAGAGGCTCCCTCCACCATGAATTTGCCCAAACTGGGCTGTTTAGAGGCTCCCTCCACCATGAATTGGTCCAAACTGTGGTTTTTAGAGGCTCCCTCCACCATGAATTGGTCCAAACTGGGCTGTTTAGAGGCTCCCTCCACCATGAATTGGTCCAAACTGGGGTTTTTAGAGGCTCCCTCCACCATGAATTTGCCCAAACTGGGCTGTTTAGAAGCTCCCTCCACCATGAATTTGCCCAAACTGAGCTGTTTAGAGGCTCCCTCCACCATGAATTGGTCCAAACTGGGGTTTTTAGAGGCTCCCTCCACCATGAATTGGTCCAAACTGGGGTTTTTTAGAGGCTCCCTCCACCATGAATTTGCCCAAACTGGGCTGTTTAGAGGCTCCCTCCATCATGAATTGGTCCAAACTGGGGTTTTTAGAGGCTCCCTCCACCATGAATTGATCCAAACTGGGGTTTTTAGAGGCTCCCTCCACCATGAATTGGTCCAAACTGGGGTTTTTAGAGGCTCCCTCCACCATGAATTTGCCCAAACTGGGCTGTTTAGAGGCTCCCTCCACCATGAATTTGCCCAAACTGGGCTGTTTAGAGGCTCCCTCCACCATGAATTGGTCCAAACTGGGGTTTTTAGAGGCTCCCTCCACCATGAATTGGTCCAAACTGGGGGTTTTTAGAGGCTCCCTCCACCATGAATTGGTCCAAACTGGGGGGTTTTAGAGGCTCCCTCCACCATGAATTTGCCCAAACTGGGCTGTTTAGAGGCTCCCTCCATCATGAATTGGTCCAAACTGGGGTTTTTAGAGGCTCCCTCCACCATGAATTGGTCCAAACTGGGGTTTTTAGAGGCTCCCTCCACCATGAATTTGCCCAAACTCTGCTGGTTAGAGGCTCCCTCCACCATGAATTGGTCCAAACTGGGGTTTTTAGAGGCTCCCTCCACCATGAATTTGCCCAAACTCTGCTGGTTAGAGGCTCAATCCACCCTGATTTTCAAAACAAATGTTGGTGCCAACCTCAACTTACTACAAGGGCCAAATTCACTGCTGGTGACAAGCTCTCCTCACTGCAAGTGCCAAATACACATGTTTCAAGGTGTTTTCCTACTGTCAGAGAGGTGGTATTGAGTGTGTAAAGTGTGTAGTTGTTAGGCTGTGACGTTGGGGTAATAGAGGGTCTTTGGTGTGTTAGATGCCCCCAGACATGCTTCCCCTGCTGTCCCAGTGTCATTCCAGAGGTGTTGGCATCATTTCCTGGGTTGTCATAGTGGACTTGTTGACCCTCCAGACACGGATTTGGGTTTCCCCCTTAATGAGTATCTGTTCCCCATAGACTATAATGGGGTTCGAAACCCGTTCGAACACACGAACATTGAGCGGCTGTTCGAATCGAATTTCGAACCTCGAACATTTTAGTGTTCGCTCATCTCTATTTATTACCCATTCACTACAAGCGTATGGGCGGGCATATTGCAACATTGTATCTAATGCCTAGTCTATCCTGTTATGGCTATTGGTTAGGAATCTCTAGTTATTCAGTATTAGCGTGCAGAGTGTGCAGATTACAATACTGTATTAAATGCTCAGCCTATCCTGCTATTCCTATTATGTAGGAATCTGAATTACTCTAGACTGCCACTATTTGGGACTCTTCTGAGCTTTCACGATCGCGGGTTAGCGCTGATGCAATTAGAGTGCGTTCCTGCTTCGTGAATATACGTGTCTAGGTGTCCCATTTGCTTAGCTGCTATGATATATGCTGTAGTCATAGCAGTGCCACCTACTATATATTGAATATTACTAGCTGAGGCAGACCAAACAACATATGGTTATCATCTGGGACACCTCAGTTAGTGTTTGTAAATTGGTCCCCAAGTTCTGGTTGTTAACTTAGGTGTGGTTGAATAAGTGGGAGCTAGGAAAATATGCTCCCTTACTCACAATTGACATCTGTGACCACACAGCAGGGAATTTAGGTGTAGGGTTGTGAAACTCAGCCCACACTGCTGCAATCATGTCTGTTGTGGCCCTCCTGATATGAGGAATATTTATATGGAACGGGGAATAGTTGTTACCTTATTTTGATACCCGGGAAATATTCTAAAGCAAATCAATAAAATTGTGTTATAAATTTGCCATTTATTTAGTTGGATTATAGGTTTACACATAGGTTCTTTTGGAATTAGTTAAACATACGATGCTAGAAATTAGATTTCAGTAAATCAGTATCAGTATTCACAAGTGAATTCCTGCAATGAATGGCTGATGAGTAGCGCCTCTCTACACTATAGTGTGGTACTACATGTTCTGTACTTCTCTTTACCTGTGCTGGGATGAGCTTGTCCTTTGGACATCAAATGAGAGTGGTCCTATGTTATATTGTGAGAGTACTATGTATTGGGAATCATTTACTAGTGTCTCATACAGTTATGGACTCAGGTTTCAGCTTACAATGGTTGTCCAATGAGAACCAATTAATATTGGTGCAATGTACAGTCATCTTTTCTGGACCATTGCATCTTGAAACCATACTCAACATACATTACTAAATCAGTATGGTCATTTCTGTGGTAAAACCCCTGTATTAGAGAAGAACATGCACTGACTGGCTGACTAGTAGCGCCTCTCTATAAAACATGTTCTCCATTGGACAAGGACAAAAGTATATACTTTTCAGGACCCTGAAAAAGCTCCTGTCGCCATCATATAAAGTGATTTAATTTAGAGCTTCCAGCAGCTCTTTCTGCCTTCTACAGGATTTGCTATATCTATATTAGTTATATGATGATTTTTCTTTTATCCTCATTTTTTCATACATTTGGTGACATTTTGCAGACTTTGGAACCAATTACTTAGTTATCCATAGAGCTATGGTCTCAAGTTATGAAATCGTTATAGTCTTGCAAAAATTATACAATGGTGGCTCATCTTATGAAAAGAAATGACAAAAAAAAACTTTTGTCCATTAACTAGCAGATAAAGTGCTTTTCATGAGACCTGCATGTACCAGGGATATAGCCGTCTTAGACATTGTTCTGTTGCATGGAGTCTTAATCAACAGTCTTATTCTTTTATCATTGAATCCTTAGCAGTACAAGAATATACCGGATGATGACTGATAGCAATAGGGTTTTATTTGATGTAAAACGCTTTTATTATGATTGTCTCCATTGTCATCTCTAAAAGCATGTTTCCATATTCAGCAGGCAGTAGAATACAGTATATAATATGACATTTCCATTTTTGCACAATTTTGCCAGTCGACTCTTATCTGTTAAATTTAAGCTTGACAATAAGCTGAGATATTCATGACACTTTTAAGTCTTGGCATGAAAAGATCTGAACGTTAGCAGTTTATTTAATGCACGTTTTTACTTTCTTTCAATCTAGACAGAGCAATAAACCCTATGACATAAAACTTAATGCTCATGTGCCAATCCTGCTTGGGCCATAGTTTATAGTGTGATTAAAATTGGATTTTCCTTAACTTGATTAGAGGGCATATGCTATGGACAATGGGACTTTATGGACAGGTTTATTAACTGTGGTATACATTCACGGCACACTTGATAAATTCTGTTTACAGTTTACTGGCACATTCAGATGAAGATGTTATTGTGTCATGGGAAATAATGTGTCTCTTTAATAAACAACCAGATGTAAGCCTTCTCCCTCCCTGAATCCAATGGAGATACTCATCAGGATCGGGCTCTGAAACCTAGGGTCAAGGATAGACACAAACAGCAAAGGACCCCTTGACAAAAATATTTATGGGTCCCTTAATAGTACATGGACCCCCTGATCTTCCTTATGTATATCTAACAATCTATTAGTAATTGTGACCTATGTAACTATGTAAACATATTGCGTACAATGTAAGAGGCATTTCAAAAGCTTTTGATTGGCCCCTTTAACAACTGGGCCCCTTTTGAACAAGTGTCTATAAGGGGTTGCCCTATCTCAAGGATCCTGTCTATACTGGTATCTTATGTAAATTGAAGACTTTTCCAAAATATATTGCTTTAGAAATGCTGCTTTGTTTGTCTGCTATTTGAACTTATTCCTGAGCACAGTATCGATGATGCCTTAGCTCCTCCTATCAATAAACATGCAAAAAAGTCACACTATATATTATACAAACATATCCATATGTATAGTTGAAGAAAATTAAAAGTATAGACATTTTTGCAAATATAAATGATTCAAAATTCTGCTGAGTTTTAACGATTTCTCTAACCATCTCAGTGGTGACAGTCTTTTATCTTGATCAATCAGTTGACAATGTATTCGACCATTAATGGAGCTTTCTATTAATTGGTATTTGCAGAAACCCAGTCATGGTTTCATTTTTGTGGATAGGTTAACTTCTAGTAAGTTCACAGTAAGAAATAAGAAAATCATGGCTAAGTAAAAGTTAAACAGTTGCAGTACACTTTAAAGGGGTTGCACCATCTCAAGGATCCTGTCTATACTGGTAGCTTATGTAAATTGAAGACTTTTCCTAAATATATTGCTTTAGAAATGCTGCTTTGTTTGCCTGCTATGTGAACTTATTCCTCCCATTGTTTACACAGTGTTGCTATATCCCAACTGCGTCAGAATCAATGGAAAGGCAGCTATTGAAGGATGAAAGAGTAGTGAAAGGTCTTCTTTAAGAATGGCTATATGTATAGGTAGCAGAGGTCCTACTGAAGGCTCTGAGATACTTTTCACTGTAATGGTATAGTAGTCACAGTGAAATTTAAAGGTTTGTTAAAGATATGAACAAGTATTACATCAGAAAACTGTGGCATCTGGTCTTCAAGGACCAAGTCCTTAGGAAGGAAACTAAGCTAATTGTCTATAAGATTGTATATGTTACTACTTTCCTACATGACAGCAAATTCTGGATCACCTAATATTGTTGCCTAAAGAGTCTTTAAAGTTTACAACTTCGCTGCTCTGGATGATACTCTGTTTCATCTCAGAAAATAATGAAATATATCACAGAGTTCCTATATCAAGGCACAGATCACTCCTGCAAGACTCACCTCTTCCTAGATAAGTCTTATCCTATTTGTTTTGTCAAAGGACAAATAACAACCAGAGAAATATGTTCAAGGGGGCTTGCATTATCATAGTCCCTTAAAATTGCCAGCTCAACAACTGGGAAGTTCTGGCTGTAAAGAATAATCTTCATTGCGCCATGACCATTAAGTGACAATTAATTTTAAGACCAGTCACCTCTCAAATAAGGCAGACAAACTGAGGAAGAAGAGACAGAAGTGGAATCCTGTAAAGAGCAACTTCCAAAGACCTTCCATTCCTAAACCTATGACTCAAGGATAAGACTCACCAGCCATTTTCGGACCCACTAGCAACTATAATAGGCATCATATTAATTTTGAGTGACTGTTGATGTTCTGGATATCTCAGTGAAGAATAAAGAAAAAGCATACCCAAGCAACAAGATGGATACTTTCTTAGAATTCATGGACATCCTTGTGATAAGCAAGACATAACATAGCAATCTAAACCAACTTGACAACTATTGTAAATCTTGTATGTCAAGGTAAAGGTAGTGGTATGAAATTGTTATATTGTGTAATTCTCACGGTTTTATTAGTTACTGGATTAATAGATTCTCAGTTAAACAATACCAGGGAATACAATGGCAATAGTAAATCTAACTAGGGTTGAGCCGATCTTGAGATTTCAGGATCGTTTCTAAAATTCGATTTCTGATAATTTTCCATCCGAACCCGATTCCAATTCCGATCCTAATACAAGTCAATGGAATTTTTTAATGATCGAAAATCTGATTTTAAAAACGATCCTGTTCACTACACAGCGTGGAGTCCAAAAATTGAAGGCTTCAATTTTTGGACTTCACGCTGTGTAGTGATTAAAAAATCCCCCCCCACACTTACCTGCACAGAATTGCTGCCGCTCCCCGTTGTTCTCGCTCCTCTTCTCTCTACTTCACATGCCTGCAGAGTGCCATGCGGGGCTTGTTGTGGCTTAGGAGAGTGTGGGCGGGTACAGGGCATGGAGAGGTGAATGCATCACTCACGTCTCCCCTTCCAGTACTCGCCCACACTCTCCTAAGCCACAAGCCCCGCCTTCTCCTAGCACCTGTAACACTAGCCAGGGAGGCGGGGGCTCTGCAAGCATGTGAAGTAGAGAGAAGAGGAGCGAGAACAACGGGAAGCGGCAGCGCTTCTGTGCAGGTTAGTTGAGTAATCGGGATCGGAATTCCGTTCCCGATCTTTTTTAGGCGGGATCGGAACCCGATCATGATCGTGAAATTTACTCGATTGCCGATCGCTCAACCCTAGCAGACATCTTTTCTCCAACTAAACTACTGTAGTTATTACTTGTAATTTTGGTAATCTTACTTTACATTTCCACTTTTTTCCAGTAGATATATATTTTAAATACATTCCAATATTATGTATTGGATGAATGTTACAGACAGTATATTTAATTTTTTGATATATTCATACATCATTCATTAAAGCCGTTGAAAGGAGATAAAATTGACATATTGGCAGTAGACACTGATACACACGGTGCTCAATAAATCACAGGCCAACTGATCTACAGGCGTTGGTCTGAGGCACAGATGGAAGTGGAGAGAGACCACAATGTGAATCCAAAATCAAAAACAAAAACAGGAATTCTTGTATGGCAGCAAAAATGCCTAGAAATCTTGACCAACATAGCAAATACAGCTTTAGTTCCCTTAATCTCGATAAAGCAATGCCTACTGAACATCTCATGACTCTCTTGAGTCCGTACAGACTTGTTAAGATTTTTGTCTTTTTGGATTTCCTTTTATTATATATCCCTTTAATGCTTACTGTTTTGGTTAAGGGTATATACAATCCACCAGTTTATTTTCATTTATGTGGATGTCAGCTCTTCTATTTTCCTGCCTAAAGATGTTCACAATAAAAGAGTCCCTTAAAAGAGCTGTTAACACATTCTGCATGCTATCCATTTACACACGCAGTCAGGATCTTCAAGATGCAACTGTGGAGGAATAAGATGCAGCTGCTAAATTATGCCAAGCTGTACATTACTTGAAAGCCTTTAGAAGTAAACATAGGCAAAAAATTCTGTAGTCTTGTGTCTGTCTGCTGATCATATTTATACACAGTACTTTCCATCCACGAACCATATATATATATATATATATATATATATATATATATATATATATACTGTACTTCTGACCACTATCGCCCAAGACCCTCAGCAGAATTCAAGCAACGGAAAAAAAACAAACAATAAGGCGAATTTAGCATAAGTCTTTTTTATGCCAAGGCCCCACGTTGCGAAAACGTAATCTGTGATTTACATTACCTGCAAAGTGGATGGGATTCTGGCTGCAGCCAAAAAGTCTGCAGCGGATATACTACGATTTCCAAAACACGAGCGTTTTTGCAATTTGCAGCATGTCAATTATACCTACAGAAATGTTGGCATTTTCCGTATAGGTACCATAAATGCAGAAAGACTGTAAAGGAAAATTTTGCAGGTAAAAACGCAATGAGTTTCTGCTGCAGTCTTTACCTCAGCGTTTTGTGGGGTTTGTGCTATGTGGGGCTTTAAGATGTTTTTAACAGTAGTTTTCTTTACATTTTTCGTTATCCTTTTTTTTACATATAGCATGCTCTGGGCATTTTTTCAGGTGTTTCCTAATGAATTCATTAAAGGTAAAAACTGAAGAAAAAAAAAAACAGGAAAAAAACTTTTTAAAAAAAGGGTAAAAAATACTGTAAAACCTAAAACAATATAGGCAAAAACATCAATATGGTAAAGGCAGCTTAACCCCTTCCCACCGATGGCACTTTTTGACTTCCTGACCAAGCTCGATTTTTCAAAACTGACCTGTGTCACTTTATGTGGCAATAACTAGAATGCTTTAACTTACCAAAGTGATTTTGAGATTGTTTGTGTAAGACAAAATGGAGGTGAAAGTTACACATTTGATTTTATTTTACTAATATTTTCATTTAGCCCTAGAATTTGCACATTCACAAGGGGTTAAAGAAGAAAATGCACCCCACAATTTGTTATGCAAGTTCTAGATTATCATAGTACCCCACTTGTGGGTGTAAACTAATATATGGCCGCACAGCGAGACGCAGAAGGGAAGGCGCACCAAGGAGCTTTTAGAGGGCAGATCTGGCTGTGATCAGTTTCAGGAACCATGTCGCATTTACAAAGTCCTTGAGGTGGCAAAACAGTGGAAACCTCTAGAAAGTGACCCTGTTTTGAAAACCGCACCCCTCAAAGAATTTATCAAGTGATGTAGTGAGCATTAGTAACCCCGAAGTGAATATGTAAGCTGTGCGGAGTAAATTGGGTACACCAAATCCTATTCTATTTTCCCACTAGCTCCTATGACACGGATGGGGAAGAGGGGCATTCTGGGGGATCAGCGCTGGTGTATTCTCTCTCATAAGCTCTAAATATGGGGTGTCCCCTGAAAACGCTCGCACAGATTATACATTTGCTTCTAGTCGCAGCCACTTATGTCCTAATGATTTGGCGACTTTTGGGGTTTTTGTCTTCACATTGTACAAGCTAGATTTTTATTTTCTGGCAATGTGGCCATATGAGGGCTTGGTGTTTGCGGTATTAGATGAGCTTTTCAATGCCACCATTTTGGGGCCTGTAACTTATTGACTACATTTGATTTACTCTTTCTGGGTGGGATGTAAAAGGAAACATCAATTCTGGCATTGCTTTTTAGCATTTTTTTTTTCCCCGTGCAGTGTACAGCATAAGTGACAAGTTACCTTTATTCTGCGGGTCGGTACGGTTACAGCGATACCTCATTTATATTATTTTTTAATGCGTTGCTATTTGTGCAGAATAAAATTCAATTTAGGGGAAAAAATCTATTATTTTTGCATCACCATCTTCTGAAAGGCATAACATTTTTATTTTTTGGTAGACAGAACTGGTTGAGGGCTTATTTTTTGCGGTATGAACTCTGCTTTTTATTGGTACCATTTTGGTTTTCATCTGACCATTTGATTACTTTTTATTCAACATTTCGTAAGGCAAAGGTGGTGAATAATCATTATTTTGTGCAGTTTTCTATATTTTTTTAATGACGTTCGCCGTTCAGGTCAAATAATGTTTTAATTTTATTGTTCAGGTTATTACAGACGCGGTGATACCAAATATGTAATTTTTTTTTTCTATTTTTCTTTATTTTACACAATAAAACATTTTATATGAGAAAATGGGATTTTGGGGGCTTTATTTATTTCTAATTTATTTTAAACTTATTTAAACTTTTTTATTTTTACTTTTTTATAACTTTTTTTCTGTCCCCATGGGGGATTGAAGCAGTGATCTGCTGATTTCTGCTTAACTAGATGTACGCTGCAATACATGTGTATTGCAGTGTACAGGAAGCTGTCAGCCTGTGTAGACGCACGGGGATGACAGCTTCCTTTGTGGCAGGATCAACCAGGTATGTAGAGGGCAGACCCAGGGCCACTGATCAGACCCCGGGCTGCCCATTACCAACACCAGCACCCCCCGAAACCGTCGCGGGGGGTGCCAATTGGGGCCATTATATACCGAAACCCCTGAGGTGCTGGCGGTCATACGGCTGACACTCGCAGGGCATGGTGCTATAGCTCATCTATTCAGTCTACAATACGGGGTGGGACCCTGACTTCACGCATATAGGACCACAACTGTATCCCTATATCTACTGGCTGTCTTCATCAGGCACATACTGTATTCTTAAAATGGAGTAGAAATATTCATGCTCAAATGTCACTGCACACTGATCATCCAGTTGTGAGGAATGAGGGTCTCAGGGATCTAGCACTGGGTCCTCCAACAATCTGACCTTTATCTACGCATCTTGTGGATCTTCTAGATAGATGATGAGTATGGATCGTGGATTATATCCCTTTAATCTTCTTCTCTCTTCTAATTCTGCTTGGTATTATATTACACCTGGAAATTGAAACTGAAATAGATAGATAGATAGATAGATAAATAAATAGATATGTCACAGGAGATAAGCCATTACTCTATTTTCTCATAATCCCTTGACTTTGTGTAAAGTGACTGGCATCTGAAGGAGCCTATAAGCATTGTATGTAGACAGACAGAAATTAGGAAGCCCCATCCCCTTCATTAGCCCCATCCATTACCTTATTACCGTCAGTGCATAAATAATCTAGGGGTAAGAGTTGCTACAATATGAAAGGGCATGAACACAAATAGCAGCTATCTAAAAATGTACTTGTATTAATAACTATTAGAATTGGCATCACAAACAAATACCCCGTATTGGGAGAACTTAGGCTGAGTTGGTTCCTTAGAGCAAAAAATATATGTGAAGGTCCAAGTAATGGGGAGGAATAATTGCCTGGCAGTTCCCAGCAGAGAGAAAGGATTTTAAAAGGAATATAGTGACATGTGTACACTTTAAGGGAAAGTAAGCTGTACAGGAGATGATTGATTCTTTGGCTGTTTGGAATATCCCTCAGGGTAAGTAGCACATAAGAGAGATGAAGCTGTTCCCCAAATATGTATCAGAAATTGGGGAAACCAACAAGATACCACAATCAGAGTTAATCGCACTTACACCTCCCTAGTGTCTCTAGCTCTCCCCAGTGGGGAGAAGGATGTTAGTAATAATGTACGAGGTAAAACCTAAGACTAATTAGGTAATGTAACATGGGGACCTCGGCAGTAAAACTCTCGACACATTTCATTATATCATCAGGAGAGTAAGATAACTAAATGAAAGGACTGCAAGCCTAAATATCGCAGCTTGCGGTTAAAACAGCATTTCCTGGCGTGCTGATGGTGGACGCTAGTACTTCGATGATGACGGACCGGGATGGTGGCAGGTCCACTGTCTTAGGGTTGTATTTGACTTACATTTCACCTTTATCCACATATTCAGACACTTGCAGACTCTTGTTACTTGCGCCTCAAAAACATTTCTAGAATTTGACTTTTTCTCGATGTGGAAACATCAAAAACTCTAATTGTCACTCTGATTCTTTCTCGTCTTCAGTATTGCAATTCTGTTCTAATTGGGCTTCCTCTTACTAAACTCTCCTTATAGTGTATACCAGTGGTGTAGAATTTGAGCCCTAAAAAGGGCTTTTGTGAAATTTCTGGAGATTAATGTATATACTAATGGTGTAAATACACTGTTGAAGTAGTTTAGCTCTGAAAAGCGCTGTTGGTTTTCCATTTTCCTGCTTAGCAGAAGCTACAGTCTCTCTCTGACCCTGGTCACGATGTCTCTCCTTATCTCACCAAACCGCATTTGACACGACTATGGCTGCCACTATTCTTATAAATCTGCGGTCACCTGATTTAGCCAGCCAATGACTTTTTCCTATCTTTTTTCGATGCCTATGTTTTCCTGCTTTCCATCCCACCTCCCCTGCACAGTTATTGGTGCAAAAAAAAGCACCAGGTAAGGTGGGAGGGGATTCAAATTTTTACTGTGTTTACCGCATGGTATTTGGTTGGAATCGAATATCTCGAATACCGTAATATTCGATCAAATACCTACTCGATCGAATGGTATTCGCTCATCTCTAATCAAGACAAAAGACTTTCATCGCTGAGATGGTTAGAGAAAATCTTTAACACTCTGCAAACTTTTAATTGCTTATATCGACAAACATGCTTAACTTTTCATTCAGTATGAATTTTAATATGATTCTGTTTATGGAAGAACCCCTTTAAATAAGATAGTAGTCTTTCATGTGATGATTGGAGCCGAGTATTGTCCCCAATAGCTAATAAAATGGTAGCTGCCCTATTACCCAAAATTATCGGAGATATCTTAAAGCATTTTTTTTTCTATAAAAACTGTAGTAGCAGCAAGTTTCTGACTCCTTATACTGGATAACAATGGCCATGTCAGCAAAAGTGACATCCTTCACAGCACATGCCCAAATCTATATTCACATGAAGAAAAAACAAAAAAGGGAGAGACACAGTTAAGCATTTTTGAAAATATAAGTTATTTTAAAGATTTTACAGTTTGAAAGATTTAGTGGTGATGGTCTTTTGTTTTGATAGGTTGCTAATGGATACAACCAAGAATGCCGGGACTTTCTTTGGTCTTGTCCCAGCCAAGATAGGCGCTGGGCTAACTTTTTGTGCATGTATTGTCCTTGCTCTGTCCACAATAAAGATATCATGGCTGGGCTTTTGATATGTTCCAGACCATATAGAGTTCCTGTACTCATGGTCATATCGAATGGCAACCTATCAAGCAAAACACTGTCACCACTAAGATGGTCAGAGAAATTCTTTCAGATCCTAAAAATGTGTCAATTATTTATATTTGCAAACATGTTTGAGTTTTCATTGTCTAAATACGGTTATGTTGGTGGAAATAACCCTTTAACGTCCTCGTCATCATATGCAAAACACACACACCCACATAAATTTTAGTTGTCATTAGCAAGAGAGCTCCTTATAGAATCTGTTTTAATTTTTCTTACCAGCAATCCTATGATTTCTACTAGTTTCAATGGATGTTAACACTTTGTTAAGATATCAGTACACAGTAAACTTACAAAGCTCAAACCTATGTTGGCAAAAATACCTTTTTTTGTGCATACTCAAGGGTTTTAGGTCATTACAAAAGGTCCGCAGCTATTCTGAGAGCAGTTAGCCATTTTATGGATCTAGTTAATTGTCATTAGAATGCCAACCATGCCGGTCATTAAGTGTCTTAATAATGTCACCAGGTTTAAAGAATTTGCAGGTTACACTCTCCACTGCATAAAAATAAGCCTATGCAAATATAACCTATCTTTTTTAATAAAAATTTGTACTCAGTATTACATGTGAATATACAGTACAGGTATGAAATGTATCTTTCTAATATCCTATGTCTATATTAGGAGAGAGTGGAACCTTCCACAACTTCCAGGAGCCTTTCTCTGTCTATAGACTCTGCAAGTGTTCATAAAAACCTTGAATAATAAAATACATCTGATACAAAACAATAAGTGCCATTCATAGAGGAGGGGGGAAGAGTCTGCCACAGCTAGTGTGTGACTCATGCTGTGAGAGGAGGGAGTAGTCAGTAGTACAGTAACAGGGTGGACAACATCTGCTTGGTCAGAGCACATAGATTTATATCTAATATTAGGATCGGCCTGGCCCTCCAGAGTACAAGGGGATTCTACATTGGGTCTAATTTGGGACTTAAAGGGATTCTACCATTAAAACATCTTTTTTTTCTAATTACCACGTCGGAATAGTCTTAAGAAAGGCTATTCGTCTCCTACCTTTAGATGTGGTCTCATCCAGCCCTCCGACGCCTGGATGAGTTTACTCGTGCGTCGGAGGGCTGTACGGATCTTAATGAGCATGCGCAGTTGGCTCTAACAGGGTTTCTGCTGTCAGAGCCGACTGCGCAGGCATCATACATGACGAAGAAAGAAGACGATAGACAAGGGGAGGAGGCAGATGAAGAAGAAGGACGCCCCCATTGCTGCCGAGACCTCATTAGCATACTGGTAAGTACCGGTATTTCTAAGGAATGGCACGACTGAGACCACATCTAAAGGTAGGAGACGAATAGCCTTTCTTAAGGCTATTCTGAAGTGGTAATTAGAAAAGAAGTTGTTTTAATGGTAGAATCCCTTTAATAATGAGCCCTAAATGTCCACGCCTAGACAATGTGATTTGTGAACTCACTTTGGAGCCAGTTACTTTTTCATGTAGGTTGATTCGCAAATAACATTAAAACTTATTGAAGACATATCGTGTGTGTGCAATGATAACAAGTCCTAAAGAGGTTGTCCGAGAGGCGTAGCTAGCAAGCATCATTTTCAACTGTATTGGGGTCTACAGGACACCAATACAATCAAAATTAATGGTAGAGGAGGAAGCCGTGTATTCCCTACTCTACCAGATGTCTTCTTTCAGTTAACGTTGGATGTACAGTAACTGTGAAGCCTTATCTTCTGGCTCCATTAGGCAGGCATCTTCTAGTAATGTCTACTGTTCCTTACAGATGTGCTGCGCCAAGCCAAGAACAAGAAAAGATCTTCAGAATACTGGGTAAGTATGTTTTTTTTTTATTTGTATGGCACAACTGTGTGTGTATAGTGGGATCAATAATACTGTGTGAAGGGGCCACTGGAGGCTACTGGGGAGAAAAATACTGTGTAGAGCGATTACTTGAGAGACTATTGAGGATAATAATACTGTGTGAAGATGCTGAAGCTTCCATCTGTCTCTCCCTCCTCATTCCTTCCCCTCCCCTCTCCATAGACTTTTAATGTGAGCTATAATATGATACCTCTATGAGTTTGTGTTCATCTTGCTCAAACAAGACAGAATTCAGCAGAGATTTTAGAGTGAGTGTCAGCTCAGGGTAGAACAAGAAAAGAGCCAGATAAGTGTAATAAGAGGCATTTTTCTGTTCTAAGATATATTATAAAGTTTCTTATATTCACTTGTACTTTGCCACTTTGCAAAGGATTAAATTACAGTGAATTCATTTTTAAAGTCATTGTAAAAGTTTATGTATCTGTTATTTGCCTGGATCCAATGATCAATAAAACCACAGAAACCATATAAAATGGCCTACATTTTCAAAAGTTTATTTTAGGCTTGAAGACTAGACAATGTCATACTGATTTTACATCAACCTACATGATTTTAATATTTACAAAAACATTTTAGTATTACACAGTTTGAAAAGTTGCAAAGGTTACTGTGTTTGACATTTCATACGTAGTGAGATCCCTAGCCATCACTTTATATTTTGTATGTTGTACAGTACCCTTTTGTCTTCAAAGCTGAATTAATCGTATCAAAAGAGAAAGTCAACATAAAACTAGAACCAGGTTTTGCAACAAGCCCTTTGGGTGAATGCTTATAACACATTTGGGACTAAATGCAAAACAAAATGGAGTGCTGAAGAGAGAATTCTCTAGATATTTTAGATTCATACAGTTATATGGTTCTGAATTATGTTCTTATATTATTTGAAGTGGTTCTCCAGGTAGTTTATCATTACTTCCTTCAGGATTTTGTATGTGACAAAGCCAAAGGTTCCCGGGCTGGTTTTGACCCTGGATCTCAAGAACATAAACAGCATCCATTCATTCCACCTATTCCCTCCTCTCCAATGTTCACTGTATAACTGTAGTGAATAAACAAAGGGTGCACCGAGCAACAGATAAGTCCCAGAGAAGACTGCCAATATGAAATCCCTCTGTCCAGGGAAGATATCCCCACGCAACAACATTAAAGGGATTATCATATGTTACTATTTCCTGATAGAGGATCCCTCTCTATCACCTTGTCTCACTTGAAAAAGGGGTGCGTTATTCCAAAACGCTGCTCAACGTCATGTGAGATGGTGTGTTTTTGATTAAAGTTTTGTGTGTTTTGAAAAATTTTGAGTGAGCGCAGTGCCTTAATCTATGGTTCGCACCTATAATTTGAGTGGTACCAGCTTGGTCTACTCAGCTCACTGTATAACTGTATCATTCTCACTGGATGAAGACAAAATTTTAATATTAAAACCTTCCCACATAGTACATATACCTACCCATGAACAAGGTAGAGGAGGGAGGAGGCATAGCAATTTAGGGGCTGAGTGCTGAATCCAAAAACTTTTATACTTTATAGGGTTCACAATGTACATTTTTTCCCCTATCAGCATGTCTTTGGGAGGAAATCCATGCAAACATGGGGAGAACATACAAACTCCTTGCAGATGTTGTCTTTGGCAGGTTTCGAACCCAGGACTCCAGTGCTGCAAGGTTGCAGTGCTAGCTCCTGAGCCACCGTGTTGCCCCCTGGATCCAATAACATGATCTTCGGTCTCAGCCAGCCCACAACCCATGGGTTCATTATT
This sequence comes from Leptodactylus fuscus, assembly GCF_031893055.1. NCBI lineage: Eukaryota > Metazoa > Chordata > Amphibia > Anura > Leptodactylidae > Leptodactylus > Leptodactylus fuscus. Next base: position 59,746,509 of record NC_134265.1, read on the forward strand.
TACAAAAACCCATAAGAAGTAAGTAATAATAGACTCCCTGGAAACAGCACGATTCTTGTCACGGGCTGATTTTAGCTTTCCATTGGTAACGTGAGTGAGATGCAATACCATACACAGCCCATAGACATGAGGGCCACAGCACATATTTCTAATCCAATACAATCCATTTAAAGGGGTTTCCAGGATATTAATATAGATTAATTATGGTTAGGATAGACCATCAACCATCATTATCGGGGAATCTCAGAACGGTTTACTGTGCACAAGAGGTACAACCTGCTTCTTCATTGTACGTTTTTTTGTTGTTGTTTTTTGTAGAAGCTGCAGCTTAGTCAGTTCTATTTTAGTAAATGGGAGAGGGCTAAAGTATGTTTAGTACCTTGCACAGTCACTACAGTATATATGGTGTTGTGCCCGGTAATAAAGAGGTTACAGTGCTGTGCTCAAGAGGAACAACCTGCTTCTTCATTGTAGATTGTTTTGTTTTTTTGTTTGTTTTTTTTTGTAGCAGCTGCATCTTACTACAGCTCAGTTCCATTTTAGTGAATGGGAGAGGGCTAACATATGTTTAGTATTAGGCACAGCCACCGCAGAATGGTTTTGCGTCTGGTCATGAAGAGGCCACAGTGCTGAGCTCACGCACCACATTCCATTTGGACTCCACAATTTTGACATTGATGGCCTATGCTAAGAATAAGCCATCAACATAAAATAGCCTGAGAACGATCCAGCAACTCAAAGATTATGAAGTGCTATCATCTCTGTGTTTTCTCATGATATAACACTGAGCATACATAAATGCTTTAAAAAAAAAAAAAAAGCAAATTAAATCTTTCAAATTTTTTTTGCTTATTTCATGTTTTTAAAATATTTCCCTTTGCAAAAACCTTTAATAGTAAAGGTAAAACCTCAGCATTTCTCATATTATAGCTGTAATATTTAACCAAGAAGACAAAATAAAATTTTCCCCTGCAGCATTACTACATAAATGTGAATATATTTTGGCTGAAACACTAAGCATATTGTTTGAGAGAATGTAGAAGGCTTTTACACTCGGATAGAACACAAAAAAGAAACAGACATTTGGAAATAACCATGTGGCGCTTATGTAATAAAAATGGGAAAATGAATGTAAGTGCATTACTTAAACATAGCAATACTCAAACCAGTATAATAAATGGAGAAAAAAAATCACAATTTTGAACAAACGGTATATTATAAAGTGCAAAGTGTGGGCAGTGTTCTTAAATAATTATTTTACAACCAAGGGTCATTGTTATGTTTGACTTTCTCTTTAATATTGTTCACCAAGGTTGAATACAACATCATACACAATATACATTTTTGAAGGACATTATACAGACAGACAGGACATTGACATCTAGTGGAATTAGATATGTAGCACAGTAAAAACAAAAAAATTAACAAACAAAATTTGGATCACATGACCTCAAATTTTTTGGATTTGTTTAGGAGATCAGTTCAGAAATATTAAAAATACACAGTTATTCCTCAACCGGTTCAATCTATTTTTTTCCTTTATGTAGATTGTGAGCCCCATATAGGGATCACAATGTCCATTTTTTTCCTATCAGTATGTCTTTTGTAGTATGGGAGGAAATCCACGCAAACACGGGGAGAACATACAAACTCCTTGCAGATGTTGTTCCTGGTGGGATTCAAACCCAGGACTCCAGCGCTGCAAGGCTGCAGTGCTAAACACTGAGCCACCGTGTTGCCCCCAATCTGTTCAATCTGTTAAGATCAGAAGAGAAATACTAAATGGAGCTATTAGTCTAAGCTTATTATTTGGTATATATACACTTTTTTGGGCTGTAAATCTTCTGTACTCCTCTTCCATATTCACCATAACCTAGATATGCCATGTCGAGAGGCATAACTTGAAACGCGTGGGCCCCAATGCAAACTCTTCATCCACCACGTGCCATTTATTAGACTGTCTGCCTACTTATGTGGCCAAAGCTGTCTGTCTATAGCTATGCTCACATTAAATGCTGGTAGGGATTTTTTGGTAAATATTTAAACTTCAGGTCTGAACTGATACATATTAAATTATTCCATTGAGAAAGAATATGGATGTGTATGCACGTAACTTAAATAGTTTAATATTTCAAGTAACCAGAACAAGTTGAGCAGATACCACCACATTATCACACTCTTTATCAACTGGTGTTACCAACAAAAAAACAATATTTTCCTCTACACAAACACATATGTAGGTCCACAATTGTTCAAAGAAAAACTTGTATGTTGTATGTCATCAATACAATACATTTGCTTTCCATTTTTTCTTATGTTAAAAGACTATGCTTAACAAATTGTAAACTAGAAGACACGCCTATTGACATATGAAATGCATTATGCGTACAAGCCTATCGATTTTATCATCTCCCTCCATGCTACTGTATGCACCTAAAATAATTCCGATTAAACTAAATATATTTATGTATATTAATATATATATATATATAACGTATGCATATGCAATTCTGCTTACTAAGTAAAACTTTTTAGTACTGTTCTTATGCATAAAAAAAAATAATAATTTGCAGAGAAATATAATGCCTTGGGCTAAGTCAGAAGATTTGCTAGTATAATAATCTTGGACGTCAGTGCATTCTATGTAATAAAGTAAAAAGGAATGAGATATTGATGTATTGTTACGTTTATGACATGCAGAACAGAAAATCCAGTCTTTGCACATATTTAGTATTCAAGTCATTGAGGAAGAAAATGTTTCCAACACAAGTAATAACATGCCTCAAGAACATGCACAATAGGAATGAAATTAAGAGAAAAATATGTTATTGAAAGTTTGTAATTTCACCGGTGTAAATCAAATGGATTTGTAAAATCTGAGATGTAAATATTAATATTTTGATAGGCACAAGGGAAGCAATTAGGATAATGCAGTCATCCCAGAGACGTCTTATTGCTACTCTGCAGCATCAGGTTTTAAGGGTGGAAAGTAGAAATGAAAACAAATTTCGGTTGGCAATTTCTTTAGCTCAGGCAAAAATCCCTATAATTGCATTTTTCTTTTGCTCATAAAAATATAGACATGTAAAAGGAAAAAAAAAACAAAACAAAAAACAAGAATAAAATGATGCTGCCTCTCTCCCCAATGTATTTCAACCAGTGTGAACAACGTAGAAGAAAATGAAAACATTTCAATACAAAGGGACAGTATTTAAAGGATATTTACTGGTGGGATCATTTTAAGGGCAGGCACAGACTACCTTGCAAAAACAGTTACCAGCCTACCAAAAAGTGAGCACTTGTTCAAATGAAAATCCATTCATTTTTTTTCTTTCAGGTTTTGCACAGTTTTTGAAATATTCAAATGATGATTTTTTTTTGTGTTGAATGGTCAGATGATGAAAGCTGTCAGTCCTCTTCAGTGCAACCTAGTAGCTCAGCTCTTAATGTGATTCGGCCGTACCATGACCAGGGTAGGATCCTTATAAATCTTGCATAGATCGGTGGATCAATAACGTTCTTTCTGTGTGTGTCATTGTCAAAATTTCCCTGAAAAACCTGTGTATATAAAAAAAAAATATATGTATATTACTGATATATACATGATAAATTTAATAAAAAATAAAGCACTTCCATAGTATTCTCATAATAACCAGAGTCACAACATGAAAATCTTGGGCCCCAATGCAAAACCTGTACTAAGCCCTCCATATGTTTATATATATTATTTATAGAGTCTGCTCATATTCGGAAGAGGCACCTTATAGTCCCATAAGGCTCTTGGGCCCAATGCAGCTGCCTACTGTTCAATAACATGAAGATTGCTGAAACCTGGAAAGCAGTTTGTAAACACAACAAATAGTGCGCAATCACATTAAATATTATAAGAGAGGGGCAACACAGTAGCACTGCAGCCTTGAAGCGCTGGAGTCATGGGTTCGAATCCTGCCAAGAACAACATCTGTAAGGAGTTTGTATGTTCTCCCCGTGTTTGCATGGATTTCCTCCCATTCTGCAAAAACATACTGATAGGAAGAGAAAAAATATGTGCATAGTGATCCCTATATGGGGTTCACAATCTACATTAAAAAAAATAAAATAAATATATATATATATATATATATATATATATATATATATATATATATATACAGTCCTATGAAAAAGTTTGGGCACCCCTATTAATCTTAATCATTTTTAGTTCTAAATATTTTGGTGTTTGCAACAGCCATTTCAGTTTGATATATCTAATAACTGATGGACACAGTAATATTTCAGGATTGAAATGAGGTTTATTGTACTAACAGAAAATGCGCAATATGCATTAAACCAAAATTTGACCGGTGCAAAAGTATGGGCACCCTTATCATTTTATTGATTTGAATACTCCTAACTACTTTTTACTGACTTACTGAAGCACAAAATTGGTTTTGTAACCTCAGTGAGCTTTGAACTTCATAGCCAGATGTATCCAATCATAAGAAAAGGTATTTAAGGTGGCCAATTGCAAGTTGTTCTACTATTTGAATCTCCTCTGAAGAGTGGCATCATGGGCTACTCAAAACAACTCTCAAATGATCTGAAAACAAAGATTGTTCAACATAGTTGTTCAGCGGAAGGATACAAAAAGCTGTCTCAGAGATTTAACCTGTCAGTTTCCACTGTGAGGAACATAGTAAGGAAATGGAAGACCACAGGGACAGTTCTTGTTAAGCCCAGAAGTGGCAGGCCAAGAAAAATATCAGAAAGGCAGAGAAGAAGAATGGTGAGAACAGTCAAGGACAATCCACAGACCACCTCCAAAGAGCTGCAGCATCATCTTGCTGCAGATGGTGTCACTGTGCATCAGTCAACTATACAGCGCACTTTGCACAAATAGAAGCTGTATGGGAGAGTGATGAGAAAGAAGCCGTTTCTGCACGTACGCCACAAATAGAGTTGCCTGAGGTATGAAAAAGCACATTTGGACAGGGCAGCTTCATTTTGGAAACAAAAATTGAGTTGTTTGGTTATAAAAAAAGGCGTTATGCATGGCGTCCAAAAAAAACAGCATTACAAGAAAAACACATGCTACCCACTGTAAAATTTGGTGGAGGTTCCATCATGCTTTGGGGCTGTGTGGCCAATGCCGGCATCGGGAATCTTGTTAAAGTTGAGGGTCGCATGGATTCCACTCATTATCAGCAGATTCTTGAGAATAATGTTCAAGAATCAGTGACGAAGTTGAAGTTACGCCGGGGATGGATATTTCAGCAAGACAATGATCCAAAACACCGCTCCAAATCCTCAGGCATTCATGCAGAGGAACAAGTACAATGTTCTGGAATGGCCATCCCAGTCCCCAGACCTGAATATCATTGAACATCTGTGGGATGATTTGAAGCGGGCTGTCCATGCTCGGCGACCATCTAACTTAACTGAACTTGAATTGTTTGTCCAAAATACCTTTATCCAGGATCCAGGAACTGATTAAAAGCTACAGGAAGCGACTAGAGGCTGTTATCTTTGCAAAAGGAGGATCTACTAAATATTAATGTCACTTTTCTGTTGAGGTGCCCATACTTTTGGACCGGTCAAATTTTGGTTTAATGCATATTGCGCATTTTCTGTTAGTACAATAAACCTCATTTCAATCCTGAAATATTACTGTGTCCATCAGTTATTAGATATATCAAACTGAAATGGCTGTTGCAAATACCAAAATATTTAGAACTAAAAATGATTAAGATTAATAGGGGTGCCCAAACTTTTTCATAGGACTGTATATATATATATATATATATATATATATATATATATATATATATATTATAAGAGAAAAAGACTATAAATATAATAGAGTAATTTAGCTTTTAACCCCAGGCATATTCTACCTCCTGATCTAACAGTGTGGAGATGGAGGGATGCAACAGCATGCCAGTGAGTATTGTATAGAGGTCCTATTCTAATCAGGACAGATACATAATCGCAGGTGCATAACTTGAGGGGGTGCAGAGGGTGCAGTCACACCAGGACCCAGGAGTCTTAGGGGGCCCATAAGCACAGCATCAGTAATAAGATTGCAGCTTCCATCTGACCCATAAACCATGGAGACCCACAGATTACCATAACCACACTAAGGTGGATTAAACTACTTAGTACCCGTAACCATCACTATCAAGAAGTCACTGTAGGGATGAGGTAGGGGGTCCAGACAAAAGATTGCACTGGGACCCACAAGACTTTAGTTATACCACTGCACAATACCCACTAGATGTCAGACGGGTGCTACAGCAACCTTACAGTCAGTGGGTTATTGCCTCTCTACACACCTGGGTAGAACAATTCAAGCAGAAAAGTATGTTTGGACAACTGGAACTTTATCTGAAAGTTATATGATTTAAGCTATGGTTATAGGTTCCAGTAATGGCATGACATCAGTGGGAGTATCTGTTCAAAATCGTATCTGCAGATGGGAAGGAACAATCAGGAACCCACGGACACTATTCCCCTAACCATTCACTGGTTGGTTAAAAACTGCTGTAGAATGTCAGTGGAACCCAATCTACAAAAAGTCCCAAACACTTTGGCTGGAGAGACTCTGACAAAGATAGACAAGTGCTGTACTCCGGTATTATCATCATTCTCACTGGGACTGGAATAACATTACATGCTGGCCATTTATTCAAACAAGCCAGACAAAACATCAAATCTTATAATCTGTGGGGGTCAGACACAGGATATGAAAACCTGTTTAAATGTAGATATGGCCACCTCCACTGTAGATTAATTTTAGTTAGGAACTCCAATTTCTCAAGAAACCAATTCAATACAATAATACATATTTTTTTAAAAAAAACATTAAAAGACTGCAAACTATAACATAAGGTTCAATGTTCAGCCACCCCAGTGTGACTGCACATAGAAACACACAGCTTTTCACTTCATGATACAATATGACAAATTGGTATTGCTTTGAAAAGCTAATCATCTTGTGTCATGTCCAGCCAAGAGGAGTCATACAGAAGTATATACATCTATATCACTACTGTATATCACCCATTGAAGTGGTTTGTTTCCCCTTTCCTATCTACATGTTGATATTTTTTAATACTACTATCCTATATCTGCACTTTCAACTTTATATAAAGCTGAAACTATTGACTAAATCTGTATCTTCTGCATTTTCTATAGATGGACTTGTCTGGTTTAGCTTGCCATCCGAAATATACTTTTCTGGAATTCTCAGATAATAGAAAGGCTTTGACATCCAACATCCCACACCTTTTGGCTAGAGAGGAGAGTAGCTACAAAGAACATGTATAGTAGTCCTCTGGAGGACCCATCATGTTTGCATTAAATAGGCAACCTATTGATTTGGATGGGAAATGCATAGTGCTCGATTTCTCCTGTGCTGGTGCTGCAATGGAACTGAAACGCTTACTGTCAATCTTCTGTACACGTTACATCTGATCATTGGGAGCCCTAAAGGAAGCAAAACTATTACCAGCTTATTATCAGGCGATCCTTCAAATAAAAAGATTATCCAAAGCCAGAAACAGTCTTGACCTCTGTATTGCATGACTTCAAAGACCTTTTATTGTCGCTCAACTGGGACCTGAAAAACCTTTCTTACCGCCATCTAGTTTACTAATGTTTATTGAGATGATATTAACACAACTGCGCTAAATCTAAGCTGCATTTTGCAGGCAACAGGGAATTGCAGAAGGCAGCAGAGTGTCTTGAAATGCAAATGTTATGTTCTTCCTTAATGGTATCTTGCTTAAAACAGAAGAACACATTTGTAAGTAAATCTGAGTTTCTTAAAAAAACCACAATACTTTAAACATAACTGTGAATGATAGAATACCCAGTAGGAAACAGTTGTTGTTCTGAACTATGTCTTCAAGGCAATCATAAGTTAGATAGCAGCTGGCTTAAAACATACTGATGGGTCTGGGAAGTTAATATTTCTCAAAGGATGTATAATTCTGTTGTTGAAGACCATATGGTAACTAAACACACGCGACTACGTGGCATTAATCCATCTAAGTGACAATTATATATAACCAGGCTAGGTTTATAGGAGATACAGTAACTCTTACTTAATCCCCCGCACTGAGCCAGTTACTTGGTTTCATCTGGAAACCTCAATAAGTAAAATCAATGCAAAACCAAAAAAAATCACTTCATATTTACTTTGTTCCGCTAGGATTCTTTTATCTTCAGTCTTTTCTAAGCAGAATTCTTAAGAAAGACTTAATCGTCCTTCTGTTATCGTCCTTCTTTATATATTGAACTGCAGTTATAGAACAAATAGATGCAGTAGTCGATGGTAGTGTTCTGTTTTTCTGGCTACCGGCAGGAACAATTGGTATTATTTACATACAGTATATAGTATATACTTCAGTCTCCTTGGTCGTACATTAAGAATACAGCTGTCTTAATAAATGGAGATAAGTCTGGATTTCTTCAATGCAGCAATGCGGACATTTATGAAGATTAATGCAGGCTATATAGGACAGGTCATTAATCAGAATCTTTATCAGACTACCTAAGTGGCTTATAAAGAAGTAGGACATTGTATCAGGGGCATCCATGTGGACCAAATCTATAACTGCAGTAAAGACCTCAGGGCACCTACTCATCATTTATGCAATTCCTCTTGCTAATATAGCACCGACATATTCTACAGAGCTGTACACAAATTAAAGTTACTTAATTCAATCTTTATCCCTAGTAAAGGAGACCATATACGTCACACTAGGGTCTGCCAACCAACTGATCATTCAGGGGGATATCTAAAGGCTCACCAGCCCTGGTGCAAAGCTTCAGCTTGGGCATTCCTACACCACTTTTTCTCACCTCTGTACATTTTAACAGCATTTTCCTTTCTATCTGGGTAAAGACCATCTGAATACTAGTTCACAACATAACTATGCACACAAGCTTCCCATTCACTGTCAGTGCCCCCTTTTGTACACCACAGACTCTTTCATAGACTCTATGTTGCTTACCAACTACTACATTTTGGCATTAAAAGGTTCTTTCTCGCCTTTCTGACAGTGAAAGGCTGTACATTATTAATTCTTCACACTGTCACTCCAGTACACCAAAGGTTAGTGATTTGGTTCCAAGGCCATTGGTGGACACGTCCTGCTTGTCCTTGAAGAAGATACCCACCCAATGTCGAAACGTGTAGCCCTTTTTCCATTTGATTGGAACTGAATAAACATGGCCCTCCAGCCTAAAGTTACTTTTAGTGTTGCATCCTTCCACAGTTCTGCCACCCTTTTTGGCCGGTGTCCAGGTAGGAGCTGCAACTGTCACCATTGGGTCCACACCAGAACCCATCTACGGGCACAAGGTTTTCTTTTTATTGGTCGAAAGGTTAGGGTTAATACATTTGTGATTTACAGACTGAAAGTCTCAACGGAAATAAAAAAGGAGATTAAAGAAGTTTAGTGTTGTAAGGGTGACCTGTTGCTTCAAGGCCTGGTTGCAATTAATACTACTATAACCCTTACAGTTCAGCCAGTTTGATGATTTAATGTGTTGAATGTCTGGCCAAAATTTGTTCAATGTAAAAAATGTTAGTGTAAAAAATGGTTGGGGATGTTGTAATTCAACATGCCTGATCCTTTATTCTCAATGGAGAATGAAGAAAGTCTTCCAATTCAGCTCTCCTGATGATGCTGATGACTGACCCCACTCTACTCAGAGGACATCAGGAGGAGTAGAGTGCATTGGGAGCATGATCCAGAGTCAGAATGTCACAAAAGGAGACTATCAGCCCTCAGGTAATGGTATTGAAAGCTCCTGATGGTGTGACGGGAAAGCGGCATCTATTTTAGTAAGTTTCACCTTGTGTGGCAGTGAATACATTGCGAGTTTTGACTCCTCGAACACAAGGACAGCTCCTCGTGATTTTATCTATGACCTGTAGATGTAACAAGTCTGTTCTTGACACATAGGGGCTGATTTATTTAGTATGGTGGAGTAAGGTCACTTGCACCAAAACTGAAATCTACCCCAACCTGGCTAAAGTTACATTGTAAATTGTTTGGCCGAGGCATTCCTCTTCTGGCCATTGTGATCCTTGTGCTACTCTACCCACCTTTACCACAATGGTAAGAGGGGCACACATTGAAAAAGTCACAATTTTTCTATATAAATTCCTGTCTGTGGATGTGTTTAGGCCTTTAGAAAACTGGTGCACCAGACATGATGATTCAGCCCCAAAATCCAAAACAAAACCAAAATATTAAGAGAGGCAGCCAAGTAATATGGAACATTTAGTGCACACATAGTGTGCTAATGCCGTCTAATACACGACACTAAAGACTGATATTTATGGAAGCAGCTGGCAGATTCTCTCTATCCCTGACTCCTTGGAGGCCATGTGCTGTTGTCACTGATTGCAGCAAAGTTTTGACACAACGTATAATAAATTTTTCAAGTTCTACATCTCGACAGTGTTCATATCCTTGCTATAAATTCTCTACTAACTCTTCTTCTTAAAAAAGATTTTCTTTTACTTTAGTTTTTACGCCATCTGTTCTTTTTTTGGTCAAGTTCACTCAGTAGACTAGTAGCTGACAGATTTACTGCCGAAATACATGACACGCGGTACGTGCAAAATTAATTTACAAGCCAACAAATCATAGGACTATCTGTATCCTTACATTACCTTGTCTTTTCTTTGTTTTTCATCTTGATAGACAGTCCAGTGTTCACCATTATTACTGAATGCAAGCTTGTAGGAGCCTACAAACTGCACATGGCCAAAGTCTTTAGCTCCTTGTGTAATAATTCCAGTGACCTTTGTAGGACGAAGAAGATCCACCTGCAAGGAAAGACATAATCTTGTATTACCGATTCTGGTATAAAATATAAAATAATTTAGAACAGCAAATGTTTAACTGCAAATGCTGTAAAGTAAGAATGCTATCAAAAATAGAAATGTTAAATGTTTATGTTTTCAATTAACAAAATTAAGTGAATGATAAAAAGAGAAATGTACATCACAGCAATACTTGATATAATCCCCTTTGCCTTCCAAACAGCATCAATTCTTCTAGATACACTTGTGTACAGTTTTTTAAGTTCAGTAGGGAAGTTCTTCAAAACATCAAGGACCAAGGAACAAATCTTCTGTGAATGTAAGCTTGCTCAAATACTTCTGTCTCTTCATGCAATCCCAGACAGACTGGATGATGTTAAGATCAGGGCTCTGTGGGGTCACATACTGGTGAATGACTTCACATTAGACTAGTCCTCTGTTATAAGTGGTGTACCCCAGGATTCATTGCCAGGTCCACTGTTATTTCACTTTTTTATCAATGATATAGAATATGGGATTAATAGAACTGTCTCTATTTTTGCAGGTGATATCAAGCTATGTAATACAGCGCAGTCTATGGAGGATATACGAGTTACATTGTACATCGGTTATATTCTAACTTAGACAGACTAAATGTTTGGGCACCCACATGGCAAATGAAGTTCAGTGTGGACAAATGTAAAGTTATGCATCTGGGTCATAATCTAATTTTGTATTTCTTTAAGGGGTTAAAACATGTAACCAACCTATATAAATTTGGTATCCCCAGAATTGTACCAACCCATAGAATATAGGTAACATGTCATTTTGACAGCACAGTTAACACTGTAAAAACAAAGCCCATAAGAAGGTCGGACAAACATAGTTTTCCTTCAATTGCACACCATCCTGAATATTTTCCCAGTACATATTATATGTTATCACTACAATTTGTCCTGCAAACATTAAGTGCTCATATAGCTCTGTGAACGGAAAAGTATAAAAGATATGGGGTTTGGTTGGCAAGGAGTCAAAAACGAAAAAAAAAAAAAAATGCCTATGGTAGGAAGGAGTTGAAAACCCTCTTAATAAAGGCCCCAACAGGTACAAGGCTCCAGCATCTTGATAAATCAGGAACACACGAATATGCCAAAATGGAAATCGATAGATCTTCTATGTAACTCATGGCAAAAAACTGGTATGTGTTATAATAAATATGTAGGACCAAGGCATCCCTGCCCTGACCTGCCTTACTTTCAGGCCCACTCCGTCAATATTTGTGGAAAGTAATGAGTCAGGCATAGACCAGGGTATGTGGCGCATATTTGGTATACCATCACCTATGTATGCCAGAAAATGGTGTAGGTAGTTCATAAAGTTCCCTGATTACGTCAATAGAAAAGGTAAGGAAGAACATATACAACTTTTTAAATTATTACATTTCACTTTGAAAAGTGGTTGGAAAGTGGATGTGGTTAGCCTGTCTAGTTGTCTTTACTCCAGTAAAACTTTCTAGCCTGTGGAAAGAGATTTCAAATATTGTTGAACTCTCCTTCCAGTAGCAGAGAAAGTGGAGTAACATTTCAGGACATTGGTGTTAGCTTTGTAGATGCACCAAACGTATCAAACATCCCCCATTTTATAAATTTGGCACAAACTGCTCCAATGTAGAATTCAGCAAACCTGACTTTAAAAATTCTCTCCATTATGAACTTCCCTCTATATGAATATAGCCTAAGAAGCTAAGATAAACATACATTGACATTTGTCATCATCTCATAGGTGCCGGAAATCACTAATGATGGTGGCTTATTGGTAAACCCAAGCCTATTAGACATCATACATACTTTTCCGTCTTTTGATTGATAGTGACAAATTACTGTCACATTCTAAATGTAGCTAATTGCAAAATTAATGCACTTGTTTAATATAGCACGAGACGCTTGTAGTAATGAGCGTGACATTTAAAGTGCAACTTTTATTCTTTTCGAGTACTTTACAAATTAGTATTCATTGGAGGAAATATCTGAAATTGGTAAAATATCCTAAATATGTTGGAGAATGCTGCCTATTCCCAACAGACTTCTTGTAATCAGTCCCATTTTGTATAAATGTCATTATTACTGCGCTAGTCTAGTCTTCGACAGATGGGTTAAATTGGACCAAGCTCTTTTCACAGTTGGCATTTTTAAGCAAATTACAGCATAAGCTAAAACCAATTTCCTTTCATGAATAAAGGGAATGATATACAAGCTCTGTTTATCGAGTTGCCGTACTGTACGTAGCTACAGCCTTCAGGAGAACTTGTAAATGCTTGCCTTGTTTTGCTCTGTTTGCATAGAAAAACTCTCTTGGTGGATCAATACTTAAAGGAACAAAAAACATCTTTGTTGGAATGAAAGGCTATTACATACCAGTACAGATGTATACATTATACACCAAGTCACCCTTTAAGTGATCAATGAAGAACTTGGATGGTAAATGGTCTCCTGAGACATTAAATCAACCGTAAAGGTTTTCAATGTGAACATAGCTGAAATTTCTTTTGAAACTTTACCTTACACACCATCTATAATTATGAAGCTGCAGTTCGTGACTGTAATGCACTTTCCTTGCTATATAAAACTGGCATTAAACAACTTTTGGAGATCAAACATAGAACTTTGGGTAAGTAGCTTAAGGTTATTTGGCTGAAACCTTGTACTAGGGAGAACATGCGGTATAGAGATATATTTTCCAACTAAAGCTACGGTGGATGGGAATCTCTATCACTCCAAGTAATGGGGAAGTTTATAGCCCTCATTTGCTGTCACATGATCTATCATTTTGATGAGCTGTCTCATATGCACTGCTGCAGAAAGAAAGATCTAGCACTTGTGTGGCAAGGCAAGCGGAGTGTCATCCCTGAAGTCATTAGTAATATTTCTTTCTACACAAATGTCTAATTTCTGAATTTAATTAGGTCCTATGAAATTATTCTCTCTGCCACAATCATCTGGGTTAAGACAACCTCATTCAATACAGCACTGTTCAACAATAAACCTTGAATTTGCATAAGCCTATGCCCTATACTATAATATGACAGCGGTAAAGAAATAAACAAGAATGACAAATGAAGAGAACTGGGTCGTGATGTAAAGGTACTCCTACACATAAGAGCAAAGTCAGATGAACTGAAGATTTTGGAAGGACTGGTCGAGTTCCTTAGGCTGGTCTTACACGAACGTAAGTTAAATCCGCAAATGGTCCACAATTGTGGGTTCTCAATTGCGGACCATTTGCGGACACATTGTATTCAGTGCATTCTCTTATGGCACCAGATATTTTATCCATGGTGTGTCGTGCCGTGACCGGTGTCCGCACTGAATACCACAGGTCCGCAAAGTCACGGACATCATGGCACGGACTGTCTTTGACATCTGCACTCTGAGGATGGACACAGACGTCTGCAGAGAGTGAAATTAGTTTTGCTGATCAGCAAATTGCGGACCTCAAAAACCTCTACTGTCGTGTAAGACCAGCCTTATATGTGGCGTGTACATTGACAGATATGTCCTCTGTACTTATGCTTAAATTTGGTTAAAGAGTAATTGGTTTTTTTTTTGGAAGTTAATAGTTCAATTGATAAGAAACTTTGTAATATATTTTATTAGAAGATGAGCCTATTCTCTTTGCAGTCCTCCCCTGCCTGTTAAACTACTCAATTCGCTACTCAGTGAAGATGGGCTAGAGCTTACAAACAGATCATGTTGCATATAAGTCTAGGGAGGGGGAGAAGAAGGAGCAAAGTGAGTGAAAAACAGGCACATTTATGTGCTGCATTGAATAACCATAAATTTGTATAGTAATTTCCCAACAAGTTTTAACCATACTGCACCGTATACATGAGAATAATCTCTGGCAAAATAATTTTTTTCTGCTTTTCAGTCACTCCTCTTCCTCCTTTCCCTTCCTCTCTAGATAGACTTCTATTAACTCCAACCTTAAGTGTCTTTAGTCAAGACACACCTGGCTGTGAGCTGAGCAGTTAGCAGGAGAAGAGCAGGTAAGAGGAAACAGGCATTTTTCTCTGAAGAAATATTGCAAAGTTTTTTTTTATAGTCACCTGAACTATTCATTTGCAACAGACAAACTACAATATTAATCTCTAAGGACTGCAATTTCTGATTAAATATGTAGAATCCAATAATACAACATGGTTCCCGGGACGCCACCGAGAATATCACTTTGTGACAGAATATCACAAAATCATATTTTGAAAACTTGATTTTATGATTCACTTATCTGGACATATACAACGAAGAAGGAAGGTTAGAGGAACACATCTGTACAACATGGCAGATAATCCACTGCCAGAGGTGTCTACCATTGACTTCCTCCCACCTCCTCAATTGGAACACATACAAGCTGATGGGAAAGTTAAGGCTTCGGTCACACTTGAGTTAGATGACCGTTCAGGGATTCCGTCCCCCATTCTGCTTGAAAAATGCAGAGAAAATTATTATGGAAGCCCCAATGCTAGTGTGAACCTAGCGTAAATGAAATAGTTGTCAGTTAAATCCAGTTGACAGCTATTTACTCAGTATAGATACCTTTACTCTGCTTATCAAATATCTGGGAATGCATTACGAGGCTTGTTTTATCCTACAACCATCATATGTATCAAGATAAAATACTGGCTGCTCTAAGGTCTTCAAGGAGAATGGAATTCCAAACAGAATTTGATATATTCTAAAAGAAAAAGGTATTGATGTGGTCTCTTAGAGTCTGATTGATCTGATCTGTCTTTAAAGGATAGCTGAGCACCCAGCTGAAAGCTTGACCTTCCATACATACTTGCACACTTGATTCGAGCTAGTATATATAATATGAACTAGGCAAACAGATATTCCTAGCATCAGCCACACAAAAACAACAGGCTTTTAGAAATTCAATTCTGAATCCTGAATAGTCTAAAGGAGATTTCCAGTATTCGGCGCAATCCATGGGGTGACCAAGGTTGTAAAAGAAAAAAAAAGCAATGGTGCTCTGTTTTCTGCCATGGGTTCCCTTTCTATTGCATGCCGGGGTCCTGAGCCTCATGTGACCATTGAAATCATTTTTTCATTTTTTTGTGACCATTTTTTTTTTTTTCCCATTGAAATCAATGGTCACTCAGCGGTCACTGAAGAGGGACCGATCACGCCATTGACACACGTCACATATCACTTGCGGCTCTAAATCCCGGACAACCCTTATAAATAGCTCACATGTGCTACCTGCCCACACGTAACCTCAGATCCTCCAATGACCTCTTACTTCGCTCTGCCCTCATCCGCTCCTCACACAACCGCCTCCAAGATTTCTCCTGTGCATCCCCCCATACTCTGGAACTCCTTAACAAGACACATAAGACTGACCCCCACAATCACAGGATTCAAGAAGGCCCTGAAGACTCACCTATTCAGGAAGGCCTACAACCTCCAATAACACTATCACCGCACTGCCATCTGTACAGTCTCCCCCTCTCCTTCTGTCTCTACCCCCCTTCCCCCATAGATTGTAAGCCCTCGTGGGCAGGGCCCTCTACCCCACTGTGCCAGTCGGTCACTGTTAGTATTATATCTACCTGTATATTCTGTGTACTGTATGTAACCCCCAAATGTAAAGCACCATGTAATTAATGGTACTGTATAAATAAACAATAACAATATTAATAATGTGCTACAAATATATAAGATCAGATACTACTCGGTTTGTTGGGATAATACTGGGTTTGTGGGGCTGTCTCTAGTGTAATAAGTCCATATACCTGGATAACCTCTTCAATTGCACAAGTGTTTTTGGAATAAGATATGGAAAAGACCTGCTTAGGATTTAGCTGATATTTTTGAAATGACTTGGCATGCTGCTCCAAAATATAATATGACCACTTATCGAAAATTATTCAGTACAGTGTAGTCCTGATATTTTAGCTGATGCTTGTACATTGATGATTCCATCCCTTCATGACTTTATGTGTAATTGGTTTTGAAGTATAATAAAATGTTTTATTTTTTTATGTGATGTTTAGTCGTTCTTTCCAATCACTAGAATGGTATGAGATTATACTAGGTCACAACACAATATTCTTCTTGAAACACAGTTTTATCTAAGTTACAGAGCGCAGCAGACCGGTATTATTTTCTAGGACAAGTAAAGTAAACACCACATACCCTGTTCAGTAGCCTCTTAGCTAGGGTTGAGCCAATCTTGAGATTTCAGGACCGATTTTAAAATCCGATTTCCGATCATTTTCCAGCCAATCCTGATCATGAAATTTGCTTGATCGCTGATCAGCATCCGATCTTTCCTGATCCCAATTGCTCAACCTTAGTTGTATATTATATATACAATAGCATTGAGCCGATCTTGAGATTTCAAAATCCGATCTTTCCCGATCCCGATCGCTCAACCCTAGTCAATGCTTCTCTATGGGAAAAGTCACTTTTAGGGTTGAACTGATCTTGAAATAACCTCTGACCTCGATCCCACTGGAAAAGATCGGGATCGGAATTCCGATCGCGATCGTGAAATTTACTCGATCGCTAATTGGAATCCGATCTTTCCCGATCCCGAATGCTCAACCCTACTCTTGGCCATACCTCCCAACTGTCCCAGATTCCTCAGCACATTCCCCGATTCAAGGTCCTGTCCCGCAGTCCCGGTCAGTGGGAGGTCTGGAGGACGCAGATGAGTTGAATACACTGGCGAGTGAAGCAGGGTCTGTCACAGCTCAGCTCCTACTTCACCGCTGTGCTTCTGGAGAGGTAGGTGCAATGTGATGATGTCACTTACATCGCGCCTACAAGTCCGTGAGTGAGACTGCAGAGAGAGCTGTGGGGGTGAGTATAACTGTTTAAATTTTGGCCTGTTTTTATCCTTGCCACACAAGTTACAACATAAAAACCCCAGGGATAGTGTGGTTACATACTACACTAGTATAATATGAATCTATACAATTGAGTTTTTTCTACATATGAGCTGATCATTGGCTTGTATTTTTCCTTGCCAAACAATACTTACAAGTTACAACACTAGGGCCATGTTAACATATGCGTCAGTTGCCCATCTGGGGCAGATCCGTCTGAAATCACTACACGAAAAAGTCAATAAAGTCATTATAGCCAAAAGGGTCCCTTGAACTCTGTTTATGTTGGCTACTTAAGCAGTTCATTTTTGAATTCTTTTGGTCCTTTTTGTGAATGTAGCCTAAAACAATAGCCTATTTGGAACCACAAGCCATTATGAGTTGTGGGAAGGTGACAGGCAGAGTGCCGGAGTTCTGCTATATCAGCCCCAGATTTCTGACTTATGTGTGGTCCAGATTTCAGCCCCAGTTGTTGGTCCTGAGGCTTATTACCGGCCCATAAAAGGTTGCAGAGTCTGCACTTCAGGGCAATTCCTGGACGGAGAGGAAGTGCCTGGGTCTGTCCTGACACTGAGAGTCTTCTGATACAGTACCGTATTTTTTTTATTTGATTTGTGTGGCTGGTAGTAAACCATACATACAGTTAGTATTTTCAGTTTAGTAAGCGCTCAAACGAGCAGGAGTTTCTTCGACGTTATTTTGCCTGAAGTTAAGGCTGTATTTTATTTTGCTCACTTTTGTACCTGACCTGAAAGTTTATTTATTTTGCTGTTTTTCTTAAATAAACCGCTTTGCTGCAGGATTTGTCTGACTGGTTGGGTCCACACTACTGCTTCTACCAAGTTGCCTTCCCCACACAGTCTACCCATTGCCATATCTCTTGCTGTCACCAGCACGCTAATAAGTCTCTGCATAAAGATCTAGAAAAGTGCTATAGGAGCTCTCAGAGTATCATACACAACATTTAAGGGCAATTTGCACTTCTGTGTCAGTACGAAGTGGTTCGGACCCAAATTGGATTTTAGGTCCAAATTGACTGACTCTGAAATTAAACAAGTCTTGAAAGTTTTGCACATCTCTATTACCCGTGTGCATATTATGTTATATTTTATGGGCAGGCCAGGTCTGATTTTAGGCATGTATGTATATATGAAAGGGCAGCCCACATGAAATTTTTGCCCCATGTAAAGAAAAGCTTACAATCACTACTTCCCTGTATATCCTACTTTAAAACAACTATACAATATACAGGTTGTATTTGCAGAAGCAGAGATAGAATTAGATCGTATGATGTGGATATATTTTTATTGCCAGGCTTCAGTTTATTATGACACATTTGCTGCTTACTGTTCTCTCTGCTTAGCAGGTGGTATATGTGATGTGTCTACAGTTTGCTTTTCTCCTCTATGATAAAGCACACAGACAGCATGAAGTATGTGGATATAACTGTACTCCTTATGCGGCTGATGCTGAATAAGGATTTTCAGTTTATGAAATTTCATATTGATGTTTTTTTGCATACCCAGGCTGCGCATTCCGGCTTTTCCGAATATTTTTGTCAGGCATTGTGTCGTTAACAGCATGGCTCATAAGCAACAAACATCTAAAATAGAAAATGCAGAAGATCCCAGGTGCGTGGATAGGAATGTAAATCATTTTTTTTTTCTTTTGAATGCCTCTTTTAGGTAATTTGGTTGTTACACAATATCTTCTAAAGTAAAGACCCAGAGGTGTAGCCATAGTGGGGGCATGAGGGAACCGAAAGGTTAGGCTGCTACATAAGGACACACCAGTATTATAAATAGCTCAAGGAGAAGGCTTTCCTAACCTCACTGGATAAGCTCAAATCTCATATATGGCCCTAAATATATGACTCCTGTACATGTGTATTAGTCCTAATTATTATTTTTTTTATGTAGATTGTGAGCCCCATATAGTAAGTCTTTGTAGAATGGGAGGAAATCCATGCAAACACGGGGAGAACATACAAACTCCTTGCAGATATTGTTCCTGGCAGGATTTGAACCCAGGGATCCAGTGCTGCAAGGCTGCAGTGCTAACCACTGAGCCACCATGTTGCCCCCATTAGTCCTAAAATTTAAGGGGATCTCCATAATGTAATATTTATGATATTTTATATAACATTTTGACATGTTTTCTACAGTATACATACTGCAGCAGGAGGATCAGCTTACTAATATAGATGCCTTCTGTTATTGCCTAGGCTTCCAATGTGCCGACTCTACATCATGTTACGTACCCAGCTCTACTGCTATTGCTTGTACTTGGAGTAGAGCCAGGTTGGTCACATGATCAAGATTTAGAGGATCAGCAGAGGAGGCTGAAACAGAAGACTGCCAGAAGATGAAGACTGATATTGGTGCACCATCTGACCCCTATCATGGGGGGTCTAAATGCTGAGACACCCACTGATAATGGGAATAGGATTATTTTAGCCCTGTTGTGTATGAAGTGATGGCTGTAGAATGCGTGCCCCATACTATCCACTTCAATGGGAGGACTAAAAATAATCAAAGTTCAACACATGACTATTTCTGGTGCTCCTATTGAAGTGAATGTGACTTTGGGGATCAGAAGTCGCACCCCTACTGATCAGTAATTATCCTATGGATTATTTGTCCCCTCTATATAGGGGATAATTAATTTTCCTAGCATGACCCCTTTAAATAGGGAGATCCTATATATGTGCAGTACTGAATGTATAAAATCAGAAGACTCCTTCAGTGTTACTCTACCTCATAATATGTTGTAGTTATTAAATAAGATTTAGAAGCTTGAAAAAGTCTTATATCTATTTCTGACTCTTCTAATATTCTGCTATTATAAAGATATCAATTAAGCATCTCCCACACAAAATAAGGCAAATATTCTGGTTTATGAAATTGAAAAGAAAAATAATATAAATGATTAAGAATCCGTCACGGTTAATTATTTCAGATCCACTGGATTAAGGCCCATGGCCCACAGCTTGTCAGCATGAGGTGGTCATTGCTCATGTTTTTGCCAAAAACAACAAACTGTTCCTACTTTGCAATTACATACGTTCAGCAAATGTTACATGCTGTGATTTTATTCATTTTTGTACCATGTAGTGTAATATCAAACTAACGGTAAAATATTCCAGAAAGGATTGAAATAAGCGATATATTCTATAGTATATTGTCCCTGCTCATATATTTAGGGAGACCACATCTAAAGCATGAAATAAACAAGGAAAAGAATCTAAAAAAGGTTTGCAATGTCCGATCTTCTAAATTCTGAAGAATTCAAATTACAAAGGACCTTATAAACTGTCTTATGGCAGATACCAGTCTTGTGCAATCCCTTTCTATGGTCTACCGCTCAATGGTAGCTTTCCATTTAGAGTATTGTCACAGATAAGGACATTAAATGGTTTGGTCCATGCCTACTCATTAGAAGGGTCTCTTGACAATAAGCTGATAAAAGATTGTTCCCCTGTTGGTATCCCACCTGTAATGTAGTGGGAAGCTTGACAGTAGATATTCTATTTCTCTGTACTGCCACCACAGGAGAAATTAAGTATTACACGTCTTATTCAGATCAATGAAAGGTTAGGTCCTCCAGGTAGCAGACATTCTTAACCTGCTCACCACTCTGCCAAAGAAATAAAAATCCTGAACAGAAGACTACCCTATTTTGGAACAGTATTCTATGAATGCAAAAAGGGCCCTCACATTGTACTTAAGGGCCTCTCTACAGCACCTATGCTTTTCTAATTTATAGAAGAGATACATAATTGGTTGAAATGACATTCTCAATTCATTCCTGGACATTACTGACATCTCCCTTATGCTTGGTTCACATCTGCATTGGTATTCCATCCGGAGGAGTCTACATGGGGACTCCCCAAATGGAATACCAAACACAATTGCAAGCGGTGTGCAGTAAAAGCACACGGACCCCATAGACTATAATGGGATCTGTGTGATTGCCGGGCGCTGCCCGCACGAATCATGCGGGAAGGAAATTAGTTTGTGAACTACTCCCTGCGGAGATCTGGCGGAAAGCACACGGACCCCATTAGAGTCTATGCGGTCCGTGTGCTTTCACTGTCACACCGCTTGCCGTTGCATTCAGTATTCCATTCGTGAGGTCCTCATGCGGACTCCCCCAGACGGAATACCAACGCAAAAGTGATCGAGGTCTTATAGTCCCTCCACTCTCTGACATTACCAGAGACACTTCAATCACACCCAGGGGGCGTGATTTGTAATAGAACAGTGTGACTAGACTGAAGCTGCACCTGCCCATGTGTCTACATAGGTTAATTTGCATATGGCTTGGAAAACATTTATAACTTGTCTTTACTGCAAGCCGAAGATCACAGAAGGGTAGCAATGGAAAGGGAATTGCCTATTCTGCTAATGTCGGGCCAGTTTATGATGAAAAAAAAAAAAAAAAAAACATCTTTACGTAAAGACTCAAATTTCATAGATACACATAGGATATAACTTGGTGATACAATATCATGAAGCAGTATTGTCCAGAAAAGCTATTCATCCCAGGACACACATTCTGCAAATGCTCAACCAAGCCTGAATAAACAGACACTAACAAGTATGTTTTAGAGCATGGAAGGAACCGAGTAAACATACAAATATAGGCAGAAGATAAAAGATCCTTGCAAAGGTTATATTAGAAATACCAATCTTACAAGGAGGCAATGCTGACCACTGAGCCACAATGTGGTCTATGGTTTAGTTCATTGTAATTTGCCAGCAATAGTTTTTACCTTGCACATAACTATTTAGTAACCATCCCTGTAGCTGTGAACAGGGCTACCTGTGTCTTCTGCTAAATATACATTAAATATGTTGATATTTTTAGTTGTTTTTATGTTGGTATTAATACACATTAAAAGTACACATACAGAACCCTTATTGTTTAGTCGAAGATTTAATTGAAGTATTTCTGTAGAGCCGAGCAGAATGGCGCTCGGTATTTTAAAAGCACTCTGTTTCTTTTCTGGCCTACAGAAACTTCCATTGAGAATCTCAAAGATTTTCCACTCAAATAAACAGAGTATACAACAAGGAGAATAATACACGCACAGTGATCCATTAAGCGGAATATTACAAAAACAAAATACAGAAAAATTGATGCAACCTTTCCAGGAAAAAGTTTTCATTAATGCACCGTGATGAATAATCTCTGGATGGCGTGCAGTGTTATAAGGAATAATATGGCGAAACAACAAAAAAACAACTAAGTAATGGAAGTAATAACAGGACAAAACAAATGAGCAAAATAAAAGCAACATTTATGGAAATATATTCTATGAAAACGGAAAGTAGTGCAGAATCAGGCAGGATCCCCTCCAGAAAAATGGAAAATCATTTGTTCATCTCTGAGTCAATGGATAGAAAATTATAGTAATTGGTTTAAGAGGTTCAAGGCCATTTACCCTGGTTCGTGAAGAAAGAAGTTTTCAGATTTTTTATGCACTTTTGAAAACTGTTGAAATGTCCTTGTTTAGTTAGCCACTTTTTTTTTTTTTTAAATGTAGATTGTGAGCCCCACATAGAGCTCACAATGTATATTTTTTTCCCCTATCAGTATGTCTTTTTGGAATATGGGATGTAAATCCACACAAACATGGGGAGAACATACAAACTCCTTGCAGATGGTTTTGGCGGGATTTGAACACCAGGACTCCAGTGAGCCTCCGTTTGGCCCCCGTCAAATGATTTTTGTCTTGGATATATACTGTGTATATATATATATATATATATATATATATATATATATATATATATATATATATATATACACAGTACACACCAGAAGTTTGGACACACCTTCTCATTCAAAGAGTTTTTGGTATTTTCAAGACTATGTAAATTGTAGATTCACACTGAAGGCATCAGAACTATGAATTAACACATGTGGAATTATATACTTAACAAAAAAAGTGTGAAACAACTGAAAATCTGTCTTATATTCTAGGTTTTTCAAAGTAGCCACCTTTTGCTTTGTTTACTGTTTTGCACACTCTTGGCATTCTCTTGATGAGCTTCAAGAGGTAGTCACCGGAAATGATCTTCCAACAGTCTTGAAGGAGTTTCCAGAGATGCTTAGCACTTGTTGGCCCTTTTTCATTCACTCTGCGGTCCAGCTCACCCCAAACCATCTCAATTGGGTTCAGGCCTAGTGACTGTGGAGGACAGGTTATCTGGCGTAGCACCCCATCGCTCTTCTTCTTGGTCAAATAACCCTTACACAGCCTGGAGGTGTTTGGGGTCATTGTCCTGTTGAAAAATAAATGATGGTCCAACTAAACGCAAACCGGATGGAATAGCATGCCGCTGCAAGATGCTGTGGTAGCCATGCTGGTTCAGTATGCCTTCAATTTTGAATAAATCCCCAACAGTGTCACCAGCAAAGCACCATCACACCTCCTTCTCCATGCTTCACGGTGGGAACCAAGCATGTAGAGTTCGTCCGTTCACCTTTTCTGCGTCACACAAAGACACGGTGGTTGGAACCAAAGATCTCAAATTTGGACTCCTCAGACCAAAGCACAGATTTCCACTGGTGTAATGTCCATTTCTTGTGTTCTTTAGCCCTTTTCTGCTTGTTACCTGTCCTTAGCAGTGGTTTTCTAGCAGCTATTTTACCATGAAGGCCTGCTGCACAAAGTCTCATCTTAGCAGTTGTTGTAGAAATGTGTCTGCTGCTAGAACTCTGTGTGGCATTGACCTGGTCTCTAATCTGAGCTGCTGTTAACCTGTGATTTCTGAGGCTGGTGACTCTGCTGAACTTATCCTCCGCAGCAGAGGTGCTCTTGGTTTTCCTTTCCTGGGGCGGTCCTCATGTGAGCCAGTTTCCTTCTAGCAGTTGATGGTTTTTGCAACTGCACTTGGGGACACTTTCAAAGTTTTCCCAATTTTTCGGACTGGCAGACCTTCATTTCTTAAAGTAATGATGACCACTCGTTTTTCTTTACTTAGCTGCTTTTTTCTTGCCATAATACAAATTCTAACAGTCTATTCAGTAGGACTAGCAGCTGTGTATCCACCTGACTTCTGCACAACACAAATGATGGTCCCAACCCCATTTATAAGGCAAGAAATCACACTTATTAAACCTGACAGGGCACACCTCTGAAGTGAAAACCATTTCAGGTGACTACCTCTTGAAGCTCATCAAGAGAATGCCAAGAGTGTGCAAAGTAGGAATCAAAGCAAAAGGTGGCTACTTTGAAGAACCTAGAATATAAGACATATTTTCAGTTGTTTCACACTTTTTTGTTAAGTATATAATTCCACATGTGTTAGTTCATAGTTTTGATGCCTTCAGTGTGAATCTACAATTTTCATAGTCATGAAAACACAGAAAACTCTTTGAATGAGAAGGTGTGTCCAAACTTTTGGTCTGTACTATATATATATATATATATATATATAGTACTGGTTTCGCTGTGGAGACCACAAAACGCCCACAGGTGGACACGGTCTTCCGGGTTTCCATCTCCTGTCGGCAGAAGACGGAAACCTCAAAACAGAGACCGGGACGCTGGTGTGAACCCGCCCTTATATGTTTTCTGAACTATGTGTCATCTTGATCCTCATTTCTCATATATTCCCCCTACCAACCCTTTATAACCCCTTCCCTACCACCCCCAATGCCTCTGTGTAACCTTCCTTCTCAGACTGTGGGAAATGCATTTTTATGATCTGCTTCTTCTGCTATCAATAAAAGGAGTTTGAACAAAGAAGAAAACCATTAGGCTTATAAAATGTCTTTTATTCACTGTAAATGAGAGCGATGTAAAACCTGTGCCAAGACTGTCAGTTGTTCATGCTAGTGTTATGATTTCATGTACTGAATGGAACACTTTGGGATGTATAATAAACTGCTTAGATGATGATATTTAGGGACTCCTAAATAAAGCTGCGAATAACCCAAGCAGAAGGGATTTTTTTGTTATTATCATTTACATAGGGCCAATTTGTTAAGACATAACATACAACCACAGAATGTTTATTCAGTTGCATCACTCCCTGCTGCTTCACTGGAGCATAAAATCTAATCTCAGCAACACAGTCGCCTGGGCACACACGCAAACTATTCCACATTCGTATTCTTCAGCACGCTGCTGCAGCATTACAAGTGCTCCTGAGAGTAAATGAGGCTGGCACTAAGGGGAACGCATTTGGGCACTTCGGACTACTAGAGTCCACTCCTGCTTGAGTTAAGACGATACTTGGCAGGAGAAAGGTTAGTCAGGGTACATTATACCGTACAGAAACACAGATGCAATTTTAAGGTTGTTTTTATCATCTTAAAACTTTTTCTTAAACAAAAATGACTTAATGGATTAGCTAGTCATCAATTATATCAAAGTATAATATGATATTGGAACATTACATATGTATGTGGAATCTGATTGGTCACTAATTGTTACAATTTGTGTCCATGTTATTCTAAATTTCTAATAGAGGTGATTCGAATACTAGATTCGAATAACTCACTCCATAGGAATGCATGGGAGCAGCTGGTGCCGTCGGCCGTCGGTTAACCCCTTTCGGTGCGGCCGCTCCCATGCATTCCTATGGGAGCGGAGGTATTCAAAACTATTCAAATCTAGTATTCGAATAATCTCTAGTTTCTAAATAAAGTCTAGTGTATATAATATGTCATGGTAAAAAGCGGTGACCTGTAGAAACCAGAGTACACAATAGACTATACCTTACCTTTATTTTAATTTTTTAATGTAAATTGTGAGCCCCATATAGAACTTACAATGTACATTTTTTTCCTATC
This sequence comes from Leptodactylus fuscus, assembly GCF_031893055.1. Lineage (NCBI taxonomy): Eukaryota > Metazoa > Chordata > Amphibia > Anura > Leptodactylidae > Leptodactylus > Leptodactylus fuscus. Next base: position 59,773,007 of record NC_134265.1, read on the forward strand.
AGTATGTTTTTGTAGTATGGGCGGAAACACACAAACATGGGGAGAACATACAAATTCCTTGCAAATATTGTTCCTCGTGGGATTCAAACCCAGGACTCTAGCACTGCAAGGCTTCAGTGCTAACCACTGAGCCACCATGTTACCACACTTTACCTTTAATTTTGTTAAGGACTACAACTTAAAATTAAACAAATTCAGCACTGTATTGCCAAATGCTATCAAACCCCTTGACAGGCTGCGATCCACAACATAGCCACTAGGTGGCCACACACATGTACAGTATACAGTATAGCATAGCCATCTTGTGACAATACCGTGTAAAATGTATTATAAACATGAATACTTTACATTCATCTATTGTGTATTAATTGTATTTCTTTATTACAGTATATCTCTTAAGAAAAAGGGTTACAGAGAGTTTTATCAACCTCAAGGATCCCACAAGTAGAAAAGATTCATGCACAGTTTTGTTTTATACACCTTTAATGGGAAGTAGCGAGAGTCTTACAGTCTTACAGTAAATCTATTCTTCCTTTGTTACAATAAACAAAGCTCTGGCAATCCTTTTAAAAGACTCCCTCACCTATTGTTTGTCACTTTCTTTCCACCTCTGAAGGTTTTATGACTTGAGGTTGGGAAATTAACACATTTTCAGTTTATCTAAAGGTGTAAAATAAACGTCCTGGAAGCCAAAGGTGGCGGATAATAGTGTCATCATGTTACCTATAGCAGTTACTGGATATATCACTGTACATGCACCCCAATAATAGGACACAGAAAAAAATATGGAAGTATGCCTGCGTGTTCACAAAGTGTAATGTAGATGGGAGGAATAAGTGATGTTGCTATCTAGTTCTTTAATAAAAAAAAAAATAACCTATTGTTTAAGAATCAAGTTTTAAATTAATTATATTCTTGAATCATTTGGTTATGTTTATTTTCTTTTTTCATGTTCTGTTCTAAATAATAAAAAAAATCTAAGTCTCCGCACTGGCCACTAGGTCTAATACCATGCTGACATTTCAGTTTCTGAACACCTTATACTATACTGTTCACTTCTTATTATCATCATGGGCAGCATTACAGTATAAAACTAAATTTACATCTGCATCGGGGTCTCCAAAAGTGGATACTGGGTAGAAACTGGGTGGACCCCATTATCTATAATCTATGGGGTCCATGGGTAACCGCTTTTTAAGTGGACAGATTCTCCGTCTATGGGTCCCCATGCAGACCAGAATGAAGGAGACCTGAACGCCAGTGTGAACCTAGCAGAAGATAACATCTCTATTATAGGATCCACCACTCAAGTCACAGAATGAACAATGGGGAGTGTTCTTGGTGCAAAAATGACTGCGCGCCATATTAACATCCATCTACACTAAAAAACTGGCATAAATGGTTTAGTCAATTCCCTCCATGGTGTCCATTTGTCTGCAATGGATCTGCAAAGCAAATCACTAAATGTTGTTACAATGTGCTTAGTCAAAATGGCTGCCCCCATAAATAAGTACAGGAAAAAGAAATAGAACATCTGTAACCAGAAAATGAAAACAGATGATAAAAATAAAACATGTTTCACTATTTGATTTTAATGGGGTTGTCCAGATTCTGAAGCTTAGTGATACTAATGACTAGTCCACAGGATAGGTGGTCAGTATCAGATCGGTCAGGGTCTGACACCTGAACCCTGAACTGTTCAGCCGATGCAACCGTCGGAAGCAACATAAAAGTATATGGTCGGAAGCACCTGCTTATATTTAAAGAAGACCTTTCATGGGTTGGGGCACAGGCAGTTTTATACACTGCTGGAAAGCCGACAGTGCGTTGAATTCATCGCACTGTCTGCTTTCCCGATCTGTGCCCCTGGTAAAGAGCTATCCGTGCTGGTACTGTAGCTCTTCACAGTCAGAAGGGCATTCCTCACAGTCAGTCAGGAATGTCCTTCTCCACAGCAGCGCCAATAATGCTGTACTATGAGAGTGAGGAGGAACGCCCCCTCCCCTCCTGATAATACTCGTCTATGGACGAGCACTGTGAGCAGAGGGAGGGGGCGTTCCTCCCCGTTCACAGGTGTACAGTGCAATAGGCGCTGCTGTGAAGAAGGACGTTCCTGACAGACTGTGAGGAACGCCCTTCTGACTGTGAAGAGCCACGGTATCGGCACCGATAACTCTTCACCTTGGGCACAGATCATGAAAGCAGACAGTGCGCTGAATTCGACGCACTGTCGGCTTTCCAGCAGTATATAGAACTTCCTGTGCCCAAACCCATGAAAGGTAAATAGGAGTGGGGCTGCAGTTCCAGGTGCCACCACTACACTGTACAGAGCTCCTGCACCCAGCACTGTAGCCCTGACCTTTTTACTTGATTAGGAGCAGAGCTTCTTCCAGCCTTGTACTCAATATGTGGCTTCCATCTGCTCCATCAGCTGATCAATTCAGAGTTCGGGTGTTGGACATCTGCATACATGGTGGATGCAAAGTGGATTTGTACATGGGAAATACAATAGCACCAACATGGAGGGGATTTTATACATCTTTATGCTGTAAAAAAAAATATATGAAAACTGAATTGCAGAAATACGTCATTTACTTCTGCAAATTTTCACCATAAACTTCATCCTCACTAATACAAAGGGTAAAATCCATGGCAATTCTACAGCAAAAAGAAACACAACAGAATCTGCATGTAACAAAAAAGTATGGCAGGGAATCTGTGTGGACTGACAGTCTGGATTACAGGACGCTAGAATTATCTGTTCCCCTGCAGTTTTTCTTAAAATCTTGGAATACCCCTTTAAGCACATAGGAAATTTAGGCACTGTAATGGGGCGTTGTAAGGGAATTGATTTAGTGCATAATGCATTGCTTAATTGTATATCCATACATCTCCACTTAGATTTCTTAATAGAAAGTGAAGTAGTGCAGAACCTTTAGATTGTATGTACTAATGAGAAGGAACTTTTTCCGTTTCTATCATTATTTGAAGAGGTTTTGTGAAGATCTGATTAATTGATGTTATCTTCATGTATGCTGCTTTGTCTGATGGTAAACTACTGTCGAAATAAAGGATATAATTATTAATAATACTGACATAATAATAATAGTAAAACTGTAGTGATAGAAATATATAGTTATGCAAAATGTTGTCATTTTTGCAATGGATTTTCTGAAGATTGACTATGGTTACGGGGTTATTTCATATCCAGATAAGTATTTTCATTTTCCACTTCCAAATTGAACAATAAAACTTGTCATGATTATTGATGACTATTATATATCAGGTTATGTGCACAGTATCAACTGATGGTTCACAGCGTGTATGGTAATTATCATGGTATGGTAAGTATCACGGTATGTTAAGTATCATAATTAGAGATGAGCGAGTAGTACTCGATTGAGTAGGTATTCGATCGAATACTACGGTATTCGAAATACTCGTACTCGATCGAGTACCACTTGCTATTCGAAAGTAAAAGTTTGATGCAGAACCAGCATTGATTGGCCGAATGCTATACAGTCGGCCAATCAACGTTGGTTCTTCTCCTACCTTTAGAAGTCTTCTCCGTGCAGCTTCCCCGCGGCGTCTTCCAGCTCTGACTTCACTCTGCCAGGCATCAGGCCTGGGCAGAGCCGACTGTGCATGTCCGCTTGTAGCGCGGGCATGCGCAGTCGACTCTGCCCAGGCCCGATGCCTGGCAGAGTGAATTCAGAGCCGGAAGATGCCGCGGGGACACTGCAAGGAGAAGACTTCTCGGAGGATCCAACCTGACCCTCACTCGTGGACTTGGTAAGTATAATTTGATTGAATGTTGCCTACCCCTGAAACGAGCATTTTCCCCCCATAGACTATAATAGGGTTCAATATTCGATTCGAGTAGTCGAATATTGAGGGGCTACTCGAAACAAATATCGAACCTCGAACATTTTACTGTTTGCTCATCTCTAATCACAATGTGATATCTCTCTAGCACTTAGATTAAGTTTCCAAGAATACCTTTGGCCAGGGACAGTTGGTTAATGTAAAACATCCATGTGAAACCATCTATAACAATTATTGTCTTGTAAAATCTCTCAGGTTCAGTATTTTTGCTATGAAGAATACATTTCTAATACAACCAATGGATGACAAAAGTCACAGTGGAGCCCTTGCCTTATTGGCATGGAATATGTATGTCGCAGTAATAAATATGCAATACCTATTGTCCACACTTAACTGAGTTTGATTATCTCTCTCAAAAAAAAAACTATTTGACGCAATCTCACAACATGCTAAAAAGGCCTTGATAGGTAGTAATTCACACTTCTCACTGGGTGGTCACACATATAGGATTGTTAGTTTATCACATTGTGATAACTTATCATTGCAGCATCCCCATGGACACTGCTAAATTGATACGTAAATAGCTATATGTGTAGCCTGTGTATGGTCCCATTTAATGCACTGATCTACAGTGGATGCAGAAAAATTGCGCAATTGATAGCTTCCATTCAGCAAGTTCTGGACAGTGAGAGGAGACCAAGAGTCTTATGTGGGGTTGAGCCGATCTTGAGATTTCAGGATCGATTTTAAAATTTGATTTACCGGTCAATTTCCAGCCGATCCCAATCACGATTGTAAAATTTGCCGATTTTTTCCGATCCCGATCGCTCAACCCTAGTCTTATGTCATCTTCCAAAGAGCAAGTTCATTGTGTGAGCTAAGCTGTGGCTGAGAACTACTGCAACTGTGCTACAGCCCTGAGACATAAATGGAAACTTCGGCCGAAACGGAAGTCTTAAAGTTAACCAAGTGCCTGATTGTAGAGTTTAAGAATAAGTGAAAAAGAGATTGGCACTAATTGAGAGATAGGGAGAGAGATAGACTATAGCTTAGACTGCTGGAACTACAATCCATACAGTTCATCCCTTGCCTACAGTGAACGTCTGTTGTAAGATCTATACCTTCATTAATGTGAATGCTGTTGGCTGACCTACTGCATCGAATATTCAGTAAAGTTATATGTTATCTGTTCCTTGCAACTGAAGTCTCCTGAGTTTTTATTCCTTCAAAAACTCAAGGCCACTTCAACCACCATCTGGCTTAGGGCGGCTGAAGACTGTTAAGACGTGCCCTGTGGGAAGATCCCCACTATTAACAAGTCCATTTCAGGTCCACTCAACTCCGCACTAGCCCAGGAAAAGAGCTGGAGGAATTGGATAAGTCCACATGCCACTGTGACAAGTGTTGTTTCTACTGCCACTACATCTAGTCTCCAGGTTCCCTCCAAAGGATTGATTTATTAAGGATAATGTTTTTCTTGCCTATCTGGAGTTTGTGCCTAATTTATGAGGACGTTGTACTCCTTGTCATAAGTTTGGCATAACGTCCAGTTGTATGTGCACCTAAACACATACAACTATCAATTATCACGGTATGGTAAGTATCATGGTATGGTAAGTATCACGGTAAGGTAAGTATCAGGGGATATTAAGTATCACAATGTGATATCTCTCTAGCACATAGATTAAGTTTCCAAGAATACCTTTGGCCATGGACAGTTGGTTAATGTAAAACATCCATGTGAAACCATCTATAACAACTATTGTTTTGTAAAATCTCTTTATCAAATCTCTATATCAAATCCTTGCAGGCATAGATTTCTGTAGATTCCTGTGTAAACCAGGCAGAAACCCGGCAGAACCTATCAAAGTCTATGGGGTTCGTGAGTTTTCATGGGCACCATTTTTTAAGCGGATTAGGTTTCCATTCATGGGGTCTCCAAGTGGAATGGAAACCCAAATGCAGGTAGCGAAAATCAGTCTCACTTCTTCTTTCATTTACAGTCTTTGCAAAAAGAGTGAGCCGAAAGAAATAAACTCCTTTCTAATAATAAAAATATAATGCTGAATTATAAGTCCTTAGAAATTAAAGATTCAGAACTACTTAAGGAGAAATTGGGACAAATAATCCTTTATTTTGCCCACAAAAATACTTGTGCTTGTATCACAATCCTACAAAAGCCAGTAAATTCTCCAAAGAAAATAATCAGCGAAACAGAAAATGCGCACAAATCAATATCAAATGAATACATGTTAGTAGGGTAAATGACCCCAGATGAAGAACATAATAATGGCCAGGCTGGTAAATGTAAGTCATGCTGTTCTGAAAAACAAGGCTAGTTGTATTATGAATGTAGTTACATTGTATGTGGAAATGAGGCCATGGCATTCCTCACATGGTTACTCCCCTGCCTCATTTCCTCAAGCCATCGAAGAACCAGTCCTCGAAAGGTAACCAAGAAAAACATTGTTTTGATGTATCTTTCGCTATAAATGAGCTGACCTACAAAGCGGTCCATGTATCTAGCGAACACACCCATGTACTAATTAAGAACGCCGCTCTTTTTACAAAATTCAATTTCTCCTTTAATTCAATCATCCACCAGCTTCGGCTCTTTATACCAGGAGGTATTACAAATTAGGTGAATTCTTAATAAACCTTTTACTTTCTTAATAATTGGCTGCAAGAATGAACGTGTTCACTGGAAAGCCGTCTAATTATTCAGCTGGAAACTACAGTCAGTATTCCGCCGGGATAGAAAAGCATAAAAAAATGTTATTCAATTGCTTTGAAGTAATAGTGTAAAAAAATAAAAAAATTCACCACAAACATAAACTATGATATATTACCGGGTTCTCATATGGGAAAACATAACTGCACTCTGCAAATCTCGTATCACAAGGCAGATAAAGGGGGTGAACTCAAAGGTACTTTCCCCTCCAGGGAAATAAAAAAAAAAATTGAATAATTGTTATGCAGCGTTAAATTGCAGAAATCAAGTAATTTATGAATTTATAATGTGAATTGGATAACAGTGTAATGGAGCAATAGCGCGTTCCCTTAGCGCATCTACTAAACTGATTGCATTGCCTGGTAAACTATGTGAGTCGCTCGGTTTAATCAGGACCAAAGTCACATTTAGTACAGAGCAAATGTTGGATATGTACGAGTAAGGATGTTTACCGAGGGTCTGACACACAGTACAAGATTCATATTTAAGAAGTAAACTCAGAAAGTCATTACTTTTTCTGATAGTGTATGCACTGAGGCTGTAGAAGAGCTCATAGTCAATGACAGAGTAGCGCCATTTATAGCATAGCAACATTGCATTATAGAAACAGTGTCAGCAGGGAAATAGATTGGGATTTCATGTTCAGAGTGGATTCTGCAACTTTAATATTAACCTTATTATAGGATACAGCCATTGATAACAGATTGTGGGGATGCGACTCTTGGCAACCAACCAATGGACCATTTAAGGTGACTGTGGCACTTAGGCAAGCGACCGCATTGTTAGCAGGCACAGTGCCTATATACTTAAATGAGACACAGACAACACAAAATGTGGGACATTGTACCTAGTAAACAGTGAAAAGTGCTCACATGAGTATAAATCCATTCATGCTTCACTCAAGTGCAAGGGAGTGTGCAAGAGCCTCAGCTTTTCAGACCTGGATAGAGAATTCTCGAAAGCTCGGACACACACCATTACACTTGACCCTCAGTATAATGTCCCCAATGATGCACTATGGCAGGTTTGAATAGTTAAATAGTCTTAGGGCTAGTACACATGGAGTTTTTTGGATTTAGACTCGGAATCTGCCTCAAAATCCACTGCCAATAATCGCTCCCATTGACTTCAATGGGAGCTGCTCACTTCTATTTTTCCGCTAACTAGTAAAGAAAAAAATAAGAGAGATGCCCTATCTTGTTGCAGATTCCACAGCTGACTCAGCAACAGCGTCGACAGCGCAAGGCTTCCTCCCAATTAGGCCCATTCAATTGGGCCTAATCCAAAGCGGAATGTCGCAACGAGATGCAGGTATCCGTGTGGTTTCTTAGCTAACTGCTTTGTGTACAGGTTTCCTTTCAGGGGATCCTCAAGCGGACTCCCCAAACAGAATACCGAATGCAGATGTGAACCAGGCCTAAGTGTTTACTTATGACCTTTGTATCATCATTTTCTAAAAGTATGGACCTTTGGAAGTAAGGATTCTCCTTAAAGAGGACCTGACACCAAGTGCAAAACACTAAATACCATACATTATATGTCCACATGTTCAAAAGATATGGCTACTGTAAGAAAATGACAGGAAAAGTCCTGGAAGGACGGTATATCTCCCCCAGAGTCCTCTCTTATGTGTGGTGAGTGAGGGCTTCATATAGCTGTAACAAGGCCTCATCTGTTCTCATCCTACTGCAGGAAGGAGTTTGTGCACATCTGGGAGCAGCTAGGCCTAATTACAGGCCTATAAAGCCTCTCAAGACTTCAGTCCTGGGCAGTTCCTGGGGGAGAGTGGTGGAGCCAGGTCCTGGCCATCCAAACTGATATGTGGTGAGACCAGTGGGTGCTCCACAGCTTCTGTTTTGTTGACTCTTGTCCGTGGGCTGAAGCAAGCCACACGTATAGGTAGAGTGCCTTTGTGTAGTTAGCCGCCTAGCCGGGCAGGTATTTGTGTTTTCTATTTTGCTTGAAGTGAAGGCCTGTTTATTTTGTTTGCCTACACCTTTAAACTATTTTGTTGCAAAATAAACACACAGGGCTAAACCCTGTTGAACCTGATTTTTGGTGTCTGTCTCTGACTGTCTGGGTCCGCTGCTGCTACCGCTGAGCCTGCCTCCCCCACACTACTTAAATTGTATATGTAAATTAGTTATAATTCACTAACAGGGCGGTAACCTTTTATTTTCTCAGAGGATTATAAAAGATTACCACCCACTTGGCAAATTAGAGTTAGTTTACAGTACCATGACTACCTTGATTCCACAGTTAAAAAAAAATCACCAAACAATGATCTGCAGTAACTACCTCAAACTCTGAGACCTACAGTGAGCGCATTGATACTAAAGGGACCTGCGGTAACCACCATGTTTTTACCGTTGTTGTCTACATCCCCCGATGATCAGATGCGTAAGCAAACAATTCATTGAATAAGCCTCTGGATCTGCAAGTCCCAGTCTATCGCAAGGGAGCCGCCTGGGCCTGCAGCACTGGTGCAGAAAACACTGCACCACACCACCACTCATACAGGTAAAGCAAAGGGACGAAAAGTCCAATCCAGCACATTTCAGAGTATAGGGTCCTCTACTCTCAGACAAACCTCTCCCAGGGCCAGCAGTGGACTTTTTCCTTGAGCATTTTTTTTTTTTTTTTTTTAGAAGAAGAAGAAGTGGCATTACATGTGACATAGCCTTCATCCGTCATATTAAAATTTTGTAATATCTTTAAGTTCATTTATTTTGAAATAAACTTTTTGCTGCATCTTGTACGGCACTGCGTATACGTTCTGTATTTATACTTTGTTCGCTTTACTTTCTGGGCTAGGAATAGCTGTCAGATGTTCTCGTATGCATGTGAGTGATCCGTGATTGGTCCCCTTGGCATTCTAGAAGTTTAACGTTTAAGAAAATTAAAAAGTTTCTAAAAGACAACTTTACTGTACGTTGAGCAAAAGGTCAAATGCTTAACTTGTTTATGGCCATGTCTGAAGTCATTTTCTTTTCTATTTTTACTTCGCTGACAATTATTTTTGACATTTTATACACACATGGAAAATATATGGCTTTGTGATTTACAGAAAATGTAAATGAGCTATGGATGAAGAAAAGAACTTTAATATTCGCTCATCTATATTTCATTACCTTAAGATGGTAGAAACAATTTGTCAGAATTTAGATTTGCTGTGAGTTAAGCCTATTTTACATTTTGTGTGGAAATCTCCCACAGAACTGCCATGGTGTCCTAAATATACGGCGTGTCAGCGAAGCTCAGGACAGCAAAGGTTTGTGATTTATAAGCAATAGGCTGTCAGAAAGTTCAGGAGACGACATATGAAAACATTGAATATTTGACCAATAAGAGAACCATGAGAATTTAGTAACATACCCTGTACTGTATAAAGAGGGAAAGAATGATTCTTTCTTACCATTGTCTTTTTATTCTTTGGTACAAAGTTATTTTTTGGACTAAAATATATCTTTAAAAAATTTTTTAAGCAAATCTAAGATAGCTTAAAACAATATAACACAATATAGCATTGAAAAGAGAACTGCACATACATTGTCCTTGAAGACCTTTCACCATCTCCACCAATTCAAGCTCTTAGCATCTGTTAATAGGTGTTGCTCCACTAATTCTGGGCAGTTGGATTTGTTTCTTTATCCCTCACCATTCCTAAGCAACAAACGCAGTTAGTTTTGGTGCCTGATGTGCTCTCTAAGCTCTGTAATGTTAGTTGGGCGGTGTCAGGCAGGGGGCGTGATTCAGAGCTCCAATCAGAGGCAGCCAGTATCAGAGCTCAGAATCACAACCCTTGTCTGCTCCTGCCTGACACCGCCCTCCTGACAGTACAGAGACTAAAAAGCATATCAGGGACCAAAACTAACAGCATTGATTGCTCAGGAATGGTGGGGTTAGAGAAAAAATTCCAACTGTGCCAGAATCAGTGGAGCAGATTAAATTATGTGAGGAGCTTGGCTGGTTGGAGGTGAGGAAAGGCCCTCTTTAAGACATACGTATGAACTGAGCGGATAAAAGGTAAAAGTATTCATGGCCAGAGTTTTCGTTTTAACTCATCTGGAATTTTTGTTTTTGTTTGTCACATTTCAGGTTCCTAGAATCACTATGTGGCATGGGTAAATATATATTCTGTGAATGACTACCCAATTGGAATCACATTGGACAGTAATCCTCTTGTTTACAATTCAGTTCTGTTGTTCAATCAACCTAGACACAAGTAAGCCACTCTTTTGGCAATGGGAAAGTTGGGTTAACATCAAAATCTAAGTGTTCTGCCCTATTTACTTCCACATACAGTAAATACTTGAATTCCACACAGTCCTGTGCAATGGTTTTAGGCCAGTGTGTTGCAAAGTAAGAATGTTTTCAAAAATGTGTTAATAGTTTTTTGGGGTTTTTTTCAATTAAAATTATTATTATTTTATTTTTAAATGTAGATTGTGAGCCCCACATAGAGCTCACAATGTACATTTTCCCCTATCAGTATGTCTTTGGAATATGGGATGGAAATCCATGCAAACACATACAAACTCCTTGCAGATGGTTTTATGCCCTTGGCGGGATTTGAACACCAGGACTCCAGCGCTGTAAGGCTGCAGTGCTAACCACTGAGCCATCGTGTAGCCCCTATTTAAAAAAATTATTGAATGAACAAAAGATGTGACCGCCCTTTGGAGGAAGAGTCCTGGAAGTGATGATAAAGCCCCCGAGGAGCCCTGATGTCATCAACATCCAGTGTGTCTGGGATTACATGAAGAGAAAGAAGGAATTGAGCAAGTCTACAGTCGCAGAAGATCTGTGCTTGGCTCTCCAGGATATTTGGAACAACTGCCCTGCCAAGTTCCTTCAAAAACTGTCTGCGAGTGTGCCTAGAAATAATTGATGGAAGGCAAAGGGTCATCACACAAAATATAGTAGACGTGTCCCACCTAGACTTTTGTTTGTGGCTCTCTAGCTATTATCAGATGCATACCGTGGTGTACAGTAACTATAGGGGTACAGAAATTGTGGTGGCAACTGGAACCTGGAGTTTGATGGTCCCACAAGGTCCCACTGTCCCATAGGGAGTTCCAGTTGCGGCATTCCACTCCGGATTAGGCCCAAACGAATGGGCCTAGTCGGGAGGGAGGTGTCGTGGAATACGTCTGAAGAAAGAGCAGGTTGCTTGTTTTTTCCACTAGTGAGAACAAACCGCTCGCAGAAAAAGGAAATGGCCAACTGGCTCCCATTTATTTCAATTGGAGGCGTTTTTTTGAGCCGGATTCTGACGCAGATTCCGCATCAAAATCCGTCCCAAAAAAACCCCATGTGAACCCAACCTTAGGGAGAAAAGTCATCACCAGAGGTGGCTGACATGGGCTTACTCCCATCTACCCGTTCAAAAGACATGCATGCTCGGCTGACAGATGATTGAGCATTTTCCTGACAGCTACTGAATGTGTATGGCCACCTTCATATATATGATATTTAGCTGTTTGCGCAGGAATCGGTATCACATAACAGGCACTATTATTACTATTATTATTTCCATTATACCTGTTTAGTGGGAGAAAAGCGCAGTATTGTGAAGCGAATAAAGTGAATGTCTTTATACACACAGAGTTATTTATTTTTCTTATAATTGGCTTTCTTTCTTATATTATGAGTTGAAATTCTTAAAATGAGACTTCTCTGCAGACAAAACAAACACTTAATGATTCAGAGACAGGTCATAAATCTGCAATGTTTACACCTCCTTCTATCGCTTGCATGTTAATGCGCAAAATCTATTTAAAAGTAATAATGAAAATTCAAGGCAAAATAAAAGTAATAAAAACAAATATAGATCCCAAATAAACTACGTCAAAGGTCTCGAGGCAAGCATTTGCATTTTGATTGAGAAAACACTGGCCCTTGTATTGAGTTATACTGGAGTCTTGTTGCATTAGGGGATATATTTGTTTTTGTAAATTCCTAAGAATTTTGTGGCTGAGAACATTTACTAAGGTGAGTTAGAAGTCTACTGCCATCAAGTGGCCTCTCCCTAAGAGCTAACTAGCATAGACTGTACATGTGACTTCATGTATACTGCCTGACTATAGTCTAGGGTGGGCTTCTAACTGTTTTACTATATACTGACACCACCCGTCCATCTGCTGCTGCTTATGGAGACCCCATTTGTTATACTGTTCAGTATTGTAGGTCAATAAGGTAAAACATTGTATAACTAGTCCACTGTATAAGCAATGCTACCTGCTATTACTAGAGATGAGCGAGTACTGTTGGGATCAGCCGATCCGAACAGCACGCTCCATAGAAATGAATGGATGCACCTGGTACTTCCGCTTTGACGGCGGCCGGCCGCTTAACCCTCCGTGTGCCGGCTACGTCCATTCATTTCTATGCGAGCGTGCTGTTCGGATCGGCTGATCCCAACAGTACTCGCTCATCTCTAGCTATTACTTGTCAAATTACTTTGAATTGAATAAATTGTCACATTTGATTCTTCATGAAAAGCTTTAACTATAAATTGAATTTATATAATTCACAAACCTGCTGGTTGCTATTGGAAACAGATTAACTTGTCAACAGACACATCCCTATCACATTATTAAAACTTCTTTAATACAATGAGAATTCGTTTTTAGGTTGTATCCCTTAAAGGATAGGCCATAAACTTCTAATGGGTGGAGGGCTCAGCCCCTACACTCATCAGCTGTATGCAGCTTCTTCCGATTCTGGTACTACACAGTGTACAGAGCCAGAAGCAGGTTATATGCTATGGTTGTAGCCCTTAATGGATAGGCCATAAACATCTAATGGGTGGAGGGCTCAGCCCCCACACTGATCAGCTGTACGCAGCTTCATCCAATCCTGGTACTACACAGTGTACTGAGCCGGAAATAGGTTTTATGCTATGGTTGTAGCCCTTAAAGGATAGGCCATAACCATATAATGGGTGGAGGGCTCAGCCCCCACACTGAGCAACTGTATGCGGCTTCATCCAATTCCGGTACTACACAGTGTACAGAGCCAGAAGCAGGTTATATGCTATGGTTGTAGCCCTTAAAGGATGGGTCATAAACATCTAATGGGTGGAGGGATCAGCCCCCACACTAATCAGTTGTACACGGCTTCATCCAATCCTGGTACTACACAGTATACAGAGCCAGCAGCAGGTTATATGCTATGCTATGTAGAACTGGTCTTATTGTTACTGAATTCAGTCATTTCAGCCAGAATCATTGCCAACAATAAAATCACTACAATAATAAAATAATAATCTAGATTAAAATTCTAAATAATTTTGTTCATTTATAAGCATTTCAATGGAAGTTGTGCTTCTTTTTGCAGATTCACAGCATTTTCTGTCACTAAATGTTCATGTTGCAGCGCCACCTCAGGAGTATTTCAGAACATCTATATTGTACTAGACTCCTTAACATTACCGTAGCAAAGTTAACAGAAACTGTCAGGAACCCTAACGCGCTCGCGCTGATCTCTTATCCAATTTCTTGCTTTTACAATAATTTTTAAAACTTCCTATGAAATTTCTTCCTATGGAATGGTTTTGACTGTGTATAAAAGACGCTAAATTTGATTTTGCTTAATTACATTTCTAACATCACCAGGGTTTACAGTATACCTTCCAGTCCTAGCAACACACGGTTGAATGGCGAGTTTAAGAGACGAAAATTAACATTTAGATCTTAAACTGTGAAGACTATCTACTGGGTTACCCCTTGAAAATCCAATTTATTATAATCTTTTATCTATAACCTTTTCTACTGTTCATGACTTAGCAATATCATTTCCAAAGATTAAAATGTTGGAGGGATATGATAAAAGTCACAGCGACAGCGTTTGATTTATTGCACATATGTTAAGTGTTTATAGCCACGCAGCAGACACAATTGCAATCACGTCACATTCCAAGGTTGCTTTATCACCATGAAACAGTAGCCATAAATCAATGTAAATGTTTACAATAAAACCGAAAAACAAAGCCATAATCAACATATCGCAGAAATACAGATTGTACATATAAACTTTAATTATTCGCAGATGCACAAGAAGGCGACGCTTCCTAAATCATCCCTCCTGCTTATGTTACATGGGTCAGGCTTAGATCACTTGTAACTAAATGGAGACTCTGCTTGGATAAAGGGAAATGACACTTTTTCATAGTGGAAAAAGTTACTAGCTACGAAGCAAACATGAATGGGTGTATGCAGCCCAAGGGTTCAATGAGTTATTCACTAGCTAGACTCACATGCACCGTATGACAAAGTACTGTATGTATAAAACTCAAAAGAAAGAATTTAGCCAAAAATGACCCCACCTTCAGATCAGTACGAAAATGTGCAAAGTATTCATTTACAGCATACAGTCACTATTATATATAACCTGCTCTGTAGGAAAATGTTAAAACTGAAACTCTACACAAATGCTTCTTTTCATCATCGAAAGAAAAATCCTTTCAGTATAATAACCGTATAAAGTTCTTTTTGGTGAATGCACATTTCAGCTCTGTAGAAGAGAAATAATATTGGTCCCCCTGATATACGCCATTACTATTAGGGCTCATTCACACAGCAACGAGGAAAAAAAATAGCATCAGTTGGAAATGTATTTGAGCCATTCTTTACGGGTGTTTTTAGAGGCAGTTTGACCTTTTTTATGTGAAGTTTTTCTCTACTGTTTTTGAAGTTCTATTGAAAACTACAGGTATATGTAGAAATGCCTAAAAAACATCATAGCCTCTGCATGCTTTGCTTTGATTAAAAACATATACGGAGGAGTTATATTTTACTATAGACTTATGAAGTCTTCTATATAAGAACACTATTTTAGCTCCTCTTCCTCCCCCCCTCCCCCCCCCAAAAAAAAAAAACACCTTACAGTGTAAGGGGCCTGAGCAGGTAAGACATACATACAGTATTTTGGACATTCTGGGCATAGGAGTCCAGTGGGCGGTCCTAATGAGTGACTGACAGCTTTTACTGCATTCCCTATGTACATATAATCAATCACTTATAGAACCATCTTCTTGACTCCTAAGCTCACGATTTCCCAAGTTTTAATGAATAATGCTATTTATACTGAATAGTTTTGTACAAATCTATTCAACAGCATGCAGTTTGCAGGTTAGATTGTATTTTAAAGTGACAGACTCCCTATAAACATTGTAACAGATCATCTTCCTTTTTATTACTATTGTAGATAGCTATATAGATCCAATATCCATCATATACAATGGAGAAAAAAAAAAGACCTGGACCCCCATTGGCACTGCATTGTAGTGGTAGTAGTCATTGTGCAGCGCCACATCCAGTAGAGTAGGGATCCACTATACAGAGGTTTCCGTGAAGTGGCTAGTGGGCTTATACACCTTGATCAATATGTATACTGAGAACCTTGTGTTCATTTTCGCAGATTTTGATGAAAAGCTTGAGATCAATGTATAAGACAGGGATGTGCGGGCCATGTCTTTTTTTCTCTATAATGTATTACACATACAGATGTGGCCACACTTATCTCCTATCCAGCGCCGCACCTCCCATGAGGCGACCTGAAGCGACCGATTCAGGCAGCGCTATGCTGGGGCCCCGGGGGAGGGCGGCATTTTTGCTTAGCGTCTCCGTCTCGGCAGCCTGGCACGGGAAGCGAGCGGTGGATTGGGGCGGCCCTGTGGACGCAGCGCTGCTCCAGCGGCCATCCCTCACGCTTAGCAGAGAGCAGGTCCTCTCCCTGCCTGCTCTCTGCCTGCTAACGACGCTCGCTCCGCCCCGCCCCCTCCGCTCAGCCCCCTCCTCTGGGGGGGGGGGCGGCTTTCTGACGTCCGCCTCAGGCCTCAACACTGCAGGGATTGTAGGGTTATAGGTTGGACTTGATGGACTAATGTCTTTATCCAACCTCATCAACTATGTAACTATGTAACTATGAAATTATGACATGCAAACAAAAACTCCTCCTCCCCACTAGGTAACTCACATAAGACACAAATAGCACAGTCAGGGTATTACTTTGTGATAACTTGTCACAAAACAATGTTGTCTATAGAAAAGCATATCTGAACAAGTCCAGAGAAATGATAGGTAAGTAAGGACACACCTGTAACATAAAACCATCGGGACCACTGTATTAGCACTTCTACCCCTTGTGTCCCCCTCCTACTTCATAGATAGGGCCCTCACTCCTACTGACTGCAATGCCTGATGTTGTCTCTATATGAACCCTATGATTTGTAAAGTGCTGCGGAATCTGTTGGTGCTACATATAAAATATATTGTTACTATTAACAGTATACAAAAATTATATAAAACCTTGTTTCCCAGAAAAAGATGCCGTAAATTTAAAATATCATTTTTTACCTGCGGTTCACTATATGGGGACTAAGCCTAAATGAGGTTGTATGTCTGATAAGCCTTAACAGTAAATTCACAGTCCTGTGACATTATATCATGCAGCAGTGATGGCATGTGCTCAGAACATGTGTGATATATTTGATAAAATGCTTCATTTATTGTTTAACTTTAATTCATCCTCTGAGATAACTTTGCCATTGGAACCAAACTAGATTATTTGAACCACCTGCTCATTTCTCAGTAGAAAAATTGAAATCATAAAAGATGTAAATCTCATTTCACAGCAATTAGAAAATTGACATCCATCCAAATAATTTGTACTGCAGTAGTTGAAGTTTTCTGTACTGTTTCATTCATACAGTAGTTACTGTGTTTTACATGCTGGGTATTAGTGTGAGTCAGTCACTAGACTTACATCCAAGGTATCTACTGGCACAGATACTTTGTATTGTATGTTGGGTCACTCTTATTAAGAAGGCCAAAGAAGTGAAGAAAAGCAAAAAGTTGATGTAAAGTTAGTAGAGACCCTTTTCTGATTCAGAATGATTGCCCCAGAGCAAAAAACTAGGTTAATAAAGGAATGGTTAGGTAAGTTTGGACCTATAGTTTGGTGAGTCCTAACTTCAACCACACTGAACACCTTTAGGATGAACTAAAATGGAGATTGTGAGTCACTCTCTAAATGTAAAAAATGTATCGGTGTCAGGATATGGCGACTAAGAAAACATTTTTTGCAAAGGTTTGGATTTTCGTTAATGGGTTAAAATTAGAGATGAGTAGTGAAATATTCGAGATTCGATATTCATTTCGAGTAGAGTCTCAATATTCGACTACTCGATCGAATATCGAATCCCATTATAGTCTATGGGAAAAAATGCTTGTTTCAGGGGAAACCACTATATCGACTAAAGGATAGTCACCAAGTCCACGAATAGCAGGAGGGGAGTGTTTAGGAGGAGCAAAGTGCAGTTAAAGCGCATGGACGCCATAGACTATGGGCCGGTAGACATTAGCGCTTGCCTCCCGTCCAGAAGGAGTCCGCAGGAGGACCCCCCCAAATGGAATATCAGCGCAACTGCAAGCGCTGGACAGTTAAGCACACGGACCCCATAGCATATAATGGGCTCCGTGTGCTTGCCGCGCACTGCCCGCATGAATCATTTGTGCGGTCAGTGCGTGGCAAGCACACGGAGCCCATTATATGCTATGGGGTCCATGTGCTTAACTGTCCAGCGCTTGCAGTTGCGCTGATATTCCGTTCAGGAGGGGGGGTCCACTGTATAGCATTCAGCCAATCAACGCTGGTTCTGCAGTAGACTCATTTTTGCAAGTCGGGAGAGCTGGCAGCTTGCGGTTATGCGATGAAGACTACTGTGGTCCGATCTTAGACTCCGCCTCCTCACAGACGAGCCTCTGGCAGAACCAGCGTTGATTGGCCGAATGCTGTACACTGTATAGCATTTGGCTAATTAACGCTGGTCAATGCATTCCTATGAGAAAAAGTCAGCTCCCGCATAACCGCAAGCTGCCAGCTCTCCCGACTAGCAAAGACGAGCCTGCTGCAGAACCAGCGTTGATTGGCTGAATGCATTCAGCCAATCAACGCTGGTTCTGAATCAAATCTTTACTGAGAATAGGAGTAGTATTCGATAGAGTATGAGTATTTTGAATACCGTAGTATTTGTTCGAATACCTACTCAATCGACTACTACTCGCTCATCTCTAGTTAAAATGCAAATAAAACTATAGAAATTTGGTATCCCCAGAATCATACTGAAACAAAGAATACAGGTGGCAAGATATTTGGGCTGCACAGTGAACACTGTAGGAAAAGAAGCTCATAAGAAGGTTGCACAAATGCACTTTTCCTCCAATTCCACCCCATTCTGAATTTTTTCCAGCTTCCCAGTATATTGTACAGAATAATGAATGGTACCATTATGAAGAACAATTAGGGAGCCTTCACACAGTGTAACGCTGCGCTCATTCTGATCTTAAAAAGACGTTTAGAATGAGCACGTAAAAAGCAGCTCCCATTCACTTGAATGGGAGCCAGCATACCTGCACTCCCCATTGAAATTAATGGGAGGCTTTTTTCCCTATGCTTTCAATGTATTACGCGTGTAATTGTAAAAAAAAAAAAAAAAAAAAGTTATAAGGTTTGGAAGGCGGAGTTAACAATGAAAATTGAAAAATGCCTCTAGTGGGAAGGGACCAACAACCCGTGCCCAGTGTTGTAAGGGAAGGAACCTCCCTCCACCAGGACTTGGAAACTTGGAGCATGGTTCCTTTCCTTACAACCTTGGGCACGAGTTGTCAGTTCTTCCAGTGCATTCTCCAACACCCTTGGGTGACAAGTTTCCAGCTGCTACAATCCACTCAGAGAGAAACCCTCTGCTTAATTGGTCCCATTGTGTATCTATGGTGGTTGTGACTGGTTCGCAACCCTACACGGTGAGAGGTGTTCTTATAACCACATGAGGCGCTCGGCACTTTGTTATTGTTTTATTTGAGCATTTCCAGTGGGAAGGGGTTAGCCAATTGCAGAAGTTGGGGTAACTCTGCTACATCTATACTGCCAATGACGGTAAAATAATGATGGTGAAGTAAAAGAGTGGAAGTACTATGCAAAGCACAGAGAATTCCGGCGGTGCGTACATATGTTTATATGGTTTTGTTGGCCAACTTTGAATTGTGATTATGAAATGAGGTTGTGCAGTGCTTAGAGCACAATTTTTTTTTAAAAAAAGGGCAAAAATATTAATACAACTGAATCCAACCTATAAGATCTTTTCCATACAGAGATAACAGTATATCTCGGATCCCCTGGTTTCTCAGAAAATAATAAACAATTTTCTAGCTAGACAGAGCCATAAACAGAGGCGGTTGATTCCTCATTCTGTATTAATGACATGGATGAGTACATTCGGTGCCCTTTCCTCTGTAATTAATGTCACAGCTGTTTTGTTAATCTTGTTCACATGTTCAAATTTCAAGTATTAAAAGAAAACAGAACAGAGAATTCTCACATATGCCAAATCAGTCCACTTAATAAGGAAATTAATATGGCTAATATTGTAGGACAGCACATAAAATGTAAAATTATACTGCAAAAGACCTAAAAAGTAATAATAAAAATATGTATTTTATATGGAGTCAGCACTAACTGGAGACGCTGTGATTACAGATTGGTGCACTGTGTGTTCATAATGCCTTTCACACTTTACTAGAATTTATTTGAACATCATATGTCATCATATAAGCTTGTTCATATAGGACAACTATCAAATACCTTGGTAAAGAGATGTCAGTGAATCTATCTGTATGAAGTTATTGACTCCCCAACCTGCCATTTGGAACAGCAGTTTACATGCTTATTATATTATAATGGCCATATATATGGCCTGTCACCCACTTTCAGCACATAGCCAGAGTCTGGTTGCACCTCCTGAATGTATTCAGTTGCTAGGATCTGAAGGCTTCTGGTTCTTCTCCTCCTCTGGCGTCTGATAACATCAAGCCTGGTGGATTATTTAGACGGGACATGTTTTTCCATGCCTTGCCTGATGTTTGAGGGTCATCCTTTCCTGGTTCCTGTTCCTGTGTATGGTATTATTTCTAGAGCTGATCCTGACCTTGACTTTATTACTGTCCTCCATCCTGTTCTACTTCTACCTCTGACCCTTGGTTTTTTTCCTGACTACACCCCCATTAATCTGTAGCCTGTTACAATTTGACTGATCTCCCATTGAAGACCCTTAGCTCCTATATTGATAGCACCAAGCTGTGGCTATTTGGGATACCATATCCTCAGAATCCTTATGCAGTAGTCCACACCGACTTGGGAGGGTTAAAGTTTACCTCCAATTATAAAACAACTTTTCATAAACATAGTAGTCGTGAATATACTAAGTTTTGTAATATGTATTTTTTAAGAAATATTTTTCTTTCCCCATTTATCATGTAGTTAATTTTTACATATTAATGTATAGAGAGGGAAGGGGATGTAAAACCCCTCTAAAAGCCCAATCCTAATACCCGTTCTAATAACTAAAGGAGAAGGCTGGTGACTGAGGACTTTTGCTCTGTTTTAACTGTGACAATTGTTTTAAAGAGGACCTTTCGCCACCTCCACCAACGCCAACACCATGTATCCTTCAATAAGTGCCACTCCAGTGAGTTAGGCCCATTTGGATTTTTTTCTCGAGCCCCCACCTTTCCTGAGCAATTAGTACTTTGGTGTCAGGTAGGCAGGTCTTGGCATCAGTAGACAATACGGGACTGCCCACCTAACAACAGAGAACTTAAGTGTGGTGGAACTAACAAACTGAAGTGTGATAGAACTAATAAACTGTAGCTCAGGAATTTTAGGGACTAGAGAAAAAAATCCAACCGCATTGGAATCAGTAGAACAGGACCTATAGAAGAATGGAAAGAACTGGAGTTAGTGAAGGAGGTGGAAGGCCCTCTTTAACACACAATATATGACCATGTGGGGACACTGATGTGAACCCATCCTGACAATCTATCTACAGTCTTGCCCCTACAAATATGCATTAAATGATCATAGTCATTGCATTGATGTCTTCAACTTCCAACAGTTTTTGCGGTTTTTGACTCATCTGTCAATAGGCTTTTTACATTTAGTTTCCGTCATGGGGTTGTGGACAAATGGGTCCAAAATTAAAGGGTATTTACTATAGCAATTGACAGTGACAATTTCTCCTATCTACACAGTAACACTTTCTTTTTGCTCTGTGTACTCTGTAAGAAAACCAATTCTAAGTGCCTGAATTGTTAGAATTAAGTATAGAAAATGACATTATTTCATTATGTTAAGCTCATAATATTTAAAGTGGGGCACCATGTGTTCTTCGAAAATGCAATTTGTGTCACATAAATAGACACATAACTCCAGCTACAAAGTTCCCCAGAAGTCTTCATTCAGATGTTGGCAAGAAGCAATGGGGTAAATTTTTCTATTAACGTACAGATTGTCAGGGGCTTAGTAAATGCTTTATTGGAAAGAAAAAGTTGTTCCCTTTTCATATGCAGATTGGCTTCTCTTACAACATGCGGAGCGTCTATCTCATAAAAATTCATTGCCTTATTCTGTTTCTTTGCAGATATAAAACAAGTATCTCTTGTACTTGCATGCTTCAACTACCATGCCTGTGTAACTACTGGTAAACATCCATTTAATTCAATTTAAACTGTAGGTGGAAAAGCCAGAAAGAACCATTTGACAAAATGAGTTCTTTTATGAAAACAAATAAGCATACGTTCAACAATAGCTAGCGTTCTACGTCCCCCTCCCCCTTTTATTCTATTCCAAACTACCTACATTCACAAATGAGATTAACAATTGAGGGTAAAGTGAAATTAGAACAAAACACTGTACACGGAAAAGAAGCCGAATGTGAGGCACGTGGCGCGTTAATGTAAAAGCTAATCACAAACTTTTTCCCACTTTGAATCACAATAATCTTAAATGCGATTACCTGGATTCTAAAAGTTAAAAGTGGTTGACGGAACAATAAAAACACAATTAACATTAAAGAAATGTTATATTCGCTTATATAGCGTCAATGTGGATAAAAACCATTGTGATCAAACGATACTGATTTGCTATAAAAGAGGATCTGTCACCAGATGGAACTTTGTGTATCCTGATGCTTTATAAGTGGTAAAGTTGTGCAATAGCACGCAATAAATGTTCATTATCATATATATATATATATATATATATATATATATATATATATATATAGATGTGTCCATACTGAGCTGTATATACTGAGCTGTATACAGTATATATAGTACAGACCATGACTATGAAAATTGTAGATTCACACTGAAGGCATCAAAACTATAAATTGACACATGCGGAATTATTTAATTAAAAAAGTGTGAAACAACTGAAAGTCTGTCTTATATTCTAGGTTCTTCAAAGTAGCCACTTTTTGCTTTGATTCCTGCTTTACACACTCTTGGCATTCTCTTGATGAGCTTCAAGAGGTAGTCACCGGAAATGGTCTCCCAACAGTCTTGAAGGAGTTCCTAGAGATGCTTAGCACTTGTCGGCCCTTTTTCCTTCACTCTGCGGTTCAGATCACCCCTAACCATCTCAATTGGGTTCAGGTCTGGTGACTCTGGAGGCCAGGTTATCTGGCATAGTACCCCATCACTCTCCTTCCTGAACAAATATCCCTGCTTCCAGGTCTCAGGAGGCAGGCCGGAACCTCTGCAGTGAAGTGCAGGGGATGCCAGTCGCCACCTGAGCCACCTGACAGGGGACTTTGGGTTTTCGGCCTAGTGGCAGACCGGAGCCTATTTAAGGATGGTTCTGGCTATTCAGTATTTTCTCCAGTGTTCCTGATAGTAAGTGTTTTCTCCTGTATCTGGTTGCCTGTGTTTCTGACCCCTTGCTTGACCTCTGAGTCTGCCTTTGCCTTCTGATTTTTGTACTGTGCCTGCTCCTGTTTATGACCCCAGCTTACCTTTAGACCTCTACTTCCTGAACACCGTTTTTATACTGCTCTACCGCTCCTATTACTGACTCGGCCTGCCTGACCTTCCCTTTAGCTTACCCTATGTACCACACTGCCCTCTTGTTAATGACCCCGACTGTATGACTACGCTTAACTCTCTGCTGCCACCTGCTGACCATAGCCTTATGCTGCCTTCTGGTTTACTGGACCTGCACCACACCCTGAAGATCTGCTAGTAAGAGTTTCCAGTGTCTGGTTCTACTGTTATTTTGGCGTTTCCCGACCCATACTTCTCTACCCAGCAGTGCAGCCAAGTCTATCCCCACCATCTGGGGCTCTGGTGAACACCACTGGGTTTGGAGTTGGTGTGTCCAAATGGGGTGTTGGATACACAGCGCCATATTTACCATTTTGATTAGAGTATCAAGTACTGGTTCTCACTATTGGCTTAGAACTGCATCTGTTATCCTAACATCTGGCTTGTTTAATTGGTAACTGTATCCTCTATTGTAACTAGCAAAGACTGGGCAAATTTTTGACTTGGGGCACCCTGTACACAGTATTATTCCCTATAGTGGACCACCCATGAACAATTATTACACTAAGGGGTCTTTTCCGACCCCAGTGTATAATGATCAGAAGCCCAGAGGAGGATACAAACATAACAGGAGGCTCAGGAGGCTGAGGGCCTTTGGAGTCCAGGGGCCACTTCTTAGGACCTTTTTCAACTCTGTGGTTGCTTCAGCCATCTTCTTCGCTGTGGCCTGCTGGGGGAGCAGTATATCAACCAGAGACAGAAATAAACTTGACAGGCTGATTAGAAGGGTCAGCTCTGTCCTGGGGAACCCCCTGGATCCAGTACAGGTGGTGGGTGACAGAAGGACACTGTCCATGGTGAGCTCAATGCGGGAGAATAAATCCCACCCCATGTATGGGACCGTGACTGCACTTGGCAGCACTGTAAGTGACACGACTATTTCACGACAAGTGTGAGAAGGAGCACTATCAGAGGTCCTTCCTCCCAACCACGGTCAGGCTATATAATCTACATCAGACCAAGCAAAAAGAGAGAGCTAAATGATCCTGAAGTCTTCCTTCTTTCTTTTCTACCTTAGCTGCTATGGATTCTTAATAAATTTTTTATAAGCTTATGTGTGTCTTCTTCTGTAATATATTACTGTTTATTATCCTGTATCCTTATTATCTATGCTGCTGTAGCACAGTGAAATTTCCATACGGTGAGACTATTAAAGGATTATCTTATCTTATAACAAACAATGTTATTTACCTCTCCCTGGCTTCGCTGCACTCCCCGATGCTTTTGGCATTCTTCAATGTTGGTGCAGACGTCATGTGAGACAGGCTGGCGTCTCGACGCATAATGACGCTGGCCTGGCCTACGTCACGTCTGTGATATCATCATATAGTGTTTTTTTATGTTCCCTCATCTCCCTTGGCTCTACCGATCATTATACTCCAGGGTCTGAAAAGAACCCAGAGTGTAATGATAGCAGTGTTTTTTGGGGTTCGTTGGCGCGCAGCTTCACTTACTGATTCCTGCTCCTGATCACAGCCACCTGTGCTTCCTCTTCTGCCCACCAAGGGGCGCCAGCAAGATGATATGGGATGCAGAAAAGGATGCAGAGGTGGCTGTGATCAAGAGCTAGAATGGGTAAGTAAATAGGGCCTGTTACCTGCTGGTAATGGCTTATTAAAGAAAAAAAAAAACATCAGGGGTCCACCGGCCCCCTAATGTCCTAGGACCTGTGGCAGCCGCTCAGGGCCGGCTGCAGGTTTTTATGGGCCCTTGGGCGACAGAGCCTCAGTGGGCCCCCTTGTAAAGGAGGCGGGGGAGTCGAGACACTGTGCGTCGCAGATGAAGCAAATGACGTCATGCAGGAGTGTGGCGTCACCAACGCCATACCTCCTAATTTTTAAAGAGAAGAAAGAGGAGCAAAATGTGCGGCGCGCACCCACTTTTGTTGATTCCACCCATTCTCATTAATTTATCATGTGCTCCCACACAGTACAATCCTCCTACAGTCACCCGTAAATTATATGCCCCCCCTTCATCTCTCCCCCAGTTTCATATACACCCTTCCTTTGCCCCCAGTTTCATGTCCCCCCTCCATCTCTGTCCCCAGTTTCATCACGTTCTCCCCCTTCATCTGCCCACAGTTTCATGTCCCCCGTCTCTGCCCCAGTGTCATGCTGTTCTCTCCCCACCCCCTTCATCTGCCCCAGTGTCATGCCGTTCCCCCCTCCCCTTCATTTGCCCCCCAGTTTCATTGGGCCCCCTCCATCTTTGTCCCCAGTTTCATGCCGTTCTCTCCCCACCACCTTCATGTTCTCCAGTGTCATGCCGTTTCCCTCCTCCCCTTCATTTGCCCCCCAGTTTCATGGGCCCCCTTCATTATGTTCCACCTTTATATTTAATACAAAACAAACACTTACACTCACCTTCCATCACTCACCTTCCATCGATCCCCCGACACTCCTTTCTCCAGTCACATACGCGATTAAAGCAGGAGCTGTGAGTTCAGCTCCTACTTAGCTGCGGCCCGGCTTGCGTGTGTAGGCGTGATGACGTCATCGCGCCTACACACGCAAGCCGGGCCGGAGCTTTAAAGTAGGAGCTGAACTCACAGCTCCTGCATCGCGTATGTATTCCAGCTCATCGGCGGACGGACACCGATGAGATGGAATCGTGACAGGCAAGTGCCGGGGGGCCCCCAGAGACTCTGTGGGCCCCGGCACTTGCCCGACTATGCCGTGAGCTGACGCCGGCCCTGCAGCCGCTACTGCTGTTTACGTCACTGGTAACTAGTACTACATATATGGAAGGAATTACTAATGAAAGGGAAGTCTCAATTGTGCAAAATAATAAACTCAGCTTCCCTAAATCTGCAGCTATCAGCAATATTTAATATATATTGTGCTGACCAGATTTCACATTGCTTTATTTTATAGACAAATTGTTATTCCATCAGTCACTGGTGCTGGCCATGGGATTTGTTATACTACTGAATACCTTTATGTTACCATTGACAAGTGCTCAATGGCATGTAGTAGGTGCAGCTCTAACATTGGCAAATGATAGCATGAATAACAAGAAAGCAAGCGTACTGAATGTAATGGCACATCTGCACACGGGTCAAGCAGAGATTCTGTGCAATCAATGTTCATGCAGCTGAAGAATTCACCAGGGTGCAGAGCCTCATGAATATTGGTCATAAAATGACATGTTGGTATCATTGGCTTCTGGAAAATTGATAGGTTTCATTCTCTTAACTACAAGTTCATTAAAATGTGCTGCTTTCAGTGTGTATAAGCAATGAGTTCTCTGAATGTTTCAGCTGGGAAAAATAAAGCAACACCACGTGCGTTAATCCTTAAAATGTATGCAATATACAGGACGTAAAGCATGTATTTCCTCCTATCACGCATAGTAAGATAGATAGATAGATAGATAGATAGATAGATAGATAGATAGATAGATAGAAAGATAGATGATGATAGATAGATAGATAGATAGATAGATAGATAGATAGATAGGATAGATGATGATAGAAAGATAGATAGATAGATAGATAGATAGATAGGATAGATGATGATAGAAAGATAGATGGATGGATGGATGGATGGATGGATGGATGGATAGATAGATAGATAGATAGATAGATAGATAGATAGATAGATTGATAGATGATAGATAGATAGATAGATAGATAGATAATTGATAGATGATGATAGAAAGATAGATGGATGGATGGATGGATGGATGGATGGATGGATGGATGGATGGATGGATAGATAGATAGATAGATAGATAGATAGATAGATAGATAGATAGATAGATAGATAGATAGATAGATTCCCACACATTGCTTTGATTGTAGTCACCACAAGGTGACACTGCAGTAACATAACGTGTTGCCATCTTGTCACATTGCTGGCACCTATGAGCTGTTCTGCTATATTTACATTGCTTTTCTATAAATACAAGTGATAAACATGCATTAATTTTATATGCAGATTTAACATATTCAAGTCAAGTGGTTCTGTATGAGCTGAATACTGTCTCATAATATCCATGAGTCATAGGTGTAAAAGATAATTATTGTTTAATTAAAGGAGTTGTACCATGACCCATGGTGATCCAACTGATAGAATCCCTCACCATCATGGACATGAACGACCATCACAAGTTTGAATGGACTAGTGGTTAGGTATGTTTACAGCCAATCCATTCAACTCTATGGGACAGAAACCCATTGATCAGTCTCATATTCCCTATCCTGTAGATATGGGTTAAGTCTGCTTTGCATTATAGCCCCTTGAAGGTAACTTAAGGAAAGTCCACACACTAAAAAACAAAACATGCAGTGGCAATTGTCTTCCACTGTGGGTATTGAACCTGCAGCATGTCAATAATAACTGCAGGTTCAGATACAATTTGCAACATTTGAAATGGAATCAGTTGAAAGCTGGGCCAGCTGACCATGGATGGACTGTAGTAAAACATTTCAGGTCATTTTTGCCACTGCCAGATACACTGCTAAATGTTCCTAATGTTCTGTCTTGTGTGGCTTTAACCTTATAGTGTCTGATTAATCTCAACCAATTCTACAGGAATAGTAAATCTGCCCTATATGATATGATTTTTTTCTTTTTTTTCTTTTAATGCAGATTGTGAGCCCCATATAGGGATCACAATGTACTTTATTTTTTTCTATTAGTATGTCTTTGTAGAGTGGGAGGAAATCCACACAAACACGGGGAGAATATGCAAACTCCTTGCAGGTGTTGTTCCTGGCAGGATTTAAACCCAGGACTCCAGCGCAGCAATGCTAACTACTGAGCCACCGCGTTGCCCCTATGATATGATTTTTTTTCTCCATGTGCACAGCACTATGCACACAAGTCCCATGATTCATGTAGAGTCGAGTTATAAATGTGTGAATGAATATACTTTGTAATAAATAGTAACAGCGGATTCTGCACGCATTGTTAACTGTTAAATATTCAGAAATAAGGATACACTAGGTAGCCATAGAATTAAAAAAAAATCTGTTTGGGACGTCATTTGAAGATACTGAGCCCAAATACAACTACTATGCACCATTTCTAATACTGGTATTTTAGTTTGTGCCATGAGGTGTCACAACCACATGGGGGCCTGGGGTGAGCGCTACCCATGCATCCCATATATGTACAGTACATGGCTGATCAGAGCTGTGATTCTATACCAGTCGATACGTAGATACATGCCCAGTCTGCAGCCCTGTTTACTACATATCTGCTGTTTCATTCTGACTTTTCAGGATAAGCCGTTATGTGAATACATAAAATAACACTTTCTTATAATCACCTGTTACTATTCTTCTATGCAAAGTTTGTTGAAACAACAGTGGCTATGCACGCCCATATCCACAGCAGGTAACGTAAGACGAGCTCTTAAACTATCTTAAAAACTTAATCTCAGATGTGAAATAAAAACACTCAAAATGGTAAAGTCAGTGAATATGCATGCCATTTATTTCCGATGTACTTACACCATGACAGCTGCAATTCCTCTGAATAAGCCAGCATACCCATACCTTGTAGAATGTAACTATATTATACCTTATTATATTCTCAATTAGGAAAAGTAAAATATTGTCACATGAAAATAAATGGCATTTGTATAATGTCTCAGCAAGAAGTCTATAGAAAATACCCGGCGCTGCCTCTTCAATACGACCCATCAGCTATGGTACCTGGGGTGTCTAGTGGGGCACTAGCAGTGAAGAAAAATAATCCTGCAGCTAAAGCGAACCTTTATTTTCAGACACATCCTATACACAGGGGGTCGAGGAACGCAGAATGCAGGAACAGCAACAGTTTTGCGCTTACTTGCACTTTATCTAGGCCTGTCGTGACACTGACCTGAAGATTTGTAACCAGATGCTGACTGTTCATTGATAATAAACGTCACCATCTTCGCCATCTAACTCTCTAGGGATGTACCTTTACATCCTTGCATAGTTGCAAATTATGTCCCGGCAAGCTTGAAACCACGCTTCCTTCACCTGTCTGGCCCGCCCCTACTTCCCTGCCTCTCATATCTCGCTCCTGCAATGATGCGACACAGACAGGGAAGGAGGGGCAGACCAGGCAGGCACCGTGCTGCTCTCCTTTTGATTCTCATAGACAGGACACAGACGCTGCACACGCTGCATTCGGACTATAAGTCGCACACACATTTTCCTCCCATATTGGGAGGAAAAAAAGTGCGTCTTATAGTCCGAAAAATATGGTAATTGAAATTTAAAAATAATGTCACTACCTACATCGTAGGTTCTAGCCCCACCTCAGTGACACGTTTCCCCTCCCTTTCTGTCCACCTTTTACATGGATATCAAAAAATATGCAAAAATAATAATTGCAAAGATAAAGCTCTTTTTATAACACCCCCCCCCCCCCCCCCCCGTAAAAAAAAAAGTAGTCGTTAAAAAGTATTTCAGTACACCATTAATATTTATGGGAATGGGCTTAGATCATTTTGCTCATTATGCCCCATGCATCCAACGTTTCACAGTCCAGTATCCATTTTGCCTCTTGCTGAAGTATTATGTCTTGTCTATCACCTGACATTGGGGATTAACCCATTCCATGCATTCATTTTTTTCTCCTCATATGATTGATTAAATGTAGGCAACCTTTCTATGTACTCACGGATTTTACGGTTTGCAATTGCATAGTATAACATTCTGAAAGAAGAAAACACAGGATGGGATTTCCTGCTTTATGAAAAGGAGAACAAACACATGAGCCTCATATGTAATTTTCTGCAATAGAGTCAATAGCGGTACAAGCAGAAACACTAACACTACGCCCATACACGTTGGCCGCGATTTGCCCACATGGGAAAAATCGCAATGTTTAAGGGTATGTTCACACAGCGGATTCGCTTGCAAAAACGTCTCCCATTTATTTCAATGGGAGTCACTCATTTTTTCCCACTAGCAATTGTTTTCAGCTAGCATCTTCATGCGGATTCCGTGGCTGTCAGCCGTGGCATCTGTGGCTCGAGGCACCCTCCTGCTTAGGCCCATTCATTCAGGCCTAATCAGGAGCGGGATGCATTGCATCGTGGGTAACAGTTTTGGAAATCGCATCATGTCAATTATATCCACGGTTATCCCAAAGATATAATTGTAACAGGAATTCCGCGGAGTAAAACTCCATGAACTTTCTGTTTAAAGTGCAACGGGAGTAACTATAGTTGCGGGTTGTCCCAGGTTGTCCAATGGAACAATGAAACAATGGAAGGCAAATACTAATTTTACAATGAACGCACTACGTCAGAGAAGACAATAGTATTTTTATCTTCTCTTGGTCAGTCTTGTTCCAGATCCACAAAAGGATAGGATGAAGGAAACCAGGCCTTGGACACCACTCTCTAAACACCCAAAAGCTGCAACATGATCTGTCTCAATGATGTGCATAACCATGTGTTCTTCCTTAGCGCCTATGAACTCAGCGTCCTTACATATAACAAAACTTTGGCAGGTGGCGATACATTGATGTAACAATATCATAAACAATTATACCACAATATCAGTCCAATGCTATGCACGGATATGTATTCCAGCGCAGATATAGATGTCACAGAGCAGAAGTTATTACTAACCACAACTGTTTGCATTGACAATGTTTGATATAGTACTGTAAGCAAAACCTACCATATTATTTCAGCACAGGGAGCTCTGAGATTGCACATAAAATGCAGCTTTAAAGAGTTAAATGATAAATTCAGCTCCACCACAGTCAGAATTGTGAATGGTTCATAAGAATGACCCCATTTTATGTCCTTCACTGGCCAGCAGAATCATCCAGTGGCCATAATTCTCTCGTTCTAATCCAACGCAGCAATGATAGGATCGGCTAAAGCAGTTATTTGCTGCGAGAGTCTAAGCTGCGGCAGTCATGTACAAATATCCTCTCTAACACTCGAGATCATAGGTAGACGGCATCAGGATAAAAGGAAGTATATTATAAGCCTCATACAGCAATGATACACTAAAGTATCTACAGTACCCTGGTGGTCCGCGGTGTATTGTGTGATTACAATGTCACCAATTACTGATAAAAAAAACCCAGACTCATAAAATAATCAGTAAAGTTATTTCTGTACAATACAAGCCACTGCTATATAATTCAATATACAATATAGTATATAATATATAGTTACAATATTGTGAAAGCAAATCATTTTTATAGGAGACACAGAGAAAAAAATGTATGTTTATTCTGATTTATGTTTCACTGATTTCCTTGATTTGTTTATCCCATAGGTACAGATATATATAGGCAGGTATACAGGGTCGGACTGGGATGTCTAAGGCCCACCAGTGGAATTGTTTCTAGGGGCCCACCACCAGGACCCTGCAGATCAGCGGTACCGAGACAGGGCGGTTAAAGGTAATAACATGTTGGGAGCCATGCTACTCACGCATTATACAATGCGCACTACATATACCTACTGCTACAGCCTGTATGGCAAGTGAACAGCATGGCTCCTAGAAATGTTACCATTACCCGTAGCTGAAGTGTCCTGGAAAAAGCTGATCTGCAGAGGTCCAGGCTGTTGTATCATCGCAGATGTAATATTAATGGCCTATCCTAAGGACAGACCATCAATATTAGAAAGATGGATAAATCCTTTAAAGTGGTTGTCCAGGAATTGGAGCAACTCATGTGGTGGGAGGGAGGTGTAAAATAAAAAACAAATAAATAAAAAAAGAATACTCATCTGCCCCCGGTGCTCCGTTGTCCGCCACCAGTGTCCATTCAGTCTCGTACTGGCACTACTTGCTGGGAGTCCTGCACCTCATGTGATCGCTGAGACCAATTAGGTACAGGAACTCCAGAAATGAGGCCATGAGACCAAACACAGGCGGGGACAACGGGGTGCGGGGGACAGGTGAGAAGGCTCTTTTTTTAAAAAAATATATATATATATTTTTACACCTCCCTGGCGGCCACCACAGTGATCACTCCAGTTTATAGACAACCTGTTTTAAGGGGTTGTCTGGGCCAAATATTTTATGGCCACTTCACTGGTCCCCCATAATGTATGGGAAATAGTGACAGGACCATTATACTGTGTGGGAGCAGTGATGGGGTAACATATTGTGCAGAAGGGGGATGTTAAAATGTGTGGGGCATATTAAAGGGGTTGTCCAGGGTTAAACTTTTTTTATGGCCTATACTCTGGATAAGCCATAAATACCTCAAACCCCACATTGCAGAAACACAACATCTTTGGCTACTACAGAAAAAACCAGCAAAGTGAATGAAATATAATCAAATTTACCTCATCCGCAGACTGCAGGAAAAAAGATGTGGAACAGCCACAAACTCCAAAATGTGCGCGCTTCTAAAAACATGGCCGGTTACTTTCAGCTGCGCAATTGGGAGAAAGTGCAGGGAAAAAAAACACTGTGGAAAAAATACATTGAGATTCGCCACAATTTTTTTCCACAGCTATTTTTTTTAGCCGTGTCTCACTGTTGGGCCTCATCCTTATTATCTCAATAGACTGAGCATTATACTATAAGGCTGAGTTCACACAGAGTTTTCTGGTCATGAATTTGGTTCTATTGGGTTAGAGTTCTATTGGGAGGCTTTTTTGGAGGATGATTTTGAGGTGGATTCCTGACCAAACAACTCCGTGTGAGCCTTAGGGCTCGTTCACATCTGCGCCCGGTCTCCGTTCTGCAGGTTTCCATTTCCTGCACAAAACAGAGGCAGGAGACAGAAACCTGCAGGACTCTTTCATACCCATTCATTTGAATGGGTGAGAAAGATGTCCGGCTGTGAGCGGCAGTGAGCGTTTTATGCTCTCCGCCATTAAACCGATTTTTTAAAATCGGACACAGAGTCGAACACGCAGTACTCTGTGTCCGATTTTTTTAAAAAAACGGTTTTGCGGCGGAGAGCATAAAACGCACACCGCCGCACCCGGTCTGACAGCTTTCTGTCTTCTACATGCAGAAAGACGGAAAGCTGAGAACGGACTGCTGAACGCTAGTGTGAACCTAGCGTCAGCCTAAAGCCCCATGTAGCAAGACAAAGCAAAAAGCGCTGCGGGAAAAACCCCGGCGGCAACACATCAGTTTTTCCTGCAGCGCTTATTGCAGAAACTCTGCAGAGGTTTCCTCTGAGGACTTTGTTTCCTTTAGGGCAAGTTCACGTGGGGATTTTTGGTCAGGAGGCCGTATCTGCCTCAAAATCCTGACCAAAAAGACGGCTCCCATTGAAATCAATGGGAGCCGGTCAGTTCTTTTTTTTTCCGGGAGTCGGTTTGTTCCAGCTCCCAGAAAAAGAAGCGTGGTGCTCATTCTTCAGGTCGTTTCGCCTCGCGATTCGGCCTGAAGACACTCCCTCCTCCCATCTAGGCCCATTTATTGGGCCTAATCTGGAGCAGAGTGCGTGACTGGATACTGGTGCAGTGCACCGGCATTCAGTCGCGGCTACCCGATTTTTGGTCCGGAACCTGAGGCGGCCTCCGCCTCAGGTTCCGGACCAAAAAACCCCGTGTGAACTTAGCTTTATACCTATAGGGAAACTGCAGGTGTTTCTGTAGATATAAGTGACATGCTGCAATTTCCAAAACCGCAACAGTTTTGGAAATTGCAGTGTGTCCGCCGTGTGTGTTTTTCTGCAATGTGTGGATGGGATTGCACTCACTGCGTTCAGTAATGCATTTGGGGAGTCCGCATGGGGACCCTCCCAAACAGACTACCGAACGCATTAGCAGACGGTGTGCAGTGAAAGCACACATAGACTATAATGGGGTCCATGTGCTTTCCGTGCGGTGTCCGCATAGAACATGCGGACAGAAAAGTACTTTACAATCTACTTTCCTGTCCACATGACTCATGCGGACACTGCGTGGAAAGCACACGGACCCCATTATAGTCTATGGGGTCCGCATACTTTCACTGCACACCGCTTGCTAATGCGTTTGATAATCCGTTTGGGGGGGGGGGGTCCCATGCAGACTCCCCAAACAGATCATCGAACGCAGATGTGAACCAGGCCTTATACATATACCATATATACAATACAATATACATATACAATACTATAGCACATACACATTTATATACATTCATATACCATATAAGTCATATATATACTTGTATGAATACTATATATACACACATATATACATACACATTATAGCATACTGTATATACTCACACATACCTGTATAAAACATACAGTACTCACACAGTATACAAGTCACATACTTTACACAAATGTACATACATACATATTAAACATAGAGATTTTACAAAAAGAGTTTACTCACCTATTCCAGCAGTAGTGAACTCAGCAGATGGCTCCCTGTCCTCCCCACACGCTGCGATGTAACAGGACTCAGTGTGAGGAGGAGGGGGGAGGGGGAGGAAGTGCGTGCAGCAGGGGAGACCTCACAGGAGAGGAGCAAAGCAGCTGCAGGTAAGTGAAGGGAGCGACCGTTAGCTGATGCTGAAGAAAGACACGTTGTCCTCCGATGTGTACTTCTTCAGCATCAGCTAATGGGGGCCCCTGTGTGTGGAGGCAGATGCATTGGCCAGGTGCCCGGTTGGGGCCCCTGGCCATCCCGATCGGGCCCCGACCAATGCATCTGCATTGGTAAAAATCAAAACTTTAAGTCAGGGCTTGGGGGCCCACCGGGGGATTCCCCGGTACACCGGTGGGCCAGTCCGAGCCTGCAGGTATACATAAATACTTATATAGCACGCATACCGTACATGTAGTGCATGAGCCATACTCAATATGTAGTGACGGCTTAGCATGTACAATAAAGCAGTGAGAACTTGAGGTATAAAAGCAGGAACTGAAATATGTAGCTGGTTCGCCAACAGTCATATAAGGCTCTGTTCACACTTCCTTTAAGATTTCCTTTTATGTTCTACTGTGGGAGCAGAAATTGAGAATAATGGAGTGCTCAATAATGGATTGCTTAATGTACCATTAAAATAGTGGACACCAATGGAATCTGTAGGACGCCATTGGCTATAATTGAGTCCTTTGATTGTCCATCAGTTCTCCATTCTTTTTAACTGAAATTGCCACATGAAAAAGTTGGGCCTCAGGACTTACTGTATATACTCGAGTATAAGCCGAATTTTTTTTTTTTTTTAAAGGGGGGGGGGGGAGTCTATGACCAGGCGCAATATCAATGTATAGAATCTCTCATAAAATAGTGGGGAAGAAAAAAAGCTTTAAAAAAATAAAAAAACAAAAGTTGTAAATCACTCCTTTCCCTAGAATACATACGAAAGTAGAAAATTACTGTGTAACACATACACATTAGGTATCCCTGTGTCTGACAGTGCCCAGTCTACTGAATATAGGGTATCTAAAGTGCTCCGATTCCGTCGGGAAAGGGTTAGTAGGAGCACTTGCGATACCCTATATTCAGCCATACTGAATTCCAAGTGGGGAAAAAAACTCAGTCCTCAAGCTCAGGGAAGGGGCAGACAGACAACCAAAACACCCCCTCCCCTTCCCCAGCACCCAGCATCTACTGCACCCAAAAACTCTGACCATTTTAATTTTTGAAATTTTCCAGTAGCTGCTGCATTTCCCCCCTAGGCTTATACTCGAGTCAATAAGTTTTCCCAGTTTTGTGTGGTAAAATTAGGGGCCTCAGCTTATATTCAGGTCGGCTTATACTCGAGTATGTACGGTATTCATATGGCAAATTGAGATGGATCTGTGGCAGACAGATACCCAGTACAGATGCGAACTCAGCTTTACACCAATGGCTCATAATCTTGTCCATCAGGTATCAGGGTAATATCCATTGCTTTAACAAGAAGAATAGACCTGCCAGCTGTGTTATACTTCATTTCAAATAAAATGAAATCTCATAACAGAAATGTGAACACAGCTTTAGCTGCACACATTACAACTCAATATCTGTGACCTCTTTTCTCATAGTATTCAACTTCAACATAGTTTTCAAGGCAAGTACTATGATACACTTTTAAGGTTCTGTTCAGACCTGTATTGTACATTTCCTTGATTGTGCCATAGTACCAGATCAACAAAAAATATGCCAGTGCATAATCCATTACTGGTTATAATGAGGGTTGAGCGATCGGGATCGGAAAAGATCGGATCCCAATCGGCGATCGAGTAAATTTCAAGATCGGGATCGTCTGGAAAATGATCAGAAATCGGATTTTAAAATCAATTCTGAAATTTCAAGATCGGCTCAACCCTAGTTATAATTGATGGAATCCGTATGGACTCACCATTGCAGGTGAGAACATAGCCTTAATATGCTGAACTGTACAAATACATATCCACACCAAGTCCAAAATACCTATGCAATCAGCTTATGCACTTAGAACTATATCCATTGCAACTTTTATCAAAGGATTTTATAATAATAGGTTGTCACATATAATACACCAAAAGTACTAACAAAATAAATATACCGTATACTGTACACACATATACTGTGGAAGGCGCATAATATGTCTATGTATGTTGTGTAGAAGATATTACACAGCTACAATTTATAACACTTTATTTGTCTTAAAATCATATTGATAAACTTCAAATCCAAGTTAATCCTTAGATTTGTGTTAGTGAATTTATTACATGTTATTTATATGTTAGTGATTTGCTACAGTTTATATTGTGCATTCTATTGCATGGTAACTAATGTGAAGGCTTAGCCAAGCTCTGTACTTTATATAGCTATTTTATTGTTTTATGCGAATATAGAAGTAGTCATGTGGGAAATACTGAATGCAAAAGAAAAGATAAACCTGACAAATATTTTAACCACAGCCGCTGAAGAATAAGAAAACTACAAATCACAAGCCTAAATAAATCATTTGAAGGTGTATAAAACATAACCGCAGCTGGCTTATAAAACCATAAGGACCTCTTCATGCTACAAATAGGAAATGCAAAAATAGTAACCTAACAGAAATCTGTAAGTACAAGTGAGATTGTTTAGTGCGGATATATTCTGCATAGCCAAATTACATGGAGAGAAAATAATTACATGATTTACATAGAATAAAATACCGTATATACTCGAGTATAAGCCACATTTTTCAGCACAGTTTTTGTGCTGAAAAAGCCCCCCTTGGCCTATACTCGAGTCAAGCAAAAAAAAAAAAAAAAATTATATATATATATATATATATATATATATATATATATATATATATATATATATTTTTTTTTTTTGGGGGGGGTCTATGACCAGCCGCAATAATAATGTATAGAATATCCCATTAAATAGTGAAAAAAAAGAAGTTTTAAAAAGCAAAAAAATAAAGAAAATAAAGTAAATAAAAGTTGCAAATCCCTTCTTTCCCTAGAATACATATAAAAGTAGAAAATGACTGTGAAACACATACACATTAGGTATCCCTGTGTCTGAAAGTGCCCGGTCTACTGAATATAGGGTATCTGCAGTGCTCCTGTTCTGTCGGAAAGGGGTTAATAAGAGCACTGCAGATACCCTATATTCAGCCAGGCTGAATTCCAAGTGTGTGTGTGTGTGTGTGTGTGTGTGTGTGGGGGGAACCCAGTCCTCAAGCTCAGGGAAGGGGCAGACAGACAACCAAAACACCCCCTCCCCTTCCCCAGCACCCAGCAACTACTGCACCCAAAAACTCCAGCCATTTTAATTTTTGAAATTTTCCAGTAGCTGCTGCATCCCCCCCTCCCCCCCCCCCCCCCTCGGCTTATATGCGAGTCAATAAGTTTTCCCAGTTTTTTGTGGTAAAATTACGGGCCTCGGCTTATATTCGGGTCGGCTTATACTCGAGTATATATGGTACATAAAATAGATGACAAGGTCTGGAATAGAAGACATCTCGAAGGAGATTCCAAGAGCTTTCTTAGGAGATGGTACTACCTGACCAGTATTATCTTAACCGTTAAGTACTATCATGGTGTCTATCATACATCACTATCATACACATATCGTTATCATAGACACCATGATAATACTTAAGGGTTAACATGCAAATAAATTTCCATGCATGTCTCTATATACCTTTACAGAGAAAGAATATGCCAAACACTTCTACACTGATGCTAGATTCTCTTGGAAGGTACAGCATAGACATACCAGCAAAGGACAAACCCAATGGAGACATTGGAAGGAATATATCAAGACTGGTGTTTCTTATGCCACTGCAAATTCCTCCCCAGTGCAAGGTGAGCCTGAATTATTACACAACTTTGGCCTTTTCATCATTCTGGCACGCTCCCATGCACCAGATATGAAATCTGTACAAGGCAGAGGTCTCTGGTATAACTCACACCCATTTTCTAAGTGTACAGTGTACAATGTTGTTTGTTTCATTCATATAGGAACAGTAAATGTAATATTCTAGGACAAGTCAATACCAGTACTAAGTATAGGATATTAAACCACTGCAACACCAGAGACAGGATTCCTAAACTAAGACACCACGGACACTATCTACTCTAATCTACTCTATATCATAAAGTCAAGTTATCTGATAATTTGATGTTACAGGAAGTCCCAATTATTAGCTTAGAATTATTATTCCTCAAATAATTTGGTTGTATTTGCAACAACCCATGGACGAGCAAGGAGACAATGGGCGTAGTAGTGAGGATAGGTGCAGTAGTCCCTGTTATAGTGTTTATGCTGGCTTGGCTTGTCTCCACCAAATTCTTCAAAGTCCTAAGTGCTGTGCAGTGATAAGTGGGCCTATGCTATTAATAATGGTAGTAATTAGAGATGAGCGAACACTAAAATGTTCGAGGTTTGAAATTTGATTCGAACAGCCGCTCACTGTTCGAGTGGGTTTCGAACCCCATTATAGTCTATGGGGAACATAAACTCGTTAAGGGGGAAACCCAAATTCGTGTCTGGAGGGTCACCAAGTCCATTATGACACCCCAGGAAATGATACCAACACCCTGGAATGACACTGGGACAGCAGGGGAAGCATGTCTGGGGGCATAAAAGTCACTTTATTTCATGGAAATCCCTGTCAGTTTGCGATTTTCGCAAGCTAACTTTTCCCCATAGAAATGCATTGGCCAGTGCTGATTGGCCAGAGTACGGAACTCGACCAATCAGCGCTGGCTCTGCTGGAGGAGGCGGAGTCTAAGGTCGGACCTGAATGGAGACTGGTGTGGAGCGATCTTAGACTCCGCCTCCTCCAGCAGAGCCAGCGCTGATTGGCCGAATTCCGTACTCTGGCCAATCAGCGCTGGCCAATGCATTCTATTAGCCCGATGAAGTAGAGCTGAATGTGTGTGCTAAGCACACACATTCAGCACTGCTTCATCACGCCAATACAATGCATTAGCCAGTGCTGATTGGCCAGAGTACGGAATTCGGCCAATCAGCGCTGGCTCTGCTGGAGGAGGCGGAGTCTAAGGTCGGACCTGAATGGAGACTGGTGTGGAGCGATCTTAGACTCCGCCTCCTCCAGCAGAGCCAGCGCTGATTGGCCGAATTCCGTACTCTGGTCAATCAGAGCTGGCCAATGCATTCTATTAGCCCGATGAAGTAGAGCTGAATGTGTGTGCTTAGCACACACATTCAGCTCTACTTCATCGGGCTAATAGAATGCATTGGCCAATCAGCGCTGGCCAATGCATTCTATTAGCTTGATGAAGCAGAGTGTGCACAAGGGTTCAAGCGCACCCTCGGCTCTGATGTAGCAGAGCTGAGGGTGCACAAGGGTTCAAGTGCACCCTCGGCTCTCCTACATCAGAGCCGAGGGTGCGCTTGAACCCTTGTGCAGCCTCGGCTCTGCTACATCAGAGCCGAGGGTGCGCTTGAACCCTTGTGCACACTCTGCTTCATCAAGCTAATAGAATGCATTGGCCAGCACTGATTGGCCAGAGTACGGAATTCGGCCAATCAGCGCTGGCCAATGCATCCCTATGGGAAAAAGTTTATCTCACAAAAATCACAATTACACACCCGATAGAGCCCCAAAAAGTTATTTTTAATAACATTCCCCCCTAAATAAAGGTTATCCCTAGCTATCCCTGCCTGTACAGCTATCCCTGTCTCATAGTCACAAAGTTCACATTCTCATATGACCCGGATTTGAAATCCACTATTCGTCTAAAATGGAGGTCACCTGATTTCGGCAGCCAATGACTTTTTCCAATTTTTTTCAATGCCCCCGGTGTCGTAGTTCCTGTCCCACCTCCCCTGCGCTGTTATTGGTGCAAAAAAGGCGCCAGGGAAGGTGGGAGGGGAATCGAATTTTGGCGCACTTTACCACGCGGTGTTCGATTCGAACATGGCGAACACCCTGATATCCGATCGAACATGTGTTCGATAGAACACTGTTCGCTCATCTCTAGTAGTAACGGTTGCCCCAGGGTACACCCTCTATTATGTTCACTTTGGCTTTTCTAAGCTATTAACTTGTTATTTTACAATTACTGGAAGAATTAGACATGTAACTAAACCAGCAGTAGTAATAATGTAGGGAAGGGGGAGA
Source organism: Leptodactylus fuscus (assembly GCF_031893055.1). Lineage (NCBI taxonomy): Eukaryota > Metazoa > Chordata > Amphibia > Anura > Leptodactylidae > Leptodactylus > Leptodactylus fuscus. Next base: position 59,813,949 of record NC_134265.1, read on the forward strand.
GCAGACTGCTCTGTATTGCACATGCCCCCAGCCTCAGGGAGAAATGCAAATAGTGCTGGTGCCATAGTAGGGCTTATAACAGCAGAAAAACTGATAGCATACCATACATGAAGGCTTACACAGCCAGAGAACAGAGAACCAGCAGGATCTTTCACATGTCTGTACTTACATATGGCCTAATCTATAGGTAGAGTAATTGATAAATAGATTGACATATTGATGGTGTACAGTCCCCTAAGGCTTTCCCCACCTCTTATCTCCCATGTGATGGTGGTTTTGGGGTGCCCTAAATGTTAAGAACAGGTACAAGAGATAAGATGACAATTGAAACAAGTGTAGCTCATGGCTTAGCTTACTTGGCAGAGTTTCATCCAGTTACAGAGCAACACGAAGGCACAGTCATTTACAGCAGCAGATCTACACATATGGCACTGTACACATACAGACAGGAGTGGCCATTCATCTTCACTCGTTTTTCACTCCCCTGACGCCAGATTTTCCTTTCAGACTACGATTGCAGAAATTCCAATGCCTTGGTTCTCACGCCTGGGTGTCTGTTGACAAAGCTAACCCAGCGCTGCACCTCTCATGAGGCGACCTAAAGCGACCGCTTCAGGTGGTGCTATGCCGGGGTCCCGGGGGGTGGGGTGGAATTTTTGCTTACCTAAGCCAGTCCAGGACAAGCTGTCCAGTCCAGGACTGGCTTAGCGTCACCGTCTCGGCAGCTCGGCACGGGAAGCGAGCGGTGGATTGGGGCGGCCCTGTGGACGCAGCGCTGCTCCAGCGGCCGCCCCTCATGCTTAACAGAGAGCAGGTCCTCTCCCTGCCTGCTCTCTGCCTGCTAACGCCACCGGCTCCGCCCCAACCCCTCCGCTCCGCCCCACCCCCTCCGCTCGGCTCAGCCCCTCCTTCCAGGGGGGGGGGGGCTTTCTGACATCCGCCTCAGGCCGCACAAAGCCTAGGTTCACCCCTGAGCTAACCACTGACTCAAGTGAACAGGAGATAAAGGTTGGGGACTCATTAAGCAACCATTAAATTCCTTCCACATTCTAGGAAACCCAAAACATAAGGCATTGCTGGTGCGACAGCAACAAAGTAAGGACATGGTAATTCCAAACTGTCTAGCCACAGTCGAATAAATAATATAAAATAGAATTAAATATTATAACACATATGCACATATCTTGGGGGAATTAATCAATCTCGCCACACCAGTGATACTGTAGCGCACATCTGGCACAAGCCCTGATCTGCACCACGTTTGTCACATTGTGTGAATGTTGGCAAAGTTTGGCTGGGATCAGGATGGGCCAGGGTAGCCTTGATCCGAAAAACTCATTATAACTCATGACAGTTTTCTGGTGTGCATTATAATGGAAATTTACACCAGTTCCTAACTGGAATAGATTTCCATTCTGGTGCAGGGTCATCCAACCAATTTCCCTGTACCATTCGAGTTCTTTATAAGACGCTCATCTTAATAAATCTGTTCCATTATGCATCCATAAAACAGCAAGTCCTTAGCAGTGGCCCTTTTGAGGAATCCTTCAGATCAACTTAGCGATCTCTATAATGACTATATGGTTTAGACTCAAAAAAGCAGACACATATTCTAACCAAGTTTGGTAGACAAATTATTTCTAAGCAGTAAAGTATCTTTCTATTTTACATCTCAAGAATAAATGTACTTTAGAGAAGAAGCTTCGGAGTTTTGCTCAGCCATCCCACTTTGTTCCCATCCTTACAAGAAAATACATATTAGAATTCAACATAATTACTTTTTTGAAGTCAGAAAAGAGCTGTATATCACAAGACGCCATGAAGAACCAACGCAGAAAAGATTTTTTCTCCAATGAGCTCACTAATTGGTTGGTGCTGAGAATAATGCAGATTTTTTTAAGCAAATTCACTGCAGGCTTCATGAAAGGGCAAAAATGCTGCACAAACAAATAAATATAAATCATGAATATTTTATTATTTTTTCTATTTAGCTAAATGTCGATCCCCATTTTCAATTCTAAGCTTTTGGAGCCAATATGTGAGCTTCCCTTTTTAATTTAACATAATTAAAATGTATCCTACAGTAAATCTGTTTTATAGACCAAGAAATGAAAAAGTAAAAACTTTATATAAATCGCGAAAGGCATTTCAACCTCTTGCACTGGAGGTTTAGGAAGAACAAAACTAGTTAAAGACATTCACCATCTGGAAGTTAAAATGGATTTTCCTACAAACATAGTCATATTTAAATTTGCTGACAACTGCAAATATTGAGATAATCTTAAGAAATTAAAAAATTTACAGTTTTGCACAAGATTTTCTCTAATCATTATCAATGGATACAATCATGAAAACAGGAACTTTCTATGGTCTAGGACTTGTCAAAAACCCAGCCATGATTTTTAATTATTCATATTTGCAAAAAAATGTTTAATTTATAATTGTCTAGTCTGTAGACTCTAAATATTTAAACATAGTTATGTTCATGGGAGTGCCCCTTTAAGGAAGAACCAAACTAGTTAAAATATATTTATCATCTTGAGGTTAAGGAAGATTTCAAAATAGTTAAAGAAAATCTACCATCTGGAGGTTTAGAAAGACCCAAACTATTTAACCCCTTAAGGACCAGGCCATTTTTTGGTTTCGCATTTTCGTTTTTCCCTCCTCACATTTCAAGAGCCATAACTTTTTCATTTTTCAGTTCACAGAGTCACATGATGGCTTATTGTTTGCGGGACAAATTGTACTTTGTAATGGAATTATTCAATATGCTGTGCAATGTACTGGGAAGCTGGAAAAAAATTCAGAATGAGGTGCAATTGGAGAAAAAATGCATTTGCGCCATTTTCTTATGGGTTTAATTTTTACAGCGTTCACTGTTTGGTACAAATGACATGTTACCTGTGTTCTACGTGTCAGTACAAACGCGGTGATACCAAATGTATATAGTATTTGAAATGTTTTGATACTTGTTTTGATACTGTAATGATAAACTTTGCAAAATAGAAAAAAAATTTTGTGTCATCATGTTCTAACACCTGTAACTTTTTCATATTTCCATGTATGGAGCTGGTTGTGGTGTCTTTTTATGCGGGGCAAGATGACGTTTCTATTAATACCATTTGGGGAAAGATCTGATGGTTTGATCACTTTTTATTCAATTTTTTATAGGAGGCAAAGTGTTGAAAAAAACGCTTTTTGGCTGTTTTTATTTTTTTTGCCGCTACGCCGTTCGCAGTACGGGATAAATGTTTTAATATTCTAATAGTTCGGGCATTTTGGAGCGCGGGGATACCTAATATGTTTATGTTTAATGTTCTTTAATTACTTTTATAGCTAATCTAGGGAAAGGGGGGTGATTTGAACTTTTATATTTTTTTTATTTTTTTAATACTTTTAAAAACTTTTTTTTTTCTTCTGTTACATTTATGATCAGACCCCTTAGGTACCTTGAAACCTAGGGGGTCTGATCGCTCATACTATTCACTGCAATACTACAGTATTGCAGTGAATAGGAAAATCGCAGCACTTCTATTAGACGATGCCTCTGGCATCGTCTAATAGATCTCGGGCAGAGACAAGCCTGGAAGCCTTCAATAGGCTTCCGGCTGTCATAGCAACCGATCACCGCCCTCTTGTGACGTTCAGGAGGGCGGCGATCGGGGAAACATGGCGGCGCCCATGCCGCCTGCGCTGTTTACACGCTGCGGTCGCGTTTGACCGCAGTGTGTAAAGGGTTAACAGCAGCGATCGGCTCGGGCACCGACCGCTGCTGTTATTGGCAGGTCCTGGCTGTATGATACAGTCGGCATCTGCCGTGTATGGAGCGAGCTCAGCGTGTGAGCTCGCTCTATACATCCCCATGCGACCCATGACGTACAGTTACGTCAAGGGTCGCTAAGGGGTTAAAGGGAATCTACCATCAGAGAACGACTTCACCTTTAAAAATCTTTTGATAGAGCTATGAGGCATTAGGTACTTATCATTGGAAGTCTGTGCCTTGTAAAATCCACCAACCCCACAAATAATGGATCTACACTAGAGATGAGCGAACACTGTTCGGATCAGCCGATCCGAACAGCACACTCCCATAGAAATGAATGGAAGCACCTGTGACGCTGATTTTGCCATCGGTCGAACGGCGTCCCAGGTGCTTCCATTCATTTCTATGGGAGCGTGCTGTTCGGATCGGCTGATCCGATCAGTGTTCGCTCATCTATAATCTACACGCATCCTAGTTCCACTTTTTGCTAGCTCCTTTGTCTTAGCAATTGAGGAACACCACAGTAATATATATATATATATATATATATATATATATATATATATATATATATATATATATATATATATATTAGAGGGAGGACCCGGTTTCGCACGGGTATATTACATTTTATGTTTGTGTACTGGCCCCATAAGAATTGTCCAATTTTGCACTGGTGTATTTTGTATGTGGTTTGTGTGTATGTCCATAAGCGTCATGTGATTATGTGTATCTCATTTTGGATGTCAGTGAAAAACCTGTGATCAGTTGTTATGGATACCTGGAGTAAAGCTGTATCTAATCCTTCCCCGTGTAGTACTGTGTTTAGATGCAAGTGTCTAATTCTTGTTGGTGTGGTACTTTGTGCAGATGCACATATCTAATCCTCCCCATGTGATATTGTGTGAAGAGGCGCGTATCTAATCCTCCAGTAAGTGAAACTGTGTGCAGACGCGCGTATCTAATGACTCTGGCATGTGGTACTGTGTGCAGATGCGCGTATCTAATCCTCCCCCATGTGGAACTGTGTGCTGAGACGTGTATCTAATTCTCTGGCATGTGGTACTGTATGCAGAGGCCTGTATCTAATCCTCCCCTGTGTGGTATTGTGTGAAGAGGCGCGTATCTAATCCTCCCCCGTGTGATACTGTGTGCTGAGACGCGTATCTAATTCTCTGGCTTGTGGTACTGTGTGCAGAGGCATGTATCTAATCCTCCAAAGTGTGATACTGTGTGCACACACGTATCTAATCCTCCCCTGTGTGGTACTGTGTGAAGAGTCGCATATCTAATCCTACTGCATGTGGTACTGTGTGCAGACGCGTGTATCTAATTCTATGGCGTGTACAACTGTGTGCAGACGCGCGTATCTAATCCTCTGGAGTGTGGAACTGTGTGTAGACGTGTGTATCTAATCCTACGGCATGTGGTACTCTGTGCAGACGTGTGTATCTAATCCTATGGCGTGTACAACTGTGTGCAGATGCGCATATCTAATCCTCTGGAGTGTGGAACTGTGTGTAGACGCGCGTATCTAATTCTACGGCATGTGGTACTGTGTGCAGACACGTGTATCTAATTCTATGGCATGTACAACTGTGTGAAGACACGTGTATCTAATCCTCCCCTGTGTGGTATTATGTGAAGAGGTGCGTATCTAATCCTACAGTGTGTGGAACTGTGTGTAGAAGCATGTATCCAATCCCCCGGCATGTGGTACTGTGTGAAGACGCATGTATCTAATCCTATGGCGTGTACAACTGTGTGAAGACACGTGTATCTAATCCTCCCCTGTGTGGTATTGTGTGAAGAGGTGCGTATCTAATCCTACAGTGTGTGGAACTGTGTGTAGACGCATGTATCCAATCCCCCAGCATGTGGTACTGTGTGCAGACGCGCGTATATAATCCTATGGCATGTGGTACTGTGTGTAGACGCGCGTATCTAATCCTCCCCCATGTGGTACTGTGTGCTGAGATGCGTATCTAATTCTCTGGCTTGTGGTACTGTGTGCAGAGGCATGTATCTCATCCTCCAAAGTGTGGTACTGTGTGCACACACACGTATCTAATCTTTCCCTGTGTGGTATTGTGTGAAGAGGCGCGTATCTAATCCTTCGGCGTGTGGAACTGTGTGTAGACGCACGTATCTAATCCTACTGCATGTGGTACTGTGTGAATACGCGTGTATCTAATCCTATGGCGTGTACAACTGTGTGCAGACGCGTGTATGTAATCCTCTGGAGTGTGGAACTGTGTGAAGACGTGTGTATCTTATCCTATGGCGTGTACAAATGTGTGCAGACGCGCGTATCTAATCCTCTGGAGTGTGGAACTGTGTGTAGACGCCTGTATCTAATCCTTCGGTATGTGGAACCGTGTGCAGACGCGTGTATCAAATCCTTCAGTGTGTGGAACTGTGTGCAGAAGTGCGTATTTAATTCTATGGTTTGTGGGACTGTGTGCAGACCCGTGTATCTAATCCTCTGGTGTGTGATACTGTGTGCTGATCTGTGTATCTAATCCTCTGATGCGTGTATCTCAGTTTGGATATCAGTGTTGTATTGTGAATGTGGAGTGACCTTGTGTATTGCAGTTGGAATATGAGTGAAAGTCTTGCAGGTTTGTATTGGCTAAGGGGGGGGGGGGGGGGGCACTGTGTTTGAAATGCTGTATCTCAGCAACGGTACGTCCGAGTGAGTTGAAGTCTCGTCTTAAACCTTCCCGGATATCTGAAGTATCTCTGTACCAAATTTGGTGAAGCTCGGTCCAGTCGTTTGATTCGCATTAGAGCACAGACAGACAGACAATGAAAAGAAAAAAACACAATGATCACAGAAATAACTTGAAACTGAATTTGCCAAATTACATATTGACAAGCCACAAAGCTTCTAGGAGAATGTCCTATGGACAGATGAGACAAAAATCGAACTTTTTGGCAAGGTACACCATCTCTATGTTCACAGCTCACAGTTCAAAATGAAGCTCATCTTGAAAGGAACAGTGTCCCTACTGTGAAACATGGAGGAGGCTCTGTTATGTTCTGGGGCTGCTTTGCTTTATCTGACACAGGGTGTCTTGAATCTGTGCAGGGTACAATGAAATCTCAAGTCTATCAAGGGAGTCTATAGAGAAACGTGTCAGGGGTACCAACAATTTTATATATATATATATATATATATATATATATATATATATATATATATATATATATATATCATATAATATATATATATATATATATATATATACACTCACCGGCCACTTTATTAGGTACACCTGTCCAACTGCTTGTTAACACTTAATTTCTAATCAGCCAATCACATGGCGGCAACTCAGTGCATTTAGGCATGTAGACATGGTCAAGACAATCTCCTGCAGTTCAATCCGAGCATCAGTATGGGGAAGAAAGGTGATTTGAGTGCCTTTGAACGTGGCATGGTTGTTGGTGCCAAAAGGGCTGGTCTGAGTATTTCAGAAACTGCTGATCTACTGGGATTTTCACGCACAACCATCTCTAGGGTTTACAGAGAATGGTCCGAAAAAGAAAAAACATCCAGTGAGCGGCAGTTCTGTGGGCGGAAATGCGTTGTTGATGCCAGAGGTCAGAGGAGAATGGCCAGACTGGTTCGAGCTGATAGAAAGGCAACAGTGACTCAAATAGCCACCCGTTACAACCAAGGTAGCCAGAAGAGCATCTCTGAACGCACAGTACGTCGAACTTTGAGGCAGATGGGCTACAGCAGCAGAAGACCACACCGGGTGCCACTCCTTTCAGCTAAGAACAGGAAACTGAGACTACAATTTGCACAAGCTCATCGAAATTGGACAATTGAAGATTGGAAAAACGTTGCCTGGTCTGATGAGTCTCGATTTCTGCTGCGACATTCGGATGGTAGGGTCAGAATTTGGCATCAACAACATGAAAGCATGGATCCATCCTGCCTTGTATCAACGGTTCAGGCTGGTGGTGGTGGTGTCATGGTGTGGGGAATATTTTTTTGGCACTCTTTGGGCCCCTTGGTACCAATTGAGCATCGTTGCAACGCCAAAGCCTACCTGAGTATTGTTGCTGACCATGTCCATCCCTTTATGACCACAATGTACCCAACATCTGATGGCTACTTTCAGCAGGATAATGCGCCATGTCATAAAGCTGGAATCATCTCAGACTGGTTTCTTGAACATGACAATGAGTTCACTGTACTGCAATGGCCTCCACAGTCACCAGATCTCAATCCAACAGAGCATCTTTGGGATGTGGTGGAACGGGAGATTCGCATCATGGATGTGCAGCCGACAAATCTGCGGCAACTGTGTGATGCCATCATGTCAATATGGACCAAAATCTCTGAGGAATGCTTCCAGCACCTTGTTGTATCTATGCCACGAAGAATTGAGGCAGTTCTGAAGGCAAAAGGGGGTCCAACCCGTTACTAGCATGGTGTACCTAATAAAGTGGCCGGTGAGTGTATGTATATATATATATATATATATATATATATATATATATATATATATATATATATATCATATAATATAATATCTGTAGATTATGTTATAATAATATTACATACATATAGTTTCATAATATATTATATATACATATATATATATATTTATAATATATATATATATCTTTTTCTATGTCTCTATATTTCCGGCTCTACAGAGGCAGAAGAGAAAAAGAAAAATTATGAAATCACTAAGCATGGCGAAGGTATACAAAGTATCTTTTCTAGAATACATGTGGGAATAAAAGTGACAAGCCAGTAATACAATTTATAAGCAAAGAAAAACAACAACTGCATCATGGGAAAAGTAATAAACCTTGCATCAAAGAAACATTACATTTTTAAGAAAAAGTAAATGGGATGCCTAATGTTACACTTACCAAATAACTACTACACAGAACAACAATTTCTAAATGTTAATCCTCTGGTAACACTTGTAAAAATAAAGTGTATTTAATGAAAGGCCCACCATAGCACACAACAAACATACTCTGCGTAGTTTGATCTTGCAAATATATTCCCTTCCATCTGTCCTCTACTTATCGCTAATTTACTAAATGTAAGCCACTAGGAAGTAAGTGACAGATGGCAGGGAGTACGGCTGCAGGATCAGACTACACAGGGTGTGTTTGGTGATTGTTACCACGGAGGCTCGGAGATGTACAAGCAACGTTCGATGAGATATTTTATTAATATCTATGACTGTGAAATGTTGCTGCATTTTTCAATTTAGTTGTATTAGAAAAATAATGAAAGACTAGTTACCAGGGAAGACATTCTATTTAAAGGGGTTATGTCTCAAAATAGATTTGGAAACAAAAACACAATAGTTTTCGAAATCGCAGCATTTACATTGCGCATATTTTTCTGCAATGTGTGGATGACATTTGCCTTGAAGGGACTGTAAAATACCACATTTTTGCAGCAGCCATACCACAGTGTTTATACCACGTGGGGGCCCAGACTAAAGTGGTTATGCTATTGAATAGATTTTTCTTTTTTTTTTTTTTTTTGTAATGTGGATTGTGAATCATAGAGGGATCACAATGTACTTTTTTTTCCCTATCAGTATGTCTTAGTAGAATGGGAGGAAATCCACGCAATCATGGGGAGAACATACAAACTCCTTGCAGATGTTGTTCCTGGCAGGATTCAAAACCAGGACTCCAGCGCTGCAAAGCTGAAGTGCTAACCACTGAGCCACCGCGTTACCCCTGCTATTGAATAGATTTAACCTCTAGCCAAAAGGAGAGATGAGTTATTGCTGACCATTGTGTGTTTGTAGAGTTTTGTTCCTCATTGTGAATATAAGTGTGCCCCTGCTGCCGGTATAACATAGCACTCCAGCAATCCCTCTGAAGTGAATGGGAGTGGAAGGTATCATGTCCAGCAGGGGCCCTGGCTGCATTCGCTATAGGAGTAAAAGACCACCATTCTCAGGATCAGTGAGGGTCTCAGCAGTCAGACCTCCTCCGATCAACAATGTATTATTTATCCTATGGATACAAGATAAATCTGTTTTGTGGCATATCCAATTTAAAAGTATTCTCAGGCTTCAAAAATAACTATTATTATTATTATTATTATTATTATTATTTTTAAAAACATGATAATACATGTGTTAATGGTTGCCTAAGGTTATCTCCTTAACATGGTAAGAAGGGCAGGGCAGCCCAAGAAATGTACTGTAGTTTATGGCAGAAACTGTTTTATGGCACAAAGAGGGCAGCAAATGTGCTTCATTTAGGATGTATAAATAAGGAACATTTCACGTGTTGCAGTGGTGATCAAGACTGCTTAAGAAACAGCATTCTCACTAACTCTCCCACAACACAACCATTGAGTGGCTACACATAGATTTGTACAGATTAGAGATGAGCAAGTAGTATTCGATCAAGTAGGTATTCAATCGAATACTACAGTATTCAAAATACTCGCACTCGATTGAGTACCACTCGCTATTCGAATGGAAAAGTTCGATGCAGAACCAGCATTGATTGGCCGAATGCTATACAGTCGGCCAATCAACGCTGGTTCTTCTCCTACCTTTAGAAGTCTTCTCCGTGCAGCTTCCCCGCGGCATTTTCCGGCTCTGAATTCACTCTGCCAGGCATCGGACCTGGGCAGAGCCGACTGCACATGTCTGCTTGTAGTGCGGACATGCGCAGTCGGCTCTGCCCAGGCCCGATGCCTGGCAGAGTGAATTCAGAGCCGGAAGATGCCGCGGGGACGCTGCACGGAGAAGACTTCTTGGAGGATCCAGCCCAAACCTCTCTTGTGGACTTGGTAAGTATAATTTGATCGAACGTTGCCTACCCCTGAAACGAGCATTTTCCCCCCATAGACTATAATAGGGTTCGATATTCGATTCGAGTAGTCGAATATTGAGGGGATACTCGAAACGAATATCGAATCTCGAACATTTTACTGTTCGCTCATCTCTAGTACAGATGTAGTACAGTTTAACATGACTTAACTTGAGATAAGTGGTTAGGGATGCAGCGTTAGCTTCAAATACTGTGTGAACGTAGGGTTCCAACCCATCTTCTCAGTATGATGATGGACTTCACACACAATTACACAAAAATCATGGCCGACAATGAAGGAAGAAGGGCAATGTGCCATGACAGCACCCTTTTTCCTTCAGTGTCGGCCATGATATTTAAGGAAGCATGGGTGACAGTGTCACCACATGCTCTTTTCATTCACTTTATAGCTATACCAGTAGCGCTGCATGCTGGGGCTACCAACCCATTCTTGCCTATCGATTGGCAATTGTTGCGGGCCCTTTGGGACCAATACTAAGGTAAGAGACCTCTAGACAACGAGCATACCGATCTTTGTCTGGGCTACTACTATTGCATGCAAGTGGACCACTTATAAGCACTGTGGTGCTATGTGATATATGTATTTATTACTGTGTGCAAGTATGGACCACCAAACACCAATGTTCTTTATATACATGTAGCTTTTTGTCTGCTGTCATGCTTGATATTGCACTTTTGGCATACATACACATTGTAATGCTATGTGACATAGATATTGGTCTACTATTGTGTATATTTATGAACCACCAGACACCAATGTTCGTTAAGCGTATACATTTAACCTTTGGTCCGTTGATATAGCACTTCTAGTTATATGTACCGTATACATTCATTTGCAGTGTATTGCTATATGTATCTGTCTACAATTGTGTGCAATATGGACCACCAGACACCAATGCTCTTCATGTATATGCATATAGCCTCTGGTCCTCTGTCATCCGTGATATTGCACTTGAAGTTACATGTACCCTTATGCATGCATATATTCTAATCGCTCTACATACCACATGTAAATGAATGCAATTTTATGTGCTCAGGCGTATATGTCATGGCCACCTTGTTTTTTGTTTTCTTGTTTTTTTTCTGTCATAACCCTATGCTGATGATTTATGGTTATACATACCAAGCTTATTATTCCCTAACTATGGACACTTATATATCTCCGGGAAGTTGTTACTGGATACCCAGTCACATCCTAATACATGGACATGACTATGTTACTTTGTAATTTTGTATATACAATGCAATGTCACTATTGGTGCTTATTACTGTTATTATTTGGTGATTGTAAGGGTAAGTTCACACAGAGTAACGTGCCGCGTGATGTGGCACGTATACCGTGTGAGATTTTGCGGGCCATATACCCTCCCATTGATTTCAATGGGAGCATGGATCGTAAACGCCGATTTATTTTGCGGCCGTTATTTCCATAACTTAGAGCCTTAGCCTTATCCTATCCTTTTCAAAGTTTAAAGGCAACATTGAGCATTGCTTCATTTCTGAACTGATTTCTACTTCTACGGCCCACATTGGATGATCTGTCCCGTCTATGTCAGATTCAACAGGACAACCAGCTAGTTAATGGAGTTACACAGACTCCACAGTAGCAAAATGAAAATACATTTTTGATGACGACTTTTAAAAAAATGTAGCTAAATTTTACACTTAAAAAACAAACTTTAAAAAAATCAGTGTAATGGTGTCCGTGGCCTTGACAAATTCTCATCTACAAAAAAAAAAAAAAATCCAGTGATGTAATGAGAATTTCAGCTTACTCTGCATGTATTGCCATTCTTATAAGGAGCTCTTAATAAAACCTAGAAGAAATTAATCTATGGTTGTGATCATTGATTTTGATGTATTACATGTTCTTGGAAAGGATAAAAGGAAAGTATCAATCAATATGACAGCCTTTAAAGAGTTTGCTTTTTTTCAGCTACTCCTCTTAAAATTGATTCTTTATATCAACCAGCTAAATATTAGTATGCCTGCACAAATCAATATACAGACAAGTGTGTATACTTTGCAATATCAAACTATATATAGATATCTATAAACATATATAATGAAATAAAACAGTATATAATATTGGACCTACAGAATTTAGATTACATGAAGAGTGGATAGTTGTTAGGATTGTGCAGTAACTGCGGCCATGATCTGGGCGTCGTCTGTTCCTCTGCACAGTCCAGGGTTGCAAGGGTTAATCTGCCTTGCAACAGCCAGGCATGGTCGACTGGTTGATCGACATGTGTGTTGACCAATGGACGCTGGATTGGGCAGCTGGGCTATTTGCTGGTGACCGCCCCTTGGCTATTTAAGGGTACTGGTCTGGACGCCCGGCGCTCTAAGATCAAATCCTAATCTGATACCTGAAAGTGTGTGTGTGTGTGTGTGTGTGTGTGTGTGTGTGCGCGCGCGTGCGCGTGCGCGCGGGTTCCAGCCAGATTATTATTAGTTGGCCCTAGTTAGTGAAATATCCCCAGAGACAGCAATGCCATTTGTAGTTGGGCAGCATGCTGCCTTGTATGGTGTGTGGTAGAATCTCAGTTGGCCTTAGCTAGCTTCTCCCCTCAGTCAGTGCTCACACTGGGAGTTTGTTTGGCAGTAAGCTGCATTGGGGGTTGGGTGGCTGGAACAACTACACACAGGGTTTACTTGGTCTCTGGCTTGTCCTGGAGTTCAGGCTAGCCGGTTAGTTTATTTGTGCGGCTGCTCTGACTGCACAGGTCTCTGTGATTGGTAACAGAGCAAACCTGGTTGTTTAATTTAGCTGGCAGTGACATCAACTGTTAGACACTGTTCACACCAGGTTTTTAGCAGTCAGTAGCCCAAAGGGCTCCGCAGGGTTTTTCAGTTGTTTAGTTTTTTTTAATAAATCCTGCTGATCATAACAATAGTAAAGAGGTTGTCTAAATATTTAAACTTATTATCTATTTTAATGATGTGGCCCGGCTGTTGGGCCTCCACCAATCATATGAATATAGAGCGCTTGATGAGAATACAAGCAATCATTTCATTTATTGTACTCATCTGTTCTCTCTTCAGTAGTCACATAGAGTTGAATGGACTGGCAGCGTGCATGCTTCATTACCTCTCCATTTAAACAGGGGACCCAAGGCCCCCATTTCTGATGATATTTACTGGACTACGGACTTGTTTATGAATTGTTTTAATTTCTGAATACCTAAGTTGGCCCTAGGTCATGAATCATCTTCACTCATGAAATTGTATAATATGTCCAAGAAGAAATCCTACACCTAGATGAAGATGCCCTTTCTACTCCAAGGAGTCGCTGACCACAATAAAAGATTAAGATGACGTCATTTGGACATGTCTCATGTTTCTATACCTTCTTCAGTGTGATGATTCTGCTTAAATAAACACCTGAGACAGCATCATGCTGAGTTGGGGTTTGACTTTTTACGTGTGAATATCATGTCATTGCATCTAATCCCTGTCATGACGTCATTGATTTTAGAGCAAGTGAACCTATTGCCAGAAGAGTGTTAGTCTCTTCTGTGAGGGAAGCATAGCTATACTTCAGCAATGACATTGTACACATTTTTTATTGCACTGTAGAGCAGTATATGATCTATTTAAAGGAGTATTCCCATCTCAAGGATCCTTTTCTAGAGTATTAGCTTGTGTAAATTCAAAGATTTTCCTAAATACATTGTTTTAAAAATGCTCCTTGGTTTACCTGCTATATTAGATTATTCCTCCCCATTGTTTATACACTTTTTCTTGGTTCCCGGCCTGTTATCTGATCTCAAAAGGATGACGTGACTCACTGCTGTGTGGTGAGGAGGGAAGGTTTGAGTTCTCAGATGGCATCCTCTCAGAGTTATTATTCCCTGCTCTTAGATCAGTTAACTGCAGGGTACTGATAAAGGCTTAGGGAGTGTTTGTTATCTTTCTAGGTAAACACAAAGATAATAATGAGTTAACTGCAATTCTGTTGTATGTCCCGGCAGCTTGTAATATTTTTTTTCTCTCCAAACCTGTTTAATGTAATATACATTTACTGTACATATTTGATCTGCATTATTATAGATATCCAGTAATCATAAATAATCTCTCATGATAAATGCAATGTCTATATCTACTGCAGTACTTCATAGTATCCTGTCCATCAAGCAGTCAAAACCTGCTTGTAAAAGAATACAGGAAGTGAGAAGAAGAGAAATCAGGCAAACTGCTGAGAGAGGGAATGTTATACAGGCTCCATGCAAGAACACTAATAAGGTCTGACTGTAGTCCACTGAACAGCCAGGTAGCCATAAGAGATTCTGTATATGGAAAATTGAAAAGTGGACGCAGCTCAAAATTCAGCACCCGTATATTCAAGATCAGTGGGGGTCCCATAAACTAAACCCCAACCAGTCCTATGGCTCTTAATGAACTCTATAAAGAAACAATAAACCTAAACTGATACATACAACATGTACATTTCTATAGAAGAACATATTTAAGAAAGTCATAATTTTTGGAAATTATACTTTTCTAATAACATCTGAAATCAAGAAACACTAAATTTGATATGTCATTACTTCCATTGAAGCTGCCAGCACCTACATTAATAACTTCCTTTCTGAAAAGGCTACAGCTGTGTAAGTTCTTTTCAACTGCAACTAACTTATAATTTATCTACATAATTTATGTGTAACTAGTAATTTCCATGAAACAAATCCTAAGAACAGGTTTTATTTTAACGGCATGGAAGAAATGTGTCACTTAAAAAACATTGCAAATAAAATCATTATCATATGTTAGATGAATAAACACTTATTTACTTGAAGAAATGTGTAAATTGTATCACAATAACATTCATCGCCATAAAATGTGTGATACTGTTATGGTTCTGGGTATTTATATAAAAATAATATTTTTTAAACCGCAGAACCTCTTGGACTGCAAGGCACTGCAGCGAGGTCCACAGGCCCTATGGGCGGCTGTATGTCAAAATGCAACAGAAAAGCGGTACAGCACAGTGTGAATTGGGAGCGGCACAAGTTCACCAGTTAGACTCACTGAGTGAATGGACAGTGCAGCTCCCAATGTGAACAGGTTGGAAACAAACACAAGCTAGCTGCCCAGGGTTAACACTCACCCCAGGTCAGCGAAAAACATAATCCCCTGCAGTAACTAGGGGTGCTCCTGCACACAGCTAGGAGCTACCAACGGTGTTAGACAGGGCGGGCACGGCTAACTTGGAAACCACACCTGCTGCAGCTCCACAGGCTGGAACAATGTCTATTGCTCCAGGCCTTGGTGTAGAGCTGTCAGTCCTTCAGGATTTACAGGTCTATCTACAAGCACCCTAGACTGCCACCTGCCTAAACAATGGAGACTCTCCCTGGGACTACTGTCTTTAGGACGGGTAGTATCAGATAAAGTGTGAGCGCCGGGCGGGCGTCGACTCACTCCTTTTAAAGGAAAGTCCCCGCCCAATAAGGGCGGTGGCCATGACCTCACCGCTCATGCTCAGTCAGAGAGAACTGGCACTTAGGCTGTGAGCGACTCCAAAAAGTCCGAGCATGCTCAGTCGGAGAAAACTGAGTCTTAGTCTCCAGAGAATTCACTGCACGCCGCCGGGAACGAGGGTTGGATTGGCCCGCAGGTGGCGCTGTACGCCGGAAGGCAAATCTGCGGGACCCCATCCTAACAGATACTTGGAAACAGATAAAACATTAAAAAAAAAAAAAAGATGATCATGGTTCAATAAGTGATGGCAACCAATAGGA
The DNA here is from genome assembly GCF_031893055.1 of Leptodactylus fuscus. Classification (NCBI taxonomy): domain Eukaryota; kingdom Metazoa; phylum Chordata; class Amphibia; order Anura; family Leptodactylidae; genus Leptodactylus; species Leptodactylus fuscus. The sequence continues at coordinate 59,830,299 of NC_134265.1, forward strand.
GAAATAGTGCTCAGGACTAGGGATAAATGTGGAAATCTCCATTAATAGATCACATCGTTTCAGGTTTAAGGGAATTTTGCCTGATAGGATGGCCTACCACACAGAGAGAATCAAAGAAGTTGTCCAAGGAGTTTAACTATACTTACTTCCTCTGGGGATTAATTGAAGTTGGACCTGGGCGCTTCAGACAGGTTCCAATCCTTGGTCATGTGATAACAATTAGAGATGAGTGAGTAGTATTCGATTGAGTAGGTATTCGAACGAATACTACGGTATTCGAAATACTCGTACTCATTTGAATACTATCGCTATTCGCAGTAAAGATTTGATTCAGAACCAGCATTGATTGGCCGAATGATATACAGTGTACAGCATTCAGCCAATCAACGCTGGTTCTGCCGGAGGCTCGTCTGTGAGGAGGCGGAGTCTAAGATCGGACCACAATGGAGCCTCATGAGGGTTTTTGCCTTCCAGTGGATCAACATTGTAGAAGACTGTAGGGTTATAGGTTGGACTTATGTCTTCATCCAACCTCATCTACTATGTAATACACATCCGTAGAATAACCACTTGCTTAAAAATTATTGTTTCTGGAAATACCTTATAGTAGTTCATGGTAAACCATACTAGTCCATGAAATCTTTGTACTATAAATTATACAACAAATACAATACGTATGTAATATTATATGTAATATCCACAGTGGCTTGGATATATAAAACAAAACACACAATTTCTAATCACCAACATAAAGTCTAATTTAGCATTCAATAAAAAAGAAAACACTACCAGCACAACCTAAGCAAGTAGATGTTTTATAAAAATCATCCATAGAAGATAAATCCAGCAAGTGAATTGTTGAAGCCGCAGATGGCTGTTTGTATTCACTTTTTGCCAAGGGTCATGGAAAGTGTTATGTCAGTCCAGGTAGCTGCAACGGGGCTAAGGAATAGCAGTGGGAAATCTCGCCCTGCACTACTCCCACTAGCTATCCCGGTCCCTGCCTCACGGGTGTGGGTCGGCTGTTCTCAGGCTAAGCCTGACCCCGACAGCTCCTCTCTCACTGATACCGTAGGCCTAGAGGGAAGTGGGAGAAGGAATGCCCTATAAGATCTCTAGGGACTGGAGACTAAAGGGGGTCACCCCTAACGAACAAGTGAAGCTGCTACTGACAGGGACTGACAAGGGTGTGCGCTGACTAACAACACAAGCAGCACACAGGAAAAATGTGGGAAAGGATTCCCCCAAACCAATATGGGAAGGTACCTTACACTAGGAAACAAACACAGGGAAACTGAGTAGAAATCAAAGGATAAGGCAATTCACTCACACAGTCAATAACACACAGAGGTAGGATTGGTGAACACAGAAGGGAAAACACACAAACCAACTTGTTCACCCAAACCTCCCAAAAAACCAACCACGGAACTTCCTCTATCCCAGATAACCACCTACTCCTTCTGCTAAGGCCTAGCTCTGTAAAAGCGACACTCAGCACAGAACCATGGGAGGCATGGGTTTAAATACAGAGTAGAGACCACTCCTCCCAGGTGCAAATGGGAGGACAGACTAATCAACCAGGAAATAAAGCTGCCTACCAGCAGTGCGCGCGTGCAAGTCAGAAGGTGTGCACCAATACCCACGACAGGACAACCCCGCAGCGCCAGGATGCCACCCCAGACACCGCGCAGCCAAAAACTCCCCAGGTAAGAAAAATAGAAAGCAATGAACCAAAATACTCCTAACAGGATCCTCCCCTCAAGGAGAAGACTCCGGATTCTCTAGGAGCATCCTTCTTCGAGAACTCCTTGTGGAATTTCTCCACGAGTCTGGGGGCTGACATATCCGACTCCAGAACCCAAGAATTATCCTCAGGACCGTATCCCTTCCATGCCACCAGATACCGTAGCTTCCCCCGAACATATTTGCTATCCAGAACTCGGGATATCTCATACTCCCTGGACTCAGAAACTGGTGGAACCTTAACTGGAGACGTTCCCTTCTTGGCCTTCTTTAACAAGGAGACATGGAACACCCGGTTTATCTTCCACCTTTTAGGTAGTTGCAGCTGTGCCGCCACTTCATTTACCATCTTGATGATCTTAAAAGGACCCACAAACCTGGGACCCAGCTTCTTGCTAGGAACCTTCAACCTGATATTCTTGGTGGACAACCAAACCATCTCACCAGGGAAGAACTGCAACTCTCCTCTCTTCCTATCCGCCTGGACCTTAGCCTGGTGCGACGCCCACACCAGATTCTCTCGGATACGGGACCATACCCCCTGCAGCTTTTTAGAAAATAGCTCCTCCTCCGGAACTGGGGAAGAAATGGAAGAAAATACTCCGAAAACAGGATGTCTACCACCGGAGCAAAAAAAAGGTGTGGTGCCTGTGGCGTTGGAATCATGGTTGTTTAGGGAAAATTCTGCCAGGGGGAGAAAGTCAGCCCAATTATTCTGGTTCTCTCGAACAAAACACCTCAAAAACTGTTCCACATCCTGATTCTTCCTCTCTGTTTGCCCGTTAGACTCCGGGTGAAACCCGGAGGAAAACGACAGTGTAACTCCCAACCTGCTGCAAAAAGCCCGCCAGAATTTAGCCACAAATTGCGGACCCCTGTCCGAAACGATCTCCTCAGGAAGACCATGCAACCTTACAATTTCTTTAATAAATGCCTCTGATAGTGTCTTGGCACATGGCAGCCTGGAAAACGGGATCAAATGGCACATTTTCGTGAAGCGGTCAACGACTACCCAAATGACTGTGAAACCCTTAGACACCGGAAGGCCCGTAATGAAATCCATAGACAGATGAGTCCAAGGTGCCTTAGGAGGTTCCAATGGATGTAGTAGACCGTGGGGACGGGTATGCGATGCCTTGGCTCTTGCACAGACCGAACAATTTTGAACAAACTGCAAGACATCCCTACTCCACCCTGGCCACCAAAAATTCCTAGACACCAATCTCATGGTCTCTGAAACCCCCGGGTGACCAGCAAGAACCGACTCGTGACACTCCCTCAGGAGACTTTGTCGGAGAGTAGTTGGGACAAACACCTTGTTTCTAGGTATCTTGGAAGGTGCAGCGTGTTGCGCTTCGATCAAGGCCTTCTCCAATTTCGCGCCCAATACTGCTACCACCACTCCATCCCCAAGAATAGTGGCAGGCGCCTCTCGTTCCTCCTCGGTCGACATATACCGGGATAAAGCATCAGCCTTAACATTCCTCGAACCCGGCACATAAGTCACGGTAAAGTGGAACCGCGCAAAAAATAGAGCCCATCTGGCCTGCCGTGCATTTAATCTCTTCGCCGACCCAAGATAAACCAAATTCTTGTGATCAGTAAATACCTGGACTGGCCTTCTGGCCCCCTCCAGGAAATGACGCCAATGTTCGAACGCTAGTTTTATTGCCAGTAGTTCCCTATCTCCGATGTCATAATTCCGTTCAGAGGCAGAGAATTTCTTAGAAAAGAAGGCACAGGGATGCGTACCCTCCTCGAACTCCTGAGAAAGTACTGCTCCCACCCCCACCGAGGAGGCATCCACCTCCACTCGGAAGGCCAACCTCTCATCCGGCTGTCTCAAAATGGGAGCGGACGAGAATCGCTTCTTCAATTCTTCAAACGCGGCTAGCGCCTCTGGCGACCACTTAGCACAGTCAGCCCCCTTCTTAGTCAAGTCCGAGATGGGTTTCACAACCTCAGAAAATCCCTTAATAAACTGGCGATAATAGTTGGAGAATCCCAAGAACCGTTGGACCGCCTTTAGGTTCTCAGGTCGCGGCCACTCCAAGACTGCCCTGACCTTCTCAGGGTCCATCTTGAACCCCTTGTCCGATAGGATATAGCCAAGGAAACATAATTTATTGACCGCGAACACACATTTCTCCAGCTTAGCACTTAATTGGTTAACCCTCAGGAGATCTAAAACCTCTCTCACTCTCTCCCAATGAGTCTCCAAATCCGGGGTGTAAATGAGTATATCGTCCAGATAGACCACAACCCCCCTCCCTATGACGGCACTTAGTACATCATTAATAAAATTCTGAAAAAACGCGGGCGCATTGGTTAGACCAAAAGGCATCACCAGACTCTCAAAGTGTCCTAGGGGTGTGTTAAACGCTGTTTTCCACTCATCCCCCTTCTTGATTCTCAGCAAGTTATACGCCCCACGTAAATCTATTTTACTAAACCAGCGAGCTCCCGTAATCTGGCTGAATAGATCCGAGATCAACGGGATGGGATAGGGATTCTGCACCGTGATTTTATTAATCTCCCTAAAATCCAAACAAGGGCGCAACCCTCCATCTTTCTTCTTTACAAAGAAAAACCCCACTGCTACTGGGGACTTAGATGGGCGAATATGCCCCACCTCTAGACTCCCCTCAATATACTCCTTGAGCGCCTCCCTCTCCGGAATAGTGAGATTGTACAACCTTGTCTTGGGTAACACTGCATTTGGTATAAATTTAATTGAGCAATCATAGGTGCGATGTGGTGGTAATGTCTTGGCTGCCCTTTCCTCAAAGACCTCCCTGAACTCACATATTTCTTGAGGCAAATTGTCTATAGACAAAGACATAACGGATATGGGCAGACATCGACCATTACACCCCTGCCCCCAAGAAACTACTGACTCGGTCTCCCAGTTGATAATAGGGTTATGCTGCTTCAGCCAGGGCCACCCCAACACTACTTGTGCTGGTAACTTAGACAATAAGAACAAGTTAATCTCTCCCTGTGGCCACCCACAATAAACTCCAGACCCTCCACCTGTTTGGAGATGACAGCTTGCTGTAGAGGGGTCTTATCAATAGCCCACACCGGTATCTGAGACTTCAAGACCAAAAGACTCACCCTTAGTTGCTCGCAAAACTCTGAGTCAATAAGGTTGACTGCCGAACCACAATCAACCAAAATCCGGCACTTCTGCCCATTTACCCATCCATCACGGGTCAACCCGGCAGTCTGAGTACAGGAAACATACACACCTCCCTCCTTAGTAGGTTTTCTCCCTTTACCCTCAATAGACCTGGAGTTATTACTCTCCTTGGCGAACCATTCTCTGGAGGGGCATACCCTTGCTAAATGTCCCATCCCTCCACACACAAAACAGCGTACTGTGCGGGACCCTTCACTCTTGGGTCTAGCACTTCGCACAGTGGCCCCAATCTGCATGGGTTGGTCCCCCGGGTCCTCTCTAAAAACAGAGAATTGAGGAGGGTTAACCCCCCCAGGACTCTTGTCTCCACGCTCCCGGAGGCGCCGTCCAACTCTAATTGCCAGCTGCATGGCCTCATCTAGATCTCCCGGAACAGAGTGAGAAACTAGATGGTCTTTAACCTGGTCTGAGAGTCCTGTCTCAAACTGACTAAGTAGAGCGGGGTCATTCCAGTGTACTTCTGCTGCCCACCTACGAAACTCTGTGCAATATTTCTCTATAGCGTGATCCCCTTGCACCAAACGTCGTAGGTTATACTCAGCCGTGCGTACCCTGTCTGGGTCGTCATACAGTAACCCCATTGTGGAGAAAAACGCCTCTACAGTTAGTAAGCAAGCTGAGTCGGCTGGTAACGAATGTGCCCAGATGAGGGGATCATCTCTCAATAAAGTAATAATAATCCCAACTCTCTGTACCTCAGAACTGGAGGAAAACGGCCGTAGCCGGAAATACAAAAGACAGTCCTTTTGAAATCGGAAAAAATCTGACCTCTTCAGGGTTCAGGTAAGCTGACTTTTGGCTCCAGAGGCCGACCCACAGGGGCGCTACTCACCTGCCTCTGTATGCCCTCCACCTGAGAGGCTGTGTGTTGAGCCAACTGCTGTAACTGAGATACGCCAGAAGCTTGGATGGCATCCATTCGTAGCTTGATCTCCTGCATCTCAGTGGAGATCTGCTGCACCGCCTGGTACAACTGTTTCAGGTCCGTCATAATGCAAACGAACCTTTCCTTTTTTTTTTTTTTTTTTTTTTTACGGCTGAGTGTACTGTTATGTCAGTCCAGGTAGCTGCAACGGGGCTAAGGAATAGCAGTGGGAAATCTCGCCCTGCACTACTCCCACTAGCTATCCCGGTCCCTGCCTCACGGGTGTGGGTCGGCTGTTCTCAGGCTAAGCCTGACCCCGACAGCTCCTCTCTCACTGATACCGTAGGCCTAGAGGGAAGTGGGAGAAGGAATGCCCTATAAGATCTCTAGGGACTGGAGACTAAAGGGGGTCACCCCTAACGAACAAGTGAAGCTGCTACTGACAGGGACTGACAAGGGTGTGCGCTGACTAACAACACAAGCAGCACACAGGAAAAATGTGGGAAAGGATTCCCCCAAACCAATATGGGAAGGAACCTTACACTAGGAAACAAACACAGGGAAACTGAGTAGAAATCAAAGGATAAGGCAATTCACTCACACAGTCAATAACACACAGAGGTAGGATTGGTGAACACAGAAGGGAAAACACACAAACCAACGTGTTCACCCAAACCTCCCAAAAACCAACCACGGAACTTCCTCTATCCCAGATAACCACCTACTCCTCCTGCTAAGGCCTAGCTCTGTAAAAGCGACACTCAGCACAGAACCATGGGAGGCATGGGTTTAAATACAGAGTAGAGACCACTCCTCCCAGGTGCAAATGGGAGGACAGACTAATCAACCAGGAAATAAAGCTGCCTACCAGCAGTGCGCGCGTGCAAGTCAGAAGGTGTGCACCAATACCCACGACAGGACAACCCCGCAGCGCCAGGATGCCACCCCAGACACTGCGCAGCCAAAAACTCCCCAGGTAAGAAAAATAGAAAGCAATGAACCAAAATACTCCTAACAGAAAGGACTTGGCGAGAGAGGCAAACACCAGACTGATTTTGAGCTTTGTTATGGGGTCCCATCTCTTCTATACTCCCTTCTCTATTAGTGCTTATAATAATGATATTAATTAATGATGGGCATGGTTGACCACAATAGCCAACACTAAGGCAATACTTTTAAGCTAAGGCCCCATATTACCGTAAAGCATTGTTGATGCGGTTAATTTTTTAGCCAACCCAAGAGTAGATTCAGCAGAGGGAAGTTACCCATTTCTTATTTATTTTCAAGCCATTCATTCATTTGTATGAAAACACAGCAAAATCTGCAACAAAAACACTGTGTTTCTGCAATGTGCGGCCTTAGTCTTAGAGAGGATCATTTCTGATAAATATTAGGAGAATCTGGCCTCTTATTAAATCTGGGCACCTTTGGAGCTCCTTTGTTAGACATGGTCTAATTTCAGGTATATCCGATGCCAGTGTTCTGTGGTAAGTTATAATAAATTTGCCAGGCCAAAGCATCCCTAGCCCAGCCCAACTTGACCTCTCATTCCCATTTAATCCCCATTAAGCCAGAATAATATTTAGCTTATGAAATTTGGCCTAATATGTTTATTCCTCGTTCTACAACAATCCTGGATCTTCTTTTCTTAAAAGTGACACTTGGCACTGTGTCATTCCTCTACTATTCCTCCTAGGAATAATTGTCAGAACAGCAATATATATAAGATAGATAGATAGATAGATAGATAGATAGATAGATAGATAGATAGATAGATAGATAGGAGATAGATAGATAGATAGATAGATAGATAGATAGATAGGAGATAGATAGATAGATAGATAGATAGATAGATAGATAGAAACTGTATATATTTCTACAAAAGAAAGAGAAAGCTGGTTGTACTTTATAAAGTTGTACAAGTTGTAACTACAGAAACAATTACCTGTAACCATTGTGACTGATCACTTCTTCCAGAAGTCCAAGCATTCACCTTGCCTTGTTTATCTAGCCGAGCTTTCCTGGACTCCCAAGTGAACATGTCCATGTTCAACGTTCTGAAAACGCTGGAGGCTGTGATTTGGTAATCTTGTATATGTCCTGATTTCATTCCTTGTGGTTCCGAGCAGCCTGTAAAAGCATCAAGCAGAACAGATGATAACAATGACTTACAAGAAAACAAACATATTTGTGTTCTTTAGAATCTATGAGCTCTGCTGGGAGGAAACGGGTTTTATTGCAGCGGGAGAACAGATTAAATGAAATGAAGTATTCTCTCTAGAAGGACCCGGAGATGGTGAATATGAGAAGGCTTAATCATAATTGCCTCAGGAAAGAGTCGAAGTAAAATGAGCTACTTCCATAGCGCTACAGTACTGGCTCCCGTACAATGACGCTCCCCATTATGTATAGAAGATCACCCTGTTTTGCATTGTGCCATGGTTTGGAAGTGGAAATCATTAGAACAGATGTGATTTTGCTTTGTTTAGACTTGTCTTTTTTCTTAATTCATACAAAAAAAGAAACCAGTCCCAGTTACTCCTAGTTTTGCGTTACACTAAACTCTTTCTATATCATGAACACCCATTTACATACATTATTCTTAGGCTTTATATAATTTCAAGTATGAAATGCTAAAGAATCCTAAGTTGCTAGCAGTTTGGAAAGTTTGGAATGAAAAAAAATGGAATTTGTAAGCAGCCTTGACTCCTAACAGAGCACTATAAGGGCTTGAGTATAAGGGCTTGTAGACTTGGCCACTTTAGACTAAATTCAATCGATTATATCAATCTCTGCGGCAACAGAATATTTTTCTTTTTGGGGGAAGGTATGAAAGTAACGTTGTATAAGATATTCAAATTGGAATTTTTAACATGGGATTACCTGCACCCATATAAAATATATATATAATATATATTAGGGTACAATAAATGGGGGAGGATTCTTATTGTATCAGTTTAATTGATACAATTAAATTGTACAATTAAATTGTTCTGAGCACAGAAATCCGAAGCAGAGAGATATAAAAAAGTCTTTGTCATTTTGCATTACCACACATTAAATTACCTTTAGGTGAATGCCGTTTCCACTTCACAGGCCAGTGACATCACATTTATCGTCACATGGTCAGAGACTAAACTAAAATATCAAACACATCTACTGGAAACTTGGTAAGAGAAAAAACTGTGTTCAGCCTCTTGGAACCGCTGATCGGTGGGTGACAGGTGTTGCCCCCATCTGATATCGATGACCATTGGAAGGATAGTTCATCAATATCATTGTCCTAAAAAAACATTTAAGGGTCCCTTCACACTACTGATACGCTGCCTGATTCTGAACGTTAAAACACGGTCAGAATCAGCGCGTATGAAGCAGATCCCATTCATTTCAATGGGGAGCCGGCATACGAGCGCTCCCCATTGAAATGAATGGGCTGCTTTTTACTCTGCGAGTGCTCCTATTGAAGTGAATGGGAAGCGCTCACGTGTATGGCTCACCGTGTGAAGGGGCCCGGCTCTCGGCTCAGTCCGAGCCGTACACGTGAGCGCTTCCCATTCACTTCAATGGGAGCGCTCGTAGAGTAAAAAGCAGCCCATTCATTTCAATGGGGAGCGCTCGTATGCCGGCTCCCATTGAAATGAATGGGATCTCCTTTATACGCGCTGATTCTGACCGTGTTTTAATGTTCAGAATCAGGCAGCATATCAGTAGTGTGAAGGGGCCCTAAGGTCTCCAATTTCTCACTAAACAAATGTACAGGCTGCAACCCACATCACAACCACTGGGTGGCCACATATAGAAAACTACAGTATAAATCTCAGGACAAAGTATTGCAAAATGATGTTATTTTTAAAGCTGGTCATCTCACTCCATACATCCTGGAATACCCATATGTCCAGTCAAGAGCAAAGGAAAGAAAGGACATGCATGTAATATATATGGTATTGTTTTATTTCTATCTAGTTGTATAAGAATAGCAAATTATTCTACTTATCCTTAAGTCTAAAGGCTGCAAAGATGTAAAATACCTCTATACACCATCTAGTTATGGCTCTGAAATCATACTTTGTCAGTTTCCCATCACGCATCACAATTACTTTTAGTAATAGCAAGCATATTATTGCAGTGACAGAAGATATGTTATGACTCAAGCTCGACAAGACATCTGGAAGTTATACTTCATACACACTGAGGTACAGAAACAGTAAATTATCTAGAACACCATATGATATAAGGGAGCCCTACCGAACACATAAAACAATGGCCTTGCTGTTCTTGTTTTTGGATGAATCCGCTGCTCATATAAATATTGGATGTGTCTTTGGTATTACTACAATTACTTGAGGTCACTGTATATAGTTCAATCCATTAAATCACCTTTTGGTTTCAACAGTACCCAAAGAAAGTCATCCATTGTAATCACCTTAATATAATACGGGTTGAGATAGATCAGACGCTTGTGCTTAATGACACAATGAGCTCCGGGATGTGATTTGTATCTTCAATGTACTGAAAGATTATACTGGAAAGCAAATCACTCAGACTCTCTGAAGATCAATACTATAAATAACAAAGGCACAAAAACACGCTGTGTGAGGCAGCTATGGGAACTGCCAGTTGGTTAGGGCTTAGCTGTTGTAGGCCAACATCACAATTACACATGTAAAGCTACCACAAGGACTGAACAAATAATCTTATTGCATGTATTTACATTTTGATGGTGTAGGAAATACAGGACTACTGTATGACCAAAAAATCTGACAAACAAGGGTTTATTACAGGTGACCCAACAACAGGTCAACAGTATCTGATCAGTGGGTGTCTGAGACATGGACATCACCCCAATATGACCAAGGAATAGAATCAGGACTACAGTATCCAGGAGACACTGCTATACAGTGGCGGGGACTACAGCTCTGCGACTAAGGCTTGAAAAGAAGTAGAGATCTTTCTGGTTCCATCCATCTCTATAGCTCGGAGGCAGCTGGATCAGATGGTTGGTGCAGCATTTAGAGAGGAAGGAAAGGAACGCAGAAAATGCCAGTGTTGTATCAGAAATTAAACCTGTTACTGTCTGTCTATAATGGGTCAGTCAAAATAAATCTAAAAATTACCATATGGAATGGCGAGTCCCCAAAATGAACCACACAGCTGAAGTAAATGTCATATGTAGTGCTTAGCTGGAAATATATGGAAACTTCACACGTGGCTGCAGGCTATAATGCTAAAATAATGCCTGCTATTTAATTCTATAAGAGATATGTAAATATAGATTCCAGCTAAACTACTATGTTAAATGGGAATCAGTAGCAAAACATATGCTTCCTAAATGATGGCTTATGGTTGGTTAAGGCAAAATATACGGTATAACCATAACTACTTGCAGCTACTGAAATAGGAGGGACAACTCTGAGCTGCATCTGTTGTTCCCAACCCTCTCCAACACAAATTTGAATCATTTTTGTTCATATGCTAATTAGCCTCTAGCGTGCACCCCGGAAGTGTCTGTGATCACTGTCTGCTATTCTCTGTGCATGAGAGCAGAGAGATGAGTCAACAGCACAGCATCCTCTGCTGTACATACACATAGATAATAGCAGAGAGGAGTACATGGTGAGACTTCCAATGCACAGAGAATGCTAATTAGCATACGAATAAAAACGGACTTGTTCAAAAACTACTGAGGCAATTTACATACAAAAGGTACATGTGAAATAGTCTTTCTAAAGGCTATGCAAGTATGTTCTTAGCTATAAATGACTTTTCCCAATGATAGAACCCCTTTAACTAAGTGGAAACATTGGGTGTCGAAATATTGTAAATACTGCCATGGTCCATAGTCTTTTTTAAATATCATCCATCTTTGGTCAATCCGCCGTCTAGTGTAAATTTTGTCCCTCCATTGTCAGTCCACAGTCTAGTGTGAATGTTGCCCCTGATTCATCAGTCCACTGTCTAGTGTAAATACTGCCTGTGCTCAGTCTACAGTCTAGTCCAAATCTCGCCCCCTATTTAGTCCTTAGTCTAAAGTAGTTGTTGCCCCTGCTTAATCAGTCACTAGTCTAGTGTAAATGTAGCCCTTAGTTAGTCCACAGTCTAGTGGAAATGCTGCCTGTGGTTGGTCTACGGTCTACTGTAAATGTTGCTCTTAGTTAGTCCACAGTCTAGTGTAAATGTTTCCCTTAGTTATTCCACAGTCTAGTGTAAATGTTGCCCTTAGTTAGTCCCCAGTCTAGTGTAAATGTTTCCCTTAGTTAGTCCACAGTCTAGCATAAATGCTGCCCTTAGTTAGTCCACAGTCTAGTGTAAATGTTGCCCTTAGTTAGTTCCCAGTCTAGTGTAATTGTTGCCCTTAGTTAGTCCACAGTCTAGTGTAAATGTTGCCCTTAGTTAGTCCACAGTCTAGTGTAAATGTTGCCCTTAGTTAGTCCACAGTCTAGTGTAAATGTTGCCCTTAGTTAGTCCAAATTGTAGTGTAAGTGTTGCCCTTAGTTAGTCCACAGTCTAGCGTAAATGCTGCCTGTGGTCAGTCTACGGTCTAGTGTAAAAGATGTGCCCTGGTAATTCTGCAATCTACTGTAAAGAAATAGAGCATAACCTAGGCACTCCACTTCCATTTACCCCCAATGCTCCATTCCTCTGTTCTGTTTATGTTTGCTGGATTGCATTTTATCATGATTAACTGGTCACTGAGTGCCTGGATTATAATCTATTAGTGTAGTGCTAACCACTGAGCCACTGTGCTGCCACTTAGTGTACTGCAAATGTTGTCCTCTGTCAGGTCAGTCCACAGTAAATGCTGTCCGCAGCCTATCCACAGTTTACTGTCTATGTTCTACTGGTCACTCCACAGTCTACTGTAAATGCTGTCTCAAGTTATTCCAGTCTAGAGTAACCGCTGCCTATGAAAACTCTACAATTTACTGTAATTTCTGAATGAATGGTCGCCCAGACACAAATTCAAGTGGTCACCCTAGATAACCTGAACTGATGGACTACAAAATAATCTAAATGGGGCAAGAAGCAGCATACTGTAAGCTTGGCTTCTGCACTAGTAGTCTTACTCACTATGCTATGTGTATGCACTCTTTACAGTACGTAGATTTCTGAGAATGCAAGCCATAGCATAATGTCATGATTCTTATTTTTATGCCTGTGTCAATAAAATGTCTTCAGTATTTCTGAACAGGCAATAAACATGGAAGATTTTCAGGATGCAAGCAGAAATGAAATCTCTTCAGAAACAGTGTTTTTGGCAAGAGTTTTTTTTGCCTTGTACAGCAGTGTACTGTGTGACACTATAAAACATGTTGATATTTTGTCCAGTCAGTCACGGCACCAATAAAATAGCATGGGAAAAAAAAAAACAATGATTGAAAGCATTTGTTATTCACGCATAACAAGGTAGAATGTCGGAAAAAAGAAAATGATATTGCATTTTTTATATGAGCCCCGAGGAAAATACTCCATTAACAAAACCATATGTTAAATACTGTAACAGCAGCGCTAGGGCCTTCCCGGTAAATTTCAATTGTGTATTGCCTAGAGGGTTAAATATTATTGTCTTGGAAAATGAAATAATTTTGATAACAAAATATAAATGAATATTTAATTAACATTGTAACAGAATTAAAGATTCACCAGCCCAAAAAAAAAGCTAAAGCTTTGCTGTAGAGTAAAGTCAAATCTAAAATTTCTAATCACGTTTCTCTTAGACTTTGCACCATGTTTCTGAATCTTCTATCCCATGTTTTATAAATGCCAAGACCTAGGAGTTCAAATCTCTCAAGTCACTATGTCAATATACTGCATAGAATGGGGAGTTACTGAGGGTGAAAGGTCAGACACTGGAGAGCTTGTAATTCATTTCACAAAAAAATTGCAGCCATGACTCTTTCTTGTTTGAGCTTGACTTTGGTATATACGTGCGGCAGAATAAGCTAAGGTGTCATGTACATTTACTGCAGCAATGGTGATATTTACTATAGATCATCTAAGTTAGTATAGTTGGACAAGGTCATCAGAAAACAGCAAGAATATTTGCAATGCATAACATTTATTGACTTATATACATCCCAATCCCAAGTTCTTTTTAACTTGGATTTGATAATATGCTGAAATGTTATAACTCAAGTTAATGAAAAAAGTCAAGTTCTAGAAGATGACATCCATACTCTTACATAAGAATTTTGTACATTTTCGAAGATTGGAACAAAAAAGTTTTATGCTAAAAATTTTTGTTATGTTTGTGAATGAAATTAAAGCTAAGTGAAATATAAACCAATAAATAATAGAATATTTTTATGGGCGACATTACTGCAGATATCACGAGTGGTCTATCAAAATGCTTGTTCCATTGGTGACTCTAAGAACTAATATACAGTCAGCTGTTATAGGCCCTGTACATAGACATTCCCAACAGAAATTAGCTTCATGCCCCTGCACCTGTACAGGACTCCCCATCTCAATGAATCGTATCTGAGCAAGTTATCCATTATCAAAAGAATAGTTAATAACTTCCAGATTGGTTGTTGCCTGGCTGTGTAGACCCTCACTATCCAGAAGAACAGGGGTGCATTGTCTTCCATTCTGAAAACACCCATAGTCAGGCAGGGTGTGCACTGCTCAAATTATTTCCATGAAGGCGCCAAGGATAAGTGAACACTCCCGTTTTCCTGATCTGCAAACTATCCTCTATCCTGCACAAAAAAAAAAAAAAAAAATTCTATACAGCTCATCTTGTCTGTAAATATGTGCCTTTGGGTGCACGGTGACTTCAGCCAGTCAATACAAATCATGAATAAATATTAATCCTGCATTTCAACAAGATGTCTATTCCAAAACCGGTTTGTCATCGCATAAAAAATCCATCAGTGTGGATTCATCTCAAGTAGTTAAACTCGTATTCATCACTTGATGAAGAAAGACTTAAGGGGGTTGTCCCGTTATGGACACTTATCCTTATCCACAGGACAGGGGTTAAGTGTCTAATCGCTGAGGGCCTGGTGACCGGGTCCCCCTATGATCAGGAGGACAGGGGAATGAAAGCCCAGGTAAGGCATCCCTGTCAATGGAGCACCAGTGTGTTTGTGAGACTGGTGCTCCATCGAATGGAGCCCTGGGTATAAAACATGTCCATGATGTTAGATATTTTTATGTGATTAATAAAGCCATTTTTGGAAAAGTTGAAGTGTTGGATTCACATATACTGTATCCCATATGATGTAGTTGTAGGACAACATCCTGAGATGGACTGAGGAAAACCACATAGGGCCAGGGCGCTTTTACAGGCACTGTGTAGTTTATGGGATTCTAACGAATCCCATCCCCAAAGTGCAGTAAAATACACGCAACGGGCATGCTGTAATTTCCAAAACGGTTGTGGTTTTGGAAATCACAGCATGTCAATTATACTTATGGAAATGCTGGTGGTTTCCCTATAGGAATAATTAAAGCATAAAGTCTGTAGAGGAAAACTATGCAAACTGTGAAAAGCGCTGCGGGACGCTATGTGGGGTCTTAGTCTTAGGCTGAAACCCCAGGTTGCAGAAAGCAGCATTTTTCTGTTGAAGATTTTGTTGATTTCTTTTGAGACAAAATAAGGAGTGGATCTTACAGACAGGAAAGAAACATCTAAGAGCTTCTCTCATAGTGATCATTCCTTTTCAATTCACTCCTAATTTTGGCTGTTAAAAGTCATAGGAAATCTGCAACAAAAACGCTGCATTTCCACAATGTAGGGTCTTAGTCTTAAGGTGCATTTCAACGGCTGTCAGCTGAATAGGTTGACAGTTCTTCTTACCATCCACCATTCATTCTCCACATACCTACTCAAATTCCGTTGAGCCAGACATGCATGTATTGTAAATGGGAGGAGGGGAGTAAATTGCAGAAAACATAATGAATGACCCCTCTTTCTCCACCAACTTTGTTCTAATACTACTTGATGGTCATGCTTGCAAAAAGCAGTTTTGTTTTTGCTGTATTGTCTTAGTGCTAAGCATATGAAAAGACCATTATCGCTCTTTAGTTGCTACGGTTCAGCGATAATTTTGCACCTAATCTCAATTTGAGTAAATGAACCTCTATTGTCATCTCACTGTCCAGTTAATGGTGTTGACCCATTCATTGTTTGCTCATCTCTGGTTTTATATTTTCCTATTTTTCTTTCTGTATTAAACATTTTCTATTCTCATTTGTTTTGGATTAGTGAAACAAAAGATTGAACATTGATTCATTGTTTTATGAATAACATTAAGATAATAATAATAATCTATCTGTAGATCTGAATAACAAAAACTCGGAATAGTGTGAGTGGTTTATCAATGTCAAAATATACAATTATTATACAAATACAGATTTCATTTTAATAGGATATAGAAGATATAGACTGTCTTTATACTGCAATATCTGGTTATGAAAGTTCTTCCTATTTTTTATTATTTTCTCTTATTTTTTTAAAGAAACACTCTCACAAATGACAGGCTCGATGTGAATCTCATGGGAATTAATACTGACTTCCAGACCACATATAGCATATTGTGTAAATATGTTGGAAATATAAGCCCAACTTCGAAAATAAGTCCTGGCTACAGCTCATTAAAAAAATGTCTCCAGGCAGCCATACATATAGTAAAAAAGTAAATTGAATACCAAAGAACAAATACAGTAGACCCTTCATCAAGGAAAGCATACACTCCCAAAAGATAGCAGACACCCCCAATAGATTTGCATCCCCAAAGAATCGCACATTGACTAGAGATGAGCGAGTACTGTTGGGATCAGCCGGTCCGAACAGCACGCTCCATAGAAATGAATGGATGCACCTGGTACTTCTGCTTTGATGGCGGCTGGCTGCTTAACCCCCCGCGTGCCGGCTACATCCATTCATTTCTATGCGAGTGTGCTGTTCAGATCGGCTGATCCGAACAGTACTCGCTCATCTCTAACATTGACTTTAAGGAAGCTACCTGCACAAAATGGTACTAGTGAGCTCTCCACAACAGTAAGAGTTGACTACTGGTTTCTCACACAGATTGGGTTGTCCCGCTGGTTAACTACAATGTGGCTACCTCCAGTCACCAGGGGAGCCAACTGCTACACTTGGCTGCAGTGGACTGCTGCTACAATGGCAAGGGGCCTGAGACAGAAGTGACAGATTTGTGTGTGAGAGCTCATCCACCACTAGCACTTGCCAACTGGAAATTGTCTTGGGTGTAAGGAGGTCTTTTGGAGCAAAAAATAATATAAGACCCTGTTTTATTTTCTATGAAACCCAGTAACAGGGCAATTCACTAGCAAACTGGCATAGATGGGAATGGTTTGGCCACTATTGGCCAATGGCCACGTCCCTTTTTTTATACCTACAATGCGCCACTTCTCTCTTTCTGTGCCCCACTTACCACTTTTTGTAGAATCTGGTGTGAGATGTCCATGAATTATTAAGAGACCAAAGCCTTTTAATAATTTTGATGCTGTTAACACCAGTGAGGCAATGGATTAAGATCAACATACTGAACTCCAGTCTTAATAAATTTCACCCTTATTAAGGCTAGCTTCCCATCTGCATTGGAGCCTCCATCTCGAGACTCTGTCGCAGTGTCTATCTGAAATTCCCAAGATGAAAAAGCCTTGTAAACTCCTCTTGTTTGTCTGGCGATTTCAGTTAAGAAGAACAACATCGAACAGACAGCCGATGGAGCATTATAGTCCATAGGTGTCTTCTATATTAGTGGTCTATTTGTTCTTATGGCCCTCTGACAGATCAGACAGACGGACACCGTGTGCTATGGTGAACCAAGTAAAAGTCAGTTGGAGAGTCAGAGTCCTGATCACATGACACAGCTAAGGACCAAAAATGGAGTGAATAACTCACAAAAACCGAGGCTCAGTAGAGATTACCCTCACTACAATTTACGTCATGTATCTTTCTAAGAGGCCAGAGAATGAGCACACAGATGTAAACGCAGGGTCGTAGCCAGCGCCGCACCTCCCATGAGGCGACCTGACGTGAGCGCTTCAGGCGGCGCTATGTCAGGGCCCCAGGGAGGGTGGCATTTTTGATTACCTAAGCCAGTCCAAGGCAAGCTGTCCTGGACTGGCTTAGCACCGAGCGGTGGTTTGGGGAGGCCACTGGATCAGCGCTGCTCCAGCAGCCTCCCCTCACGCTCAGGCAGAGAGCAGGTCTTCTCCGTGCCTGCTCTCTGCCTGCGAATGGCGCTAAGACCCGCCCCTTCGCTCCACCATGCCCCCTTCTCTTCGCCACGCCCATTCGCTCCGCCCCTTCCTTGGGGGGGGGGGGGGGGCTTCCTGTAGTTCGCCTCGGGCGGCGAAAGGGGTAGGTTCACCCCTGGTTGTAGCCCATTAGTGGTCATTTAATGAGTCATTTGGTGACAGTATATCAAGGCAGCAAAACACAGTGTGAGTAAAGGGGTTTACTATAAAAATGTGGTCTCATTGCAACTTGAACTTTCCTATGACAATTGTGACTATTGCAAAAGTTTTTATGTGATTTCAATTTTAACATTTTCAACCTTTACTCAAAACACAAAGCATTTTTACAGCAAATTAAATTTTCTGCATAGCCCCTCCCTTTTTCCCTATATAAGTATAACATTGGGGGGAGTAATAAAAAAATAGCAAAAAAAAAATGTAGTCCTTTTTTTCCCTTTACATATTTTTTCCCAAATAATCGGAAAGGATTTATCTCCTGTGACAAAGGTGAGAGATTGATCTAAATATTTGCTCCTACTGAAGTTGCTTAAGCTTAAGCCTCATCACTTATGGAAATCTTTCATTTAATAAGTGGGAAGAAACATCTGAATGTAGGCTGCAGATGTTTCTCATTACTTGGTTTTATCTAAACACAGCTTGTAATAATGTATGAAGATGTGTTGATCCCTTTCAGCAGGTTTTGTATCCAAAATTATTGACCTTGATGTTCTGCAATTATGTCTCTGAGGAACAGAACTCTAAATACATAATCTACTTTGAATCTCAGATTTGCCGCAAATAAAAACATGGACAATCTGTTCATGAACATTATAATATGCCGAGATAATTGAGAACTAACAGCAACGTGTATACTAAGTAGAGCAGAAACATGATAGATGTACAGAATTACAAATGAAAAATTTACTCTACTTCTCCTAGCCTGTTGGTAATATTGATTGTGGAATTTAGTATTCATACCGTACTAGGAAAAGTGGATACAAATATCCAAGAATTTCATAATTTAATAATGTCAAAAGTTCAGATAGGAACTAGAAATCCATTTTTCCAGGTTTACTTCATGTTGTATACTTATATTTTAGATATTTTTGATGTGCTCTCACAAACTAAGCTTGTGGCTTATTTGTGAGGTTCAATGGAAACATTTGGTTCAGTCCAAAAAAAAAGTACACGGCACAGCTGATTATTATATTTTGGGGTCTCTTCAGGCATTAGAGAATAATAATCAGAGGCCAGGATATATTTAAAAAAAAAAAAAAAAAAAAAAACCAAAAAAAAAAAAACCACTTACTCCCCTTTCCTGGTATCCTCCTGAGTTTGTCTTTGTCCCAAGCTGCCGCATTTTCAGGTGTAACTCATTCCACTTTTCTGGCATGAGTTATAGTAAATTTGATGGGCCAAAGGAACCATGGACCGCCTTGTTCCATACCTTTCTCCAACCACTTTTTAAAAAAAAACAGTGAGTAGGGTGCAGAGGAGGAAAGTGAAGCATCTTTGGTGCAAAAAAGGACCAAGCATAAGAAAACTGGCCTAGATGAAAATCCCCCAATATGTCTGAATCATTGAATGAAGACTAACACATACAAATCAACTTTTTTTGCTGCAAATTATGCCAGAATTCTGGTGCATTTTCATTAGTAAATTTGCACCAGTGATCACAACGGGAGGTGACCAATTTTCCCAGGAATATTTAACTGTCAACATTTCATTATCAAGCATATTACAGTGATACACAACACACCCCTGTTATATATATATATATATATATATCACTTTTGTAGACAAGTTTGAAGTCTTAAACAATTGAGGCAATTTGTGCACTGGGGGCGGGCCTTCAGCACTGTTCTAAGAGCAGTGTACCACCTTTTGGAGTGGGAGTTAATCCTCTCATGGCTATGACATCGTCTATCCTACTCGAGCAGCAAGAGCAATGTTCCCATAGTCGAAGGCCTGGCCCCAGTGTAGCAACAAATCTACAAAAGTGACATACATAACAATGATATGTTGTTTATCACTGTATTGAGTTCTGTAACATGTGGTGGCAATTGAATATGCTTGGGGAAGTGATAGACACCCTTTAGATGTAATGTGTTTTGCCCAATATGCTTTCTTTCAAGATGTCTTTCATCAGTCTACGATCGATTAGGAGACTTAAAGGGAGTCCATCATTGGAAAAAGTCCTTTTTTTAACTAAAGGCACATTGGACATTGTCCTATCTTTACTATTTTGATTCTTCCTGCCGTTTCTTCATTAATTTGGTCTCTTCTTCTATGGTAATGAGCATCATGGAGCTCCAGAAGCGTACCGCCAGTGCTCAGAGCACCATTTCCTTTCCCCCAGCACTCTAAGCAGAATTACGCTTTGGACCCCCCTTCCTCCAGATCATACATGTCCTCTGATGCCACACAGTAGACATGTATGACGCAGGAGGGGGGAGGGTTGAGAGAAATGGTGCTTGGAGCGCTGGGGGGAAGCTTCCCAGTAGGACTATAATAGCCTTTTTAAAGGCTATTTAAAACATGCCTTTAGTTAAAAATGACTTTTTCCAATGATAGACTCCCTCTAAAAGCTTGCAATCATTGTATATAGCAAGCCGAACAAATTCTATTCATTTCAATAGCTTGTCTTGAGTATTCCGTGTACAATGTTTCTTCTTCTGCTTACTATATCCCTGAGTAACTCATAGATAAATGTAAGAGCGGCTGCAACCTTTGGCAGAAGTCAAAAAGAAAACGATTTGAGAAAATGCAATAAGTCAGACGTCATTGTTTCATGCAGTACGGTATGGATGTCTAGCCAAAAGCGAGGAATAATTGCATCTACTGGCAAAGTGAAAGATCTTTCTGCTTGCCATCAGCTAGTCATTTCCTGTCATTATTACCTGCAGCAATGTTTTATCATTACCTCCATCATCACATATGTATCTTCAAGAAACTAATGAAGACTTCAGACAAGACTGATGTAAATTTACATAATAAGGCCAGCTTAATACAAGCGTATTACAGGTACATTTATGCTCCCATATTATTCCGGCCTGTCTGCTGGTCTAATGACCTACAATAACAGCATCGCACAGATCTATGATGCTGTCAGTTTGGGTAAAACTTCCCTCAAATAGGAAATCCTCCATGTGATACCTCATCTATTTTCTAAGATGAGGATCTTGTTGGGTATGTAAGGATGTTCTGCGATCTTGAGTCTCTTAGGATAGAGCATACAGTTAATGTATGATAAATGGGTACCACATATCAGAAAAACAGGGGCCGGTAACCCCTAGAAAGATTGATGACAGCCAAGACAGGGAGGACTATTAGGAGAGAGCAAGCAGGGCAAGCAGACAGGGCTCTCCTAAAAGTCTATGTGAATCACGGAAACAACTGAGGCTTTGCACGCTTTTATAATTCCCATAGAACATAATAGATATAACAATGTGCATTTCTAACCAGCTCACTTTTGGCTTCCCTACTAGAGATGAGCGAGTAGTATTCGATCGAGCAGGTATTCGATAGAATACTACGGTATTAGAAATACTCATACTCGATCGAATACTACTCGCTATTCGCAGTAAAGATTCGATTCAGAACCAGCGTTGATTGGCCGAATTCTATACAGTGTATAGCATTCAGCCAATCAACACTGGTTCTGCCGGAGGCTCATCTGTGATGAGGCGGAGTCTAAGATCAGACCACAGCAGTCTCCATTGTGGTCCGATCTTAGACTCCACCTCATCACAGATGAGCCTCCAGCAGAACCAGCATTGATTGGCAGAATGCTGTACACTGTATAACATTCGGCCAATCAATGCTGGTCAATGCATAACCGCATAACTGTAAGCTGCCACCTCTCCCGACTAGCAAACACGAGCCTGCTGCAGAACCAGCGTTGATTGGCCGAATGCTATACCATTCGGCCAATCAATGCTGGTTCTGCTGGAGGCTCGTCTGTGATGAGGTGGAGTCTAAGATCGGACCACAATGCAGGAGAACCCCTGAACGGAATATGAGCGCAACTGCAAGCGCTGGAAAGTTAGGCACACGGACCACATAGCATATAATCGGCTCCGTGTGCTTGCCGCGCACTGCCCTATACAGTGTATAGCATTCAGCCCATAAACGCTGGTTCTGCAGGAGGGATGCTGCAATACTATCCTGTGGGTCTATCATTCTCCCTGCATATCAGTAAGGAATAAATTTGTTGCACACACTGTTTGGATTCGTGAAAAGAATAGTGTTTTATTTATACAAAAATTGTTAATGCCATTGACACATTGCAAAAGAATGCTGATAATGAACTAGATCCGCAATCTTATTTGACGTTTCGGTCCTTAGACCTTCCTCAGAAATGATCTAGCATAGCAGGAGGACAGGAGTAATGTCAAGGCGTCCTCCTGTCCTCCTGCTATGCTAGATCATTTCTGAGGAAGGTCTAAGGACCGAAACGTCAAATAAGATTGCGGATCTAGTTCATTATCAGCATTCTTTTGCAATGTGTCAATGGCGTTAACAATTTTTGTATAAATAAAACACTATTCTTTTCACGAATCCAAATAGTGTGTGCAACAAATTTATTCCTTACTGATACTAAGGGGTCGAAGGACCTTTTTTGTTAGCACCACATAAGACAAAAATAGTGTGCGTTACCACTGATTTTTTTTCCAGTATCATTCTCCCTGCGACGTGTCCTACTCCTTCCACTTTTCTTTTAGGGCCGGTTCACATTAACGCTTGCCTCCCGTCCGGAAGGAGTCCGCAGGAGGACCCCCTGAACAGAATATCAGCGCAACTGCAAGCATTCATTCATGCGGGCTACAAGCACATGGACCCTGTTATAGTCTATGGGGTCCATGTGCTTTAACTGCACAGTGCTCCTCCTCAAAACTCCTCAACTGCACTTCTCTCCTCCTAAACACGCTCCTCATGCTACTCGTGAATTTGATGGCTCTCCTTTAGTCAAATAGTGGTTTCCTCTGAAACAAACATTTTTTTTTCCCATAGGCTATAATGGGATTCGATATTCGATCGAGTAGTCGAATATTGAGGCTCTACTCGAAACGACTATCGAATCTCGAATATTTCACTACTCGCTCATCTCTATTCCCTACACATTGGGACATCCACCTTCATGACATTTACCATACTTATATGCCATAAATGTCCCAGTGACAGTAGTTATACTGCACTAACTGTGACAGTAAGATGTGCAAACACCCATACATGTGAACGGTGTTGTAACTAGAGTCTTAAGGCACCCAGTGCAAACTTTAGATCAGTCCTAGTCACACATGTATGTCTCCTTTCACACTTTCTTTATCCCTAACCAAATTGTTTCTGTGTTACATATGGATTTTGCCATGTGGTGAGTTATCATTGTGCAAGTTATCAGAATCAAGGTGAAGATGGCTACATCTGTACATTCACAGTATACCCACTCATGTAAATCATGTATATGTATCACTCACAGTCACATATACTCATTTCACATGTGCTTGACTATTTTACTGAACGCTAAGGTCTGGCTATGTACAGACTCCCATTAATACAGTATGAGACATTCCTTTTTGTCCTATTCGAGAATTACAATGGAGGGAAAGGAGGGCAGACAAAATAAGTGAGAAGATATAGGGGGAGGAACAGAGAACAATAGGAAACAGTTGGAAGGGGAGAGAAGGAAAGCAGATAATAAGAAAGTGGAGAATAAAGGACAGCGGAAAGCATTCTTAGGGAGGAAGTCTTCTGTGTTCTTCCTGTACTGCTTTCTGTGTCCATTTTTGCTCACGTCTTCCCCTTTTGTTAGTCTGACTACGACACATTGTATCATATTATTGCAGGTGAGGGAAGCATTGCTGGCTAACAGCTCCGCTACCACTGGAACAGAAATAAGACACAACACAACTGTTATCTGTTATAAGAGCAGGCGGTAATCGGAGGAATGATTGATCAGTAAATCATTAAAGGGACATAGCGGGACATGTAGGGGGCTGCGCAGGATGGCGGGACAGGGGCTGCAGTGCTAACCACTGAGCCACCGTGTGGCCCCCGCGCATAGCACATTTTGTCCCTCTTTCTGTTGTTCAAAAGTTGGGAGTTATGCATATTGCTGAGTTACTATATCTAACCCTGCCTTTAGAGATATACTAGCATACATAGAGCTGACTCACTGCATCTAAATCTGCATTTTAAGAGAAATAAGATAATCCTTTAATAGTCCCACCATGGGGAAATTCGGTGTGTTACAGCAACATGGATAATACAGTAATATATTGCAAGAAAGAACACATACAAGCTCAGAATAGCAAATAGAAAAGATACTAGGAGTCATAGCAACTAAAAGAAAAGAAAGACTCAGGATCATTTAGTTCTTTGTGCAGAGTGCCCTTCGCTTAGCCTGATGTTGATTATACAGCCTGACCACAGTTGGGAGGAAGGATCTCCAATAGCATTTGCATACATAGAGCTTAGCTGCTGAGCAGAGCCTTAGGCTGCATTCACACAGAGTAACGCCAGGCGTCATTTGTGTGTAATTTGTGTGTCTTTTACGGCCGTCATAAAACGTTTACATAGAGTTCTATAGGAAAAGACGTCCGTAATTTACTGCCGTCATTTACGGCCGTCATTACAATGACGGCCGTAAATGACGGCCGTAAATGACGGCCGTCTTTTCCTATAGAACTCTATGTAAACGTTTTATGACGGCCGTAAAAGACACACAAATTACACACAAATGACGCCTGGCGTTACTCTGTGTGAATGCAGCCTTACAGTGCTTCAATCACCAGTTACTTAAAAGACCCCAGCGTTCAGACAGGATTGGGATTCAAATTTTTAACAAGAGGTTCAATGGCGGAAAGGGAAAAAAGTTGCAAGTTGTGTACACTGTGCAAATATTTTTGGGGAGGGAGGAGGGACATGACTTTTCAAGTCATGTTCCTTTTTACTTTGTATATCATATTGGTTATTCACATTTCTAATAGTAATACCAATCTTTTGGATTAGCCGTCAATGTTACATCTGTGAGGGTCTGACAGCTATGACTCGTGCAGATCAGATTGTATGGCGAGTGAACAGCGCAGTTCCCAGCATGTTACAATTACTGGCCGCTTCACTGTCCCGGTAAAGCTGATTTTCAGGGGTGAATGAGCCCGATCAATGGGGTTTCTTGCACTGCAGCCTCTATGGCTGAAACAGTCATAAAATTAGCAACATGATTGTTTTCAATGTGAGACAGGTATCAAAACAGGATGCAGAAAAAATAAGTGTCTTAGGGCTCGTTCACATCTGCGCCCAGGTGTCCGTACTTGAGGTTTCTGTTTCCTGCCTAAAACAGAGGTAGGAGACGGAAACCTGCAGGAGTCTCTCTCACCCATTCATTTGAATGGGTGAGAGAGATGTCCGGCCGTGAGCGGTGGTGAGCGTTTTGCGCACTCCGCCGCGAAACCGGGTTTTATAATCCGGACACAGAGTCGGACATGCAGTACTCTGTGTCCGGATAAAAAAATCCGGTTTCGCGGCAGAGAGCCTAAAACGCTCGCCACTGCTCACAGCCGGACCCGGTCTGTGGTTTCCGTCTTCTGGCATGCAGAAGTTGGAGACCATAGAACGGAGACCGTGAACGCAGGTGTGAACCTAGCGTTACTTCCATCTCTGAAGGCAGAATCAGAGCAGAGCAGAAAATGAAATCTGCCTGTTTTAATCCCCAACCTTACACTACCTATGGAGCTGAATCTTCCCCACTGAAGTCAATGAGGAATATCCTTAGTAAATCGATACATATTCTGCAGAACTGAGATGCAATGGAATCTGCACTGCAAGTCAATTTCTATGGAGAAAAATTCAGCAGCCTGTGTATGAGATTCTGTATAATCTCATTTACTTACCAGGTACTTTATTCTAAACTCTACATTGATTCTGCCTGGTGTAGATTCATCCTTAGTCTTACAGTTAGTGTACATGCTGATAATTGATGAAGATGCGATAAATCATGATATTTGGCTAAAAGATATGACAGCCCATTGCTTACTATTGCTGTGATTTCATCTGCTATGAGAGCTATTCCTCACCTTCTATTACACATGACATTTCTTCCCTATAAATATAGCGCACGCCATTAGCCTACAGAGGAGCGTGCGGGATCTGGTGCATTAGTATAAGACACAAGTGCTGCCTTTGAGGTGAAAAGTCGTGACCTTGGAAACTAAAATAGAGCAGGAAACCAATTAACTTAGCGAGTCGGCGGCTGATAACTTGGGCAGCTTTGAAATTGGGTGTCAGGAATGAAAGACAACAAAAAGCTAATTTGCTGAAGTACCTTTATTAAGCCTTTCCCTCACCCACCAAATCCTGATACACTCGAAAACCGGAAGATTAATGCGGCAGATTTTCAATTCTGTGTCATTTTTGTTTGGCTCTGGAAGGCCAGAAATCATTTAACGCAAATTGTTTTGCTGTATCACACTTGAACTCGGCGACCGCCACTTATACAATAAGAGTAGCCATCTAAAACGTTACCTGTAAATGGATTTACCGCCTGCTCTGGGAGAGGGAAAAAATGTGCACGGTGAAATTGCTTTACTGGGTTAGAGGCAGCGTGTCTGAGATAATATGTGACAAAGGGGTCAAACTTTAGGTTTTGTTCGCAAAACTTTCTCGGTGGGTCAATGAGTTAGGTCATGTATCTATTTGCCAGAGCGGGCGCACATGGAATGGGAACGTTTTCGTATTTAGAGCATGAAACAGATCACTTGGCTGCTGCTTAATATTCAGTCTTATAGCAGGAGACGCGGCATGGGGGAAATATGCTATAAAAGGAAGAATTCTGCTAATAAAAAATAAGCATTTCTATTATGATATGTCATCTCATTTGTTTCCTTATAAGAATCCCGACAACACAATACAGCAGGAAAGAAAGAGAAATTGCAAAAATAAAAAGGGGCAATCTAATAGCTTCAGACATCTTATCGTCACCTCAAATAAATACGGCAATCTGTCAGATTCAGACATTTTTTAACCTTTGGCTCCAAATATTCTACACCTCATATGTATTCTGTAAGCTCTAACATCTCCACGCAGTGTTTCATTCTGTCACACAAGCAGCCCACCAGACATCTGCTTGCCTATATTCTCATTTTACTGCGGAGAAGGCATAAAAATAGAAATGACTTTAGAGTGTGGGACACAAAGGATGAGCAATGCCTTCAATCATGGTAAATTTACACCAATTCCAAAAAGGGGGCACCCCCACTAAATAGGATAAAACGTAACCTTTATTTATAATATTTTTAAAAAAATTAAAATACCCCAACACAGTATTCGGCCCCTATAATTCTTGCAAAGGGCATATGTGTAAGTGTGTCTATCCACTCTACAGATTGAATAAGAATGAATTAAATTTCTCCCAAACTCACAGGGTGTGTTTCTAACAAATGCTTCACACGTCTCCCTGTGACTGAGATTACACTTGCTGCACACTATATACTATATACCTCTCATCCAGCAAACCAGAGGACAGTCTATAGAGTGTTAACACTGATTACAATGTGTCGTTTGTATTAACCCCACAATACTATTTGAAGCTGTACACTGGTGAATAAGGACTTGAGTGTGATAGCTGCAGCTTGATATTGAATAAACAAGACTTCCCTATTGTCTGTAGATATTTACAACGTGGAGCAAATCCCATTAACACACAAGCACAGCCCACAATCTAGCAGTTCATTTAAACTGATAGGTAGTCACTAGTCTGTGATCCCTAATCTCAGGCTGAAGCTAAAGCTCATTGATAACCCAGAGCCTCAGTGTTCACTGCTGACTTTTGTTCAGGATCACAGCAAGTTTTTCACACCTATAGTGTGTCTAATCTACATTGTCTCAACGCGTTTCTTTTGTTCTAAATCATCAGGAGACATTCTCAAACACCCTGCCTATGATAACAGGTTATGGCTACCTAACACCCTAAACAATGTAGTGGTGTGCGGTCAAAACCGCAGTTCTCAGGACCCTGATGGTGGGTCCTGATCCTTCATAGAGGCTGACACTGCGTTCAGTGCTGGCTGCTCTTATATAGTGTCCGAGCACACCTGTAAGCCCGCCCTCCTCACGACCGTCGCCCAATCAGAGGCCATCACTGTGTGTGACCCAGCCTCCTCACTTCCCAGGGCTTTGTGGTGGGCGGGGCTAAGTTCAAAGCACGGCTACAGTGCAAGAACTGTGATCTCTCAAAGGAATACAACACATATAAAGTAAGTGTTAAAAATCATTTGTGCGATCTCCTGCATACACGATACAATGGCATAAATCATGATATTTATGTCACAATTGAGGCAGCTGGAACTCTCTTCAGAAAACCGCTCTGTCTGAATGTAGACCAATCCTTGCTATACGGACATTCATATATTGATTGCCCCATCTTAATAACACACCCACATTGTTTATATGCAAAGTGTCAGGATTACCCATAGAGAATGCCAGAAAGAGGGGGGTTATCATACCACTGACATCATCTGGGCACCTGGGCACCCATAGGTTAATGCTATTCAAAATCTCTGGGGGAATAGATGTTATCTCAACCCGTGTAGCTCTAGCAATGCCGGACTACTTAAAATAAATGGCAAAAACGAGATGCTTTCATTGAGTCCTTTTGGCTGTACTGATGCAAATTGAAATATCCACTGCGCCTCACGGCGCAAAATCTGTTGGTCCCAGTCTCCTCCTCTCACAGACTTTGGCACCTTTTCAATCACCTGGAACCTAAGAGCAAAAGGGTCTCCTCCATGACATTCCCAAATATGTTTAGAAACGGGCGTCTCTACCTGTCTCACCACATCACCCACATGCTCAAGAACCCTTCTGCGTAATTGCCTACAGGTTTTCCCTACATAATTGAGGGGACAAGGGCATGTGATTACGTATATTACCCCTTCACTCTTGCAATTTGAGAAATCTCTAATGTCGAAGATCCGTCCCGTGGCACATGCTTTAATTTGCGTTCCCCGCTGTATATAAACGCATGCTCGGCACGATCCACACCTGAACGTGCCAGGTGTGTGAATCCTGCCCAACCACGTCGCATCTCTTAATGTAGGGGAAAGATGACTGTGCATGAACTTGTCTCCCAGGTTTCTACCCCTCCGAAATGTGATTGAGGGATGTTCAGGGATGACGTTCCGTATGTCAGCATCTTGTTTCAAGATGCTCCAGTGAGTTTTAATGATATTAGTTACTTCACTGGAGTAGCTGTCAAACGGACCGATCATTCTTATTATCTTACGTTCCTCTGTCTTCTTTTTCGGTATTAACAAAGACTCCCTCTGTGTTTTTTCTAGCTACCTCTCTGGCTGAATTTAACAATGCATAAGAATAACCACGGGCTATAAACCGTTTCATTAAAGCCTCACTCTCATTGTCAAAATCCCTGATGTTACTACAATTCCTCCGCAACCTGAGGAATTGTCCCTTGGGGATACCTCGCTTGAGGGACAAAGGATGATGACTTCCCCACTCGAGTAAGGCATTAGTTGCTGTGGGTTTCCTAAAGAGGGTAGATGTAAAATTCCCATTCGGATTGAGGGTAATTTGAACGTCTAAGAATGGTACACATGTCGGGTGAAAGAAAGCTGTGAAGCGCAGATTCAATTCGTTTTGATTTAAAGCTGCAACAAACTGTGTGAATTGCTCAGATGTGCCAGCCCATACCAACATGATGTCATCAATGAACCTGAGCCACAGCACTATGTGCTGGGCCCAGGTATCAGCATATTGGCCAAATACACATGTCTCCTCCCAATGTCCCAAATAAAGATTGGCGAAGGTCGGTGCGGCGGGGCACCCCATAGCGGTGCCCCGCCGCTGATGGTAGACTCGCCCATTAAATAGGAACACAGTATGTGTTAGAATAAAATTGAGGAGATTCAATACCAAATCATTATGCCTGCCAAATTGTTTAAAATTGTTTAAAAAATATTGTAGACCATGGCTGGGTTCCTGGCCAATGGTATTAATTCAGCACAATGGTTAGAGGAGGCGAGAACGGTCTTCTCAGAGAAGGAATACACACTATCTGAATCAGTGGGTACTATAAAAGAAACATTTAAGATTCTGACAAAGATTTATCGTGAATTTACACGCTGCTGGTGGGAAATACAGGCACTCACCAACTATCTTGAGAATAAAATTGTCCCCAAGGGGTTAAGAAACCCAATTCAACCTGCAAGAAGGGTTAGATCCACAGCTTTAGTGAGTGCATGGGTCAAAGAGATCACAGACTCATCGCTCCGGTTGATCTCTCTCATTTTAGAGGAAGAGAAAACTAATTTGGCCAAATTAGATGAACAACTAAAGGACATGATTATAAAAGCAAAAACATTCTCAAATGATCCAGAGTATACAAAAAAAGAGAAGGATCTACAGATCAATATTGAAAAATATACAAATCATATCAAGACTCGTAAACATCAGCAGTTCATGCGAGACCTGCTTGAGTTTAGGGAGAACAAGGCATACTGGGAAAATGATAAACCAGCACCCAGTGATAAATCATCGTCCGATTATGATTACTCCGACAGTGAGAGGGGTGGCTCTGGTAGAGATCTACCTCGTGCTAGAGGTCGTGGATATGGATCCACACACAGGGGCAAAACTAAAACCCGTGGTCAGAGTCGAGATGGAGGGAGAGGGGTAGCCAATAATGGGTTTTTTTTAGCCCAGACCCCGCAGATTACGCAATACATGCTGCGGGACAGAACGGGACAACCTACCAATCAATAAATCTTAACCCTCGTACCATTTCACCAGCGGGGGATGAACCCATTGATTCTTTAAGGGTTATCAATTTATCTCAACGCCCCCTGACAGAGTGCGAGTTATCGGTGCTGTGTAAAGGATTGTCATTTGTGCCAACCAACACATTTAAACACTTTCAGTGGGTTAAAGATCTGGCGCTATTCACACGCAAATTGCGTTGGTCCAAGTTTATGTCTACTGTTGAAAGTAGAAGAGCACGTGAATTGGGGGTGGAGGTGGAGGATTTGGAGGGGATTAGGACATTAGAGAGCCTTTATCTGGAGGGACAAGGCTTGGAGGAAACCCTCCAGGCAACAAATCTACGTCCAAAAAATAGGAAAAATCCCCCCCCTTGTGACTCCAAATGTGTGGATGTCTTTGAGAAGGTGGTTTTGGAAAGTTTGTCAAAACTGGCCTCCCGGTCTACACCAAAACGGAACAACCTAAATATGAATCAACGTGCCGCCCTTAAGATTTTGGAAGCTGATGATTCCATAATAATAAAAACAGCGGATAAGGGCGGTAACGTTGTGGTGATGGACCGGGAGAAGTATATCGCCATGTGTGACAGTATTCTTGAAGACCACCTAAATTATGAAGTGTTACCATCTGATCCAACCACCCAATATGCTGAAACCCTCATAAATATCTTGGATGAAGCAAAAGCGCAGGGTCTGATATCCAACCAGGAATATCTGTATATGCGCCCGGACTCTCCCCGGGTCCCAACGTTCTATGCCCTACCCAAGATCCACAAGGGGTACCATCCTCTTAAGGGCCGCCCTATTGTCTCTGGCATGGGGGGAGTCACTGAGGGAGTCAGCAACTATATCGACCAAGTGTTGCGACCCTTCGTCTTGGCTCTAAACTCCTATGTCAGGGACACGATGGACGTCCTCCGTCATTTGGAGGGCGTCCATGTACCATCAGGGGCGGCCCTGGCAACTTTGGACGTGGAGGCGCTCTACAGCTCCATACCCCACGACTTGGGGTGTGGGGCTGTGGGGCGCTTCCTTGGGACCCGGGGGGAACAATTTGGCAGGCATAATGATTTGGTATTGAATCTCCTCAATTTTATTCTAACACATACTGTGTTCCTATTTAATGGGCGAGTCTACCATCAGCGGCGGGGCACCGCTATGGGGTGCCCCGCCGCACCGACTTTCGCCAATCTTTATTTGGGACATTGGGAGGAGACATGTGTATTTGGCCAATATGCTGATACCTGGGCCCAGCACATAGTGCTGTGGCTCAGGTTCATTGATGACATCATGTTGGTATGGGCTGGCACATCTGAGCAATTCACACAGTTTGTTGCAGCTTTAAATCAAAACGAATTGAATCTGCGCTTCACAGCTTTCTTTCACCCGACATGTGTACCATTCTTAGACGTTCAAATTACCCTCAATCCGAATGGGAATTTTACATCTACCCTCTTTAGGAAACCCACAGCAACTAATGCCTTACTCGAGTGGGGAAGTCATCATCCTTTGTCCCTCAAGCGAGGTATCCCCAAGGGACAATTCCTCAGGTTGCGGAGGAATTGTAGTAACATCAGGGATTTTGACAATGAGAGTGAGGCTTTAATGAAACGGTTTATGGCCCGTGGTTATCCTTATGCATTGTTAAATTCAGCCAGAGAGGTAGCTAGAAAAAACACAGAGGGAGTCTTTGTTAATACCGAAAAAGAAGACAGAGGAACGTAAGATAATAAGAATGATCGGTCCGTTTGACAGCTACTCCAGTGAAGTAACTAATATCATTAAAACTCACTGGAGCATCTTGAAACAAGATGCTGACATACGGAACGTCATCCCTGAACATCCCTCAATCACATTTCGGAGGGGTAGAAACCTGGGAGACAAGTTCATGCACAGTCATCTTTCCCCTACATTAAGAGATGCGACGTGGTTGGGCAGGATTCACACACCTGGCACGTTCAGGTGTGGATCGTGCCGAGCATGCGTTTATATACAGCGGGGAACGCAAATTAAAGCATGTGCCACGGGACGGATCTTCGACATTAGAGATTTCTCAAATTGCAAGAGTGAAGGGGTAATATACGTAATCACATGCCCTTGTCCCCTCAATTATGTAGGGAAAACCCGTAGGCAATTACGCAGAAGGGTTCTTGAGCATGTGGGTGATGTGGTGAGACAGGTAGAGACGCCCGTTTCTAAACATATTTGGGAATGTCATGGAGGAGACCCTTTTGCTCTTAGGTTCCAGGTGATTGAAAAGGTGCCAAAGTCTGTGAGAGGAGGAGACTGGGACCAACAGATTTTGCGCCGTGAGGCGCAGTGGATATTTCAATTTGCATCAGTACAGCCAAAAGGACTCAATGAAAGCATCTCGTTTTTGCCATTTATTTGAAGTAGTCCGGCATTGCTAGAGCTACACGGGTTGAGATAACATCTATTCCCCCAGAGATTTTGAATAGCATTAACCTATGGGTGCCCAGATGATGTCAGTGGTATGATAACCCCCTCTTTCTGGCATTCTCTATGGGTAATCCTGACACTTTGCATATAAACAATGTGGGTGTGTTATTAAGATGGAGCAATCAATATATGAATGTCCGTATAGCAAGGATTGGTCTACATTCAGACAGAGCGGTTTTCTGAAGAGAGTTCCAGCTGCCTCAATTGTGACATAAATATCATGATTTATGCCATTGTATCGTGTATGCAGGAGATCGCACAAATGATTTTTAACACTTACTTTATATGTGTTGTATTCCTTTGAGAGATCACAGTTCTTGCACTGTAGCCGTGCTTTGAACTTAGCCCCGCCCACCACAAAGCCCTGGGAAGTGAGGAGGCTGGGTCACACACAGTGATGGCCTCTGATTGGGCGACGGTCGTGAGGAGGGCGGGCTTACAGGTGTGCTCGGACACTATATAAGAGCAGCCAGCACTGAACGCAGTGTCAGCCTCTATGAAGGATCAGGACCCACCATCAGGGTCCTGAGAACTGCGGTTTTGACCGCACACCACTACATTGTTTAGGGTGTTAGGTAGCCATAACCTGTTATCATAGGCAGGGTGTTTGAGAATGTCTCCTGATGATTTAGAACAAAAGAAACGCGTTGAGACAATGTAGATTAGACACACTATAGGTGTGAAAAACTTGCTGTGATCCTGAACAAAAGTCAGCAGTGAACACTGAGGCTCTGGGTTATCAATGAGCTTTAGCTTCAGCCTGAGATTAGGGATCACAGACTAGTGACTACCTATCAGTTTAAATGAACTGCTAGATTGTGGGCTGTGCTTGTGTGTTAATGGGATTTGCTCCACGTTGTAAATATCTACAGACAATAGGGAAGTCTTGTTTATTCAATATCAAGCTGCAGCTATCACACTCAAGTCCTTATTCACCAGTGTACAGCTTCAAATAGTATTGTGGGGTTAATACAAACGACACATTGTAATCAGTGTTAACACTCTATAGACTGTCCTCTGGTTTGCTGGATGAGAGGTATATAGTATATAGTGTGCAGCAAGTGTAATCTCAGTCACAGGGAGACGTGTGAAGCATTTGTTAGAAACACACCCTGTGAGTTTGGGAGAAATTTAATTCACTCTTATTCAACCTGTAGAGTGGATAGACACACTTACACATATGCCCTTTGCAAGAATTATAGGGGCCGAATACTGTGTTGGGGTATTTTAATTTTTAAAAAAATATTATAAATAAAGGTTACGTTTTATCCTATTTAGTGGGGGTGCCCCCTTTTTGGAATTATTGTGAAATTGGCAACCCTTGATCCAGTGTGTTCTAAATTTACACCAACCTGATAGTTCACATCCAAGAAGTTCCATCCTCAGGGTACAATGGCGTCTGCACACTTGTGGATACAGGCGAATATACTGGGCTTCAATGGGTGGTGTAAAGGAGTTGGCGTAGGGTGTGTTGTTGTCAACATTTCCTCGAAATACCTGTCAAAATACAGAGGCCACTTAAGTCACAGAATACTCACTTCTCCTAGAAATACTGCACACTTCTGTATACAATATATGCATTTATTTTATTGTTTAGGTATTATCCTGACCTATTAAATAATAAAATTTTTTTCCTCACTGCACCTCTCCTCTGACTGTATTAATGCGCTTCACTTTTTATGTATATTGTACCCAACAATTCCGCCTGTCCTCACCTCTGAACAGACACCATCTTGATTTATACATTCTTTCTCTGTGCTCTGCTATCAATCCCATGATGCCTCACAACATGACCTCACATGCACAGCTAGAGACAGTACAATTTTTCATACTGATCATCAGTTTGTGACCTGTAGGGGTCTGACACCCGGATCCTGTACGGAACAGCAGTTGCAGCAGTCTCTGGGTGTTGGAGGATGCAGCAGTCAGGGCCACACCTCTAATGAGGCGAGGTGAGGCGATGGCCTCAGGCGGCATTTTGGAGGGGGCGGCAGCTGGGTCAATTTGATTTTTTTTTTTTTTCTAAACTAGTGCAGGAGAGGGCTGCTCTGAAAACAAACGTATCCACCGTATTCTCCTCCTTCTGAGGCTCTGGTACCATATAGATGTAAACATCGTCCTGAGTATCACAGCACCAGAACTGGCCACATGCTGCAGCGTGATCCGGAAACTTGCTTTCCTTGGATGGGACTGTGCTGCGGAGCCGCAGCCTCTTGCAACCAGGGCACTCACTTGGTAAAGAAGCCAGTCCATTCAAGAAAAGCAAGTGTCCGGATAACGCTGCAGCATGTGGCCAGTTCTGGTGCTGTGATACTCAGGACTAGATCGGCAGCAGATAAATCACTGGCAGATGCAGGGGTTGCTGATCGCTGATTGTAAAATTCCCGCCCCCAGCACACAGCAGCTTCTTGTGCCGCCCCTCTTCCTCCTCCTAGCATCAGAGTGTGAGAGGAGAAGTCCTGTGCGATGTAGCTGCTCTCCCTACTGCCAGACGGAGCTGCACAGTGGTTTCCTCCCATGTCCTGTGCACCCAGCAATTCACCCAAAGGTAAGTATATATTCTTGGGTAAAATATGTATAGATGTTTATATTTGTTTACATTATGTGTCTTATATACTGTGTGAGTCTTGCATGTGTGTAGATAGGGGTGTGTGTATATGTTGTATATGACTGTATGTGTGTGAATAAATGGGTATATGTGTAGGTATATACTATCTATCTATCTATCTATCTATCTATCTATCTATCTGAGTTTTCTTCCATATTGTGTACCATTATACATACTATTTTACAATGTGAAGCTTAGGCCTGATTCCCATCTGCATTCAGTTTTCCGTTTGTGGAGTCTGCTTGGGGACCCCCCAAATGGAAACCTATATGCATTAAAAAGAGGTCACCTTCAGGAAACCCACAGGCCCCATAGACTATAATAGGGTCCATGTGGTTTCCGCACAAAAAATGTGGAGCGAAAAGTGCTGCTTGTAGGACTTTTCTCTCTGCATACTTCATGTGGCTAGGGGAACAGAATATCCCAATTGCAGTTGTGAATCGGGCCTCTGTATATTGAAATGTTAAAGGAGTTAGCCAGGAATTACAGTTTTCTGCAAGAAGGTTGGGGAAGGTGCAAAATAAGAAAAAGAAAACCCATACTCACCTGTCCCCGATGTCTCCCGCGGCTGTCCGGTCCAGCTG
This sequence comes from Leptodactylus fuscus, assembly GCF_031893055.1. Classification (NCBI taxonomy): domain Eukaryota; kingdom Metazoa; phylum Chordata; class Amphibia; order Anura; family Leptodactylidae; genus Leptodactylus; species Leptodactylus fuscus. The sequence continues at coordinate 59,866,747 of NC_134265.1, forward strand.
TCTGGCAGAGGACCTTGCCGCACGGGACTGCTGAGGCCAATCAGCAGCCATAGGAAATGACACGTGACATCACAGGTGACGCATGTGAGACATCCCGGTTCCTTTCTTTAGGCTGCTGTGGCTCCTGATTTGTCTCACTGGTTACGTGTGGTGAGGACTGCCACTGGAACAAGCCCTGGGGCGCCATTGAACCAGACAGGGGTGGAAGGACCAGGGAGAGGTGAGTGTGAGGGTGCATGCACACTACGTAACGCCGGGCGTGTATGAGAGCGTACACGCCGGCGTTACAGCAGGGCTGCCGAGCACTTCCCATTCACTTCAATGGGAGCGCTCGTAAACGCCGCTGTTACGAGCGCTCCCATTGAAGTGAATGGGAAGTGTTCGGCAGCCCTGCTGTAACGCCGGCGTGTACGGCTCTCATACACGCCCGGCGTTACGTAGTGTGCATGCACCCTGAGTTTTATTTTTCTCCTTCTCCGGCCTCCTTGCTGAAACTTGTAGTTCCTGAATAACCTCTTTAAGGCCGGGGCCCCACGGGAAAAATCTTGTCAGTTTACAGTCAGGGGAAAGTGGATGGAATTCTAGCGAATCCCATGCCCACTTTGTGGTAAAAACTGTGGTGCGGACACGCCACGATTTCCAACACTGGCACAGTTTTGAAAATCGCAGCATGTCAATTATACCTACGGAAATGCCGGCAGATTCCCCATAGGTATAATTGTAACAGAAAGTCCAAGAGGAGAACTCTGCAAACTTTCTGTCTAAAGCACTGCGGGAAGAACTGCAATACATTGCTGCCGAGGTTTTTCCCGCAGTGCTTTTTTGCTGTGGGGGGGTCTTAGACTAAGGATTAGGCCAAGCACAGCAAAATGCTGCAAAAACAACACTGGAGAAAAATATCTGCGAAAACACCGTTTTTTCCCCACAGTGTTTTTCATTGAACTTTTGCTGCATTTTTCACTGCCCTTACTTTCCCTATTAAAATATGTGGTAATGCTCTCAACTCAGCAGCTAAAACTAACCTGCTGTGGATGAGATCAATGCTTACATTTTGTTCACTTTGCTGGCACTTTCTGCAGCCGCCATAAATGCTGTGTGTTACATTACGGAAAATCAGATTTTTTTTGTTGCAGATTTTGATGCATTTCTTTGTGCAATGTGTGCAAGCTTTACAGAGTCAAGTCACAGCTGGAAGAAGTGGTCATGGTGGTCCAAGGGGAAGAAATGGGAAATGTGGGAAGACGTCTCCTGTAAGTACTACTGCACAAAATATTACTGTATTGTATTCACTGTAATGTTACCACTAGCACCCCCCCCACACACACACACACACACACTGCCTGAGGTGGACGATCTAAAGTTGAACACCCCCCGGTATTCAGTCCAGGGGGGCGTCTTTTGATCGTCCACCTCAGGCAGCAGTAAGGCTAGGTTCACCACTGGCTGCAGTGGATGGTGAGCAGAAGCAGTCTGTTCGTATTCAATCATGTATCATTCACCTGAAGGGCCCTGAATGCCCTTTTTGTTTCTGCGATGAGTAATCGACCAACACAGATGGAAGGAGTCATTACACTTATACAGCCGAGCAGATTTCACTCTCACTTACCTGCTCTGCTGCTGATGTGGTTACATGTGCTGGAGCAGGGAAGAGGCAAGAATCTAAAGAGCTATGAGAGGAGAGTATGAAATCTGCACCTACCACTTGTGCCCTTTAAAGTGTGAGTGGGGCAGACATAGGAGGCACTGAAAAATAGTGCTACCACAAGAGTTGAGCCATAAAGTGGTCCACTGAGGCTCTGTCACCCAAGAGCCCACAAAGGAACGCCCCTCCAGTACAAGTCTATGGATGAGTACTGTGGGGGGAGGGTGTTCCTTACAGCCCAGAAAGGAATCTGATAGCACCTTTCCCAGTACGTGCTCTGGGGGCTGGAGATGTCAGTGCCATATGTCTCCATTATCAGAAGGAATGACATCCCTGACAGTACTTGTCAATACACTTATACTGGGTGGGGGGCGTTCCTCACAGCTCACTGTTATCACTGGGCTGTAAGGAACGCCCTCTCTGACAGTACAAGGCTATGTTAGGGTACTGTCGAGGGAGAAGCGTTCCTTACTACCCTGTGATGACGTTAGGCTGTGAGGAATGCCCTTCTGTCAGTGGGGAGATATCGGTGCCATTAATATCTCCAGCCCTGAGGCACATACCAGCAAAGCCGAAAATGCACTGACTTCAGCACAATGTCCGTTTTCTAGCAGTATATAAAACCGTCTCTGTCAGCAGTAAATTGCTTATACACCTAACCCCAGTACCTTGTAGAGGTGATTCTGTACTTTCCAAATAAGCCTGTTATTCATCTTTGATGCTCTATTTGTATGTAAATTTCTGTTTTAGGGGTAAAAGTGTTTAAGTTTTATTATCGGAACCACTACCTTCATCCACAGGTTCGGGTCCAAAAATAAAATACATGGTTGTAGGAAAATGACCTTCAGGTCCATCATGGAACCTGTTTATGTGAACAAGAACGTATCCAATAAGGAGAACAGGCAGCTGCATGGGATCCTTTTAGATAATCTTATATACATGTACATTAATAACGGACATCTTTATGGAAACTAATAGTATAAAGGTGAGGATTTCTGTAGTCTATTCGGGAATATAATGTTGTACATGGTAATTTTTAGGACTCACTTTACCGTGGCATCGCCTTCTAACAGTAACATACAGAAAGGTTAATTTCTAGTCATGAATACTCTACTAGCTCTCCGTTCCCAGACTGCACAATGGCTTTGAGTTACAGAAAATCATTAACTAATTTTTATACTGTCAATTTACCTTAACCAAGACAAAACTGATTGCTTAGTAAGGCTTGAGAAAATACTAGAACTGATTATTTTATGTTCTGCATTTTTAAATTGAATATATCTAGAGATTTATTAAAGCCGCTGCCAGTTTTCATCTCCTTAAAAGTTTTTCACAACAAAATAAAAAATACAAGTAGAATTGGCTAAATTTACATTTGGATAATACAGATATCCGCACTAAACTAATCTCCAATTTGGTTAAAGATATAATTGTATCATGAAACCAATTCAAAGCAATATCACAGCAGGCTAACAAAAGCCTTGAAAGACTGAAATACCCCCCCCCCCCCCCGATCAGATGGTCACACATAGATGCAAATGGGGTAGTTAGCATTTCACTTTACAATAACTTATCCTACACACATACATACACGTACATGTTCTAAACTCTGGGGTTATTGATACCTGGAGGAATAAAAGAAGGCAATGGAATACTCCTTGGCCAAGACTAAGGGTTTATTCACATGTCTACATTATTCATGCACACCCATTGAGTCTAATGGGCATGTGCAGATGTCTGTTCTTCTTAAACGGACCATCTACAAAAAATAAACAGAGACAAGCTTGGTCTGTTTTGTAGATCATGGAGCGCCATTAAAGGGGTTATCCATTTTCTACAATTGATGAGCCATCAATATTAGATCTTTGGGGGTCTGACACAATAACAACATGGCTGTCTTCACCCTTGCTCACTTGCCAAGAAACTGTAGCAGTGAGTATAAGTATAGCAGTGCTGTCCTACTGAAGTCTTGTGACAACACTGCAGTACCCACACTCAGTCGAGGCCATCACTTGTAGAAATTGGATAGCTCCTTGAAACTTCTGTCCATATTTTGTCTATTTTTCACAGATCCAGAGAAATACAAAATGACAAAAAAAAAAAAAATGAAAAAAAAAAGAAAAGATTTTCTCACATCTGTGTACACCTGGAAATGAGCAAATGCCTGAGAAATGTGAACATGTGAATAAGCCCTTACATTATGTGTGTGGTTGTATAGATAGAGCTCATTGCTTAGATACAAAATGCTTAGAATCACTAGAAATAGCCCAGAAATAAAAAAAAAAATGGATTAGAAACTTGCTTTTATTGAAAACATTTAAGGAAATATAGGAAGAGAACAGTGCTATCGCAAATACAAAGTGACCCACCAAACCTTATAAAAGTGAAATAAATGGATAGGGGCAAATCTGCTGTGACGGTAATACAAAAGCAAACAAACACAAAGGTGCAGCAATATTCTGCGGGATCTAAGGCATATGTAGACATGGAACATTTTGTTATTGTTATATTGGCTATAGTTATAAAGTGGAGGTTGTTAGCACATAATTTGATGAAATTGTGTGAGGACAATACGACTGTCTGCCTCAATCTCCGTCTGGTCTCTTTTTTTATATTGGAAAGCGAGGTTACAGTATAGGCACGAAACTCCCTTTATATAGTGAATATTACTGAGTGTTTTATATAACCATTTATGAAGTCCCATAGTACCACTTTATAGACAAATATAACAAAACTGCAGTTCAACTAGTGTACAATAAGAACTTACCATATCTTCATTGCTTCTTCTTACTTTATATGTTGACCATGATTTTCCATCATCACTATATGCTATCTTGTATGATTTTATGTACTCCGGACTTCCTATTCTTTTTGCTCCTTGAGTAATAACACCAGTAACTCTCATTTTCCTCTGTAAATTTATCTGTTAAGAAATAACAAACATAAGTCATGTCTAAGTATAGCCGTATAACTTTACTTAATAGCAAAATAATCTGATTTTATATAACATAACACGAAGCCCTTCTTGTATGAAACATCAATTTAATGTGATTCATAATATAACCAAATTAAAAAGTAATAAGCACCTCCTTAAAGAGGACCTTTTACCTTCCGGAGCACATGCGATTTTATATACCACTAGAAAGCCGACAGTGCGCTGAATTCAGCGCACCATCGTCTTTCATGTTCTGCGCCCCCAGTGAAGAGCTATTGGTGCCGATACCGTAGCACTTCACTGTCAGAAGGGTGTTTCTGACAGTGAGTCAGGAACGCCCTTCCTCACAGTAGTGTCTATTGCACTGTACTGTGAGAGTGGTGAGGAATGCCTCCCTCGCCTCCTGATAATACTCATCCATAGACAAGTACTGGGGGGCATTCCTCACTACTCAGCGTCATCCCTGGGTGGGGGGGAACGCCCCCTCTTGCAGTACAGTGCTATACACGCTGCTGTGAGGAAGGACGTTCCTGACTGACTGTCAGAAACGCCCTTCTGATGGTGAAGAGCTACGGTACCGGTACCGATAGCTCTTCACCAGGGGCACAGAACATGAAAGCCGACAGTGCGCTGAATTCAGTGCACTGTCGGCTTTCTTGTGGTGTGTTACACCGCATGTGCCCCAGGAGGTGAAAGGTTCTTTTTAAAGATTTTCAGACCAACTGAGCCAAACATAAGAAAATAGGTATCTGTTCTGAATCTTTGATTTAACCGGTTTTAGCGGGAAGGGTTTCCAGAATTACTGTCTATATTATAATATAACAGACGTTCTTGAGACTAGGTCCATTCATCATACAAGACTCACAATGGTCTGAGTATGGGAATAAAATGACTAAACATAGCACTTAAAGGGAGTCTGTCACCATAACCCAGCATATCATCTCAGTTTCACCGATGGATTAGGTTAAGGGCACCTACATCAAATGGTGTATTAATCTTGTGAACCAGTCTTTCGGCTGATACATCTCCAATTTTGTCAATATGCAAAGGTGTAATGAGGAGTCATAGCTCCAAAGAGTTAAGCCTCCTCTACTTATATGCTCAGCGCATGCGCACTACTGCTGTGTTGCTTGCAAGTCAGATGTACTACTCATGCACTGAGAATATGAGCAGTTGGGAGTGCAAAAGAACCCCATTGTGTAACCATGTCAATCATAAGAAAGACAGAAGGGTGGAGGACGGCACAAAGTGGTGGCAGACTTACCTCTTTGGAGCAATGGCAACTCCCTCATTTCTTTGCAGACCTCATTTGCAAATTGACAAATATGGCAATATCTCGGCAATGGAGGCACTGATTCTCAAGGAGAATACACCGTTTGATTCAATAGGTTGATATGCTGGCAGACTTCCTGTACACTGGTTTTCCATAATATAAAAGTATATCACATTTTGAATAAAAATGGCATACAAGTCTGAGCATTGAGAGTCCAATTGCTTGGACACCCCACTAATCCTAAGAACAGAAGTACCTAATGGAAAAGTAGCTGCAAATGATAGCGAAAGAGAGATACAGTATGAAAAGAGCCAATACATTAAGTAGATAAATTGGTTTTATTGTCTTTTACGATTACGCAGACAGCATTATTAATTATCAGCATTAATGACCTTAAAATCTTAATGCTTTTATGTCTGAACCTTCTCAATCCTATATTGATAGACCCAAAGTGCCTGCATCAAGCTTTGATGTTCTGAATTGTTTTTCCCATTATGTATTATGACGGCACATTGTTAGGATTTGCCATCAATTTATGATCAGAGAGGATGAGGGGTGGCGTGGGTGAACTTCACCAAGCCTGACAATGAAGAATAAGGGTCCGCAGAGATAATTTAGTGCTTTCTTCACTTCACTGTGTTTACCTGATGCCAGTTTCTTGACTATGCCATAAGCAAAGAGGCTCAAAGCAGGATTCCTCTATCAGTAAAGAAAAAGAAGTGTCCAATATCATCAGATATTAAAATATCCAAAAAAGCACTGATGAACATAAATAAAACAGCATTTAATAGTACTCCTAAGTACTTGGGCTACTATTAAATGATAAGTTTTATTTATGTTCATCAGTGCTTTTTTTAACAGCTCTTTGGCTACCAGCTATTCAGAGAACCGCGTCATGGCCCAATTTAAAGAGAACCTTTCACCATATCCATCAAATCCACCTCCTTACATTATTTAATACGTGCTGCTTCACTGATTCTGTCATAGTTGGAATTGTTTATCTAGCCCCCACCATTCCTGAGTAAATGCTGTTAGTTTTGCTATTTAATATTCTACATGGTTTCTATTCTGTCAGGTCGCTCATATAGGGCAGGAGCAGGTAACAAGGGTGATTCTCTGCTCTGGTACTGGCTACCTATAATTGGATCTCTAAATCATACCCCTTTACTGCCTCTCACTGCAGACTTGACAATACAGAGCCTAAGTAACTAGGGTTGAGTGATCGGGATCGAAAAAGTTCAGATTCCGATCGGTGAGTAAACTTCACGATCACGATCGGAATTCCGATATTTTATGGAGGGATCAAGGTTATTTCCCACAATGCTTGGCTACTGGCCAAGCATTGTGGGAAAAGCTAAAAATGTTAGCTACTACTACTACAATGTACAGTAATGGAGATGTAGCAGAGTCCAGTATACGGCATAGCAGGAAGGAAATAGAAGAGTAGATAGTATCTACTCTTCTTTTTCCCCCTGCTGTGACATATATACGGACTCTGCTACATCTGCATTACTGTACATTGACTTGTCTATCTAGTCTTCTGCTTCGTCCCTGAGATGTAGCAGAGCCGCGTATACGGTAAAGCAGAGAGGAAACAGAAGAGTGGCAGGCTGAGGTAAATCACTCTCTGCTGCTATAGCTGCCTTATCTGCAGTAACTGACACTCACTGGCTGTGGCCAGTACCTTTATATCTCTCCAGCACGTCCTCGTAGGCCTGCAGGTATTCCTGTTCTTCAGTGCGCTGCTGTGAGGACGGCGAGACACTCGCCATATAATAAGCCATGGCTGAAGTTCGTGAGTAGATAGATACTACTGTACATTGATTTGTCTATCTACTCTTCTGCTTTGTCCCTGCTTTACCGTATACTCAGCTCTGCTACATCTCAGATGTAGCAGAGCTGAGTATACGGTAAAGCAGGGACGAAGCAGAAGAGTAGATAGACAAGTCAATGTACAGTAATGCAGATGTAGCAGAGTCCAGTATACGACACAGCAGGGAGAAAACAGAAGAGTAGATAGTATCTATCTACTCACGAACTTCAGCTATGGCTTATTATATGGCAAGTGCCTCGTCATCCTCAAAAAGTGATTAAAAAACAATGTTTCCTGGCCATTTAAGTGTTCCCTTGCTCTTTCTATGCATTATAAGAACTTGTATGTATTTTTGGTAACTTTTTATAGCTTTTGAAAATGATCTTAGAAAAAAAAATCCCATTGACTTGCATTAGGATTGGAATTGGGATTGAGGTCGGGTTCGAATGGAAAATGATTGGAAATCGGATTTTAAAATTGATCCTGAAATCTCAAGATCGGCTCAACCCTATAAATAACATGTGAAGCACCAAAACTATGCGCTGATTGTGTGGGAACAGTAGGGGCTAGAGGATAAATTCCAGCTGTACTGGAATCAATGGAGCAGCCTCTATTAACAGATATTATGAATTGTAATTGGTGGAGATGGTGATAAAGATGAAGCACATCCAAGTAATATGCCAAGACAAGAAGGCCATAAGTCTTTTACAAAGAACACAAAATCAGGATTATAAAAATGATCATGAATTCTTTTTGAAGGGGACAGTCTCAGGAGCATCTGAAATACGAGTAACCCAATAACCTAGTGGTAACTGTCTGCCTCCCATAACCATTGATCCAGGATCTCACATATAAATTTTCCAAACTTGAATTAAAGAGGTTGTCCCACAACCACAACTTAACTGTCTGGCCGCTAATGGTCCCACTGCAGGAACCCCATCTATCATGATAACGGAGGTCTGAAATACCTTTGAGTGGAGCTACAGTTATGCCTACACTGCTGCTCACGTCAATGTCTATGGTACTGATGAAGATATCTGAATGCCACATTTATCTATCCTATTCAAGAGGAGAAAGGTAATCAACTGTCATGATCTTAAGAAGTTGTCTTTATGTTCCATAAACCCTTGAAAGTGTCCAGGATAAAAGGAAAAAAATTGCAGTGCTAAAATAATGTCTATTCTCTATGAGGACAGATTTGTAGGCATGACTTTGTTAAGCAGCATACAAAAATCTACAATCCACAAATAAAGAAAGTGTCTGCCTTCTCACATATTATTCCACTAGGTTATAATTACTTTGTAGTTAACTTTTCTGCTACTACCATAAAAAGGTAATATAGGGGCAACACGGTGGCTCAGTGGTTAGCACTGTAGCCTTGCAGTGCTGGAGTCCTAGGTTTGAATCCCGCCAGGAACAACATCTGCAAGAAGTTTGTATGTTCTACCCATGTTTGCGTGGATCTCCTCCCATTCTACAAAGACATACTGATAGGGAAGAAAATGTACTTTGTGATCCCTATATGGGACTCACAATCTGCATTAAATAAGAAAAAAAAAAGTTAATATTACTCTGACCTACAATACATAGAGCTGCTGAGTCAAGGTGAACCAGCTTTGTTTACATATGCCAGTCCTGGAATAAGTGGTACGCTCTTTCTCTGTTTTATACAAAAAACTCAATGGGTTCGACATATAAAAGAAAAAAGAACACAAGAAACAGGTGAAAACCACTTCTGTTTCTTCTATTGGATGCCCAGCTGTCTCTGGCAGCCGGACACATAACCAGCAGCTGCATGACAGCGCAGGTAGCCGTGTTTTCGCTGCAACATCAAAAAACATGACTGTAGATCAAAGCCCGGAAAGCACTAGTTCAATGTTTAGAGAGTTTAAGCTACCATTCTGTAGACAACAAATCGCTAGCGGTTCCTTCGGAAGATATAAATCATAGCTGATAAATAAATTGTCGTTCGCTAATACTAAATAGCCATTTTCTCTTCACGTGTCCTTCAAATGTGCAACTGAGTTTCAACTTTTGTTATCGTATGAGAATGGCTGTAAGAAAATCACTTAGTGATATTTTTGTCCATATCTCATATTATTGTCAATTATTTTGTGGCGAGTGGGCAAAGCCAAAGTGATTTGTAACAAAAGAAAATTGCTAGGTTCCACAGAAATGCAACAACTGACCGAATTATTGCTACACGTACAGAAAAGTATTTCAACACACACCAGAAAAATAATTCCTTTAGTCACCGCGCTCTGAATTTTCATGAGATAAAAGTTAGAAGTTAGACGCGCTGTATCTTGAACCGAATGAATACCATCAATCATTTATATGGCCTTAGCATGGCAAACAAAGGCACAATGAAAGCGCTTGTCACACGCAACAACGTTCCTCAAGTTCAGTGCTCAAGGGCAACAACCACCAGTTGCCCTAGTAATTGGATGAGGATTAGAAACCTTGCCATTTCCTTGTCCTTACAGAAAGAAATGGAAGGAACCTTGGAAACGTGGAGGTAGTTGAGTCGAATTTTCGACATGAAGTGAATAATCAATGTGTGTGACAAATTACTAGGAGGTGGACAACTGTGGTTCTTTATAGGTGAGGACTTAGAAAAATAGGGCGATAAATTTCGTAGAAATATTCTCCACGTAGAGCCTGGAATCCTTTTTAATGATAGATAGTTTGCGCTCACATTAAGCAGTGTGTGGGACTTAATTTTATGAAGGATGTGAGATGAATAGATGAAATGCAAGTCGACTTGTACAGCACGCATTATAAAATCCGAATCTTAGTATGAAAGGCAAATTGCCTGCTCATGTGGGATTTCCCACCTTCTTCCAGCTGTTTAATGCCGTCTAGACTTATGAATACTACTGACAGACGAATAACAAGTTGTCTCTTTGCTCCACAGTGAAACAGTTTACTGACATTAATACATCAAGGAAGAAAGTCTTGGGTTTGAACACTATAACTAGATTAGCAAGGGATAAAGAAGGTCAAAACAGGCTTGAGGGCAATGCCGTAAAAAAAAAAATATAAAAAATAAAAAAAAAAGGAAACCCCTCCAGCTAGAGAAGTCTTAGAAAGCAAATGCGCCACTTCTAAACTACGAAAAGGAAATTCTGACTGTTTATGACTTAATGGTTGACGGAAAGCAAATGATTCAGAGCGAGTGATCTTTGAATTCTAAGCCAGACGTTGAGGAAGGTGGCTCCGATATTGCTTTGGAATACATTTCGAGGCTCAGTCCCGGCTTCAAAAGACAACTTCTCATTGTAGCGACTAACCTTGGGGAGTTTGCCTAGGATATTTTTCTTTTATTATAATTCCATACTGATTATCTGCCGGTGCTATGTTCATCTTTCCTGCTTTTAAATAATGAAACAGCCTTTCTTACAAACTCAATGAACCTCCTTGGCCGAGCCATTTGCAAGCATTTCGAGCGCGTTCAAACACAAAATCAACACTGTTACACTTATCATAATTAAACTTGCTGTTCTTTGTCTTTCACCCTTTTAATTAAAAGTCCAATAACTTACAAAACAAATATGAAGCCGGCGTCTTGCAGCTGTTAATCTGTGTCACATGTGACAATACATTATGGCGAGATGTATTTCTGCAGGTATTAACCCATTTCAATACGGCTGATGAGAATTAATTGCTTCTCACTCGTAGTTGGAAAGTTCAGCTCAATATTTACAATGCAGATAAATATTCATCTCATATATTATCTGTATTTGCTAATGCATCTAAACCGCGTTTAATATGATTAATGTTCTCTATAGGATGAGCTTCAGCCTTAGGGATATAATGAAATAGATAAATTATCATATGTGACGCCAGGATGGTCATAATCGAAATGAGAGCATGGATACGTCTAGGCTAGGATCAGAAATAATCTTACTGTTTGTCATGTACGCGAAGGAATTTGATTATCTAAACAAGTTTATAAGATGCTTCTTAACATCCTGGCAAGGAAATCTAAAGCTAACCATTACATTTGATAGATTTCAGACCCTAAATACTGTATACATACTCACTTGGTTTCACTAAGAATATTGTGAGAAGGTGACAGGCAGAGTGCTGAAGTCCCGATGTATTAGCCAGGGCAGGTCTTGAGTAGACCTCAGCCAGGTGTGGGCTTCTAAGCCATAAAGGGCTGCAGAACTGCACATCAGGGCAGATCTTTGGAGGAAGAGAAGGTATCTGGTTCTGTCCTGACACACTGAGAGTCTGGTGAGACTGTATTGCACTGTTTTTATTTATTTGTGTGGTTGGTAGTAAGCTACAGGTACATTTAGTACTTTATTGCTTAGTTAGTTGCTCAGACGAGCAGGGTTTTGTTTGACATCCTTTTGCCTGAAGTTAAGGCTATATTTTACTTTGCGTATTTTGCACCTGACATAAAGATTTATTTATTTTTCAGTTTTCTTCTAAATAAACCTGTTTTCTTTGCATTTTGTGTCCCTGTCTCTTACTGGTTGGGTCCACATCATTGCTGCTACCAAGCTACCTTCCCCATAACATATTTTCATTTTGTAGTCAGCAATAAACCAATTCCACACACTTCTGCTGATGGTACGTGGATTGGACATATTAAAATCCAACATGCCCAATACATTTTTTCAATTAGAGAAAAACAGAAGGCCCCTAAACACTGTAGATCTCAGCCACTTCCACCAAAACCAGTGGGTTCAGGCCACAGTTCTCCAATGTGTATGACCACATTATATATACACTAAAAAGCCAGAGGTGTAACTTCAGACTCCCAAGAAACAATGAGGAATCCTCATCCCATTTATAGTATCGAAGATAAACTTGACACCTAAATGGAGTCTCTTACTAGAACCCAGCATATCAACGCAGCCCAACAGATAGATAGGTTAGGGTATCCTGAATCATACAGGTTCCCTTGTAAATAGATGCTTCCATTGCTGAAATATTTTTTGCCAATATGCAAATAAGTTTCTTTGGAGCAATGAGAGGGTTACCACTTAGATATTTGGTGTAATGGCAATGCCTTTGTCCATCCAAAGAGTTAATTAGCATATTGACAAATATTATTCTATCTCGGCAACAGAGGCTCTAATTCATAAGGGGAAGAAACAAGGTTTGATTCAGGTGACCTTAACCTATCTATCTGCTGGGTGTTGGTGACAGACTTCCTTTAATGCATTAACAACACAGTGCCATAAAGTGTTACCTCGAGTCTTTCAGTGACTCTTCATTAGCTTTTGTTGTCACTGCAGTAAGGTATTATGCTGTATACAGTCAAGTTAACACTGCTACATCTGTATAAAGCTACTGTTTTCTTCTGTAGGTTATATTTATGCCAATGTCTAGACCACATGGGTATAATGTATAGGGATGAAAAGCAGGAACTGTCTAATTCTACAATATGTTGGATACATGTGGCGCCTACTGAAATATTCTAAGCAGAACATCTTTAGATCTGGCCTTTATGATGTTAATGCAGTTACCGAAATTAGTTTGCAATTGACCTTACTTCTTTATTACCATATTCAAGACATTGCTATGAACATTTGTATTTTGTTCTATTAATATTTATGCCATATTTCTATCTTTAAAATATACAAACATTATGCAAATAATATGTAATGATATTTTCATAGACTGTCCAGAATCATTCATATCACTGTAATACTTTAATATATTCTAACCTTCTGCCAATCTATTGTCTCTAGAACAGCTATTACTAGATATCTGCTGTGCTGAAATTCAGTGGTTATGGACTAACAATCTTGCACCACTAGGTTATGTCCTAGCAAATGCAGGTAATTTTATTTATTTTTTCCAAATTGAGTCAAATATGGAAGTTTGCATTTAGAGTCTGATTTACCATTAGGCAGAAGATGTCTCTGCCTTGGGGCAGCCCTTCAGGAATGGCCAATCCATGCAGTGGCAATAGGAGCAAAAGACTCTATTCGAAGCTTATATTCAGGATATATACCTTGTAGCCAAAAGTGTATATTAAGCTGAGGAGTATGTATACATTAAACATGTTCTAGATGTAATTGCTGCTGCTTCCATTTCCCCATTCAGTTTCTTATCTGTCGTGGCCACTGACTTCCTCTAGAGTGTTGTCATAGAAAGGTCCCTACTCCCTTGCCCTATGATAGACACAGTGCTGAAGGTTCAGGAGATACGTCAGTGTTTTGAGTGCCAAAGACATGGTTTCTCTAGTCAAGCAGCTACATACAAGATTAAGATCACCATGTACAATGGCAAACGTTGAATAGCGTGGAACAAATCAGGCCACCACTGGTCACTGAAAAGTAAAAACTTTTTTCTAGAGAGACCAATTCGATGAATGTTACCAACCAAATGCAATCTATGAAGGGCAATGCTAATGCTAAAGCCTATACATGTAGAGACAAAATTCCAAACTGGATACATAAGTTTACTGCTCCAGTATGACTATCCCCATGTGCAAAATGAAGACCTTCATGACAAGTGAGTAGGAGGAAATCAAGTGGATACACAAAACCCTCACATCAAGATGAAAGAAGGTTGAAGTCTTGACCGAAACATAACCATGTGATTGATCTCACATCATGTCTACACTTGCCTTCTTGGTGTATGGACTTGTACCTGATCTGGTTCTATCTATGTATCTGGACGTGTAGGAGCGATGGGAAGGTGACACATACTGTTGGCCATGTAGTGTATGTTGTGCTCTCATTCGATATTGTATAGACTTTGATGGTTAGTTATACTGAACTTTCCCTTTGGTTAAAGTCCTATTTCTGTTTCATGCAGACTGACTGATCAGAATCTTACCAGGGAGAGTTTTGTTCACACTACCCTAGTCCATAAATACAGATGTGAATAGGATACCAGGTACTGATGTCAATCTGGACATTAGACATATAGGACATGTAGAACTTCTCAGTCTTTACACAATGAGCTGATCATAAGGTATTATATTTGTTCCATAAATGGGAATCTGAATAGTACAGTGTATGATGAGCTACATCTTACACCTGATAACCCATGAGGTTATTAATATTCTTTATATGCTGTATAAGAAGCCAACTTATTCTATAGTGTTTTACAATCAGAGTAAGCGAATTATAGACACAGATGACAGAGATGAAAGTCAATTTATGCACAAAATATACTCTAAAATCAATGAGATACGAGAAGAGAGTAAGCAAAGTAAGCACAAGAAGAGAGGATCACTAGAATTTCCATTTGGAAAGTAATGCGGATGGGTATACGGCAGGTTATAGCCCTTGTTTTGGAACACTCAGCTAGATACATCTTAATATCAAGGGGGCTATAAATTATGCTGAATACATTAGTCACCCAAATGTGATTATAGTAAGTTAAGATTTAAGAGCAGTGAGAAGAACATGGGATACAGGAAGAGTGTAGGATCCGGGAGGTAAAGTAATTAAGTGTAACAAAAAAGCCATAACAATCAAGGACTTCACCGGCATTTAGTGTTTTATGAAGTGTGATAAACACAATTACCCTGAGAAAGCACATTCCACAATACAGATACAGCACAGGAGAAATCCTCAAGATGTGAGTGGGAGGCATTAATATTGGAGGAGAACAATGATACACAAAGTGAGGTAGACAATGGCAGAATTATCTACCGTGAAAGCTCCAACTAGAACTGTACTCTGGAATAGGAGATACACTTGATACTGTATATGTATTATGCTTGGTATTCATGTATTATGTATTGTGTCTCATATAGGATATGGTTAGCAATATGAATATATATTAAAACATTTAGAAGATTCACATGTACATGGATAATAAATTAAATGAGTTGGCGTAGGTTTTAAGATTATCCATAATCCTCAATTATCTCCTGCAATGTCTTAGGGAATGAATGGAGTGGCAGTGCACATGCTTGGCCTGCCCTTCCTCTTGGACAAGGAAATGAGACCCCCATCTATCAGCTTGTTATCGAGTTGATATTGCATTACAAACTTAAGCCAACCTAAGATGCACCTAGATTCAATTTAACAATTTAAAGACTGCTATCTATTTATGATATAGATAGATAGATAGATAGATAGATAGATAGATAGATAGATAGACTTGTTTTGTGTACAATATACTAGTAGCATAAAAAACCTCACATCTTAAAGTGCAACTGGAATTTCAAAATGTTTGAAATGTAATAGTGACGTCAGATGTTTTGATCAATTGGGTCCAGATACCCCAACAATTACTATAATGAAAGGAAAGTCCATGAGCTAAAACTTGCTCCAATCTTGGTAGAGAGCTGAATAGAGTCATTCAGAACCAAAGGAGACTTGTGCCCCTTCCGTGTGTTTTAGTAATCAGTGAAGTCTTGGAATATCAGTATCAGAGTCTCAGCTCATAAGACCTTTACTGATCATAACTACACTTTAGGAAATCGAAGTGTTAATAGATTACTTTTGTCAATTAACAAAATGAAGTGAATGAACAAAAGAGAAATGTAAATTAAATCAATATTTGACATGACCTTTGCCCTTTGTTTTGAAAACAGCCTCAATTCTTCTAGGTATACTAGCACACCAATTTTTAAAGGAGTTCGGCTAGAAAGTTGTTCCAAATATTTGGATAACTAAGCATAGATCTTATGTGGACGCAGACTTGCCTAAATCCTTCTGACTTCATGTAATCCCAGACAGACTGGATATATCATCACTTCCAGGACTTCTCTAACAATTGGTCACACCAAATATTGATCTGATTTAGCGTTTTTTGTTCATTCACTCAATTTTGTGATAAAAAATAACTATTTAGTAACTGATAATCTATTTTGAAAGCAGTCTTTCTTTGTAGTATTTATTACACAACTGTCTAAAACTTTTGCACAGTATTGAATACACCTGTGTCAGAAAAATACTGGTTTAAAAAGAGTCTAATACTGCTGGAGTAAAGAGTGTCCCAAGCTATGTCTGCTAAAATGCCACAGGTCTCATTCCTATTATTGCAGCTAACACCAGCCACCTTCCCACCGTCTACCAGCCAGGAGACCACCACCACCAATATGAACTACTAACACCTTCCTCTACATCGGTGCACTCCCTCATGACGTTATGGAAATGCAGCCATCATTATAGGACCAACTTGTTTTTTCCACTATTTCTCTGCTGGTTGAGATGATTTCTCCCTTTTATAATTTTCTTCTCCGTCCATAATGTTATATATTGCCTATGACATCACAAATGTGATCTCCCCACCCTTCAAGATTGGCTGCGAGACTCCCTAGATGATGATGATGTCAAAAAAACAACCTATGTCACGGCCATCTAATCCTCTCCTTTGCTATTTCTCCAAAACATCACAATCACCTAAGTTTTGGTTTTGTTAGAAAACTTTTGAGAAATTTGTTTCAAATTGAATTTATACCCCAGCTCACCTATTTCTAGTAAAGAGCATTATTCTGTACAAAGAAGAATACGTCATTGACACGGGAGAATACAGATGCCACATACTGTATACTGGAATGCCGTAGGTCCTGCACCCACTTTTATCATATTACGCACTCGCCATTACCGGTGCCGGTTCATTCCATGACTAACTTACACTGCTGAATGTTGTGCTAACTTATTCATTGTACAGCGCTGCCAACTCTAACAACTGATCACAGGCCGTTGATAGCTTGATAAATATGTATTTTAGATAACAGTAAATTGAAAATGTCCAGCCTTAGATTTAGATACATATCTAAACCAATGCAACATTTTATTCCTCTTTTTTTTTGAAACAATGAATACAACGTAGCCAGCAATGCAACACTGTCTTATCTACTTAAACAGCTGCTCTAGTCTGCAACACCTATTTATATCAGAAGAAAAGTTGCTGGCTTCAAAACATTGTTCTCCATTAAATTTGTATTGTTTCTGATACGATCATTGGCAAGGGAAGGGATTGCAAATGCTTCGTTCACAAATTCTAAATCCATTGCAGAACTCACTTTTTATATGGATGCAGCAGGTGAATGAATAACTATTCTCCTATTAATCTTGTATTGGATGGAAGTTCCGAAGCAGCAGCTATTAGAAGGCAGTCAGAATTTAATTTTGGCTAAATTAGCTATTGCCTCAGATTATCACTAGCATACAAATATGGCCTACCTATCTAACAGGTTCAACATATCCTGATGTTAATTTAAAAATATGAATTTGTGATACTCTGTCATGTTCTTTCCTATCAGTGCAAAAATATAAAACAATCTACATTAAATCACCATTGGTCCTGCATAAAGTGAGGTTTGGTGGACTGAATATTATTAATAGCATACAGTATGCAATGTATGTAATGGCAGTATTAGTCAACATACACAATATAAATAATAGTGTACAGTCGTCTGACAGTGTGGGAAGCCATGGGACTGCCTGGTCATGTTGCAATCAATTTGCATTCTCCTACAGCAAATATACGAAAATAATTTAAAACTCTCACAATATGGTGTTGCTGACTTGTAGGTCTAGATTAGATATTCCCGTCAGTCTTATAGAGTGCATGATATTTAGTAAGTACTGCCAAGTTCTTGTAGTCCATGAATTCTTTTTCAAAGTCCCTTATTTTTTACACACCTGATTTTTATTCTTCTTTAACTTAATTTTCTATAACCAGTTTTTTTTTTATGGTTCATACAGATATGGTCAATCTTACCATAAAATTTAATTGGGTTAAGGACTTATAAAACTCAATATAATATCTCAACATGCAACCTTTAAAGACTGCAAATTACAGCACAACCAATGTATGACCACATTTGCACATGTAGGAAACATGTAGGATAGACATCTCATGAGAGAATATCAAAATAATGTTGTATTGAAAAGCTGATCATCTTGTGCAGCCATTTCCCCCTACGCCCAACAGCAGCACAACTGGGGGTAATCCTGCCCCTATGAGCTGTTAGGTAATTAAATATTCCACCTGTCCTAACAGCAATTAACCCCTATAAGAGGTCAGAGGACCAACTCCCCTTTGTGTTTTTTTCTGTCCTGTGGGACAGGACAGGTGGACGGGGGAGAGGTGCTTTGGCCTCCTATAGGGGTCCCCTCTCCCCCCCTAAAGATTGTACTTTGCTGCGTGGCTCTCTCCCTGCGCCGGTCCGGGTTCCCTGCTGGAGCAAGTGGGTGTCACCTGATGGTCCCCGGGATCTTCTGCTTCCAGTATCCTGGGTGATGACCATTGTATCTAATCCTCCGCTCTGCAGGCGGCATCGCGGACATCCGGGCGCTGCAGGTTCCGGCAGGTAGGAACCTTTTGTCTGCCGGCGGGGGCTGGGAACTACTTCTCAGCTCCTAGGTTCCGTCCGAGCCGGGGACTGCTTCCGGGGAAACCACGCATGCGCAGGCCGCGCGACTAAGGTATGTGCCGCGGCAGGCTGCGCAGGATCATAGGAAACAATGAACAGCAGGTAAGCAACTGCTGTTAGTGTGTCTTCCCTCCCCCCCTCGCTTGCTCGAAGGGGGGGGCGAGTTGTTATGAAATTAGGTGGAGCTCGGACCCAGGTGAAGGGGGCGTGGCTCCTCCCCTGTCCCTCCCCCAGCCGACCTATTTAAACCCCCCCTCCACCACAGTATGGTACCTGTCGCTCCGGTTGCAGGTACTTCTGAAGCATTGCTGCCTCAGGAGAAGCTCAAGAGCTGGAAGTTCAACTGCGTGTTATCAAGGTTGGTGGTGGTGGTGCTGGGGGGAGGGGCTGCTGCTGTTGTGGCTACTGTTTTTGCTGAGGTCCGGATTTTCTGTTTTATGCTGCTTCTTTCCTCCTAGTATGTCCTCCTCATCCTCTTCGACCCTCCCTCGGAGGAAAACCACTACGAAGAGGAGACATCTGTCTTGTGCCCGATGTAATATCCCCCTTCCTGACGCCTGTGAATACAGGTACTGCCAGGGATGTAGAGCGCCTCCCTCCGAAGCTACCCCAATCAGAGAGATGGTCTCCTGGGTTAAGGACTTCGTGTCCCAGTCCATGAGGAAAGTGGATGAGACCATTTCCCACCTCGCCAAGAGGCCTCGGTTGGAGCCTTCTGAGCCCTCCCTCCCGCCCCTAGAACGCCTTCACATCGGGGAGGTTGAGTCTTCAGAGGAAGACCCGGTGGTGGTGGAGAAGGAGGTGTTTCCCCTCGAAAAGATGGGTAGACTTTTCAGAGTCCTCAGATCATGTGATCGGGAGGCAGGGGAAGGGCCAAGCAGGAGGGCAAAGTCCTTTAAAGCTAGTGCGGACCTGGTCCAGGTAATGGAAGGCGAGTGGAGGCGTCCCGAGAAAGCATTTACACCTTCCGCTAGGTTCAGGGCACTTTTTCCTATATCTGAGTCCCAGCAGGGGGCCTGGGGACCACCGCCAAAAGTAGACGTGGCAGTTGCCAAACTATCCCGTCGCACAGTCCTGCCAGCCGAGGACGGCTCAAGTCTGCAGGACCCGTTGGACCGCCGCGTAGAGGGGTCCCTGAGGCGGGCATACTCTGTCGCCTCGTCGCAGGCCTCCGTGGCCATATCGGCTAATGAGGTGGTCTCTGCCCTACAGGCCGAACTATCTTCCCTTGCTAGGGATATAGACACGGGGGTCCACCGGGACGACCTCCTATCGGCTATGTCCGATATTAATTTATTGGTGGACCACTTGGCTGAATCCTCCAGGTCGCAACTAAGACTCGCCTCCAAATCTATGGCCCTCACCACTGTGGCCAGGCGACCGTTGTGGGTTAAACCATGGAGGGTGGACAACTCCTCCAGACTAGGGCTTTGTACTCTGCCCTTTGAGCCCGGTAGGCTCTTTGGCAAAGCCCTGGACAAAATCATGGAGGATCTGGCGGACACTAAAACTAAAAATCTGCCGCAGCCGCCAGAAAGGAGAAGAACTGCCTTTCGAGGCCGAGGGTCCTCCACCAGAGGTTTCAGGGGGCATGGACGCTCCGCTCCCCAGGGCCGAGGTAGAGGACGCGGTACTTTCCGTGACCGTAAGAAGGATCCCTGACCCATTAGTGGTCTGCCATCCTGGGAGAAAGCGGGCCCGTCCATCTAGGGCCCCGACGCAAAGGTCCCAGGGTCCTTGGCTACATCTAGGCTCCACCGGCCGAGAGAACATCTTGCCCTTTTTAGGGCCCCAAACAACTTCATCTTTGAGTACCCGTCCAGAAGGATCTCCCTCCAGGCTTCGTGGTTTCCAGAATCTTGGGCGAAGGACTCAGGTTCATCTTCGACATAGACCGCTTCCGTCTCGGGATGCGGCTTCCTTAGGGAACCTTCAGGCCAGGTACACTCGCAGGATCTCTCATAGCTCGGCCCAGGACCTTAGATCAATGGGACGAACACCCAGATGGAAAACCTTGTCTTCAAGTTTCCACCCTCCCAGATGGCAGAATTTCAGCCCCCCCTATCTCCAGGGGAGTAGTATCCACGGGTCTTCCCCCAGCTCCCTAGTAGGGCTGGGGAGCCCTTTAGGGGGACAGAAGGCCTCTCAGAGCCAGGATCAAAGAAGACCCGTTAAGATTTTTCACGATTCCATCAAATCGAATCCAGTTCCGGGGATTCACCAGGGACCCTCCTACCTGGAGGCACCTTCTCTATGTCAAGAAGCTGCGAGTCCGGAATCGCTGTCCCTAGGGACTAAAAGAGCCTATCCAGTGAACCATCAGTGCCCGGGCATGATTGGCCCGGCAGACCCATCTTCACGATGGCAGGTCCTCGGTCAGGTTTACCTAGACCCTGTTGACCACAGATGCCTCCCGGTCCAGGGGAGCTCATCTGGGGGAGACCCTGGTACAGAGCACCTGGCGTTACCTGAAGAGAACGCGCTTACCCAGCTGGCAAGAAATTACCAGAGCTCAGGTGAAGCTTCTGACGTGGACTCCACAAATTCGGGAGTAAAGAACCAGGACGGACAGCCTGTTCACAGCCGTTTACGGTCATCCCGGACAGAGGACGAGAACCCTCTCCACGTCACCAGACGCCAGGATCCTCATCTATTTGGATCTATGTATTCCCCAGCGGCCAGCGGTTCAAATTCCAGGTTACAGTCGGTGGGACTGACTCACCAAAATGCGGAGGACCTTAGCCAGGTCATCCCCAGACCAGGATGCTCTCCACTATCCTATCAAAGGATGAGGTCTCCCCGAGGTGGATCTGATGGCCACCTCAAACGGCGCTGCAATATAGGAACGTCGCTCCCCAGTTCGGGAAGACAATCCTCCAGCGCTGTATGCCCTGTCAATACCAGGGAGGATCAGACGGAAGTGCGTCTACCCTCGTCAACTGAGGATTCGGAAGGTATTGACAGGCAGAACCGGAACTTGGCAAGGAAATCGCCATTCTGGTTAAAAAGGGCATGGTTCACCGTCCTCACTCTCATGAGACGGAGGAACACCTGGAGGCTTCCACCAGTGTAAACTCTGGTAACCCGGAACAGCCGGCCCTATCAAGGCCTGAACAGATGCAACCTCACTGCCTGGAGGTCAGCCAGCCTTTAGCTGGCAGAAGAGGATTATCCCAGGGAGTGCTAAGAACTTTGGCGCACTCAAGAGCAGAGTCAACTAACCAGAGCTACCAGAGGGTCGCCCGAATCTTTCAGAACTGGTGTTCGAGTAACCAGCGCGACCCTGATAGGAATGCAGTCTTGGAGTTCCTACAAGACGGCCTGGAGAAGGGGCTAGCACCTGCTACCTTGAAAGTCCAAGTCTCAGCTCTGTCCGCACTCCTGGAGACCCGGCTAGCACTAGATCCTCTGATTAAGCAATTTTTAAGAGGGGCTACTAGACTCCGTCCTCAGGTGCAGCCACCGGTCCCGATCTGGGACCTGGCCGCAGTTTTACAAGGGCTCTGTGCGCCCCCCTTTGAGCCCCTATCTGAGGTGGATTTGAAGTATCTAGCATATAAGATAACTTTCCTGTTGGCAATAACCTCCGCCAAGAGGGTCGGTGAGCTACAAGCCCTAGCGGCCTCTGAGCCATTTATAACCTTCTTTCCAGACAGAGTGCAACTGAGGTTTGTCCCAGGATTCTTGCCAAAGGTACCCACGCCTCAGAATGTTAACCAGGCAATCGTCTTACCAGCGTTTTTTCCCTCTCCCACCTCTGAGTGGGAGGAAAGGATGCACAAGTTGGACTTGGTGAGAGCATTGCAGATTTATCTAGAGCGGACTGCGTCCTTTCGGAAGTCAGAGAATTTGCTGATCAATGTGTTTGGCCACACCAAAGGGACCAAAGCATCCAAACCAACTCTATCAAGATGGATTAGAGAAGCCATTATCTGCTTCCTACGTGCTCAGGACCTCCCGGTACCAGACCTTATCCGTGCCCATGCCACCCGAGCAGTGGCGACATCATGGGCCGAGAGACGTTTTCTTTCCTTGGAACAGATATGTGCAGCGGCTTCTTGGAGTTCTCAGCTAACTTTCGCCAAACATTATAGACTTGAGTGGCGAACAAGGGAGTCCACAGCATTTGGACATTCGGTATTGGCATCAGCTTGCCAGAATCACCCGCCCTAAGGGAAAGCGATACTTGCTAAATCCCCAGTTGTGCTGCTGTTGGGCGTAGGGGGAACGAAAGATTGTGAATGACAATCTGTTTTCCCTTAGCCCAAACAGCAGCACAAGGCTCCCTCCCTATGCTGTAATTGTACTATTTGTTTGGATGTCATATTACTTCTGTTAAATAGATGTCTAAAACTTTACTTGCTACTAACACAAAGGGGAGTTGGTCCTCTGACCTCTTATAGGGGTTAATTGCTGTTAGGTAATTAAATATTCCACCTGTCCTAACAGCTCATAGGGGCAGGATTACCCCCAGTTGTGCTGCTGTTTGGGCTAAGGGAAAACAGATTGTCATTCACAATCTTTCGATCTGGGCATTTTCAACCAAGAGAAAGTCAGTTTCATTCATTTCTATCCATTTAATATTTTAGAATTCCTCTGTGACTATCGAGTGATTTTGTAATTATCTACTGCCTTTTCATCAATGTATTGTTCCTTATATAACAAAAAGAATTTCTATTGAAACTATAATGGCGACCTTACTGGAATATACCCCTGAGTGCGCAACTCATTTATTTCTGTACGTTGTAATTTCATAGTAAGGTCTTGACTATAAGGGAAATCTACAAATTAATATTATTATTTTTATAAAACAAACTCTCCGATGACTATAAAACCCTTTAGTCATTATAGCTGTTAGAAAACAATTAACTAGTAGAATTTTTTTAAAAAAATCTCTATCAAGTTTATAAGAATAGATTGGATGTTATGTGTCTCCATAGAATATACAGCACTGGATGCCAATTCTGCAGCTCCCTGCTCATATTTACAACTTGATCTCATGCAGATCAAATAGAAGAGAATGAGGTAATGGGAGTTACACTGACAGCTTTTCCTCTGCCCGCTTAGTAGGTTACAATATTAATTACTAAAGACAATCCAGAGAACAAAATATTTCACTGCTGTTCAGCGCTGGCACAAATAAGGAAAAATAGCTAAATTGCCTGCTAATGCTCTGCTCAACCGGGATACCAGAAGACAACTGTCATGGTGGAACTACTGGTCTCAGAATATTGTATGCCACTTTCTATGATCTTCATCAATCATTGCATTTTCCTTATGTGGAGTTATGTAGTTGCTAACTTTAAAAATAAGGATAGATAAATATTAGTGATGGAATCAAAGCTTGGCAAGTCCCAATCCTCATAAAGGACAAGGGTATTTTTTAAAGGGGTTGTCCCATCTCAAAGATCCCATCTATACCATTAACTTATGTAAATTGAAGACTTTTCCTAAATATATTGCTTTAGAAATTCTGCTTTCTTTGCCTGCTGTGTGAACTTATTCCATCCATTATTGACACAGTGTTGCTATACAGTAACCACAGACCTGGGAGATAGGACAAGTGACGTCATTTACTCAGTGCCGGCAGGGAAATCCGTTCAGCTAATTGCAATTTGCTGATAAAACCCGGAGTCTATTATCTCTCTATGTAAACACACCGATAACACTGAGCCTGTTCTGTACAAGCATTTGCATATTATCTGATCTGCAGAAGGATTGTGTGTCCCATTCAGCAGAAGGGAGGGGGAGGGAGAGAAATACAGGAAGTAAGAAGCAGACACTGCATACAGTCTGACTGAAAGGCTGAGATGGGAGAACCCCTTTAAACTTCAGCTTGGCTTCAGTCTGTGTTGCCAAAATTTATGCCTGGCTTATCAAATTTTGCTCAATGGGGCTTTATTGAGCACTGGTCTTAATTAGAGATGAGTGAGTAGTATTCGATCAAATACCTCGCTCCCATAGAAATGCGTGTAAGCAGCCGAACACCAAGGGGTTAAGCGCATCAAATATTCACTGCACTGAACCCCTCAGTGTTTACACGCATTCCTATGGGAGCGAGGTATTCAATCGAATACTACTCGTTCATCTCTAGTCTTAATCACTTTTGTGCACTGATGCAAGTTTTGCCAGAACTATTGAGGTGCTCCAGGCTCAGACTCATCGCAGGAGGTCCTGTCAACCAGAAATTAAATCTAAACAAGTCATGGACTGATGTAGATTTCTGGTGTAACTCACGGCAGAAAACCAGCATGAACTAAATCAAATCTGATGGTCTGAGGTGTCCCATCCAAAAATGGCAAAAGGGGCCCATAATGAAAAAAGTCATAATTTTTGTTCAAAAACATTCAAATATTAAAAATTGCATTTTTTTATGCTTTGGATGTCAAAACACTGGCTTACACAGTATGATAAATTGACCCCAACATGTGATAAATTTGCACAGTCTTAAAGAGGACCTTTCACCATATCCGGGCACAGGCAGTTCTATATACTGCCAGAAAGCTGACAGTGCGCTGAATTCAGTGCACTGTCGGCTTTCCCGATCTGTGCCCGGTGTGAAGAGCTTACGGCCCAGTACCGTAGCTCTTCTATGGTCAGAAGGGCGTTTCTGACCATTAGCCAGAGACGTCCTTCTGCCTGGCGGCGCCAATCGCGCTGTGCTGTGGAGCTGGGAGGAACGCCCCCTCCCTCTGCTCACACAGCTTGTCCATAGACGAGCATTATCAGGAGAGGGAGGGGGCGTTCCTCCCGGCTTCACAGCACAGCGCGATTGGCGCCGCCAGGCAGAAGGACGTCTCTGGCTAATGGTCAGAAACGCCCTTCTGACTGTAAAGCGCTACGGTACCGGGACCGATAGCGCTTTACACCGGGCACGGATCGGGAAAGCCGACAGTGCGCTGAATTCAGCGCACTGTCAGCTTTCTGGCAGTATATAACACTACCTGTGCCCAGATATGGTGAAAGGTCCTCTTTAAATATAACATCTGTTTTGAGACAAAAACCACATAAATATTTCAGCTTGACAGGCTTACTACACTTACTTTCTCACATACTTTTCAAAAGTGGAATGAATGACGTGGCAATGCGGCCATTTTCCTTGAAAACAGCTGGATAGTTGGTCAGTTAGCAGCTATACAATGGCTGGCTTTAGTCTTCCGAAAACAAATTGGTCACGTTGGATATGTCTGGCCGTCCATTGAAAATATCAAAGTTTGGCATGACTGACTGTTAGGATTGTGCAGAGACTGCGGCCATGATATGGGCGTCGCTGTCTGTTCCTCTGCACAATCCAGGGTTGCAGGGGTTAACCTGCCTTACAACAGCCAGGTGTGGTTGAGTCTTTGATGGACATGTGTGTTGACCAATGGACGCTCAGATTGGGCAGCTGGGCTATCTGCTGGTGACCGCCCCTTGTCTATATAAGGGAGCTGGTCTGGACACCTGGCGCTCTATGATCACATTCTGAAACCTGAAATGTTAGTCAGGCAGCATGCTGCCTTGTATGTGTGTGGTGTAACTCAGTAGGGTCAGCTAGCAGTACTTCTCAGACAGGGTGACTGGGAGTGGGCTTGGCAGTAGTTGCCTGGGTGGTTGGGTGTAACAACTGCACACAGGGTTTACTTGGTCTCTGGCTTGTCCTGGAGTGCTGGCTAGCCAGTTTGTTTATTTGTGCGGCTGCTCTGACTGCACAGGACTCTGTGACTGGTAACAGAACAAACCTGGTGGTTTAATTTAGCTGGCAGTGACATCAACTGTCAGTCACTGTTCACACCAGGTTTTTAGCAGTCAGTAGCCCAGAGGGCTCCGCAGGGTTTTTCAGTTGTTTAAGTTTTTTTAATAAACCCTGCTAACCATAACACTGACTACATTTTGTCAATTATCAGCCAATGTATGTTGAGTCACTGAGCTTCTTCTTTTTAACAACTAAACTGTCCTCTGGTTAGGTAGTTTGGTTCAGGGGCTATAGGAGGTGCAGGTGACCCAAACGACTCTCCACAGATTTTGCAATGGGGCTCAGGAACATCAAGTTACACCTCTGGTTTTGTTGTTAATGTTGATGGTGGGATTGTTGGTATGAATATCTAAAGTGTATGGCTGTATAAGTCAGGTAATGCAGATTGTTCACCATAATACACTGTAATACTGTATGTTTTCATAGCAAACATGTTGGATGGATAAGCAATGTCAACAGCCTTTAGTTTCATTTTGTTGCATCTAGTGTCAGTGCTTAGCATTGTCTAGGCATCTAGGGTTAAGCCAAAAGGCCCCAAAAGATAACATGGCTCCTCTTTTCTAATGCTGGTTCTCACTGCAGTTCTCCAAAGAACCTTCAATTCGGGGTTTAAGTCCTTGTCTACCCATCAACCAAAGGCACCATGTTCAGCTTCTTACTACCTATGGAGAAAACCATCCTTGTTTCCAGTTTTTATAGTGTTAATAATCCCATCATATGTACAAAGTAAATCACATAATACCATGTCATACAATAAACTATAAAAACCACAACAGAGTTCATTCAATGGATACTACAGTCAGGAATTGAAATGACTGAACATTCTACATTTTATACAATGGACTTTTGAGATTTGATTCAATAACAACAGATTCCAGATACCAGCAAATTATTGAGCTAAGGTTTTCAATTGATAGCCTGGGCAACTACTTTCACTTGTAGAAATAGATTTTTTTGTTCCCTATATCTTGTGATTTTCATTCTGAATCCGCTCATGACTAATAACTAGATATTTATCTTTACATATAGAAAGGGAAAATATATAACAGGGCTTAGTAACCAGGTAATCCTTTCTTGATACTGTGTCCCTTATGCTATTATTCTGGGAGCCCTTTGTCCATTTATATAAGGTTCTATTGATATGATGTTTATTCTTTTTATATTTGTATCTTTGGCAAATTCTTTACTTTATTATATGAAAATTGAGCGAAACTAATACTAAATCTTACAACACAATCCAGAAAAGTGTATGTGCATGTGACTAACAAAATAACAAGGTAGCAAACTATAGTCAGGCTAACGCTACTGTAGGTTTGTAGAGGGCAAAATTGCTGCTAATTTTCCATACAGATTCTGTATGGATTTTGCCCTGCCATGGCAGGAGGTTGTGGGGCACTTGTCTAGGATGGTTAGGGGCTATGTTATGCCTATTCATTCAGGGTATATTCATCTCTGCAAGCATGCCACAATTTTTTTTTCTCACTGATTCTGTACAAAATTCAGATCCAAAAATATGGCGTAAACTTTAAGGGTAGCTAAAATTCAGGAGAGCATGCCATATATACAGAAACATAAAAAGTAGAATTCTATATAAAAATAAGAATTACTACTGAGATTGGAAAGATAGAAATGGTAGCCAGTACTAAATCACTGCAAACAAGACACCATATAGAACAATATTAAATACGAGACTACAGAAACCCTGGAGACTAAGGCTGGGTTGTGTTGGAGACTCCATGACAGAGACCACCAAAAATTGGTGGATAAAAAAAAAATACTGCACGGAGGACTTTTCTCTTTTACTTTCATTTTTAATGTACATTGTGAGCCCCATATAGGACTCATAATCTACATTTTACAATATCAGTTAGTCTTTGGAGTATGGGAGGAAATCCAAGCAAACACATAGAGAACATACAAACTCCTTGCAGATGTTGTCCTTTGCAGAATCCAAACCTAGGACTCCTGCACTGCAAGGCTGCAGTGCTGACCACTGAGCAACCGTGTTGCGCCCTCTCAGTTTTTGTATCACTGGACACCTGGCAGAGACCTGGCGAACATGTGTAACCTCTGTTGTTGTAGTCCTGCTCTTCATAGCTCAGGTCTGTTGGTCTGGTCTTGTTGAGGGAGATGCCAAGACAAGAGACAAGACCTTTAGGAGCTGCAATAGAGGTTAAACCACCTAAAATAGAGAAGTGGTGAGAGCCCTGTTTTCTGTTGTACTGAGCCTTTCAACTATATTGTGCTGCATTCCTAAGCCATAAAAAGTGGTTACAAACTGCATGGGCCTTTGTGGTTTGTGAGGATTCTACTATACAGACTTGTCTTATATCGCTACAGGACCGAGTTGTCTTTTATTTTGTTATACATTTTATCTTAAAGGTGGGAATCAGATTGTTAGTCGACTGCAGTGACAACTTTGTGCACTTTCTTCACTTTTTGGAATACAGTCATGTGTAGGCAGCTTTAGTGGAAGACTGCGCGGGGCCATGCCCATGCTGACAAGTCGTCTTTAACAGAAAGTAAGTCGTCCATCGCCTGTAGGGTATCGAGTGATTTCCTGTATTGTGTCTTGTTTGCAGTAACTGAATATTCTTTCCCATTTCCGTAACCTTTCCCTGTGTCAGGAGTCTTCAGTAATAAAAGCAAATGATCGTTTTCCTGTAAACATTGTCATTACTGTATCGCCAGCTTTCCTATACGACATGAAGACACCAGTACAATTATAACAGATCATCTTTATACTCTGCATCATTCCTACCAAAATAACTACCATTTGTAACATTGTTAAATATTCATTGCAGGATTTATATTGTAGACCAAGCACAAGTGGTTCCAGAATCCATAGCAATGCCTCTGACCTAAAAACACAGCGATGGATTAAAATATGAATGTGATATATCAGATAGTATTAAGACTCTGGATTCACTTCTCTCTAAGGCTCTGACGATTGGAGGACAATTCAGAACTGCAGGAAATGTGTAATGACTGTTATTATGTTGCGGTTTGTTTAAGATCAATTTAATTTCAGATCTTCCATTTTCTAGTAATATATACCGTATCATACATGCAATATCGTGAGAAGGTCACAGAAAAACCCAAGTAAATATGCCTCTGAGACCTGGAGGCTTATTTAATATTAAAAGCAAATCTCCAGGGATAATGCTCTTCCATTTGATATATCTGTGTAACCTATAGCTGGTGTATACTGTACATATACTGTCCATTTTAATTTTTCATGTAGGAACAGTGTTTTATGGAACGGATAAGATAAAACTGCCTTGCATTGTATGCTGTATTATGTGGGTATTTCCTCCTAGAACTACTGCAAATGAAGACTTTTCATGCCACCAACCATACACATATACACATATAGCATATTATTGGTAAAGCTTTGATTTTCAGCCACTGTAAAAGGAACATGTCAGGTTCAATAAAGGCTAATGCCATAAAGAATTGGGAGGCAGGTCATATTTACATTTTTCTGTATAGTGGGGCCCCAGATTGAATTCCACTGGAGGGTCCTAGGCACCCCAGTCTGATACTGTGTAGGGGTCTATTTAGTTATTGACAGCTTGTCCTGTATATGTATCTGCTAAGAGATAGCAGTCACTAAGTGGGACCGCCGGATACCTAAGCCTATAAATAACAAGGATGTGAATTAATAAACTCCAAGTAATAATGAATATTTTCTCACAAACATATATCTATCTCTCTAGCTCCTCCTGCTTTCTAGTTTGCTGCCTACAGATCTGAAACCAGATTCAGTGTTCCCTTTAATTTAGGGTTAAATGAGGTCATCTAACTTTCAGTTCAGAAAGGGGGCAGATTTATTAAGACTGACATTAGTCATGCTAGTCTTCACAGCTCCAGATCCGGAGGAGGGTGCACCTTATATATGACAAAGTGTGCAACTCCTCATAAATGAGGTAGACCCTTCACTGGGCTGTGTGCCTTGGGGGGAATGGACATCAGCTTGTAGCTTGTGGATGGCTAACATTTCCCCCATCATTTACACCAAATGTCTGGTACAAATAATGAAAAATTTGAGCTGTTGGACCTGCCCCTTGGATGCCCTTTTCATGCCCCCTTTTCAGGAAAGTGGCAAAAGTGACATAGTGTTTAATACAGTTGCAATTTCTTGTGCAAAACAAGATTTTGCACAAAAATTTCAACATTTCATGACTTGTACGCCAGTTTTCTGTAATAATAAATCTGCCCTATTGTGTCTTCTTATGGGGCAGAGATGCACCCTCAGGCTCCAGGGACTCATGTTCAGGCTGCTATCTCTGAATCCCCTTCAGCTACACCCTCTGCACTGAATTACCTTCAGCATCAAGCTTGGAAAAAATATACCAAAAAAAATACTGGAGTACTGGTATGCAATAACAAACATCAAATAGAAAAGTGAGACAAAACACTCAAAATAGTTAAAAAGTATCAAAAATTTACAACTTTATTAAATATATATTGTATAAAATATCTCTGTACAAAATGGACAGGACAAACAATGTAAATGGGAGTTGAATCCTTACAGAGGAAATGGTACATATATGTAAGGGGATTTCTAGAAGAGCAATTCTCCAGTATCTGCTGGTGAATTCTGGGGGGAGGAGCACAACAAAATAGTGATTCCTAAAAGCTGAATTCCCCCGCTGTCCCTTCCTGCTTGTCGGTCCTATCCTAAGCAATAGGCAACAACTGGTCGACAAGCCCTTCCTATATATGTGACAACACAGAATGCAGACAAGACAAACAACAGCAAAGGGAGGTCAGCTAGCCAAAGGTAACAGTCGAGCAATGCAGTACAGAATCGGAATCCAATAGAATAGTCAGAGGTAAAGCCAAAGATCAATAAGAGTTCAGGTGTCAGGTAAGCAAGAGTAACACCAGCATGCACAGGGCAATAGCAAGTACTAATGTAAATATGACCAAACAATAAATAGGAAGGAAGAACCCATCCCAGACCTGATAGATAGGCTGTCAATCACACAGGCAAGACCAACATTAACCATTAGAAGGGCAGAGGGAAATCAAGGTGGAGGAGATGGGTATGATGGAATAGGACAGTGTTCAGACAACACAAGAACCCTAAGCAGAGATTCAAAACTGAACACACCTTCTGCTCCGCAGAGTGTGAGCAAATGGTGCAGAAGTTAGAGCGGATATATACAGTATATATAAGCACCGCTGTAAAGGAACTAATGATGGGACCTGTATCAATATTCAAGAATAATAAAAGCATGTACTAAATAGAGAACTATTTATCACGTCATATGTCAAACAGATAATAGTATCTCTGCATTCCATGAATAGAGTTAGATAGTATAATGCAGATACAGACACAATACTATTATATTGTAAAGTCTCCCAATAGAAACTGAATGCTCTCTAAGGAAACATCAATGAATGAGACCATAGGTAAGGTATGAAAAAACCATAAGATAGATGCACATGTTGGTAACAAATATACCCATGTAATAAAGGGAATTCCTCTGGATTGGGCGTGACACCACAGCTAACGCGTTTCAGCTGCACCTTTGCTATTGTATTATTCCTTTAAATTATGGACAGAACTAAATGACAGAACTAAAGCTCATCAGACTCTATGGAAACTTTTGGGCTCTGTTGATGTTGAAACATCTGTCGTTTCTATTATTTCCGTTGTTCTGCTAATTAACTGAACAGAACAACGAATGCCGTAGTGCCAATGTGAACATACCCTTAGGAATGCACTGAGAATTAACTTCAGTTTTGCAGACATAGAGCTACAGTAGAATTATTTCTCTTTTCGAGATGGAGTACTCTGGCACTAGACAGGGAGTTCAGAAAACAGCTCTTATCTTGACATCAACTTGTCATTGCCGCTAAAGGTCTCTTCCTCAACATAAACCTGTGTTCTAGCTGTTAGGCCTGTCACTAACACCATGTGTATATATAGCCAATACTCTTGTTTAGCTTGACAACTGTGTGAGAATATGTGTAGCTAATACAGTCCTAGTTCTGCCAATATACACAGCCTGCAAGAAAACAAGTAGGCTTGTATGGAGAGGCAAAAAACATACTATTATAATATAACCAGTCTATCCACATCTACTGAGCACAGGTAAATCCATGTGCAATATTTACTCACCTTGAGAGCAACAAGTAGATGCACAAGCTGTACAGCCTAGTCTTACATAACTATAAGAGCCCGGCTCTCGAAACTAGCCGCAAATATTTATTTGCCAGGGACAACAAATTGTATAAATTCTTTGTTTCCGAGTAACATCATAATACATGGTTCAATGAAATAACAATATATTTTACAAAAATGTAAAAAATATAGACTGAAACATGATTCAACCATAATGAATCATAATCAACATACAATGACGGATCAATACATCTAGTCTAGGTTAAAAACTGCCAGTTCTTAAGTCAATTGTCTAACCAAAAAACGTAAGCCTACAAAATAGTCAAACTCCATAATTCATAATCCAGTCAAGCTGTATAATATTGTCCGATATACAAAGGTGTTTTAACCACAAATATTAGTATCCAGTCAGGGACAGTATTAGAATTCACGAAAAGACAATGGGGGAAATTTATCAACACACCCATGCCATTTTTCTTGCGTATCTGTATAATATTGCGATGCATCTTTGGTGCAAAACTTTTTCTTGTGCCACATACTCTATTTTGTGTCATTTGCTTTCTCCATATTAGTCTATGAAAAGGGGAAGGAGATAGAAAAGAAACTCACATAATTGCTGCTCACACTCACATTCTGCAATTCCAAACTATTTAACACTGTTAAGTTGTAGGTAAGAGGCTGTGAGTGCACAGAATGAGGCGATAAAATCAAATAATTAGCCATCAAGAAAATCCCACTCCACCCTTCCTTCTCCATAAAGCTATAAGTGTGATGCTGAATATGGAGATGGATGTAATGTAAACATGCAGATTGAAGATAAGAAGCAAAGAACAGCTTTAGTGAGCGTTCACACTTGTGCGTGCTGTCCGGTCAACAGGTCTCCGTCCTATTCCCCAGAAAAACTGCATAGGGGACGGCTTCCCGGTAGTTAGTTTTAAAATCCATTCATGTGAATGGGTTTTAAAAGCAAACCGCTGGTGACGGTATGTAGCCTCTCCATGATGAAACCATTTTTTTTTTTTGGCCCGGACACAAAGTCCTGTAGGTCTGAATTTGTGTCTAGACACGGCCACGAGTGTGAATGCCCCCTAATAATTGTAAAAAGAAACAGATTGCCTTAACAAGAAATATTACAAAGTTTCTTATTTCTAACATAGGGAACCTATATGTCTCCAAGTCCAACCATATCTCATCTCATATCCAGGCTAGAGACAGCCCAGTAGGGTGCTAGAGCCTTCTTACAACTGTATAGTTTACCCCAATAAACATCTCCTTTCACTCTAATATTATAAACTCTTACATATATCATCATTACATTCACACATAGACAGTTTTATTTAATTCCAACAACTTTTTAGTGAATAATTTTTTGTCAATTAGTGTAAATAAGTTGCAAATGTTAATTAAATTAATCAAATTAAATTATTCCAGTCTATGGTAATGTATTGTTTTATCTAAGCATAATAAGCTCAGGTCAGATTTATCATCCAATTATGCATATATTTCCATTAATGATGTAGCAACATACTGTATGTATAAAAATGTGAGAAATATGGAAAGCGCGGTAGCTATAAGAAGTATGCATTATATAAATAAGCACTGGATCACCAGAATGGAGTTAAGTAACTCTGAGCTTATAATGTTATATGGCATATCCGATTTTATCCCTTGATGAGAGAGGTAAGTACTAAACTGCATCGCAGTGGCCAACACATACCAGGAGGCATCATTGGGCTAGATTACTAGACTGTAGATCTGAGACTTAAGTATATAAATGATGTTCTAATGGAGTTATATATAAACCTATTTCTTATAATTGACAGCACTTAATGGTGCTTAGTGACATTACACTGGTTAATAGCAGTCTGGGACTAAATATCTGAAGAAGTTTAAGGAGCACCAAGAGGTCACATCCAGAAACATATTACTGGGAGTAAATGGAACATTATGTTGATCAAGTTTTAAATAATGATAAATAACAATGATAAATTATAATCAATATTTTGAGGCCTTCATGGACTGTCCTTGTTGTCCAAGCTTTTACTGTCAGATTGCTTTGATACTTTGAGGCCCGATTAATCTATGTAATCTACGTACATTTAAAATACTGCACATTTTAATGGTTATCAATATACTGTGTATAGATATACTGTAAATATATATATATATATATATATATATATATATATATATATATATATACATATGTGTGGTCCTGGGCAAATGTGGCGTAGGCCTCAGCCCACGTGTAGATCCTGGGCTCATTACTGACCCATAAAAGGCTGCAGAGCCTGCAGTTCATGGCAGTTCCATGAGGTTAAAGGAGGTGTATGGTTCTGTCCTGTAACCCTGAGTCCGGTGAGGCTATACCGCTCCTGCTTTGTTCATGTGGCTGAAAGTAAACCACACGTATAGTTAGGTTATCAGTACTGTTTAGTTCGTTGCTCAGACGAGCAGGTTTTTATTTTGTTTTTCCTGAAATTAAGACCGTATTTTGTTTTGCTCATTTTGTCCCTGAAGTCAAAGTTTATTTATTTATCTTATTTATTTTTTCAAATAAACCAGTTTGCTGCATATTTTGTATCCCTGTCTTGACTGTGTGGGTCAGCACCACTGCTTCTACCGAGCCAACTTCCCCACTATATATATATATATATATATATATATATATATATATATATATATATATATATATATATATATCATACTGATAACCATTACAATGTGCGGGTTATGGACAGATCCACCTGCTTTTAGTAGCATCTGCTGTTAATCTTGTGTGTATGACCTCCACAGACATCAGATTCTCACCAGATTTTGCTATATCCAGCTGAACCTGCTGAAAATCTGCAGATTATTATCTTATATGAATACTTAGACTCAATCTCTAGAGCACATTTTCCTATTATTTTGGAATCATAATAATAATACCAAGGCTGTATTCACATGTTGTGTTAATGTCAGGAAAAAAACCCTCCCAAATCCTATTACCACAACGTCTGAGTGCAGCCTACTAAAAAATTAAAACCCTACAAAAATAGCCTAAAATGTCAGGACAGGAAGATGCAGAATCACTAGGTAAAAAAAGAGAAATGTTATATCCGTTTAACCAGCAAAAACCAATACCATTCAAGATGTTAAATGCATTTTGCCTGACAGAGACGGCTCTTGAATAGCCCACTCAGACACATTTCTATGATGCTTCCAGCAATACATAAATATAATTATGTGCTGAAGTGCTTTTATCTCCAATGGATGAAAGCATTGAAGACTTCGTAATCCAGAGTTGCAGTAGGTTATATAACAAAAGTTCTGAACGCCACAAATAGACGCCCATCTATAGGTCTACTCGGCCATTCAACTCCGATAAAACTTTGAGGTCATGATGCAATTATCCTTTACTAAGTATATATCACATGCAGTGTATTTCATATAGTAACACTGGATAAATAATGACACAGATTACTGTCTTAGGGCTCGTCGGTAAGCAAGAAATATATTTGCCTACTAAAATAATAATGGTTATAATTTCATGTAATGAGCAATGTAATGTTCTCCATTTGACATTATACGCCAGCGCTGCGAGGATAAATGAATGTTTAGATGATCCAGGCTTAAATAACCCTGTTTAACACTCATGCGGTAGGTGTAATGATCTTTCGGACATAAGGTCTGGAGGAACTAAAATTAGGCCATTTATTTTTTCAGCTTCGATAGTGTATTGCAGAAGATTCTGTTCTAAAAACGAGTCGCTGAACAGACAAAGGTTAAAAAGTTTTATATATCTGACATTCACAACACTGGCAGGAAAGTACCCAGATATACAGTGAATATAATCTACAATGGTGGGGATTTACTAAACTGTCCAAACCATAGCCGCCAATCACTATAAAGCTTTCATTTTTGCAGTAAAAAAAGATAAATATTGGTTGCAAAAGGTAATGAGGCCCAATAAGGCCTATTTACTAATCCTGTCATACCACAGTGTAGTAGAATTTAAGTGTATTGTGCAGTATAACTGCCACAAGCCACTAGCAGGAACCAGAGGATAGTTGTAGTATTTCATGCTGTCATCATGGCCAGGTCCATTCAACTGACTCCTCCTGCCCACTTGCTGAGCTGGGGCAGTGTTGGGGGGGCCTTGAGTGAATCAGGTGGGGGTGTAGTTCCCTTGGAATGCTTCCACTTGTAGGAGCAAGGGGATGTCCAGAAAAGAATGAAAAAATAATTGCCTAGTCTCTGTATACCAATATGATATTAGTCCTACCTCTCCCAAAAGATCTGGGGTCTGTGACTGAATAATACCCAGGGATTCCAAGGTCCAATCTGTGAAGCTCAAGCAAACCTCAACTTCTCCAACAAAATTGGCGCTTTCTTTCCTCTATGTAGGTCAATGGAGAGTATCATCCCTGTCTCAGGGCTGCCAGGGTAATGCTCCAGCAGAAACCCCTAAACCACTTCCCTCAGTGGTTGTAGCAGCTTTTTCTCAGTATTGCTCCCATTACCCCAGTCAGCCATTTTTTGGGCTTGACCAAGCTCTCTCAAAAGGAGGTATGTATCAACCCCCACAGAGGATGTTTCCTAACAGAAGAAAAACACATGGAAGCTGCAAAATATATTTATATCCACATAGTGGTACAGACAATAAAACAGGCAAAATATACAGACTGTCCAAGAATGTCCACATATTCCATAGCTATAGCTGATAAATATCCACAGTCACCGAACTCCAACAGACTATACAGTACATGGAATACACTAGCTCATAGACACTTTTGTGTGTGGAAAAACAGATGATAGTAGTAATAGATTATAATGCTGCTATATAAATAATACAAAATGGTGAGGAACTTGATAAATACAGATGTGTCCTTCCTTATCATTGAGATGACTAGCTTTGAGAAAACAAATGGAAGGAGATTTATTAATAATGGAACGTACTATTCCAGTCTTGATACTGCATGTGCTCCTGGAAGACATATTTAATTTATGACAAAGCACACAACTTGTCATAAATTAAGCACATGGTGTGGTACTTCATAGTGGCTGCCATTGCTGTGGTGCTGTGGCCCTAAGAATGGAGGCTTGGCTTGGCAGGGACATGGGCAATGATTGGCAGTTGCCATGCGGTGTTGCATCCAATAGTGTAGAGACCCATTATACAAAGGTAGCTAGTGGGCTTATACATCTTAATACAAATGTATATTAAGAATCTCGTATTCAGTAAATTTTGCTGAGAATCATGCACCGATATATCTATAAAGACAACCACTCTCCCTATTAAGACAATATGGAAGTCATAGGAAAAAAAAAAATCTCTGTCGAGTAGCTCCTCCACGAGGTAGGTCAACGGGCCACTTTTTAAAAGAGACTGCCACTTTGGCAAACACAAGCAGCTTACTATGGCTTTCCCTGGCAATATTAACTGTTTGCTCAGAGTGACAGAAACAGTAATGATGGTGTTATATGCGAAATAAGATATCTGTGAATTATATGGATATATATATATATATATATATATATATATATACTGGCTGGATTAGAACCCAGGACTCCAGCACATCACCAGGGAACAATAAGCAACAATCCATCAGGGCTTCTATTACATATGCCAGTCTTAAAAAACCTGAGAGACCTGAAGAGACCTGAAGCGATTCATTAAAAAGTATGCACTTCAGGAGCATCTCTAGCCCTCTGTGTACCAGAAAGTGCAACTTTCAGCCCATACTATAATTTCAGCCCATTTCTTCCGCCATACTTTGCCCTCTCCTGCTAGGCTAAAATTAGATTTGAGTGAAAATTGCAATTTTTACATCAAAAACTGTAAAAGAGAAATGATGAATTCTCCCTCATGTATTTCACCATACAAAGTACACACATTTGAAAACAAAGGATACACACAATATACTGTACAGTAGATGGTTAAGGAATTGATCACAATAATGCTATAATAATTGAGAATGACAAAACATATGGGGGACAAAGATAAGTAATTCTATGAACATTTCCATTTCTCTTTGACTGGGCTTCAGAAGTTTATGGGCTCTGCTTCACCACTTTGTTCACAGGAT
The DNA here is from genome assembly GCF_031893055.1 of Leptodactylus fuscus. Lineage (NCBI taxonomy): Eukaryota > Metazoa > Chordata > Amphibia > Anura > Leptodactylidae > Leptodactylus > Leptodactylus fuscus. The sequence goes on from NC_134265.1 coordinate 59,905,666, forward strand.
AATAAATTCATAGGCTCACTAGTTATGTATTTGTCCCTACATATTACAGATTCGTCCTTGGTCTACTCCATGTCTCAACGTCTCTGCCTTAGAAAAGTCTATACATGTACTGTCTATGGACCTTTCTCCAAAGTAAGTACACTACAATACTTGACACTGAAAATATCAATTATGTCTGACAGTATTCTTTATAGGATGCTATAAAAAGGTCAGAGAATTTCTCGACTATGTATTCATGAATCAGTGCTTAAGAGTACAGAATACTTGCCATATTGTACTTGCAATAGGCAAAGTAACAGAAAATGATGATCAGTTATTGAAGAAAGTTAGAAGACAGTTTTCAGTTATCTGATAGATATTATATTGCATGGCCAGACATACTATCCTCTGATGATACAATACCCATACAAGGTACATTTATACCCATTATAGTTAATAAAAAGTACATCAAATGTAACCAAGGCATGGGGAAGCCATGACTGAAGGGAAAGTGATGGAAATGATTGTATACAGTTCTATAAGCATCAAAGCTATTTTTCTGTGAGAAAGCAAGACATTTTTGGAGTTGTTACTGCTGTGACCCGCTGCTGGGACATTCCAAAGGGTCATAGTCCTTACTGTGAAGAAGCCTTGTCACTTCTAGAAACCTTTTTATCTCCAGATGGAGAAATATATGTATATATACAGGTTTATCATATCTCCCTTTAAATGCCTCTTTTCAAGACTGAACAAACTTAACTCCTTTGCTATCTTCTCATAAATGAGGTCCTCCATGCTCCTTATCAGCTTTGTGGACTTCCATTGAACCTTTCCTTACTCTAGGACATCCTAAAACATCACCATAAACTGGTGCTCTGAACTGAACTGCATATTCCACATGGGGCCACACCAATAATTTATATAGTGATAATGTTATATTCCTGTACTGCAAGTCCATACCCCTTTAAAATATAAGGCAATATCCTGTTGGCCTTAGAAGCAAAGTCTACAGTATGGCCTAGAGGTACACCTAGGTCCTTTTCCAACAGTGACTCTCCCTTCTTTATTCCACCTAGGACATACATTTTGTGCAGATTAATTGTACCCAAGTGCATAGCTTTACATTAATCCACCATGAAACTTATTTTCCAAACAATAAATCTGTCCAAGTCTGCTTGCAAGCTATGTACATCCTCTACTGTACTATATAGCTGAATATTATCTATAAAAAATATGGACAATGCTATTAATAAATAAGTGAAATAACAGAGGAGCAAGCACTGAAAATGGGGTACACCACGTATAACAGAGGACCAGTCTGAGCTGCAGTCATTGACAACTATCTGGATATGATCCTCTGACCAGTTTTCAATCCAATTGCAAACTATTTTTTTCAAGTGAATGGGCCTGATTTTAACCATTAAATGTTAACCATTAAATGAGGGAAAATGTTAAATACTTTTGCAAAGTCCTGTAACACTATATCCTGTCCAGGATATCCACAGCCTCCCTGCTGTCCACTATATCCACAGCTTCCCTGCTGTCCAGTATATCCACAGCCTCCCCTCTGTCCACTATATCCATAGCCTCCCTACTGTTCAGAATATCCACAGCCTCCCCTCTGTCCACTATATCCACAGCCTCCCCTCTGTTCAGTATATGGACAGCCTCCATGCTCTCCAGTATATCCACAGCCTCCCTGCTGTCCAGTATATCCACAGCCTCCCTGCTGTCCAGTATATCCACAGCCTCCCTGCTATCCACTATGTCCACAGCCTCCATGCTGTCCACTATATCCACAGCCTCCCTTCTGTACACTATATCCACAGCCTCCCCTTGGTCCACTATATCCACAGCCTCCCTTCTGTCCACTATATCCACAGCCCCCTGCTGTCCGATATATACACAGCCTCCCTGTTGTCCGCTATATCCACAGCCTCCCTGCTGTCCACTATATCCACAGTCTCCCCACTCTTCAATTCATCCACAACTTCCCTGCTGTCCAAACTTCTACCCACCTCTACATAAAAACAAATCAGATTAGTATTACAACCTCTGTCCTTAGTAAAGACTTACTGTATGTTACTTACAATATTATCCACCGTTACATCCTACTGCATATAGTTCCTTAAGAGCCCTTCAAGCAGTTTCCCCTCAATAGATGTTAACTTTTTGTAGCAATAGCCACATGTAGCTTATTTCATTACATAATACTATAATTTATTAGAGATGAGCGAGTAGTACTCGATTGAGTAGGTATTCAATCAAATAATACGGTTTTCGAAATACTCGTACACGATCAAGTACCACTCGCTGTTCGAATGTAAAAGTTTGATGCAGAACCAGCATTGATTGGCCGAATGCTATACAGTCGGCCAATCAACGCTGGTTCTTCTCCTACCTTTAGAAGTCTTCTCCGTGCAGCTTCCCCGCGGCGTCTTCCGGCTCTGAATTCACTCTGCCATTCATCGGGCCTGGGCAGAGCCGACTGCGCATGTCCACTTGTAGTGCGGGCATGTGCAGTCGGCTCTGCTCAGGCCCGATGCCTGGCAGAGTGAATGAAGAGCCGGAAGATGCCGCAGGGATGCTGCAAGGAGAAGACTGCTCGGAGGATCCAGCCCGACCCTCACTCGTGGACTTGGTAAGTATAATTTGATCGAATGTTGCCTACCCCTGAAACGAGCATTTTCCCCCCATAGACTATAATAGTGTTCGATATTCGATTCGAGTAGTCAAATAATGAGGGGCTACTCGAAACGAATATCAAATCTCGAACATTTTACTGTTCGCTCATCTCTATAATTTATCCCAAAGAGTTAATATGAGTACAATATCACTACATATACAGTACTGTCTTATTGAAACAAATCCTTCAGATCAGAATGAATCCCTACTATGAAAATCACAAAAAGCCTTTCCCAGCAAGAATTTCTCATAGAGTAGAGGAAAAAAAAAAGTCTAAAAATAGCTGGAATGAAAATGTAATATATTCTTCTTCTCTTCTATAAAACAATAGCTCATATCAAGATTCTGAATGCATGACACACCACAGTAACATTTAATCCACCTCCTACTCTCCATAGTTTATTAACATTGCAGATTGACATATTTTCTCATCTGCTGTTCTCCCACCTCTGACACCTACCTTACCTACTAAGCTAATATATGTTAATCCTCCCTAAATTCCACTTAACATTCCCTGTGAAATTACTTTCTGCCCTGTCTCATACATTTAACAATCTTTTTTTTATATTGCGCTAGATTACATCTGCAGAAATGCACGCAACAGACAAGATTTTGTTAAAATTACAAAATAAGCAATAATATATATGTGTGTATATATATATACATATATGCACACACACTGAATATTCTTAATGATGCCTTGCATGAATGTTGTAATAAAAAAGAATAAAATGTGTATTCTTCCATCTGGGATCGCTTCATCACTTCAAGAAGAATTGAAAACTTAGCAGGAAATTAATCAACTGTAATAACTATAAGACCTGAGGGGCTGAAAAAAATGTAATTGTAGACCAGATACACGTTATGACCTACATTTTTTTCTATTTTACAATGATTTCTGAGAGGTTAGTCAAGTTAATTATTAATTAAAATATACTTGCTCTAGGTTATTGAAATCCACTTGGAGAAGATTTCAATGACTTTTGTGTTCTTCGTACCCATTATTTTGCCATATCATCACTGTGACTGTCAGACAGTTTTAATATAATAAATGTAATCAGAGAGGATATTGAGATTTTTCTATTTAGCACAAGGACTCCTTGTTTTTCTTGTAATTATACAGCAACCAGTGACACTTAATACGTTGCAATTAGAGATGAGCGAACACTAAAATGTTCGAGGTTCGATTCGAACAGCCGCTCAATGTTCGTGTGTTCGAACGGGTTTCGAACCCCATTATAGTCTATGGGGAACAGATACTCGTTAAGGGGGAAACCCAAATCCGTGTCTGGAGGGTCACCAAGTCCACTAAGACAACCCAGGAAATGATGCCAACACCTCTGGAATGACACTGGGACAGCAGGGGAAGCATGTCTGGGGGCATCTAACACACCAAAGACCCTCTATTACCCCAACATCACAGCCTAACAACTACACACTTTACACACTCAATACCACCTCTCTGACAGTAGGAAAACACCTTGAAACATGTGTATTTGTCACTTGCAGTGAGGAGAGCTTGTCACCAGCAGTGAATTTGGCCCTTGTAGTAAGTTGAGGTTGGCACCAACATTTGTTTTGAAAATCAGGGTGGATTGAGCCTCTAACCAGCAGAGTTTGGGCAAATTCATGGTGGAGGGAGCCTCTAAAAACCCCAGTTTGGACCAATTCATGGTGGAGGGAGCCTCTAAAAACCCCAGTTTGGACCAATTCATGGTGGAGGGAGCCTCTAAACAGCCCAGTTTGGACCAATTCATGGTGGAGGGAGCCTCTAAAAACCCCAGTTTGGACCAATTAATGGTGGAGGGAGCCTCTAAACAGCCCAGTTTGGACCAATTCATGGTGGAGGGAGCCTCTAAAAACCCCAGTTTGGACCAATTCATGGTGGAGGGAGCCTCTAAACAGCCCAGTTTGGACCAATTCATGGTGGAGAGAGCCTCTAAAAACCCCAGTTTGGACCAATTCATGGTGGAGGGAGCCTCTAAACAGGCCAGTTTGGGCAAATTCATGGTGGAGGGAGCCTCTAAAAACCCCAGTTTGGACCAATTCATGGTGGAGGGAGCCTCTAAACAGCCCAGTTTGGGCAAATTCATGGTGGAGGGAGCCTCTAAACAGGCCAGTTTGGGCAAATTCATGGTGGAGGGAGCCTCTAAAAACCCCAGTTTGGACCAATTCATGGTGGAGGGAGCCTCTAAACAGCCCAGTTTGGACCAATTCATGGTGGAGGGAGCCTCTAAAAACCCCAGTTTGGACCAATTCATGGTGGAGGGAGCCTCTAAACAGGCCAGTTTGGGCAAATTCATGGTGGAGGGAGCCTCTAAACAGGCCAGTTTGGGCAAATTCATGGTGGAGGGAGCCTCTAACCAGCCCAGTTTGGACCAATTCATGGTGGAGAGAGCCTCTAAAAACCCCAGTTTGGACCAATTCATGATGGAGGGAGCCTCTAAACAGGCCAGTTTGGGCAAATTCATGGTGGAGGGAGCCTCTAAAAACCCCAGTTTGGACCAATTCATGGTGGAGGGAGCCTCTAAACAGCCCAGTTTGGACCAATTCATGGTGGAGGGAGCCTCTAAAAACCCCAGTTTGGACCAATTCATGGTGGAGGGAGCCGCTAAACAGCCCAGTTTGGACCAATTCATGGTGGAGGGAGCCTCTAACCAGCAGATTTGGTGGAAATCAGGGTGGAGGGAGCCTCTAACCAGCAGAGTTGTGGGAAAGCAGGGTGGAGGGAGCCTCTAACCAGCAGAGTTGGGGGAAATCAGGGTGGAGGGAGCCTAGTATTAGCAGAATTGTGCAACGCTTATGGTGGATGAGTATGAGGATGCGGAGGAATTGGAGAGGTTGAGTACAGACATGGAGTTTCATGTTGGGGTGCTTTACACAGGTGGGCCCAAAAATGAAGGCTCTATCCAGTGGTGGTTCATTTTTATCAAAGTGAGCCGGTCGGCACTCTCAGCTGACAGACGGGTGCGCTTGTCAGTGATGATGCCACCGGCTGCACTGAACACCCTCTCAGATAGGACGCTGGCGGCAGGACAGGACAGCACCTCCAAGGCATATAGGGCAAGTTCAAGCCACAGGTCCAACTTCGACACCCAATACGTGTAGGGTGCAGAGGGGTCGGAGAGGACAGGGCTGTGGTCGGAAAGGTATTCCCGCAACATGCGCCTATACTTCTCACGCCTGGTGACACTAGGACCCTCCGTGGCGGCACTTTGGCGAGGGGGTGCCATCAAGGTGTCCCAGACCTTAGACAGTGTGCCCCTCGTTTGTGTGGACCGGTGAGAACTTGGTTGCCTACTGGAGGAACTGCCCTCCCTGCCGCCAACGTCACATGCTGGAAACATCTCCATCATATTCTGCACCAATTGCCTGTGGCAAGCATTGATGCGATTGGCCCTCCCCTCTACCGGAATAAAAGACGAGATGTTGTTTTTATACCGGGGGTCAAGGATAGCAAAGATCCAGTACTGGTTGTCCTCCATGATTTTGACAATACGCTTGTCGGTTGTAAAGCACCCCAACATGAACTCAGCCATGTCTGCCACAGTGTTAGTTGGCATGACTCCTCTGGCCCCACCGGAAAGTTCAATCTCCATTTCCTCCTCATCCTCCATGTCTACCCATCCGCGCTGCAACAATGGGACGATTCGAAGTTGCCCGGAAGCCTCCTGTATCACCATCACATCATCGGACAACTCTTCTTCCTCCTCCTCCTCCTCCTCCTCCTCCATTAAACGCAGTGAAGCGGACAGATGTGTGGACCTACTCTCCAGCTGTGACGGATCGGATGCTATCCCTAACTCCTCTGTGTGATCTGAGTTATCCCTGATGTCAATCAGGGATTCTCTCAGAACACACAAGAGCGGGATTGTAAGGCTCACCATCGCATCCTCAGAGCTCACCCTCCTTGTGGACTCCTCAAACACCCGTAGGATGTCACAAAGGTCTCTCATCCATGGCCACTCATGGATGAGAAACTGAGGCAGCTGACTTTGTGTCACCCTAGGGTTTTGTAGCTGGTATTCCATCAAAGGTCTCTGCTGCTCAACCACTCTATTCAACATCTGAAACGTTGAGTTCCAGCGTGTGGGGACGTCGCACAAAAGCCGGTGTTGTGGCACATGCAGGCGTTGCTGGAGAGATTTTAAGCTAGCAGCGGCTACTGTCGACTTGCGAAAGTGGACGCACATGCGCCGCACTTTCACCAGTAGCTCTGGAACATTGGGGTAGCTCTTTAGGAAATGTTGCACCACTAGGTTGAAGACGTGGGCCAGGCATGGAACATGTTGGAGTCCGGCAAGCTCCAGAGCTGCTACCAGGTTCCGGCCGTTATCACAAACGACCATGCCTGGGCCCAGGTGCAGCGGCTCAAACCATATTGCCGTCTCATCGAGGAGGGCATCCCTCACCTCGGAGGCAGTGTGCTGTCTGTCCCCCAAGCTGATCAGCTTCAGCACAGCCTGCTGACGTCTACCAACGCCAGTGCTGCAACGTTTCCAACTCGTAGCTGGGGTCAATCTAACAGCGGAGGAGGAGGCGGTGGCGGAGGAGGAGGCGGTGGCGGAGGAGGAGGCGGTAGAGGAGGAGGAGGAGGGGGGTGTTCTTCTCGTGTCCCTGCCAGGAATGTTAGGCGGGGAGACGAGGTACACCGGGCCAGTTTGGGAAGCAGTCCCAGCCTCAACTACATTCACCCAGTGTGCCGTCAGTGAAATGTAGCGTCCCTGTCCGCATGCACTTGTCCAAGCGTCGGTGGTCAAGTGGACCTTTGTGCAAAGCGCGGAACTAAGGGCCCGCCTGATGTTGAGTGACACGTGCTGGTGCAAGGCGGGGACGGCACACCGGGAGAAGTAGTGACGGCTAGGGACGGCATAGCGAGGTGCCGCAGTTGCCATCAAGTCCAGGAAGGCGGGAGTTTCAACAAGCCGGAACGCCAACATCTCCTGGGCCAGCAGTTTAGCGATGTTGGCGTTCAAGGCTTGCGCGTGTGGGTGGTTAGCAGTGTATTTCTGCCGCCGCTCCAATGTCTGAGAGATGGTGGGTTGTTGTAAAGAAGCGCCTGATGGTGCCTTTGATGGTGCAGGAGAAGGAGATAAGACAGGAACAGGGGAGGATGAGGGAGAAGTCAACAAAGTGGCGGAGGCAGATGAAGTGGTGTCCTGGCTCGTCCTCTGGAGTGCATCGCCAGCACAGTCAGCAGTGGCAGTGGCAGAGGCAGAGGCAGTGGCAGAGGCAGTGGCAGTGGCGTGAACGGCAGGCGGCCTTTGTCCTGCCGTTGCTGCCTGCCACTGATTCCAGTGCTTGGATTCCAAATGACGGCGCATTGAAGTGGTGGACAGGTTGCTCTTCTCAGAGCCCCTAATCAATTTCGAGAGGCAAATTGTGCAGACAACACTATATCTGTCCTCGGCGCATTCCTTGAAAAAACTCCACACCTTCGAGAAACATGCCCTCGAGGTGGGAGTTTTTCGGGGCTGGGTACGAACTGGAACATCTTGGGAGATTCCGGGTGTGGCCTGGCTTTGCCTAAGCTGCTGACCTCTGCCTCTGCCTCTAGCTACCCTTTTTGGTGCTGCACTTGCCTCAACATCCACACTACTTTCCCCGCTTGACATCCCCCCTGTCCAGGTCGGGACAGTGTCCTCATCATCCACCACTTCCTCTTCCAACTCCTGTCTCATCTCCTCCGCCCGCACAATGCGCCGGTCAACTGGATGCCCTGACGGCAACTGCGTCACATCATCGTCGATGAGGGTGGGTTGCTGGTCATCCACCACCAAATCGAACGGAGATGGAGGAGACTCTAGTGTTTGAGCATCTGGACACAGATGCTCCTCTGTTAGGTTCGTGGAATCGTGACGTGGAGAGGCAGGTTGAGGGACAATGAAAGGAGCGGAGAACAGCTCTGGGGAGCAGGGACATTTGGGGTTATTGTTCTGTGAAGCTTGGGAATTTTGGGAGGAAGGAGGACAAGACTGTTGGGTAATAGGAGGAGAGGAGGCAGAGTCTGACTGGCTGCTGGACAATGTGCTGTAAGCGTTCTCTGACAGCCATTGCAAGACCTGTTCCTGGTTCTCGGGCCTACTAAGGTTTGTACCCTGCAGTTTAGTTAATGTGGCAAGCAACCCTGGCACTGTGGAGTGGCGCAATGCTTGCTGCCCCACAGGAGTAGGCACGGGACGCCCTGTGGCTTCACTGCTACCTTGCTCCCCAGAACCATTCCCCCGACCTCGCCCACGGCCTCGTCCACGTCCCTTTCCGGGAGCCTTGCGCATTTTGAATTCCCAGTTAGAAATTGGCACTATATACAAGTAGTAAAAATTGTGGGTGCACGTAACCCCAATATATTCTTTGAATTCCCAGTCAGACAATGGCACTGTATACCAGTAGTAAAAATTGTGGGTGCACGTAACCCCAATATATTCTTTGAATTCCCAGTCAGAAACTGGCACTATAAGGCAGTAGCAAGAAATGAGGATATTTATAACCCCAATATATTCTTTGAATTCCCAGTCAGACAATGGCACTGTATACCAGTAGTAAAAATTGTGGGTGCACGTAACCCCAATATATTCTTTGAATTACCAGTCAGAAACTGGCACTATATGGCAGTAGCAAGAAATGAGGGTATTTGTAACCCCAATATATTCTTTGAATTCCCAGTCAGAAACTGGCACTGTATACCAGTAGTAAAAATTGTGGGTGCACGTAACCCCAATATATTCTTTGAATTCCCAGTCAGACAATGGCACTATATACCAGTTGCAAGAAATGAGGGTATTTATAACCCCAATATATTCTTTGAATTCCCAGTCAGACAATGGCACTGTATACCAGTAGTAAAAATTGTGGGTGCACGTAACCCCAATATATTCTTTGAATTCCCAGTCAGACAATGGCACTGTATACCAGTAGTAAAAATTGTGGGTGCACGTAACCCCAATATATTCTTTGAATTCCCAGTCAGACAATGGCACTATATATCAGTAGTAAAAATTGTGGGTGCACGTAACCCCAATATACTCTTTGAATTCCCAGTCAGACAATGGCACTGTATACCAGTAGTAAAAATTGTGGGTGCACGTAACCCCAATATATTCTTTGAATTCCCAGTCAGACAATGGCACTATATACCAGTAGCAAGAAATGAGGGTATTTATAACCCCAATATATTCTTTGAATTCCCAGTCAGACAATGGCACTGTATACCAGTAGTAAAAATTGTGGGTGCACGTAACCCCAATATATTCTTTGAATTCCCAGTCAGACAATGGCACTATATATCAGTAGTAAAAATTGTGGGTGCACGTAACCCCAATATATTCTTTGAATTCCCAGTCAGACAATGGCACTGTATACCAGTAGTAAAAATTGTGGGTGCACGTAACCCCAATATATTCTTTGAATTCCCAGTCAGACAATGGCACTATATGGCAGTAGCAAGAAATGAGGGTATTTGTAACCCCAATATATTCTTTGAATTCCCAGTCAGACAATGGCACTATATACCAGTAGCAAGAAATGAGGGTATTTATAACCCCAATATATTCTTTGAATTCCCAGTCAGACAATGGCACTGTATACCAGTAGTAAAAATTGTGGGTGCACGTAACCCCAATATATTCTTTGAATTCCCAGTCAGAAACTGGCACTATATGGCAGTAGCAAGAAATGAGGGTATTTGTAACCCCAATATATTCTTTGAATTCCCAGTCAGACAATGGCACTATATACCAGTAGCAAGAAATGAGGGTATTTATAACCCCAATATATTCTTTGAATTCCCAGTCAGACAATGGCACTGTATACCAGTAGTAAAAATTGTGGGTGCACGTAACCCCAATATATTCTTTGAATTCCCAGTCAGACAATGGCACTGTATACCAGTAGTAAAAATTGTGGGTGCACGTAACCCCAATATATTCTTTGAATTCCCAGTCAGACAATGGCACTATATATCAGTAGTAAAAATTGTGGGTGCACGTAACCCCAATATATTCTTTGAATTCCCAGTCAGACAATGGCACTGTATACCAGTAGTAAAAATTTTGGGTGCACGTAACCCCAATATATTCTTTGAATTCCCAGTCAGAAACTGGCACTATATGGCAGTAGCAAGAAATGAGGGTATTTGTAACCCCAATATATTCTTTGAATTCCCAGTCAGACAATGGCACTGTATACCAGTAGTAAAAATTGTGGGTGCATGTAACCCCAATATATTCTTTGAATTCCCAGTCAGACAATGGCACTATATACCAGTAGCAAGAAATGAGGGTATTTATAACCCCAATATATTCTTTGAATTCCCAGTCAGACAATGGCACTATATACCAGTAGCAAAAATAGTGGGTGTATATAGCCCCAATTCTATTGCTAGGGGGCTTGAAGGGTATTTCTGAGGTGAAGGTGGGGGGGCACACCGTTGGAACGGTGATTTGGGGTGTATATATGGGGTATACGGGAATACACTGTCAGTGTGTTCCATTCAGGATCCTGGGAAAGCTGGGTTGCGGCGATTGAGCCCGTCAGTGCCACGTTACACTGACAAGCTTCTCCCTGGAATTTAGCTCTTACAAGAGCTGTTGGTTGTCTTCTCCTTCCTATCCTAGCCTGTCCCTGCCTACCCAGAATCTAAGCCCTAGCTAGCTGGATGGAAACCTCCGTCCTCGGTGAATTGCAAGCTCAGAATGACGCGAACCTGGGCGGCGCTGTTCTTTTAAATTAGAGGTCACATGTTTTCGGCAGCCAATGGGTTTTGCCTACTTTTTTCAACGTCACCGGTGTCGTAGTTCCTGTCCCACCTACCCTGCGCTGTTATTGGAGCAAAAAAGGCGCCAGGGAAGGTGGGAGGGGAATCGAGTAATGGCGCACTTTACCACGCGGTGTTCGATTCGATTCGAACATGCCGAACAGCCTAATATCCGATCGAACATGAGTTCGATAGAACACTGTTCGCTCATCTCTAGTTGCAATGTTGTGTTTTTTGGTGTGTTTTTTTTTTACTGATGTACAATCTTCCACTAATTCAGCACCTATTGGAAATCCCATTAGTGCAGTATTGGTTAAAAAGAAGTTCCATTGTGTGTTAACAGTTAAAGTTCATATTCTCTATAATCCACATAAAATTATGGACCTGTCAATGACTTTCTCCTGACTTTGTTATTAAGATATCATGCTACAGAAATTTATCATATTGCAGAAAGTCAACTTTGACTTTGCTCCATCTCAGTATTAGATGTTAGAGATGAGTGAACACTAAAGTGTCCGAGGTTCGAAATCCGATTCGAACAGCCGCACACTGTGCGACTGTTCGAACGGTTTTCAAACCCCATTATAGTCTATGGGGGGGAAATGCTCGTTTCAGGGGTAGGCAACATTCGATAAAATCATACTTATCAAGTCCACAAGTGATGGTCGGGCTGGATTTTGCTTGAAGTCTTCTCCCGATGCTGCGTCCCCGCGTCCTCTTTCGGGTGGAATTCACTCTGCCTAGGCATCCGGCCTAGGCAGAGCCGACTGCGCATGCCCGTATTGCTCTGCCCAGGCCAGACGCCTGAGCAGAGCCGACTGCGCATGCGCGTGTATGCACGTGCATGCCCGCGCATGCGCAGTCGGCTCTGCCTAGGCCGGATGCCTAGGCAGAGTGAATTCCACCCGGAAGAAGACGCGGGGACGAAGCGTGGAGAAGACTTAAGAAAGGTAAGAGAAGAACCAGCGTTGATTGGCAGAATGTATACCATTCTGCCAATCAACGCTGGTTCTGCAACAAACCTTAAACTTCGAACAGCTAGTAGTGTTCGGTCGAGTACGAGTATTTCAAATACCGTAGTATTCGATCGAACACCTACTCGATCGAACACTACTCGCTCATCTCTATTAGATGTGTGTCGGCCAAACACTTCATACACATGGCTTAACTTGTCTTGATTGCATATATTCTGAATGTAAAGCGGGAAGAAAACTGCTTCCAGACATCTCTCTCCAAGAACAATAGCAGTTAAAATGGAGGACCCCATACATATTACATGATCCGCCAACATATATCTAATGTGTATGGTCAGGTTTAGTTGAATTCGCCCAGGATCCTACTATTAGGCTTCAGCACTATGCCCCATGCTTGTGCAGGAGAGTATGGTGCTTAATGGGGGCACAATATGGCAACATGTAGAATTTTCACAGGTCTAGGAGTCCTATATTACATGTTACATAATTTGTAACAGATTATCATATTACGTAAATTACAAAAATGCAACAATAGAAGCTGCCTTACACTAAAATTAGTTTTGGAGGTCTTACAGGCCACACTTAGATTATTTTTTATGTGGATTGTGAGCCCCATGCCAAGTCTTTGTCGAATGGGAGGAAATCCATGCAAACATGGGGAGAACATACAAAGTCCTTGCAGATGTTGTTCCTGGTGGGATTCAAACCCAGGACTCTAGTGCTGCAAGGCTGCAATGCTAACCACTGAGCCACCGTGTTGCCCCCTTTCTGCATTTAGATTATTGTGCGCACTTTTGGGCCCCAGTATATAAGAAATAAACAATTGAACTAGAAAAAGTGCAAAGAAAGGCAGCCAAAATGATTAGGGGTATGGGTGGACTGGAGGACAACGATAGATTAACAAACTTGGGGTTATTCAATATAGAGAAAAGACGTCTACGGGGAGATCTAATAACAATGTACAAATACATGAAAGGACAATACAAAGAACTTTCTAAGGATCTTTTTACTCCTAGGCCGGTGACAGTGACAAGAGGACATCCTCTACGTCTGGAGGAGAGAAGGTTTCACCAGAAACATAGAAGGGGATTCTTCACAGTAAGAACAGCGAGGCTCTGGAACTCTCTGCCCTGGGAAGTGGTGATGGCGGATTCATTAAACAAGTTCAAAGAGGGCCTGGATGCCTTTCTTGAAGAGAAAAAAACAACAGGTTGTGGACTCATAATTGGCTTAAGGTTTTTTTTTGCCTTTCTCTGGATAAACACTGTAGGGGATTGTAGGGATATAGGTTGGACTTAATAGATGGTTGCCTTCATCTAGCTCATCTAATATGTAACTATATGACTATGTAACATCTGACTTATAAAACTTTGAAGAATGTAACTAGTACATAGAAAATAACAAAATGCCAAAAACATGAAATTCTAAATTTGAGGATTTGGTTCTCTTTAAGTAACTGTAGTCTATTTTGAGCCCCTGATGTTAATCCATATTCATTCCACCTCTGTATGTATTTGTGCTTTGCAATCAAGCAGTAAATCATGTTTTTATTTCTTTATATATACAGTCTTCATGCGGAAACCTAATAACACAAACATAGAATGCATTATTTTTAATACATGGCGATGGTGCATTTAATATTCTAAATACATGATGAGAGTCTGAACTAAATTTCCTTAGCAAACAGAATCATTGACCCTTTAGCTCTCGAAGCAATTATCACTAATATAACACCATAGCTAATTACATGCTTTCAATGAATATTTAAATAATGCTTTTAATTTCCCTCTTATCATGTGAAAGCAAGTCAATGGAATTATATGCTAATTGGTTGATGTCTATCTGTACCTGAAAAAGTGTGGAAAAAAAATCAGAAATTTGCTCAAGTGAAACACAAAACGTCCTTGGAAGATAAGCGGAAATGCAAGCACTAATAATATACAAAGCCATAAAAAAAGACATAAGCAGGGCTAGAGAATTATAAAGGGTATAAATAAATTGGTTTAAATATAAAAATTCTCACCCGCGACATGTCAGATTAAACTGACCATGCAGAGAGTCAGTACAAAAAAATAAAAATAAAAACAAATAAAAATAAAAAAAACACAGCACAGTCGGCTTATGCAAAGTGGCAAATAATTGTCCGTATTTGGCAGATTACGCCATTGTCTTGTATTTGCAGATGACCACCTGCAGTGAAAGACTAAATGTCCTTAGTGATGAACTGATATGAAGGCTTTATTAATACACAAAGACATAAGCAGGGTTATAGTGTAACGGGGTATAAATAAATTGCTCGAAGTATAAGCCATAGAAACAACAGAATGCAGAATTATCTCTAACACTAAGATATTCATGTCCACTAATTTAACATGCCGCGTTGTAGTTTATATATACTGTATATTCTGAAGGGATATTAATTGTGGGAAGATAGTCAGCTTTAGTACTCAGCAAGTGGTAATGACTAAGAATTACAGTGTAAACTTGTAATTTATTTAGCTATTTATTTAATACATTGAAGAAATTGCAAATTTCCATTGGTTTACAGTACGGTAGTTTTTGTTTTTTCATCAACCTAGCCATTTGTGGTTAGTATAAAATATACTGCAGACTTTTTGTATTGCAGTATTGTATATTGTCCCGTTGGTAAGGAGTAACTGTTAGCATGGCAGGCCTGGTAGCCTTCAATAAGGTCTTTACTGCCAGGAAAGTCAATCAACACCCCATTAAGATGGTTTAAAGATACCAGTCTTACACTAGGTTCACACTAACGTTCCAGTCTCTGCAAGAGACTCCATCCCAGATTTGACGGAGAGAAAGGTTCTCCAAGACTTGGCTTAAAATTGGCGAAAAACTCAGCAGACCCCATTATAGTCTATTTAATTTTCGTATGTAACTTTTTTTTTTTAAAGCAGATAGCGTTTCTATCTTTTGGCTCCCCATGCATTGAAAGAGGAAATTTCTACACTTATTTTTGTTGATGTGTAGGTTATACTAAAGGTTTGAACAAGGTCATTGAACCCCAATAAAATTGACCTGTCGTCTGATTATGTTGTGCTGTGCAAGGCCAGTAAACTACAGCTTCAGGACCAGACTCTCTGTAGCCAAATCAACTCCTTAGTAGAGATGAGCGAGTAGTACTCGATCGAGTAGGTATTACTACGGTATTCGAAATACTCGTACTCGATCGAGTACCACTCGCTATTCGAATGAAAAAGTTTGATGCAGAACCAGCATTGATTGGCCAAATGCTATACAGTCAGCCAATCAACACTGGTTCTTCTCCTACCTTTAGAAGTCTTCTCCGTGCAGCTTCCCCGCGGCGTCTTCCGGCTCTGAATTCACTCTGCCAGGCATCGGGCATGTACAGTCGGCTCTGCCCAGGCCCGATGCCTGGCAGAGTGAATTCAGAGCCGGAAGATGCCACGAGGACGCTGCACGGAGAAGACTTCTCGGAGGATCCAGCCCGACCCTCACTCGTGGACTTGGTAAGTGTAATTTGATGTTGCCTACCCCTGAAACGAGCATTTTCCCCCCATAGAGTATAATAGGATTCGATATTCAGTTCGAGTAGTCGAATATTGAGGGGCTACTCGAAACGAATATCAAATCTCGAACATTTTACTGTTCGCTCATCTCTACTCCTTAGAAGTCACTTAGCTTAAAGAAGTGCTGAAAGGCTTCAATGGACTTATAGTTGTGAGTCCTCTGTATTCAGGAGCTTGAACTCTCCTTCGCTTCTACTCACTTCCACTTGTAATTGAGGCTTGTGATTTAAAGCTGACATCAAATAATAGGGAGATATAGTTTGTAGGTGGAAGTAATTTATTTGTCACTATTGGCAACCTTTTCTGATAGCAATGAGACTATTTTTATTTGAGGGCTGGTTCACAACAGCGTTCAGTATTCCGTTCGGGGAGACTGCTTGTGTACCCACCAAATGGAAATATTGAACGCATTGACAAGTGGTGAGTTTATGAAAGTCAAGTAAAGTGACATTGCAGGAAATTAGTTTAAAAAAATCTAAACACAGTAAACTTATGCAAAAAGTCAAATGATTATCCAGATTTGACAGATTATGCCACGTACCTATATTTTTAGTAGACCACAGACAAAGGAAATAGGACTAGACAAATCATATTTCTGGCAGACAACAGACTCCCACAAATCATTGTGAAGTATTGTTTGCAGATAATTTCTAATCAACAATCGGCCAATGTGGTCAAAATCGGCCATTTTGAATTGCCTCTCATGTGCACAGGCAAAGAAAAAAAATGAAAGCTGACAAATATCATTTTATTGGACTCAACAGTCTGCCAATGACCATTGCAATATATCACTCACATATGGTTTCCAAATAATGGTTGACCATCATGGTCAACGATGATCATTTTAGATGATGTCTTATGTGTGTGGGCAACTTAACCCTTGCTCACTTGACGAATGGGCATATAAAGATGCGACATTGTGACAGTAAATGGAAACATAAATGTATAGTAAATAGAGGGAACATAAGTCCCAATCATAAAGTGAAAAAAGTTGATTGCTTCTTCCTACTTGAGACAAGTTGTACAAGCATTAAGAAGCTTTCAGCACGGACCCAGAAGTGGATTTATGCCCAAACTTTGCTCCATAGATAACATAAAATGGCCCATAAGTGCTCTGTGAAACAAGAAATGTATTGGATGTTTCCTGAGTGCGTCCCTTCTCTATCTCTGCACATTTTGGCATATTACAGATACAATCAGCCTTACTCTGTATGGACGTCTAGTATGTAGTTTTATTTTTCTGAAAATGAAAAAAAAAAGTTGTATTGACTTCCAGTCTACTTGTAACCATTAGAGATGTTAGTCATCCTCAATAATTGCTGAGGCTAGGCCGTTCCTAGGTTTTCTAAGCATGCTATTTCTATGGGACTAATCAGAATGCATTTATAAAGGATCTCTGTGGTTACAACTATTTGTATGATGCTAGCATTTATCAAATGTGGGGCTTCTAGGCTGGATGGAAGCTAAAAAAAACTTCAAGCACAGTAGAAACATATTTCAAGCATTCGTAAGAAGAGCAACTATAGATATATATTTAAAAGTCTTTGATTGTAGGAAGAAGGAGAAAATAATGTGTGTGGGTGTTGTCACTGCTGGTTGCTCTTATCTCCATGACCTATGCCCTCAAAATGTTAAGCAATATCAAGCATATTCCAATTAATCTAAAGAAGAAAAAATATTATGATTAGAGGTTTAGTCCACATGACCAGTTAATGTTGTATCTTTAGCAAGATGATCTTAAAGGGGTTATCTCATCAAAATAGCTTCTTTTCAGAGTGAAGCGTGTTGAATGATCGCCTTTGGTTGATTTTCATGGGTCTAGCCATAGCTACACATTTCCATAACAGTGGCCACTATAGGTCCAGTGTAGTATTGCAGTTGGCCATTTAAAGGTCATTTAAACTAAAAGCACATAGGAATAGCCTTTAGAAAGGCTTACACTTATTTTGCCAGTCTGCGCCGCCGTTTATGAATTTTTCTTCTTTTCTTCATTATGTTAATTGTGATCAGAAAGCACAGCGGGTGTTCCTTTTGTGCTCAGAGCACAGCGTCGTCATCGACTCCAGAGCTGCCTCTGTCTTCTGTTCCTGATGTGTCTCCTCCTCTTCGGGTTGGACAGAGCCGACTGTGCCCATTGCATTGGCCATTTAAGAGACCATTGGTCATGTAAGAGACCACTGCAAAATGGACGATGGAACATGCGCAGTCGGCTTGTCCATTGGCCATTTTTCGGTGGTAACGACTAAGAAGAGGAACAAAGAGGAGGAGACACGTCAGGAACAGAAGACAGAGGAATTGATGACGACACTGTGCTCTGAGCACAGGGTGAGCGCCCCTTCTGCTCTCTGAGCACAATTAGCATAATGAAGAAAAGAAGAAACATTCAAAAATGGCGGCTCAAACCTGAAAAATAAAGGTAAGAGATGAATAGTCTTTATAAAGGATACATTCCTTTAGTTTAAAAATGTTTTTTTAACTATAGAATCCCTTTAAAGCCAACTAGAACAGTATAGTGAAATGCATTCTTTTCCTTTGTAATTTATTGTTTGTACACTTAAACGGTTTGTGCCGTTCTTTTTCATTGCAGATCCTCAATAAAAGTGCAGTGGGAATCTGACATCTTGAACCCCACTGATCACGTGTTTGAAGGGGTGGCAGCACATATGCCAGCACTCATTGCAGCTGCGCAACGTAATTACAGCCATGCTCTAGTCATTTCTAGGGGGAGAGGCTCTAATTATATTGCATGGTTGTTATTAAACAGATGGCGTGTAATGCAAACAGTAAAGTGGTCACAGTGCTTGTATGAGCACCCTTCAAACAGCTGATCAGCAAGGGTTCCGGGTGACAGAGCCCCACCTGATCCTGGGTCGGGTCATCATTAAAAATAGAACCCACATCTCATGCAGCCCACCTACCTTTACACATCCTCTTCAAAAGGTGGTTGCTCATATGTAGACATAAATAAGGTAGTTATCATATCACTATGTGATAATTCATCATGAAATTATGTTGTTTTTAGAAATGCTGCTCAGCTTGTGAAATACATACACAACGATCTAAAACAGTAGAGTATTTTATATGGACAACCCAAATATGCAATACATGTATAAAACATGTACACCAGATAAAGGGTCACTCTCAGTGGCGTAACTAGGAATGGCGGGGCCCCGTGGCGAACTTTTGACATGGGGCCCCCCCGACACCGACCGAGTCCCTCCTACGCATTCCTGCGCGCTCTATTATGTTCCATAGTGGCCCCTGCACACAGTATTATACCCAATAGTGGCCCCTGCACACAGTATTATGTCCCTTAGTGGCCCCTACAGGACTAAATACTGTCACGTCACCCGCTGACCGCTATACCAGGACAAATTGTGGATAAAAAATCTGGTCATGTGCATTACAATTTAGTAACTCCATGTGCCTCATATTAATAGCAGTTAACCCCATCATGTCCCTCACATTAAGCCTTGTGTACATCACCATAAGAGTTACTGATATGTGAGAGACATGGAGGTAATAATAAAGTATCTTCATTATTATTACCCCCATATGTCTCACATATCAGTAACTCTTATGGTGAGGCACAAAGGGTTAATGTGAGGGAGATGATGGGGTTAACTGCTATTAATATGAGGCACATGGAGTTACTAAAACACAAGTAATCACCCCATATACCTGACATTAATAAGTAACCCCAGTACGTACCTGTGTAGCTTTAGTTTCACTTTCCTTCTTCCTTTCTTCCTCCAGTGCAGGTCGGCAGGGATAAGCCCCGCCTCCTCCTCTCATTGGTGGGCAGAGGACAGCAGAGAAAGGGAGGGGGGAGAGAGGGGGAGCGTCCTGAAGCGCTGAGAGGAGCCAGAGCTGCAGCTCCTGTGTCTCAGCCGTTGCTGCAGCTTCGGGGCCCCCTGTTGGTGGAAAGTATTCCACCAACAGGGGGCCCCGATCATTATACTCGGGGGTCTGAAAACACCTCCGAGAATAATGATAGCAGCGGTAGCAGCTGTCACCGGGCCCCTAATGTCCCGGGCCCTGTGGCAGCTGCTACCGCTGCTATGGTGGTAGTTACGCCACTGGACACTCTTTTAGTGGTTCTCTATTCATGCAGAACAAAGGAGGCCTAATAGGTCATATAGATAGAATTATAGAGATATTTTTGTAATTATTAGGACTGAATCAAATCTTGTATAGTGATAAGTGTATCAACCTCTGCTGTCCAGGGCTTCAGAGTAGATATCTTGTTAGACTACAGCATCCAACTATATTTTAGTGGAGACAATTGTGAAAAAAAACAGAATAGAATAGATAAGCAGCAAGGATGGTTTATGACTAGAGATGAGCGAACACTAAAATGTTTGAGGTTCGAAATTCGATTCGAACAGCCGCTCAATATTCGTGTGTTCGAACGGGTTTCGAACCCCATTATAGTCTATGGGGAACAGATACTCGTCAAGGGGGAAACCCAAATCCGTGTCTGGAGGGTCACCAAGTCCACTATGACACCCCAGGAAACGATGCCAACACCTCTGGAATGACACTGGGACAGCAGGGGAAGCATGTCTGGGGGCATCTAACACACCAAAGACCCTCTATTACCCCAACATCACAGCCTAACAACTACACACTTTACAGACTCAATACCACCTCTCTGACAGTAGGAAAACACCTTGAAACATGTGTATTTGGCACTTGCAGTGAGGAGAGCTTGTCACCAGCAGTGAATTTGGCCCTTGTAGTAAGTTGAGGTTGGCACCAACATTTGTTTCAGGGTGGATTGAGCCTCTAACCAGCAGAGTTTGGGCAAATTCATGGTGGAGGGAGCCTCTAAACACCCCAGTTTGGGCAAATTCATGGTGGAGGGAGCCTCTAAAAACCCCAGTTTGGACCAATTCATGGTGGAGGGAGCCTCTAAAACCCCAGTTTGGACCAATTCATGATGGAGGGAGCCTCTAAACAGCCCAGTTTGGGCAAATTCATGGTGGAGGGAGCCTCTAAAAACCCCAGTTTGGACCAATTCATGGTGGAGGGAGCCTCTAAACAGCCCAGTTTGGACCAATTCATGGTGGAGGGAGCCTCTAAAAACCCCAGTTTGGACCAATTCATGGTGGAGGGAGCCTCTAACCAGCAGAGTTGTGGGAAAACAGGGTGGAGGTAGCCTCTAACCAGCAGAGTTGGTGGAAATCAGGGTGGAGGGAGCCTCTAACCAGCAGAGTTGTGGGAAAGCAGGGTGGAGGGAGCCTCTAACCAGCAGAGTTGGGGGAAATCAGGGTGGAGGGAGCCTAGTATTAGCAGAATTGTGCAACGCTTATGGTGGATGAGTATTAGGATGCGGAGGAATTGAAGAGGTTGAGTACAGACATGGAGTTTCATGTTGGGGTGCTTTACACAGGTGGGCACAAAAATGAAGGCTCTATCCAGTGGTGGTTCATTTTTATCAAAGTGAGCTGGTCAGCACTCTCAGCTGACAGACGGGTGCGCTTGTCAGTGATGATGCCACCGGCTGCACTGAACACCCTCTCAGATAGGACGCTGGCGGCAGGACAGGACAGCACCTCCAAGGCATATAGGGCAAGTTCAAGCCACAGGTCCAACTTCGACACCCAATACGTGTAGGGCGCAGAGGGATCAGAGAGGACAGGGCTGTGGTCGGAAAGGTATTCCCGCAACATGCGCCTATACTTCTCACGCCTGGTGACACTAGGACCCTCCATGGCGGCACTTTGGCGAGGGGGTGCCATCAAGGTGTCCCAGACCTTAGACAGTGTGCCCCTCGTTTGTGTGGACCGGTGAGAACTTGGTTGCCTACTGGAGGAACTGCCCTCCCTGCCGCCAACGTCACATGCTGGAAACATCTCCATCATATTCTGCACCAATTGCCTGTGGCAAGCATTGATGCGATTGGCCCTCCCCTCTACCGGAATAAAAGACGAGATGTTGTTTTTATACCGGGGGTCAAGGATAGCAAAGATCCAGTACTGGTTGTCCTCCATGATTTTGACAATACGCTTGTCGGTTGTAAAGCACCCCAACATGAACTCAGCCATGTCTGCCACAGTGTTAGTTGGCATGACTCCTCTGGCCCCACCGGAAAGTTCAATCTCCATTTCCTCCACATCCTCCATGTCTACCCATCCGCGCTGCAACAATGGGACGATTCGAAGTTGCCCGGAAGCCTCCTGTATCACCATCACATCATCGGACAACTCTTCTTCCTCCTCCTCCTCCTCCTCCATTAAACGCGATGAAGCGGACAGATGTGTGGACCTACTCTCCAGCTGTGATGGATCGGATGCTATTCCTAACTCCTCTGTGTGATCTGAGTTATCCCTGATGTCAATCAGGGATTCTCTCAGAACACACAAGAGTGGGATTGTAAGGCTCACCATCGCATCCTCAGAGCTCACCCTCCTTGTGGACTCCTCAAAGACCCGTAGGATGTCACAAAGGTCTCTCATCCATGGCCACTCATGGATGTGAAACTGAGGCAGCTGACTTTGTGGCACCCTAGGGTTTTGTAGCTGGTATTCCATCAAAGGTCTCTGCTGCTCAACCACTCTATTCAACATCTGAAACGTTGAGTTCCAGCGTGTGGGGACGTCGCACAAAAGCCGGTGTTGTGGCACATGCAGGCGTTGCTGGAGAGATTTTAAGCTAGCAGCGGCTACTGTCGACTTGCGAAAGTGGGCGCACATGCGCCGCACTTTCACCAGTAGCTCTGGAACATTGGGGTAGCTCTTTAGGAAATGTTGCACCACTAGGTTGAAGACGTGGGCCAGGAATGGAACATGTTGGAGTCCGGCAAGCTCCAGAGCTGCTACCAGGTTCCGGCCGTTATCACAAACGACCATGCCTGGGCCCAGGTGCAGCGGCTCAAACCATATTGCCGTCTCATCGAGGAGGGCATCCCTCACCTCGGAAGCAGTGTGCTGTCTGTCCCCCAAGCTGATCAGCTTCAGCACAGCCTGCTGACGTCTACCAACGCCAGTGCTGCAACGTTTCCAACTCGTAGCTGGGGTCAATCTAACAGCGGAGGAGGAGGCGGTGGCGGAGGAGGAGGCGGTGGCGGTGGAGGAGGCGGTGGAGGAAGAGGAGGAGGAGGAGGGGGGTGTTCTTCTCGTGTCCCTGCCAGGAATGTTAGGCGGGGAGACGAGGTACACCGGGCCAGTTTGGGAAGCAGTCCCAGCCTCAACTACATTCACCCAGTGTGCTGTCAGTGAAATGTAGCGTGCCTGTCCGCATGCACTTGTCCACGCGTCGGTGGTCAAGTGGACCTTTGTGCAAAGCGCGGAACTAAGGGCCCGCCTGATGTTGAGTGACACGTGCTGGTGCAAGGCGGGGACGGCACACCGGGAGAAGTAGTGACAGCTAGGGACGGCATAGCGAGGTGCCGCAGTTGCCATCAGGTCCAGGAAGGCGGGAGTTTCAACAAGCCGGAACGCCAACATCTCCTGGGCCAGCAGTTTAGCGATGTTGGCGTTCAAGGCTTGCGCGTGTGGGTGGTTAGCAGTGTATTTCTGCCGCCGCTCCAATGTCTGAGAGATGGTGGGTTGTTGTAAAGAAGCGCCTGATGGTGCCTTTGATGGTGCAGGAGAAGGAGATAAGACAGGAACAGGGGAGGATGAGGGAGAAGTCAACAAAGTGGCGGAGGCAGATGAAGTGGTGTCCTGGCTCGTCCTCTGGAGTGCATCGCCAGCACAGTCAGCAGTGGCAGTGGCAGAGGCAGTGGCAGAGGCAGTGGCAGTGGCGTGAACGGCAGGCGGCTTTTGTCCTGCCGTTGCTGCCTGCCACTGATTCCAGTGCTTGGATTCCAAATGACGGCGCATTGAAGTGGTGGACAGGTTGCTCTTCTCAGAGCCCCTAATCAATTTCGAGAGGCAAATTGTGCAGACAACACTATATCTGTCCTCGGCGCATTCCTTGAAAAAACTCCACACCTTCGAGAAACGTGCCCTCGAGGTGGGAGTTTTTCGGGGCTGGGTACGAACTGGAACATCTTGGGAGATTCCGGGTGTGGCCTGGCTTCGCCTAAGCTGCTGACCTCTGCCTCTGCCTCTAGCTACCCTTTTTGGTGCTGCACCTGCCTCAACATCCACACTACTTTCCCCGCTTGACATCCCCCCTGTCCAGGTCGGGTCAGTGTCCTCATCATCCACCACTTCCTCTTCCAACTCCTGTCTCATCTCCTCCTCCCGCACAATGCGCCGGTCAACTGGATGCCCTGACGGCAACTGCGTCACATCATCGTCGATGAGGGTGGGTTGCTGGTCATCCACCACCAAATCGAACGGAGATGGAGGAGACTCTAGTGTTTGAGCATCTGGACACAGATGCTCCTCTGTTAGGTTCATGGAATCGTGACGTGGAGAGGCAGGTTGAGGGACAATGAAAGGAGCGGAGAACAGCTCTGGGGAGCAGGGACAGTTGGGGT
This sequence comes from Leptodactylus fuscus, assembly GCF_031893055.1. Classification (NCBI taxonomy): domain Eukaryota; kingdom Metazoa; phylum Chordata; class Amphibia; order Anura; family Leptodactylidae; genus Leptodactylus; species Leptodactylus fuscus. The sequence goes on from NC_134265.1 coordinate 59,930,038, forward strand.
TATTGTTCTGTGAAGCTTGGGAATTTTGGGAGGAAGGAGGACAAGACTGTTGGGTAATAGGAGGAGAGGAGGCAGAGTCTGACTGGCTGCTGGACAATGTGCTGTAAGCGTTCTCTGACAGCCATTGCAAGACCTGTTCCTGGTTCTCGGGCCTACTAAGGTTTGTACCCTGCAGTTTAGTTAATGTGGCAAGCAACCCTGGCACTGTGGAGTGGCGCAATGCTTGCTGCCCCACAGGAGTAGGCACGGGACGCCCTGTGGCTTCACTGCTACCTTGCTCCCCAGAACCATTCCCCCGACCTCGCCCACGGCCTCGTCCACGTCCCTTTCCGGGAGCCTTGCGCATTTTGAATTCCCAGTTAGAAACTGGCACTATATACCAGTAGCAAAAATTGTGGGTGCATGTAACCCCAATATATTCTTTGAATTACCAGTCAGAAACTGGCACTATATGGCAGTAGCAAGAAATGAGGGTATTTGTAACCCCAATATATTCTTTGAATTACCAGTCAGACAATGGCACTATATACCAGTAGCAAAAATTTTGGGTGCATGTAACCCCAATATATTCTTTGAATTACCAGTCAGAAACTGGCACTATATGGCAGTAGCAAGAAATGAGGGTATTTATAACCCCAATATATTCTTTGAATTATCAGTCAGAAACTGGCACTATATGGCAGTAGCAAGAAATGAGGGTATTTGTAACCCCAATATATTCTTTGAATTCCCAGTCAGACAATGGCACTATATACCAGTAGCAAGAAATGAGGGTATTTATAACCCCAATATATTCTTTGAATTACCAGTCAGACAATGGCACTATATACCAGTAGCAAAAATTTTGGGTGCACGTAACCCCAATATATTCTTTGAATTCCCAGTCAGAAACTGGCACTATATGGCAGTAGCAAGAAATGAGGGTATTTGTAACCCCAATATATTCTTTGAATTCCCAGTCAGACAATGGCACTGTATAGCAGTAGCAAAAATTGTGGGTGCACGTAACCCCAATATATTCTTTGAATTACCAGTCAGAAACTGGCACTATATGGCAGTAGCAAGAAATGAGGGTATTTATAACCCCAATATATTCTTTGAATTCCCAGTCAGACAATGGCACTATATACCAGTAGCAAAAATTGTGGGTGCACGTAACCCCAATATATTCTTTGAATTACCAGTCAGAAACTGGCACTATATGGCAGTAGCAAGAAATGAGGGTATTTGTAAACCCAATATATTCTTTGAATTCCCAGTCAGACAATGGCACTATATACCAGTAGCAAGAAATGAGGGTATTTATAACCCCAATATATTCTTTGAATTCCCAGTCAGACAATGGCACTATATACCAGTAGCAAGAAATGAGCGTATTTATAACCCCAATATATTCTTTGAATTCCCAGTCAGACAATGGCACTATATACCAGTAGCAAGAAATGAGGGTATTTATAACCCCAATATATTCTTTGAATTACCAGTCAGACAATGGCACTATATACCAGTAGAAAAAATTTTGGGTGCACGTAACCCCAATATATTCTTTGAATTACCAGTCAGAAACTGGCACTATATGGCAGTAGCAAGAAATGAGGGTATTTATAACCCCAATATATTCTTTGAATTACCAGTCAGAAACTGGCACTATATGGCAGTAGCAAGAAATGAGGGTATTTGTAACCCCAATATATTCTTTGAATTCCCAGTCAGACAATGGCACTATATACCAGTAGCAAGAAATGAGGGTATTTGTAACCCCAATATATTCTTTGAATTCCCAGTCAGACAATGGCACTATATACCAGTAGCAAGAAATGAGGGTATTTGTAACCCCAATATATTCTTTGAATTCCCAGTCAGACAATGGCACTATATACCAGTAGCAAGAAATGAGGGTATTTGTAACCCCAATATATTCTTTGAATTCCCAGTCAGACAATGGCACTATATACCAGTAGCAAGAAATTTGGGTATTTATAACCCCAATATATTCTTTGAATTCCCAGTCAGACAATGGCACTATATGGCAGTAGCAAAAATAGTGGGTGTATATAGCCCCAATTCTATTGCTAGGGGACTTGCAGGGTATTTCTGGGGTGAAGGTGGGGGGGCACACCGTTGGAACGGGGATTTGGGGTGTATATATGGGGTATACGGGAATACACTGTCAGTGTATTCCATTCAGGATCCTGGGAAAGCTGGGTTGCGGCGATTGAGCCTGTCAGTGCCACGTTACACTGACAAGCTTCTCCCTGGAATTTAGCTCTTATAAGAGCTGTTGGTTGTCTTCTCCTTCCTATCCTAGCCTGTCCCTGCCTTCCCAGAATCTAAGCCCTAGCTAACTGGACGGAAACCTCCGTCCCCGGTGAATTGCAAGCTCAGAATGACGCGAAGCTGGGCGGCGCTGTTCTTTTAAATTAGAGGTCACATGTTTTCGGCAGCCAATGGGTTTTGCCTACTTTTTTCAACGTCACCGGTGTCGTAGTTCCTGTCCCACCTACCCTGCGCTGTTATTGGAGCAAAAAAGGCGCCAGGGAAGGTGGGAGGGGAATCGAGTAATGGCGCACTTTACCACGCGGTGTTCGATTCGATTCGAACATGCCGAACAGCCTAATATCCGATCGAACATGAGTTCGATAGAACACTGTTCGCTCATCTCTATTTATGACTATATTGGTCATATACAAGGAAAGAAAGTCCGTCTATATGTGCCAAAATATTAGCCTGCTTGTATATCTGTAGATTGCAGAAGGGAACTGTAGCAGAAATGTGAAGTCCATGTAGAATTCAGATACATTCAGACGACTGCCTGAATATTTAACACATTTGCCATATGCATAAAACTCCAACCACTGTATTATTACATCCAACATTACGGTAAACATTAAGTGGGGGAAGGGGGCAAAATGATTAATAGAAGTGGAGTGAGCTATAAGGAGGAGAGTCCTAACAAGGGATTACTGAATTCTCATGAATACTATTCTAATCTACAAACACAGCAGCCATATTATACATATGCATGGCAAATATAATAACATTCTAATGCATACAGTATTATTCACGCCTAATGTGCAAATAACACTATATTTCATGTATGTAGAGACTGGAGGGGCTGTCACAGGGACCATTGATCTGTATGACAACTGTAATTTCCATGTGGAGCTGCTCCTTATTTTGCTAACAGTTGTGCAAGGCCATAAACTGGTAAATGTGCAAATAATAAACATGGAAACCCGGAGACGTCTGAAGGAGTTCCATTTAACATGCAGAAATCATAAGTGGATTTACATCTGAGCATTGTAACAATGTATTTAACTGCTTCAGTACCAAAAGATTTTGCCACATGAATAGCCAGACCCTTTTGAAGATAATTTGTAATCATGGGCGTTGGGGGAGACGGCTTGGCGTCAGGGGTTAGAAGTCACTTCTTTTTTTCTTTTGCTGTATTGCCTGAATATTTTTTGCATGTTGTTGTGTGGCATTTGGAAATTTATCTGCATTTTATGCTATCAGAGATACAATGGGGAACATTTATGAAGCTGTGTTGATAACGTCAGTCTTCTTAGCCCTGGAACTGTGGAAGATGCACCACATGGATGACAAGTTGCATGGCTCCTTATAAATTAGGCACACCCTCTGCCAGGTTGTATGTCTCGGTGGTGTAAATTATTATAAATGTGGAACCCTGCACGCCTCCGTTTTTGGGAAAAGTGGCAAAAGCGGTGCAGTTTAAGCTGCTTTTTTTTTGTGACTTTTAATGCTACATCTTAAATTTTCTAATCAAAAATTCACACTAAAGAAAGTCTATGATTAATATCAACAGGTTCAGGCTGTGACCATGGATTGGGCCAGGAGGAGCTTTATTCTGCATTGTATTATAGTTGTATTATTAACTTTATCGTATTCCGCCAAAAGATCACTTTGGGAAATAGTTTTATGTAGACCTGTGGGAAGTCTACAATAGTATACACATCTTGTATGCCACCTGGAGAGACACAGAACCACAGTGACGCTGGGTACACACCTGTACCTTGGGTTCTGTTCTTGGGGTCTGCTTGGGCAAAGAATGAAAACCTAACCGACTTAAAGAGGACCTTTCACCATTTTTCCCAAAGGCAGTTCTATATACTGCCGGAAAGCTGACAGTGCGCTGAGTTCAGCGCACTGTCGGCTTTCCCGATCTTTGCCCGGTGTGAAGAGCTTACGGTCCCGGGACCGTAGCTCTTCTATGGTCAGAAGGGCGTTTCTGACCATTAGCCAGGAATGTCCTTCTGCCTCGCAGCGCCTATCGCGCTGTGCTGTGGAGCGGGGAGGAACGCCCCCTCCCTCCCTGCTAATACTTGTCTATGGACGAACTGTGTGAGCAGAGGGAGGGGGCGTTCCTCCCCGCTCCACAGCACAGTGTGATAGGCGCCGCGAGGCAGAAGGACGTTCCTGGCTAATGGTCAGAAACGCCCTTCTGACCATAGAAGAGCTACGGTACCGGACCGTAAGCTCTTCACATCAGGCACAGATCGGGAAAGCCGACAGTGCGCTGAACTCAGCGCACTGTCAGCTTTCCGGCAGTATATAGAACTGCCTTTTCGGAAAATTGGTGAAAGGTCCTCTTTAAAAAGAGGTTACTCACAGAAACTTGGCAGACCCCATTATAGTTTATAATGTCTATAATCCCAGCTATCAGACCTATAGTTTCATAGGGACTGCTCTGGTGATAGCTGATGGAGAAGCCTTAAAGGGGGTCTAGATCCCACCTTTGAGCAATGTACCAGTATAAAATAAGTGATTATAAGAACAATATGGCCTTTTGCACACAACAGTGATGTTTTTGATGGATATAACGGCTGATAAAAACAGACATATGTGCAATGTTCAGTTTTTCCGTTTTTGATCGCCAAGTCCATTTTGCATCAGATTTTAACAGATGGATTTCATTGGTCTTTCTCTTTTGACCCAACCAACTGATTTTTAACAGACATAAAAAAGACATCAGCCGATTTTATATCACTATTTTATATAATTTTCTGATGGCCGTTAAAAACAATTAAAAAATGGACATGTAAATAGTCAGATTGAATTCAATGTGTCCTCAAAATGGACGTCTAACATCGAGGGAATAAGCCCTTCTTTTTAAAACATACAGAATATTCTCAAGACCGGTAAATTGCACAAAAGGTTATCTCCTGTTTCATTTATCATTTCAATATGTCAAAATGATGTCAAACCTTGTATCATAGAGTTTCTGAAAAATATATAACAGTATTTCCCCCTTGTAAAGGTATATATATATATATATATATATATATATATATATATATGTAGCGAGTACATTCTACTAATATTATAAATGTGAAAGTTTGTGGGTTTGGATGTTTGGATGTTTGTTCCTCAATCACGCAACGCAAAAACGGCTGAACGGATTTGCATGAAATTTGCCACATACAGTGTTGGCCAAAAGTGTTTCTGCAATTCTGTCAGATAATACTCATGTTCTTCCAGAAAATGATTGCAATCACAAATTCTTTGGTATTATTATCTTCATTTAATTTGTCTTCAATGGTAAACCACAAAAAGAATTGTCAAAAAGACAAATTGGATATAATCCACAGCAAACATAATAAAGGGGGTGGACAAAAGTATTGGCACTGTTTGAAAAATCATGTGATGCTTCTCTAATTTGTGTAATTAACAGCACCTGTTACTTACCTGAGGCACCTAACAGGTGTTGGCAATGACTAAATCACACTTGAAGCCAGTTGAAATGGATTAAAGTTGACTCAACCTCTGTCCTGTGTCCTTGTGTGTACTACATTGAGCATGTAGAAAAGAAAGAAGACCAAAGAACTGTCTGAGGACTTGAGAAGAAAAATTGTGAGGAAGCATGAGCAATCTCAAGGCTACAAGTCCATCTCCAAAGACCTGAATGTTCCTGTGTCTACTGTGCGCAGTGTCATCAAGAAGTTTAAAGCCCATGGCACTCTGACTAACCTCGCTAGATGTGGACAGAAAAGAAAAATTGACTAGAGATTTCAACACAAGATTGTGCGGATGGTGGATAAAGAACCTCAACTAACATCCAAACAAGTTCAAGCTGCCCTGCAGTCCGAGGGTACAACAGTGTCAACCCGTACTATCCGTCGGTGTCTGAATGAAAAGGGACTGTATGGTAGGATACCCAGGAAGACCCCACTTCTTACCCAGAGACATAAAAAAGCCAGGCTGGAGTTTGCCAAAACTTACCTGAGAAAGCCAAAAACGTTTTGGAAGAATGTTCTCTGGTCAGATGAGACACAAGTAGAGTTTTTTGGGAAAAGGCTTCAACATAGAGTTTACAGGAAAAAAAAAGAGGCCTTCAAAGAAAAGAACACGGTCCTTACAGTCAAACATGGCGGAGGTCCCCTGATGTTTTGGGGTTGCTTTGCTGCCTCTGGCACTGGACTACTTGACCGTGTGCATGGCATTATGAAGTCTGAAGACTACCAACAAATTTTACAGCATAATGTAGGGCCCAGTGTGAGAAAGCTGGGTCTCCCTCAGAGGTCATGGGTCTTCCAACAGGACAATGACCCAAAACACACTTCAAAAAGCACTAGAAAATGGTTTCAGAGAAAGCACTGGAGACCTCTAAAGTGGCCAGCAATGAGTCCAGACCTGAATCCCATAGAACACCTGTGGAGAGATATCTTGATGGCAGTTTGGAGAAGGCCCCCTTCACATCTCAGGGACCTGGAGCAGTTTGCCAAAGAAGAATGGCCTAAAATTCCAGCAGAGCATTGTAAGAAACTCATTGATGGTTACCGGAAGCGGTTGTTCGCAGTTATTTTGTCTAAAGGTTGTGCTACCAAGTATTAGGCTGAGGGGGCCAATACTTTTGTCCGGCCCATTTTTAGAGTTTTGTGTAAAATGATCAATGATTTGACTTTTTTTTTCATTCTCTTTTGTGTTTTTTCATTGCAAGCAAAATAAATGAAGATATTAATACCAAAGAGTTTGTGCTTGCAATCTGGAAGAAAACGAGTATTATCTGACAGAATTGCAGGGGTGCCAATACTTTTGGCCAACACTGTATGCTAGTATTATATGAGACTCTTTTCACATTTGCATTATATTCTTTCAAACAGCAGTCTCATCATTTTATCATAACATAAGAAGCACAGTCTACCTGAACCCTGAAGGCAATCTAGCGGACTTCCATTTAACCCAAAGTCTGTTCAAAAACAGATCTGTCATAGCTGTCATGACTCTGTTATGATAGAAATCTATGAAACTAGTGTGAACAGATTCTTACGTGAATAGTTAAGTGTAATAGGAGTCCACCAAAGCATTTACAATGGTAGATGTACAATCTGGAAAGATAGAAACATGGAGCTACCTGTGATAACTTTGATTTAACTCAGACAAATACTGTTATAATGTTACAATACTGATCCTGGGAGAATAAGCTTGTCATTAAAGTTGTCTATCACATATTCTATCTGCTGATGTATATTCTCTTCGGTAGAGGGATTCATCACTTAGCTGACAAGCCAATTTAGAAGTCCATTTATTCTCATGCATGTAATATGATAAAAAGTAGCTAAATCCAGCGATGTACAAGACATGATTCCAATTCTATTTACCATATTGCCCCATAGCAGTAATAAAATAGATGTGTTTCTGCTGAGGTTTTAGCTTATGCTGACTTTTATTGCTGGGCTTCGGTTTCTATGAAGGAAATCAAATCCGACATGTAAGACCAGAGGCATGTTCTGCTGAAGTAGCCGTATATAAACACATATAGAAAGTTTAGATTCCCATAATAAGTTGACTCTCTGGTTTCAAATTTACTTTATAAAGGAAATGTGTCATGACCGATTGTTTAAATCAAGGTTTTTATGTTAAACATATTTAAAAAAAAAAAGAAAAAAAATTGTCTCCTGTACAGAGATTCAGTAGAATATAAATCTTATATGGGGTATTAGAATCCTATGCCCCCTTTCCCCTTCTCTCCCCCTCTCCCTTTTTTTTTTTTTATTTTTCTTCCTTCCCCCTGGTTTTCTCTTTCTTCCTTCCTTTGTTCCTATGCTTTATCGCTGACACCCTTCTTTCCTCTTATTTTCTGGGTTTTTTGTGTCCCCTGCTCTCTTATTGGGGAGTTGATCTTTTTTGTCTACTCATTAGTCTTTTGCTACCTTGGTGTTTTCCTTGCTTTACCCACTGTTTTATTATTTTAAAAAAAGATGCATAAATAAAGAATTTTTAAAAAGCCTCAAAATCTTGCAATGCCAACTCTTACCACTAAGCCCAAAATATTCTGTGACTTCCTTTTTCCTGGAGATGGACCAGAGTCTAAGCACACAATGGTCTCAGCAGACACTACTGAATTCTATGAGAGTTTTACAGGAATGCTCTTTAACCTCTGCAAAGGCCATTGTGTAAAATCGGGAGTAGATAAGCTGTGTAATCCTGTATTGTAAGTGGTGGATTCTGTGGTGGTGGACCCAGGAGGTGGCACTCAGAAGGTAAACTCAGGAGGCTGAGGCAGGACTCGGAAACAAGGCCAGAGGTAGCGGGCACTTGTCCAGAATGGTTGGGAGCTACGGTATGCCTATTCTCCATCTCGGTGACGTCACATGACATAACCTAGCGCTGGAGGCGGTGACTGTAACTAGGGCTTATTTTTGGAATAGGGCTTATATTTCAAGCCTACACCAAAAACCCAGCAAAATCAAGCTAGAGCTTATTTTTGGAGAACCAGGGTATTTGCCCCAATATTTCTTCTCTCTATGTTTTATTTTAGCTTAACCAGGTGCAAATTAGAGTTTCAAAGAACGTGTTGAGTCTTTTGTGCAGTTTAAATTCTGTTTCCATAGAAACTAACCTTTTTTTGACACTTTTTAACAAACGGTAATCTCTTGACAACTGTATATACAAGAATATTTTTACTTTACTTTAAATGATGATAGCTGCCACATAGATCATATTTTTTTCCTATAATATATATGTATTTATGTTTTCCATTACATGCGAGTTACTTCAACTGTATTCATCTGAGTTATAGGCATATTTGTCATACTCTATGTGTTTCTATGCAACCAGACATTATTGTGCCTCCAAAAAAAAATCAGCCACTTATGCCATATATCATAATCTATGGAAAAACAAAACGTATTGGCCTCAACGCAAATCTGTCAAAAGGACCCCCATCTACTATTGCCAGTTTATAATCCTGGTGTCCTCTATGTGGCAGAGGGGCTTATAAGTTACTTAGGCACCAGTGACTCCTATTTATGGTCCCCCTTTAGATACACCCTTGTATACACCAGTCTACAATAAGTAGAGCCCCATTCATAATAAGAACACTGATACTCACCTCTCGGGGGCATCCAGTCTTCATTCCTGGGGTCTAGCTTTCACCCGCGCGCATCTTCCTCAATGTCACACAGCCTGGGATCAACACTGGGGCCTCAGCAGTCACCTGCCACTACAAGAGCCTATGGGTGAAGATCGGACCCCCAGGAAAGAAGACCACATTCCCAGGAGAGATGAGGAAACGTGAGTACCACTGTTTTTTTTATTTTGCCTGCAACTCCCTGGACCTTATTAAACTTTTTGTCTGTATTGAGCCCATAGTAACTATTGGATGGAAATGGGAAACCCTAATTTTTGGGAAAATTTGTAACAAATCTGGCTCATTGTGAAACATTTCACCCATCTGTGAATAGCACAATATGAAGGAGCACAATCTTACATAAAACATTTACTTTCTCTAACATAGTTAACAGTTAACTGTACATGATGATGCTCAACCCTTATGTGTAGATATTAACAATCTTACATATTTATCTATTAATTTATGGCCCCGCCAGCCATGTATTTCCTCACTAACTGCACCACCAGCAAATGTCATTGCTCACTGCTAGTTGATCTGTGTCCATTTTAATTGCTTAGCCGAAAGGTTATACTGCTCACCCTAACTAGGCGACCGACACATTACACCGAAACCTGGGAACAGAAATAGTCATGTTGTCACATAGTTTCATGATAAGAAATAGCAACAGTTTAATGTTGTTGTTGCTATTATTATTATTATTATTATTATTATTACTATTACTACTGTTATTATTATTGTTAGTTACTGTTACAGTTAGTTACTATTATTATTATTATTACTATTGTTACTACTACTATTATTATTATTGTTATTACTACTGTTATTGTTAGTTACTGTTACAGTTAGTTACTATTATTATTATTATTATTATTATTATTATTATTAGTTATTGTTATTACTACTGTTATTATTATTGTTAGTTACTGTTACAGTTAGTTACTACTATTATTATTATTATTATTACTACTACTGTTACCACTATTATTATTATTATTACTACTACTATTGTTACCACTATTATTATTATTATTATTATTGTTATTAGTAGTAGTAGTAGTAGTAGTAGTAGTAGTAGTATTGTTAATTACTGTTACAGTTATTGTTACTATTATTATTATTATTATTATTATTATTATTATTATTATTATTATTATTAGTATTGTTATTACTACTTATAGTTATTGTTACAGTTATTATTATTATTATTATTATTATTATTATTATTATTATTATTATTATTATTATTATTGTCACTACTACTGTTGTTATTATTACTTAGTTATTGTTAGTTATTACCATTATTATTATTATTATTATTATTATTATTATTATTATTATTATTATTATTGTCACTACTACTGTTGTTATTATTATTATTATTATTATTATTATTATTACTTATAGTTATTGTTAGTTATTACCATTATTATTATTATTATTATTATTATTGTCACTACTACTGTTATTATTATTATCATTATTATTATTATTAATACTGTTATTATTGTTAGTTACTGTTAAAGTTATTGTTACTATTTTTATTATTATTGCTAATATTAGTTATTTTATTATTGTTATTTTTACTGTTATTGTTACAGTTATTGTTACTGTTGTTATTATTAATGTTATTATTGTTAGTTACAGTTATTGTTAATTCAGTCACTGTATAAATATAAAAAATGAAAAATAAATACAAGAAAAAGACACCATTATGTAACAAAGAGTCAAAAAAGTTCTCTGGAGTTTTTCTAACAGACTGTCTTTCCAAGGGAGGAGTTTTGGTAGAATGTGAAGACGCCTGTGGCACTGACAGATAGTTTGTGCTACTTCAGATACCTCCATACCTGTGCCGGGGCAGCATACTAGTCTCCAATTGTTCCTGTGCAACCAAGTAGGAAGTGACTATGATCAGCAAATCTGTTAGTTCTTATTATTTAAATCTGTGAGTGTATTATTCTATCTTCATCCTAGGGCACTCTCCTATGAGGCCAGGGGCGCTGTTAGAAAGATCTGGGATCTATGCCACTACTTTATAGTATTTCACCAGATTTTTCCAACAAGAGAAAATCATGGTGTATGAAGAAAGAATAAAAATGCCAGTCATCTAATAGTTAGGCATTAAACTGACAATTAAACAGGTAGACATATGTCTGGAAGACATGCAGAAGGAACAATCAGCAAGGAAGACGTATATTTCAGATGTCATTGTCACCGGCTCACAAAGGGAATTCCTCATGATCAAAAGAGAACTGAAATTGAAGCACAGTAGTTGTAAATGCTGCGATTTAAACAAGCAGATGGCAGCAAGAGGGAGAACAATGGCATAACTAATACAGGCAGACAGAAAAGAGACGTATAGTAGCCAAATATTAGGATTTATTCAGTAGTAAGATGGAGAAAGATATCTCTGGATGAAGGGAAATAAAGATTGAAATGAACCAGCAGCATAACATAGATGGCCAGTATATATAGCACTTGTCAAACTAACTATGTGCTACATAACTCAGCAGACTGTTAAAGGAGACTTGTCAAGTTGCAAATACAATCCAGTTGTGAGTGTCATGTTATAACGAAAGTGGATGTGAGAAAATAGATAGATAGATAGATAGATAGATAGATAGATAGATAGATAGATAGAAAAAAATGCAGAAGCAGCACAGCATACAAACCGGGTGCAAAGCCAAACTAGAAGATGGCTAATCTTCAACTTTACATAAGAAGTGGAAAAAATGGCAGCACTCCAACATTTACAAAAAGTGTGGGTTTATTCCAAACAGCGACGTTTCGGTTCTTATTCTGGAGAACTAGTTGTATTAAATCAAAACACTGTTCATTCTAGCTGTAAGAGTCCAGTGGGCAGTGCTACTCTATGATTGACAGTCAATAACTAGGTAGGACCACCCACTGGACTCACAATTACAAAAAATAGGTCTAATGCTTCAGAATCCTTTCCCACCAATTAATAGTATATATTAGTCTACTGAGCTCTGCTTCATAACCTGTCCAGATTGGACTGCATTATCATTGTGAAAAGTTCCCTACATAGAAAGGTTTCAGTCACCTGAATCAAATGGCGGTGTTCCCTTGTGAATCGGTGCCTCGTTGCCGAAATTTCAGTTTTGTCAATATGCAAATGAGCTCTTCAGAGTAATGGAGTAGTTGAATTGAGTCCAAAGAGGTAAGATGTAATGCCCTAGTTGCTCTGATGAGTCTATTTGCATATTGACAAAAACAGTGATAGATGGGGAGCAGCAGCATTGATTCACAAAGGGTAAACACCTTAACCTATCTATCTTTTGGGCTGGGTTCATATGATTGGCTCTGGTGACAGATTCCCTTAAATGCTAATAGCCTAATGGGTCACAGACTTAGCAGTGAGACATTTGTCTTAACTCATAGATTGAAACAATGGAAGTCTTACCTGAATCCAAGGCCATCGGTCATTTTCTGCTGAAGTCCAAGCATTTACAAGACCCTTTTTATTGAGTCTTGCAAAATATGGGTACCACTTTTGTAATCCAAAAAGAGCTCTGTGAGTTGAGGATGCTGTTATTTGCTGGTTAGAGATGATCCCACCTTCCATCCCAAGAGGTCCCGAGCATCCTGGTATATAAGGAAGCAAAACAAGATATGTCATCTTCTGAACTGATACTACTATGCATATAAGATAGTAATGCAGATCTATTTATTTTATTTGATTTCCCATTATATTACTACTTAAAGTTACTTGCTACTTATCCGGGCTTAAATTTTTTTATGGTTTCTTTGCAATGAAGGTGATGGACCACTATATATAGTTTTCAGCTTCCGGCCCCATATTGTGTGTTGGACGGCTGCTTGAAGTGGCTCTGAACAGATGATGGGTCTCGAGGCCAGGTGTCTGTCCCCTATCGATCATATCCATAGACATAAAAAAAATAAGCCCAGACAACCCCTTTAAGTGGGCCTATCATTCAAGTGACTCCAATGCCAAACACGGATCATTCTAAGACACAAAGATGGCACTAGATGTAGAAATGCCCACTTAGTTACTGTTTGAAGAGGGTCGCTGCTGCAGTCAATGATCAGCTGAGCAGACAATTCCTGTATAACAAGACTGGACCAGGAAGTAGAGTCTACCAGTAGTCAAATGAAAGTGGATCTGAGAGATCAATATTGCTTCTCCAATATTTTTTACCCACTCTGATCTCTTTAGCAAAAACTTATTCCTGCTGGACAACCCCTTTAGGTTTTGATTATTTCTTTTGTATGAGCGCTTAGTATTTGTTGAAAAATCAAAAGGAAAAACCGCTACATCTGACTGCATGTATATATGCAATGACTGCAACGGACAACCCCAGACTGTAAGGGCCAACAACAGACAAAATAGAAAAAATTATCGTCCGGCAATCAAATACTTAAAATGTAACTTTTACTTCATTGATATAAAAAACATAAACATGTTTCAGGAGCAAGAAAAAAGAGGAACAGCTTACGCGTTTCATAGCTATGACTAAGGGACTCAACACCATGTCCTGAAACGCGTAAGCTGTTCATCTTTTTTCTTGCTCCTGAAACATGTTTATGTTTTTTATATCAATGAAGTAAAAGTTACATTTTAAGTATTTGATTGCCGGACGATAATTTTTTCTATTTTGTCTGCTTAGTATTTGTTCTTCGCTTTTTGCCTTGTAAAATTACAAAAATGGGAGGTTTTGTTTGGGAATAGACATGTTAATAGACTCAATCTGGGTCTATTAATACAGCGCTCCGAGGGCACGCGAGATGTAGCTGAAGCCCTCATAATTATACAAACCGGGAAGGAGCACAGCTTTGCAGATCTCCACGTCTAATAAATGTGTATTAATAAATGTACTTTGTAATTAGATTTCAGTCATGATTTACTATTTCATTTATAACAATAATAATAATAACAGCTTTTTCCATTTGAAGAATTTTCCAATCCTCTATGACAAGTTCTCTTTAATGCATGGTGTATTTTACTACACGTTATAATTTACACAAATGACATACTTAAATTAACATAAATGTTAACACTGATACAGTTGGCATATTCATATTAAACATGAAAAATTGACAAGTCAGTGTATAATTCTCAGAAAAAGATTCAGCATGGGCTATGCATGAGGTTAAGGCCCCACATAGGGTACCTCAGCAAAAAATCTGGAAAATAGTTCAATTATAACTATAAGGTGACCGCCGTCGTCTCTGCTGGTGACATGATGCGATTTCCACAACCACAACAGTTTAGGAAATCGTAGCATGTCCGCAGGACGTATTTTCCCGGACTCCTGGAATTTGCTAGAATCCCATCAACTGCACAGTGACTGTAAGTGACAACAAACAGAGGCACTCTTTTCCTAATTGCATCCTGTAAAACAGATTTGCATATATTTCCCATAATCCCCCAGTGGAGTGAAAATGGCTTGTAAGTCTCCATACGACTGTAAAGGTGCCCACTCCCTAAGGAGGGATATTATACCCTGACCATCCCTACGCTTTGCTGATGAGATCCAACAGATCAAAACAGCGCTATCCATAGCTGGAAATCTGTTCCTTTTGGAATAAAAATACTAGTTTGGCAATAATTCCGCATCATCATATTAGGCTTGTTGAAAAATGGCACGCATGATGTTAAGGGGGTTGTCCTAAGAGACAGCAAACAGAGTCACTGTTTTCCTAATTACATCCTGGAAAACAGATTTGCATATATTTCCTATGACTGTAAAATGTCACGTTTGTTTCCGAAACTGGCTTTAAAGGGACTTTCCAACAAGTGGCTTTTATGGTATATCCATAGTCCAATTGTAAGGGTCAGACCAAGGAAAAATATGCCCATTCCTATTGCAAGAATGGATGTGCATGTAGGATTACATGTTCACGTCATTTGCTGTAAATTTTTCTCACAATGAAATAAAGGCCACACACAAAGGGCATGTTGACACATTGAAAAGAGAAGTGGAATTTGAAAAGACTATTCCTCTTCCATTTCTGCCCCTCTGACCTCAGATTGATGAGCCTTAACAGAATAGCGACTAGTGCTGTGGGTTCTACAGCTGAATCAGCTGCAGAATCTGTGGAAAAATCAAGCAGAACACTTGTATTGTTAGCATTATGTTTCAATCACTCAAATCAGAGTGGAATCCGCTGCTGAATTTGATACGGAATCACCTCGAAATCGAAATTTCACTGTGTAAACTTAAAAAAGCAGGCTCAAAATGTGCCAAAATTAGCACAGCGATTCAGATAAATCTGGCAAATGTTATCCCTGTTTAAACCTTAAATCACTTTAGTCTAGTTTGTGCCAAAATTTTGGTTCAATTTTGACATAAACTATCATATTTAAAGTCATGCCGCTTTTCCACTAAACCCCTTGTTGAGCTGATCAGTGGAAAAACCGATATAATATTATGCCACAAATGCCGTTACAAAATTCCAATACAAAATTAGTTCTACACATTTTCGGTAACCTTTGCTTAAAAGATGTCAGCTGTGGGTTACCTGGGAGTATATTGCCCATGAATGTAATATAAATATATGGCAAGCATCCGCTTCACCAACAGTTATCAGTCCCCATTACTCCCATGAACATGCAGATTGGCCAGATGTGCACTAAAATAGAGGGTGATAAACGTCTTCCAGACACCTGTGGCATTATTTATGTCCAACATCAGATGCCAGGACAGCATCTGGTAGGTTCCAAAAACCATTAGATTTTTGTTAGACTGTATAGAAGTATCTTCCAACAAAAATGGAATATATATGGCTATCTTAGGTCTTACGTAAAGCTGCTGTTTCATTAGGTTTGAATCTGAATTTCATCCAGAGATGATATATATTGTATTAAATATGCGGCTACACTTTAAACATGATATCTACATTGCTTTGAAAGCTAACAAAGTTCTGTCTAGTTTTCCTTCTAGCAATGATTTTTAAAAAATGGAAATCCATTAGACTGAGGCTACTTGAGTCTACCAATGGAAATATTTCTGAAGTCCCAACCCCATTTATTCATAACATGTGTACATCCATTTTTTATAAACTCTTGTTAAAATTTTACACCCAAGACAATACGGACAAACTAGGTATTTGTAAGTCAACTCATAGGTCAAGAGGGCTACTATGTCTAAGGAAATTGCCTTGGTACATCACCTATTAGTGTGTTTAGAGTCTGTTTGGAATTCTGGGAAAGAGTATGCAATTACGTATTCTAAAGGAAACCTGTTCCTCTAGTGCCATGTTTGTGAAGGTAGATCCCTATAGATCAGTGTTTGGCTTTCATGAAGCCTAATGATATGGCCTGGGATTAAATTCAATACAGAATCTCTCAGCCAAAAGGAAGAGACCTATCTGCCGATGGCTGTTTCAATGCTAGTGCCCTTCATCAGTGAAAAGCTGGGTACTGATTCGGTTAGCTAAGAGACCGAAAGGTCCCTTTGTCTCCATAAGGAGACTGTCCTTGTGGTTACCTAATCAGGTGTGCAGAGACTTCCAGGGGTGACATTAGAGGAAGGGGCTTAATCATCTTGGTTGCAGGGTGTGTGACTGCGACTAGGCTCAGGGACTAGGGGCCCTGCAGCCAGCTGGTGTTGGCCAGGGCACTACACCATCATAACAGCAATCTGGGAAAGCCTGATCTCCCAACCACTGTCCCCCTTCTAAAGATATTACACCTCCAGCAGCAGAGATTGGCATACATCTCTGCTGCCTGCAATGCTCACAATGCTGATCTCTCAAGACAGCAGAGATGAGTGCCGATCTCTGCTATTAGAGCTGTAGCATCTTTACAAGATATACACAGTGAGGAACCCTCAGTCGATAACTCTTTTAAAGGGTTATTCCATTTACATGCCATTGATGACCTCTCCTTGCAACCAATAAGAAATCAGTGGGAGTCCATCACCCAGGGCCTCTGCTGATCATTTGTTTTAAAGGGGTTGTTCCATCTTCCAAATTGAAGCATTTTCCCTAAATATATTGCTTTAGAAATTCTGCTTTGTTTGCCTGCTATGTGAATTTATTCCCCCCATTGTTTACACAGCTTTGCTATAACCATGAACCTACAGGACAAGTGACATCGCTCACTCACTGCTCTTGCTGGCAGGACAATCTGTTCAGATAATTGAAGTTATCTGATAAATTCAAGTATATTATCTCTCTATGTAAACACACAGATAACACTTTGTTTTTTCTGTACAAGAATCTGCAGATTATCTGACCTGCAGAAGTGTTCTATGTCCTATTCAGCAGGAGGGAGAGGAAAGGAGAGAAATACAGGAAGTGAGAAGCAGACATTGCATGCAGCCTAGCTGAAAGGCAGACATGGCAGAACCCCTTTAACGGTCTGTAGCATTCTGTCTGTTTTATAGTGGCCATGCAGTGTAATTACAGCCTCATCCTGTAGAAGTCATTGCTATAAAATAAATAGTGTGCAATTTGAAGTCCTTTCTATTTCATTTAAAGGGAGTGTGTCACCAGAATCCAACATATAACCCACCCTAGCAGATAGATAGGATAGGGTCACCTAATTGGTGTGAATCGGTGTCTCATTTGCCAAGATATTACCATTTTTGTCAATATGCAGATGAATTCTTTGGAGCGATGACAACACCCTTTGTATCAGGAGATCCTAACCTATCTATCCGTAGTGTTGGATTCTGATGACACACTCCCTTTAAGACAAAGCCTACAAACAGATTGACTGGAGTTCTATCCTAGTGTAATATTTGGTCTACTTTTGATTTTTACCTGGAAATGAGTACAGTGGGATGTTATGGGCGACCGCTGAGCAGGTCTAAAGGTCAGGACATCTCACTAATGCACAAAGATACTTTCCTAGTGTTAAGACTACATACAGAAGTAAAGTATATACCATTACTATGCAGTAATGAATAGAAATGAAAACATTATCTTTGTTCGCACTTGAAAGGTTATGTAGAATATCTAAAAGTAGATTTCAAAATCAAAAGGTCACCCTTGGTGTTGTTGGTGGGTTACAAGATAAAAACTGAGAGATTAAACGAACACTGTCAAAAAAAATGTAGATTTCCCGATACTGCATTAAATAGAAGAGATGAAGAAAAAATTATTTAATGGCAGGTGAGCCAGCACTTGTCCTAGGGAGAAAGTA
This sequence comes from Leptodactylus fuscus, assembly GCF_031893055.1. Lineage (NCBI taxonomy): Eukaryota > Metazoa > Chordata > Amphibia > Anura > Leptodactylidae > Leptodactylus > Leptodactylus fuscus. The sequence continues at coordinate 59,948,541 of NC_134265.1, forward strand.
ATAAAAGAAGAATATATTCTCTCGCTGTAAAATCCTACAGTACAAATCTTTGAGGCTAACGTCAAGCAGACATCTCTCCTCTTCCATCAAACCTTCAATCCTACCTATATGATACGATATATATTCAGAAACGTAAAGCAGCAAGGGAAAGGCAAGTCATAATAATGTGTGTAACCAGATAACCAGCAATGTGACATCTGCTAATCTGGAAGCTCCTATAACATGGGGATTTTTCTGACTAAGGGGGGAAAAAATCTCAAATGGAAGAGCTATAACAAAAGTTGAAAGATGATCCTGCAAATTTATATTGTTAATGAGAAGTTTTATAGCTCTATGCACCTGCATGCTGAATGCTACATTTATGACATACTAAGTCACTGCTAAAATGTAGTTTTCTCCATCGCAGCTGGTCATAGATATTAGCTGCCAGGAGAACACTTGTTTGGAATACAACTATTTCTCTTGACTCCCCTATATACATGCATGCTTGGGTGACTGAGCATCAGGGGTGAACCTGCCTGTTTTGCTGCCCGAGGCGGACGACAGAAAGCCCCCCCCCCCCCCCCCCCGGAGGAGGGGGCAGGGCGGAGGGGACGGAGTGGAGTGAAGGGGGCAGAGTGAAGGGGGCGTGGCAAAGCGGCTTTAGCAGGCAGAGAGCAGGCACGGAGAGGACCTGCTCTCTGCCTGAGCGTGAGGGGAGGCCTCCCCAATCCACCGCTCGGTGACACTAAGCCAGTCCAGGACAGCTTGTGCTGGACTGCCTTAGGTAAGCAAAAATACCACCCTCCCCAGGGCCCTGGCATAGCGCCGCCTGAAGCGGTCGCTTCAAGTCGCCTCATGGGAGGTGCGGCGCTGCTGAACATACATGTGTTCTGAATGAGGAGAGGGGAGTAACTGCTGCCAGAGCTGCCAGACACTTCTGCTTGTCATTGTATGACCTTTCACAGCAGGTCTAGCAGCCCGGCTATGTCTATTCACACTGCTGTTTTTTTTAAGGATTAGTGTGCTTACCTGCTAAGCCTCCTCTTACCAATCTCCTTGTGTGGACTGTATATAAATCTGCTTCTCTAGCCACACCCTGGTTTTGTAATGCCTTAGTTGTCAGTTTCAAGATCTGTTATTTGGCTACATGTATATTGTTCTTCTGTCTGTATATATGAGTTGTGTTTCTGTCTCATACGAGTCATGTCTGTAGTTCTGTGAACACATTTGTGCCGCTGTCATGTATTCCTGTCTGTGTAGATGCATTCCTTCTTCTGCCATGTTTGCATCGCTGCTACTGTGAGGCTGTGTATGTCTTTCTGTATGCAATGTTGGACGACCGTCCTTCCTTCTGTCATGTTTGGACACATTTTCTTCCATCTGCCAAGTTGGGGCAAATGTCCTTCCATCTGCCATGTTTAGATGCACATCATTCCGTCTGCCATGTTTGTACATATGTCCTCCTACCTGCCATGTTTGTACGTATGTCCTTCCATCTGCCAGGTTTGTACATATGTGCTTACATCTGTCATGTACATATGTCCTTCCGTCTGCCAGGTTTGTACGTATGTCCTTCTATCTGTCATGTACATATGTCCTTCTATCTGTCAAGTTTGGACGTATGTTCTATCTGTCATATGTACTTTCTATTTGTCTGCTACCTGTAAATGTTTGGCCTATAGCCTTCCATTATGTTCCTACCTCTGCTACCTGTTCTGATGTCCTTCATTGGATTCCTACTTTAGACCCATCTTTTGTTATCTGATGATCTGGCCTATTGCTTTGGTACTAACCCCTGTTGCCAGTCCTGAACACTTGTATGCTTTTCCTCTGTGCATGTCTTCTGTCTGCATCCACATTATGTTTTTGCCAGATTCTGACGCCCATTGAATGAGGCAGTGCTCCAGTTTTCTGCACAGTAGGTGGCCAGGACACTACTGTGCAGGGAAAACAGTAAAGCAGATACACAGCACTAAATAAGCATTCGGGCCCTTTTATCCTCAGGAGGTGGACATCACAAAAGTCAGATCCCCATGATCATAAACCGACTGCATACACTAGACCTGAGACATCACTTGTTGTTTTTTTGGTTATCTGTCCTTGCATTACACAATAGGTCTTATCCTTCTTTAATGTGAGTTGTTAAATTAAGGCTGATCCACTTTACTTGACAGGGGAGTAAGTGTAGTAATAATGGGAAGATTAATGATAAAACGTGGTAAACCCAAGGCCACAAATGCAGGGTGCATGGCGGCTCACCAGAGCTCTGCATTTACATCTGATATGGTGTATATATGGTATATTTGCAAGCACTTTGTATGATCATCCCAGGTTCACATGAGGTTCCTTTGAGTCCTTACACACTAATAGGTTAGTTGAGTTTCTAAGTAATTGTACCTTGTACGGTTGTTTTCTGCTTTAGAAGGCATGGAAAAGTAGTCATTTTTTTGTGCAAGTTGGGTTTTAGTGCAAAAACATGACACGGTTTTCTCTTTTACTCCATCCACGCCACTTTTCTGGGGAGGGCACAACAAGGGGCCTGGTACAAATAATGCTATGAGCGGGTAAAGATTTCAGTGCAGGCGCAGTCTGCTAGTCTGTTTTATAAGGTGGATCCTCTGCCAGCGCAGGATATGAAAACTGGCATTTAAATCTATGCCATAGTGTTAAATGAAAGGAATCAAAACAGTAGATAAGATGGATGGATGGATGGATGGATGGATAGATAGATAGATAGATAGATAGATAGATAGATAGATAGATAGATAGATAGATAGATAGATAAATAGTTACGCAACTTCCTGCTACATATAAACTTATGCACAGTATGTTCATCTCATTACTAGGCTCACATTGACTATATAAATACCCTCTGAAGGCGTACATCAGATAAACCCACCAACCACACATTATATATTAATGTAGTAGAGATGAATTTGTCATTTAAATTTTTATGTGCACATTGTACTGGACTTGCATTAAAAATTTAATAATAAAAAAAGTAACTTGCCTGCAGCCCCGAGTAAAAGCAAAGAAAACTTATTGTATTGCCAAATTACAAACCCAACTTAGTTTTGCTACTTTACAGTCATAAAATTAATATCCATTTAAAAAGCTTCAAGTTCACCATATTGTTTGCCAGAAGTTAAATGGTTATCTGAGATCACATGGTCTGACTTGTGAGGGTCTAAATCTCAGCACCCATGCTTCACTTGAATGGAACAAAGCTTCACTATTAAGCAGATATGAAAACAGCCCAATGTCATATGGGCATCAATATTGTGATTCCTTTAACAGTAACCATAATCCAGATATGAATAGGTTACATTCTACATTGACATTATGCAGTGTAGTCCAATGTAAACAAGGAAGAGGCTGCAAGGCTGATCGTTTGGGATGCTGAGAGTGATCTGACATTGATAATTTATTGGATGGGTTATAAATATTGAGATTTCTTTAATATTAGCCATAATCCAGGTATGAGTAGTTTATATTCTACATTGACATTATACAGTATGGCCCAATTTAAGCACAGAAGAGGCTGAAGCACTGATCGGTAGGGGTGCTGAGAGTGATCTGATATTGATAATTTATTGGATAGGTCATAAATTTTGTGATTCCTTTAATGTTAGCTATAATTCAGATATTTACATTCTACATTGATAATATGCAGTATAGTCCAATGTAAGCAATGAAGAGGCTGCAGCGCTGATCGGTAAGAGAGTGCTGAAAGTGATCTGATATTGATAACTTATTGAATAGGCCATCAATACTGTAATTCCTTTAACAGTAACTATAATCCAGATATGAATAGGTTAAATTCTACATTGAAATTATGCTCTATATGCTGTAAACACTGACATATGGTAAAGAATGTGATTTAGGCACCTCACATTGAATAACAATGATATACACAGTATCTTTGTGAAAAAAGGAAGTAATTACATTCCAGATTTGATGAGAAATAGGATGTGAATGGGTAACAGCTTCATTGTGCTCTCCATGGTTAATTGGTTATTGATTTATTCTGTAGCATGACATGTAAAAAGTAAAATCATTGATCCCTTGTACAATTTATAGGTTCTCGGCTCTATTATGATCACATGCATGAGAGGCACAGTAATCAGATACAATCATAAAAATGAGGTGAGCATCAACTTGACAAAATTATATTGATTTTAACTCAAAAAAAGTATTCTACACAAAATGCTCCTAGAAACGTATAGACTAGATGTCTCTCTGTTTAAACAATTTCAGCTCCACTGAACAACATCTGCCTATGGGTTCATATATCACAGGCATTAATGCATTTCTCTGATAGAGACTAATACTGCTACTACGCTCACAATTACTATTATACAAAGAATTAGTAAAGTGAATCTATACCTAAATATTAATTCCTTAATGTACAATATTATTATTATTATTATTATTATTATTATTCAGCTCACTTTCCTCCACTACATAATACATCTCTAGTTTGCATTCCTCTCTGAACTGGTGGATGTAGACTAGCTGTCCTCTCCTGCACCCAGTGGATAGAGTCAAATTTGCTCCAGGAAATACATGACATATATAGGGAAGTACTGGCATGTATTGATATGAGTAAAGTGCTTTGGTTGTGATAGAAAAAACTCTATTTAGGGGCCACACGGTGGCTCAGTGGTTAGCACTGCAGCCTTGCAGCGCTGGAGTCCTGGTGTTCAAATCCTGCCAAGAGCAAAAAACCATCTGCAAGGAGTTTGTATGTTCTCCCTGTGTTTGCATGGGTTTCCATCCCATATTCCAAAGACGTACTGATAGGGAAAAATGTACATTGTGGGGCTCACAATCTACATTAAAAAAAAGAAAAAACTCTATTTATCTCCAGCATTAGTCTAAACTTAAATGGGTTGTCCCATCTCAAGTATGCTATCTATACTGCTATCTTATGTGGATTTAAGACTTTTCCTAAATACATTGCTTCATCAAAACTGCTTTGTTTGGCCACTATCTGAGATTATTCACTTCATTGTTTACACTGTTTCCATAACCACGGACATGGGGATGATCTTATCTCTCCGCCCAGGACAAGTGACATAGCTCCCTGCTCTCAGGAGGGAAGGGGAGCTGAGTTCTCGGGAGCAGCTCGTATTTCTGAGCTGCTAATTGAATTTTGCTGATAAGGGCTGAGACAATGAGTCTGTTACCTCTGTATGTAAACACAGACCTAAAACTGAGTTTATTGCAAGCTGACTCTTGGTCCTGTAGCATGTAAGTTTGGGATTCTCATCACCTATAAAATTCAGCTCTGTTACATCAGCTTTATATTGTGCATTTTCCAGTGATACTGTGCTAATTTATTTACAACCATCCCTCATTACTAACTGCAAACATGTACTGCTGTGAAAAGAGCTAGCAGAGCAAGTGAAACCCTGCCCACCAATTTACCAAGAAAACCAGGAAGTGAACAGAACATACAGCCTGCAAGTTGGTGAGCATGCGAGTTGGGAAAACCCCTTTAAGTTTCATCTCTTATATCATGCACTCTCTGTCCCTCTCCATTGACTTCTATAGTTTTGAGATGGATAGATCAGTGATTTTTAGAATTAAATGTATTATAGTAGTGAAAGGGGGGAGCTGGGATAAGGACAGAAAGAAGCATTTCCTACTGACAAGACATATTAGAAAGCTTACTATCCTTGCCTGTACACGTAAGTTATTCAAAGTTTGTTGAAAGAACACCGACTATTTAACCTCTCCATCAAAATCTGTTAGGCTATGCTCAAATCTGCAACGGATGTCAGTCTGATTTAGATTAGTCAGAAATCGACAGACGTAAAAATGCTGCAAGCTGGACTTTTTTGTCGAACTATTTCAGTTAAAAAAAATGGATATCCAACAGTTCACATTATAGTCAATAGGGTCCCATGGGATGTTTTTGAGTCTATTATTATTTCCGACATCAGACAGACAATTTTTCTATTTTTCTGATTCTCTAGCAGGCTGCAAGAATGAACCCACCGGTTCAGATGTGAATGTTGTGTAAGTAAGCTAAAATAATTGATCATCTTAGAATACAGGGCTGAACATAACATTATTAAAGGGGTATTCCCACCTCACATACTCACCAGTCTTCACTCTTGTAAAATCTTCTTTCTTCCTGGTTTCTTGCATCATTTGGTGGGCGGGGTTTCACAGGCAACCTGCCATTTAGCTCCGCCCCCAAATTTGCGTGTAGCTCCGCCCACCCACATTGGACTATGAAGTACAGGCAGCAGCAACTCCATTCTGTGTTACATACAGAGACTGCCTGTCTCTGCCATAATGAACACAATTGAATTAGCTAGCCTGATAGCTGGGAGAAGAGAAGAAATGAAAGCAGCTCCTCTCCTCTATCTGAGTGCAGGACCTAGGTCACATGGTGCAGACACAGTAATAGCTAGATACACAGGCTCACTCCCTGCACTTAGCCCCTCCTCCCTCCCCCTGAGAGCAGCAGATACATCATTTGACTCAGGAGCAGCTAGGTCAGGGCTGTGGCCACAAAAAATTGAATAAAGTAAGATAGTGGACACACAAAGCAGTTTTGCTGAAGCAATGTATTTAGGAAAAGTCTTACATCCACATTAACCAGCAGTATAGATAGGATCCTTGTGATGGGACAACCCCTTTAACATTAATACGTAGATGTGTTCAAAAGAATTCAGAATAGCTGGCTAGCTATGCTTAGATATACTATAGAAAAACTATATTTGTCATAATTAGAGATGAGCGAGTAGTAGTCGATCAAGTAGGTATTTGATCGAATACTATGGTATTCGAAATACTTGTACTCGATTGAATACCACTAGCTATTCACAGTAAATATTCGATTCAGAACCAGCGTTAACTGGCCGAATGTTATACAGTGTATCAAATCAACGCTGGTTCTGCAGCAGGCTCGTACTTGCTAGTCAGGAGTGCTGGCAGCTTACGGTTACGAGGGAGCTGACTTTTTTGTCATAGGAATGCATTGACCAGCGTTGATTGGCCAGTGTACAGCATTCGGTCAATCAACGCTGGTTCTGCCGGAGGCTCGTCTGTGAGGAGGTGGAGTCTAAGATCGGACCACAGCAGTCTCCATTGTTGTCCGATTTTAGACTCCGCCTCCTCACAGACAAGCCTCTGGCAGAACCAGCGTTGATTTGCCGCAGGCTCGTCTTTGCTAGTCGGGAGAGCTGGCAGCTTGTGGTTACGAGAGAGCTTACTTTTTATCAGCACAACTGCAAGCGCTGTGCAGTTAAAGCGCACGGACCCCATAGACTATAATGTGGTCCGTCCGCTTTAACTGCACAGCGCTCCTCCTAAACACTCTTCCCCTGCTACTCGTGGACTTGGTAACTCTCCTTTAGTCCAATAGTGGTTTCCCCTGAAATGAGCATTTTTTCCCATAGACTATAATGGGATTCGATATTTGATCGAGTAGTCGAATATTGAGGCTCTACTTGAAACGAATATCAAATATCGAATATTTCACTGTTCGCTCATCTCTAGTCATAATAGCATGGTAGAGTTCTTATTGTCAAGTTTGGCACATTGGGCCAAGTTACTAAGACTGATGTTTAATGTACAAATAAGGAGTAAGGAGTACAAGTACAAGTACAAGTAAGGAGCTTGCCAGGATGAGGCCTTGATCACATCTGTGTCGGTAATCCATTCGGGGAGTCCACATGCAGACAGGAAAGTAGATTGTGAACTACCTTTCTGTCCACGTTCTGTTGCACATGCGTTCGGTACTCCGTTCAGGGAAGGGGTCCCCATGTGGACTCCCCCGAATGGATTACCAACACAGATGTGATCAAGGCCTGAGATGTGTCAAATTCTTTAAGAGGCCATCGCCAGGCTTGTCTGGCTTCACAGATTGAAATGACTTATACCGGTTTCCTGGCCTATATTAGTCACTTGGGTTGGTCCTGCTCCTTTCTGCTAAGTCTGGCCTACTTTATCAAAATTGGTGTGAGCAGCTAGAAAATGTAATATGTCTCAATATTTTTGCACAATTTAGAAAAAGGTCACAAAACCCTAATTTGTGTGCACGTGGGAGTCCTAACATAAACTTGGCATGTACAAGTGTGATGAATTGTACATACTATAGCAGGTTGGAAGGGGCCATACTCCAGATTTGGCTATCAATACAACACATTTATTCAGTATGGGGGCCGCTCTTCTGTTAGTATGACTATTATGACAATTTATGACCCACTTAGTGGGAAACGGTAAAGAAGTAAAACTACCTGCTATAAGGATTGTCCCCGCTGCTTGCATTCTGGTTAATAATACGGCACGGTATTTTGGTTAATGATATAGTTCCCCAAGTTTCAAATGAATTAAACGGGGGGGGGGGGGGGGGGGGCTCATTAAACTGAGTGAGGTACAGATTATAAGGTCACATTTCAGATAACCTATGTGTATTGTCCAGGTAGTTGTCATGTTCCTGGTAGTGTTCTATAGATCTTTCTGAATGCCAAACATTTCAGGTTTTTCATTATTGCTTGTGTTGTCAGGGTGATCAGCTTTATTGGAAGGACAGGATAGGAAAGCGAGAACATATCATCTCTGTAGTTATTTTTCAGCTACAATCATATATTTTATGCTATTCTGGTGCTAATACAAAACCTCGCAAGGTGCCATCAGCTACGACGATACATCAATGTTAAAGAGAATTTTCCATCAATGACATTTATGGCATATCCATAGATTTGCTGATAGATGCAGGTCCTACTTCTAGAACCAAGACCTATTTCTAAAATGGACCCTGCAACCTTCAAGCCTGGCTTTTATCTCACCGCGACCTCACTGATAAGACTGTATGTAACGTTTAGATATGCCTGAGGATATGCCATAGATGTCATTCGTGGGAAAACCATTTTAATCATGATCATCCCTTAGGAGAAAATAAATGATTTACAAACTATAGAACGAACAACTGTAAAATAACCATTTACCTTGTCTCGCTTATTTTAGTAAATCCTTCCTCAGAGCATCATTTCTTATAACTTTGTTCCGTTCCTCTGTTATTCCTTACAGTACAGTAAGTGTTGTATTTAGTCGTTGTGCTGATACTAAGAGTTTATTGCACTTTACGATGTCACACTGTCACTTTAATTGTTTGTTGCTTTAATTGAGTCATTGCATCTACCTCAGTCTGGTATTTTAGGGACAGCGGGCGGTGGGATGGTTCTCCTAATGAGCAAAACCTAGTTGCACCCATTGGCTGTGCAGTAGGCAGCGTCCCTTTTGGAGCCAGTCTTCATGCACTACAACCTGAAGCTTTGTAGTCACACTGGGTAGAAAAACTCTCATATAATAGAGATTTATCTACACCTTTGTGACTTCCATCCAGGTCTCTGTTGCTACCGGTCCAGCTGTCTATCTTTGTGGTGCAATTTCGAATTCGAGTCTGTTTGTATCTGAAGGTCGGTGTGAAGAACGTGAAGTGTATCTTACAAAGGGTTACCAAGAATGGTGCGTGCAAACAACTTTAATATCTGTGCAAACTGCTGTGTGTGCCATGGAAACTGAGTCTGAGCAGAAATAAATTATATTAATCCATGCCCAATTGCATCCTTTGTTCTAGACATGTTATAGTTGACTTTGTGGCCACCCTGTGGGGGATGAACTTGCAAAAGGGAATGCACAGATTAGTGTAAAAGGACAGGTTATCAAATTTAGGGTTATTCAGTTTGGAAAAAAGAAAGCTCAGGGGTCAACATATTAATGTAATAATGTAGAAATATAAGAAAAAATATAATGTTGTACTGAATTAGTCAGTGCATATGAAATGTAAAGATTGAGAGCCCTCAGTAGTTGCTACTAGAGATGAATGAGTAGTATTCGATCTAGTAGGTATTCGATCAAATACTACGGTATTCGAAATACTTGTACTCGATCGAGTACCACTCGCTATTCGAATGGAAAAGTTCGGTGCAGAACCAGCATTGATTGGCCGAATGCTATACAGTCGGCCAATCAACGCTGGTTCTTCTCCTACCTTTAGAAGTCTTCTCCGTGCAGCTTCCCCGCGATGTCTTCCAGCTCTGAATTCACTCTGCCAGGCATCGGGCCTGGGCAGAGCCGACTGCACATGCCCGCTTGTAGTGCGGACATGCGCAGTTGGCTGTGCCCAGGCCCAATGCCTGGGAGAGTGAATTCAGAGCCGGAAGACACCGCGGGGACGCTGCACGGAGAAGACTTCTCGGAGGATCCAGCCCGACCCTCACTCGAGGACTTGGTAAGTGTAATTTGATCGAACGTTGCCTACCCCTGAAACAAGCATTTCCCCCCCATAGACTATAATAGGGTTCGATATTCGATTCGAGTAGTCGAATATTGAGGGGCTACTCAAAACGAATATCGAACATTCTACTGTTCGCTCATCTCTAGTTGATACCTTTTTTAATGGCTAACAAAAATGATGACAGATTGCAAGCTTTCGAGACTACTAGGTCTCTTCATCAGGCATGGTAAGGGCCCCTTCACACGGCGTATACGCTCACTGCTTTGGAGCGTGTAAATGTTCCGTAGCAGCGGAGTCTAAAGCACTTCCCATTGTTTTCTATGGGAGCCGGCAGACGCGCGCTCCCCATAGAAATGAATGGAAAAAGCAGCCCATTCATTTCTATGGCGAGCGCGCGTATGCCGGCTCCCATAGAAATCAATGCGATCTGCTTTTAGACGCCGCTGCTACGGAACGTTTACACGCTCCAAAGCAGTGAGCGTATACGCCGTGTGAAGGGGCCCTAAGACACAATTTCTGAAGGCAAACATTTATACAGGAATAGAGTGTTAGATGCACAATTGATGGAAATCAGTACATGCAAATAAACAGATATGTACAAAAAAATATTAGTTCACAAGAAGGCCTTTTGAGTTTTATGATCTCTTTGATTAGTGATGTGGTGTCTAGTTGCTGTAAAAGGACATAAAACCATGTGGCAGATTTAGCCCCCCTTGGAATGTGTCAAAGGTCGTCATGAGTTTATATTTCTATACCCTTCTGTCTTTTTTGATTTTGAAATTTCCTCTTAAAACCAGGATCTTCATGTCATAGATAATATGATTTTAATTGCAGAAGTGTTTTGGGACAAGGAGGTCCATTCTCTGCTCGGTAATCGTGTGACGGTGTGAGTTCATCTGCATCCTGAGTGTCTGTCCTGTCTCCCCTACATACAGGCCGCCCGTAGGACATTTTTTACATAATATTAAATACATCTCCTTAGGTGTAGAAATCTATAAATGGACAGAACCAAGATCATTGCAATGATCTCTTCACACCTACACTTGTAATCATGACAAGGGGCATCCTCTATCTCTAAAAACAAGCTTTTACCACCATAATAAAACTGGACTATTTTACAGTAAGGCTAGGTTCATACCCGGTCTCCGTTCAGGATTTCCGTCCCCGAATCCGTTTGATAAATGCGGAAAGAGACATACTGCTAGTAAGACTTTTCTCTGCGTTTTTTGGTTGTAACCCAAATGCAGCAGGAGAATGGAAACCCGGATGGGATAGGTTGGGATTTGGGATTGGATTTGGATGGTATGTTGGTGTTCAAAGGTAAATATCCATGGTAAATTTCTTTGAGATGGGGTAGAAAACTACATAGGTAGAATACAGTAACTCTAGCATTTTCTTTCTGCACATTTGTTCATTTCTGTTACCTAAACAGTATTTCAATATAATATATTATAATGAGATGTAGCATGCATAGACTTGTATGTGTGCACACGGAGTTCTAATATAATCACTTGGGTGACCTCTTCCGCTATGCGATAAAAATGGAAATATATTATGAAGCCTGCAAACATATCCATTTAATTAAAATGTATGGATTACCTGTTTATGGGACTGGAAATATAATTATTGTAGGATTCGAGGCAAAGAAAACTTATTTTTTTTAATAAAAAAAAAAAATATATATATATATATATATACATATATATATATATATATATATATATATATATATATTTTATCAGAGCCACTGGGAATGAAAGGGTTAAAACAGCACACTGTCCCCAGGGGATATTGGTATAGAGCGCTAGTCTTTGTGTCATTTTTATATGCTTGATTTTATTGTTTTTGGTTATGGACTAAATGTTACATTACGCTGAGAGGTGTTCAGCCAACCATTATTTGCAATAAAGAGACTATTACCCTTTTAGTGAAGATCACTGTATTTGTGCTGTAACATTAGATTTTCTGTTTGACAGACTAAAAACATTATTGTTTTTGTGTTTTATAAAGTACAAGGCTACACACTCATACACACAAAGGCATTCAAAAATATTGGCCTCCAAATAACTTTTGTTCTATTTGTCTCATTCAGTTCTTTCGGATCTCTAAAGTGTATCTAACCTATCAACAAACTTTGCGTAAATCTATAGTGCTGTATGTGAGTAACACTATTTCTGGTCATACAATGCATTTATTCAAATATAACAGATACAATCAAGTATGGCCGTGCTTATTAGAGAGCTTTACAACGTCAGGTGGTCCTGGAGAAGGATAGGAAAAATTTGAGATCCAGTCGGGCTCTTATTACAACGTGTGTAACGTAATAGAGTAATGTTGACCGAGTTGAATGGGCAGCGTCTGCTGGCGACGACTCTTGGGTTGGAGACAATGCTAAAAGACGTATTGGGGATATATTTCCTCAATGCTTGACCCAGGTCCGCGCTCCCTTGGTGCAAACAATTGCGGTACACGGGTATATTGACAAGTGTAGATGTAACATCTCTGCCTGTTCGGGTCACTGCACCACCCTCTGCTCACATGCATGTGAGTGTGCAGTTTGGTTCTTGGCTTAAAGTTTTTGGTCGCACTGTGTGAACACGGCTCTAGTTCTGAGATTGTATTTGCACCACACCCGTCTTCTGCCCTTGTTTGTCTCTGTTCATGAAGTGGTTAATTCGTGTGATTGACAGCCTGCCTTCCTGTCAACTCTAGGGGCAGGTTCTTCCTCCCTATTTAGTCTTGACTCTCATTCACACCAGTGCTTGCTATTGTCATGTGCATACTTGCTCTTTACTGTCCCTATTTTTGCTTGCATTCTTATCATTGACCTTTGGCTTTCCTCACTGACTATTCTTTGGACTCCGATTTGGCACTGCATCACTCGACTGTTACTGACCCTTGGCTAGCTGACCTCTCTTTGTTGTTGTCCGTCTTGTCTGCATTTTGTGTATCATGTATACAGGAAGGGAACATCTTTGTGGTTGCCGCCTATTACGTAGGATAGGGCCTGGCAATAGGAAGGGTCAGTTGGGGGTTTCAGCTTAGGGCTCACTGTCTCTTGTGTCCTGTCCCAGGGTTCAAACAGTTACTGGGGAATTGCTGTCCTAGCAATTCCCTAACAGTAGATTTATTGTAAAAAGATGGCGCGTTTTGCGGTTCTTTAGTACTCTACAAGTACCACCCCTTTATCAGATCTAATTCCAAAATACAATTAAGAATAACACACAAGAATTGAATCGACACAATAAAAACTCAATAATAAAAATTCAAAATTTGGATATGTGATAAGTGTCCATAACAGCACAACCCCTTTAAGAGAGGATATTTCTCATGAAACTAATCAAACACAATATTACAAAATACTAACAAAATCCTTACCAAACACCTCTCTCCCCACACCCTGCATAGGCTACAGCATATCTGTAAACCTATCATAGATTCAGGTTGCTTTTAGAAAAGCTTATTAACTCGCTACACGCAATGTCCAGCCAAGAAAATAGGCAAATGCACTATTACATAAGTCTATTCCAAACAGGCATTTACTCAATGCAATGTGAATGGAGCAGGATGTATCCTCATTGCTTGTATGTATCCCCCCTTTATTATTCACAGTACATTCTGTTTGCATGGGTTCATGTGCTGCTGACCAAAAAAAAATGCTGTCAGCTGACCAGCAAGTATTGTTAAAAGCTATCCAAGTGAATAACGCCCAAAGTTGTGTAATGCACATCCTATAAAGGGTCTACTATACCTTTGGCACCATGTAACCTGGCACATTATTCTAGGTTCCTTTTTGTACCTATACATACTTTTCTCCAAATTGGGCATTTACAATGTAGACAGATTTTTTAATCACTACACGTCATTACTGGATAAGGGGAACACTTACCAAGTGCAACAAGCATTGATCTCGATTTACTGGTGGGAAGAAAATTTTCCATTCAGGATTCAGAGTTTATTAGTTTCCCGCTAGTGAATCTGCCGCACTACAGTAGGTCAAGAGGTTATTGCAGCTTAATTTAACCACAAGAGTCTCCTCTAATACACTAAGCATACAGGGACATAAAAAGTCACTTTATTGGACAGAATTTTTGTACATTCTTTCTTGCTAAAATATTTCAATTCAGCAAACATATGTATCCAGCAAAAGCAAAACTGCACTGACCTCAAGCAATAATATGCTAGCCTGGGTATTCCAATGCCGCTTCTCCGCTCTCTAATCTCTTCTTATTATACCAATGTTTCATAGTCTGACTTTACTTTCCTCAGCTGTCATATTTTGCTTCCTTTAAAATTCCCACAGATAGCAAACATGTATACAACAAATCATCGCCATATGGAAGTCCTAGCCCCCTGGTAGTTTGGGCTGCCAGGTTGTACCTGCATTGTATAAACACTGAATAGAAGACAACTACTGCGGGTAATGAATAACACTATGACGTATATGTTCTACAGCCATGACTGATCAGTATCCGAAAATGACTCAACGTGGCTTAGGGTTTAATTAGCGATGCCCCCTCCCCTCATTTAACCTGGTAAAAATAAGCAAAGCAGCAGATTCTTTCCCTTCAGTGCGTTTCAATGGCTCACAGTAGTGCAATAATACAGCGGCTGATGTTATAAGTGATAGAAATGGCACCTGGGTTTAGCACACAGCTTTCTATAGAGCCTGTTTTGACAGGTCTCTATTTACATGTTTTACAAGTTGCTGGTGTTTAGGATTATATTTAGACTAAACATTTTAGTCGCTGTGTTTTAAGTCTTAATCCCTAAGGGTAAGTTCACACATTCGAGTTTTGATGCAGTTTTTGAAGCCAAAATCGGCAGTAGATTGCGAAAAAGAGGAGAAGCTGCATAAAAACCTGAATGTGTGCCCTTGCCCTAAAGGAGTTTTCACACTTAAAGAGAACCTGTCAGCGCTCATGACATGTCTGTTTGAGCAAGCACTTGTATTCCCCATGAGATGAATCCAGATCTTACTTTCTTATTACTGTGTGTCATGCCATTGTGTTCTTATACCTTTTAGAAATTAATACATTGGACACTAGGTGTAAGCATGGAGGGGGTCTCTATACATTCTGACATTATCCAATCAGTGATCATTGTGTCAGATTGAATTTAGCACCCTGTCAGCTTTTCCATTATGTGCCCCGGGGCTGGAGATATCGGTAAGTTTCGGCACCAATCTTTGCCCACCTTTAGAAGGAAGTTCCTGACAGTCCAGCTGAGCTGTGAGGAATGCCCCCCATGACTGCACTTGTCCATAGTCCTGTACTGTCAGAGGGGGCGTTCCTTACTGCCAGCGATGACACTAAGTTGTGAGGAATGCCCCCATCCCCAGTACTGGTCTATGGATGAGTACAGTCAGAGGGAGAGTGTTCCTCACAGCCCAGCCAGACTGTCAGAGATGCCCTTCTGACAGTGGGCAGAGATCGGTGCCGAAACTAACAGCACTGATACCTCCAGCCCTGGGTCACATAACGGGAAAGCCAACAGTCCACTGAATTCAGTGCATTGTCAGCGTTCTAGCAGTATATAAAACTGCATGTGCCCGAGGACATGAAAGTTCCTCTTTATATGGCTTGCATGAAATTTTAAAGGGAGTCTGTCAGATCCAAAATGCCTTCCAAACTAATACTGTTTTGTAGGGAGTAAAAATATACCTTTGTGACCACAAACCAATGAAGCAATGCAGAGATAATCATGTTCTTATAGTTGCACATCTCAAACTGCAGGTGTGAAGTAGACAGGGCCTGATCTGGGGGATTTTACAGACAGCTGTGACACCGGCTAAAAATGTCATTCATAGGCTGCAGAGGCAACATTAGACTATAGAGGAGAGTCAAAGCACTTGCAGGTGTCTGTAGGTAAATCTGGAAAGATGGGGCCGCCCCTGGGGCACCTGTAGACTGATTTACATATACATAAAAAAGTGATTTTCTCTGCATCAGTTTATGGCCATAAAGGTATACTTCTATTCCTAGAAATGGCCTAGCACCAAACATCACTGTTGGTTTCAAGTCATTAAAAAAAATAGAAAATAAGGAAACCTTACACTCATCCATTCCAAGTTCCACCGTTCCCATACTGTCACTACTGTGATACCTGTTGGTCTGGGTTTACTTGGCCTGAAATGTTGAGGTACCATGCATACATGTGACCTCCGAGGTCAGTCGTTGTTTGCAACAGTCAGCAGGGAACTAAACAGATACTGGCAAGGATTACTGAAGTGCTGGAGCTACAGTTCTTTATTTTTCAATTTCCATGCTCTTTGGCACTTTTTTTTTTTTTATCTTTGTGGACAATCCCTTTAAAATACAAAAAGCACACCACAGGGCATCAGGGGTGCCCCCTCTCTCCCACCCTTTTTATCCTCTCCCTCGAGCCTCTCCTTCAAGCTATCCGTTCCCATCCGGCAGTCTCTGGCTATAAAATTGGTAGACACATCTTGCATTCCACAGCATTTGCTGATGACATTTTATTTTTGGTCTCGAATCCCGAGAGGGGGCTTGCTGCCATCGCCCAGGCGCTTACTGATTTTGGGGTTTTCTCGGGCTATAAAGCTAACCTCGACAAGTCCGAAGTTCTTAACGTTTCTTTACACTCCAATCTGGCGTCCCAACTAAGTGATTCCTCCCCATTCAAATGGACATCTACATAGATAAAATACCTGGGCATACGCTTGACCGCAGACCCAACCTCCCTTTACTCTGCGAACTTCCCGCCCCTCCTATCTGAAATTAGGGAGACATTACACTCGTATCGAGAGATCCCCTTCTCGTGGTTTGGGAGACAAAATCTCTTACAGATGTATATCTTGCCTAAAATTCTCTACCGATTGCATATAATCCCAATTAGGTTACCTATTCTGCTCTTTAAATCTCTGAAACATGTTTTCTCCTCCTTCCTGTGGAATGGGAAGAGGGCGAGGGTTGCTCTCCCACTGCTCATGAAAAGAAAGTCTGAAGGGGGCCTGGGTCTCCCCAATGTCAAGGACTACTACAGGGCTGTTCAACTCAAGCGCTGGATAGAGCTCACCACCTTTGGCCATGATACACTTATGGCCGATCTGTCACTAGAAACTTTTCACCTGTCCTCAGTTTCGCATCTTTGGTTTTATGGCCAGCCGGGTTTTAGAAACAAATCGCTTGATCAGCTACTATTGGGAGCCTGCGAAACTTGGTGTGACCTGAGGGATGTCTTAGCGCCTACACCCTCTTTGATTACCCCTTAGGAATCTTACCGGACGGGTTGGGTAGCATGGGAACCTCTCCATTCAATGTATGGCAGGGCCTTCTTCAGCATAGGTTAGTGGATATTCTTGACCTTTCCTATACAGTTGATTATTCCAAATTGGATGAACTTCTTTCAGCTAGACCTTTATCTTTCTTACACAAATATCATGTCCAGATGGTGGTCAAAAATTGGTCCTCGGCGCATACCCTTCGTACGAACTTTACTCCTTTCGAAAGAGCGGTTTTAGCCAGACGTGCTGCTCTCAAGAAAACTTTGTTCGTTCCCTCCACTTACATCCAACCGCCACAACCCGATAGGCCCCTATACTTAGCCGCCTGGGAAAAGGACCTTGAGGTGTCACTATCGGACGATCAAATTGAGTCAGTCCTGAAATCCTCTCATGGTTTTTCCCCCTGCGCCTGCCTTCAGGAGACTCATTTCAAACTTCTTTCTAGGTGGTATCTCACGCCCCAACGACTCCACAAACAGGGTTTAGCGGATTCTGACGTATGTTGGAGGGCAAATCCCACACGGGTTCTCTCCTCCACATCTGGTGGGAATGTCCAGTTATTCGTGGCTATTGGAGTGATGTAGAATCGACTATTCAGTCCCTGACATCCCCAGATTTCAAGATCACCGCCCCTATGGCTTTGATCTCACTACCTTCCCCTGTGTTTAAACCCTCGAAGACGAACCTTGTTGCCTTTCTATTAGAGGCCGCAAACTCCCTCATACCTAAGAGATGGCTCAGCCCTGATCCCCCCACAAAATGGGAGTGGTTTGGCAAGGTAAATCAAATCTGTCGTTTTGAGGAGCTATCCAGCTGGAAAGCGAGGACTCACTCCCGCTTTCTCAAGATCTGGTCTCCCTGGAGGAGTCTGTCCACTCTGTCCTCCCCACCTTCTTGAGTTGTGTCTCACTTCCACTCTCACCCTCTTCGTCTGGTTTTTCACTCGCCTCCTTCGTGCATTTTCGCCTTGGTCTCTTTCGTCCCTTCTCTACTCCTGTTGGTTACGCGCTGTCTGTCCCCTGCCTTTAGTGTCGCTCCTCTCTTTCCTTTCCTCTCTTTCTCTTCTCTCTTCCTCTCGCTCCGTCTCCGCTACCTTTAGACCACCACTACCCCCTTCTCCCCCCTCCCCCCCTCCCCGGTCCCCTCCTTCTCCCTCTTCTCTTTTTTCGCAAGCACCTGTGCCTGAAATTTGGCTCCACAAACCATTGGCCTATTTGCCGTTTCAATCACCTCCCTAGCGTGTTCATTTCATCTCAATTGTGTTTACGTATCCCGCATTTGCTTATTCTGTTATTATCACTTGTGTGTTTCTGTTTATTGTGCTTATGTTCTCTTTATTGATCATTCGATTTTTAATTTGCCTTTGTATGTATATGTCGTTTCTATTAATAAAAGAAAAAAAGAAAAAAAAAAAAAGAAAGCACACCACAGGGATTATCCTTCAATCTCCCATCAGTGGAAATGAACCCCCAATGATTAAAGTGCAGAAGAGCCGGGAAACTGTTGTACCCCTTCAGCCCCAGTTGGTTCCGATCTACGGTCCTCCAAACCTCTCCAGCTTTCTACACATTATTGGCTTCTTTGGTGTTTTAAGAATTCCCTGTGGGTTATGACCTGTTGTCTTAGATCCTTGCATATTCCTAGCATGATGTTTTCTCTTGGTCCTATGTTTGGGTATGGATTCCTGGCATTTGTCTTGGCCTCTCTGTTTGACAGCTGAAGCAGCGGGCAGCAAATTTCCAATCTCAATCATTCTGCCCATTCACTTCTCTGAGATGCCCACACTAAAGACAATGTCCAAATTCCCTATGTCACAGTCCAATATGTAGGACTTTGGCTTCCAGGGTATAGATTGAATCTCTAGTCCCTATGCAATGATCCGTTGTGCTGCTTGTAATAATTTACTTTGTGCACTTACTGTTTCTAGGTGACATTGGTAGAGAGCTGAATAATTTGGCCACAAGGCTGTTTTGACACAATTTGGTCATATTGCAAAATTTGCTGCAAAAATGCAACATGATGATAATGTCAGAACAGAGTCTAACAAGAGTGAGGGAACAAAAGAGAATTATCATCTGTAAAATACTGTTTAGGGTGGGTTCACACCTGCTCCCGGTCTCCGCTTCCGAGAAAAACTGGACAGGAGACAGAAACCAGGCAGTTAGTTTTCAAACCCATTCACTTGAATGGGTTTGCAAAGTGACCACCCGTGAGTGTCCTCTGCCTCTCTGCAGCAAAACCAGATTTAACCGGATACAAAGTTCCGCATGTCCGACTTTGTGTTCAGTTAAAAAAAAATGGTTTCTCCGCCGACAGGCACAAGATGCACACGGGCGGTCACTTTGCAAACCCAGTGGGTTTGAAAACTGACTACCAGGTTTCCGTCTCCTGTGCAGTTTCTCTCGGCAGAAGATGGAAACCTGAAAGCAGAGACCAGGCGCAGGTGTGAACAGTTGTCTTATGTTTTTGTCAAATCCAATTTGTTTCATTGACAGGATCCGTTTAAAAACTGATGCGAAAATATCAGTTCTTCTAAACATCGGTTTGAAAGATTTTATAAAAACTGGACACTTACGTTTTCAAAAATTTTAATAAATCTTGATTACACAGACACTTTGCCATTAGTTTGCAGAAGTTTTTAGTCTTTTTTTTTCTAAATTGTATTTTTTTTATTATCTAGTGATCTGGATACAAAAAAATGATGAAAAAATTAAGGGAAAAACTGATGAAAATTGAAGAGCTTGATAGGCTTCCATGTTAAAAAACCTAAAGTTTGCCTTTAGAGATGAGCGAGTAGTACTCCATTGAATACGACTATTCGATCGAATACTCGTATTGGTCGAATACCACGCGGGAAAATTCCATTGAATTCAATGCAAAAACCTCCTCGTGCTCCTTGTCCTGCTACTTCCGGAACTTGGAGGATCCAATGTGTCGAAATTTGGTTTGCATGGAAACTGGAACAACATTCCGTTTTTTTCCCATAAAGTATAATGTTATTCGATATTCGATCAAATACTACTCTCTCATCTCTATTTGCCTTCCATTAGTTTTGGGTTGTTTGGATGCAGATAAAAGAACCACCTGCAGGACTTTTCTCCATCCAAAAAACAGACGATAGACGAAAATGCTGCATACTGATCCCTATTTAAGTGTGTTGAAATCACTGAGTTTACAAAGTGAGCAGCTTTCCTCCGTTGCCTTTGTTCTTTTCCAGAGTTGTGTAGTATCCTTATTTATTTTTTTATAAATCCATAGGGCAGGTGAAGGGAAAAGACTTTGCAATATACTTTACTGAAGACACCTGGTGTCTAGAGCTATTTACTTCTATCTTTACTTCTTATACATCTCTGATTTTGTTCTTGCACTGTACACAAGCAGAGCTTAAAATGAAGACTATGGAAAGGGGAGGGCAAGGAAAAGAAGGGCTGAGACAGAAAGAAAGAAGGCTGGATAGTATTTTCTGAAAACCCAACTATATTGTTCCTTTCTGTAACACAGAGGGGTCTCTTATTTCTGCCTTATTTCTCCTCTTCCTATACTCTCCTTTATCCATAGACTTCTATGGTACAGAATTAATGGTGGCAGAAAAGACAAATAGGTTAAGAAACAGGCCATTTTCTTTAATATAGTATACCATGTATGTTACCTTTACTTACACAATAGATGTAAGAGAAACACAAAGTGAAGTTGTGCTTTAAGGTTCCATACACTTCCCTAAAACAGCTGATCAATGCAGAATCCTGGTGTTGAACCTCACAAATCTCAAACTTAGACAAATTCTAAGGAATTAGAGATGGCAGAATTGATTCACTAAGTTTGTGATTCACAGTAAATTAAGCAGAATTACCTCCTGGAGAATTTTTAGAGCTTCCTTCAGTAAATTTATGTTTTGTAATGTAATTATATGGAATACATAGTGTGGAATCTACTACGCAAATATAATAGAATAAAATACAAGTGAGGTTTTAATGATGTCTCTCCAGTTAGATTCAATAATAATGATTTAGTGTTTGTGATTAGGATGTAACTATTACAGTATATCTCAATAATCTGTGCATGTACAGAAGTTTCAATGGGTTTTATGGGACTTCAATATCGATGACCCATCCTTATATATTGATAACAGAACTTTTACTTGAATTTGACAATGGTTTTTCAATGGATACAAGGACCAGTCCTATCCTTTGTATGAAAGAATGGGAGCAGAAAAGAATTGCGCTTCCACAGTGGGTCAAGTAAATGAAATTTATTAGCAATATCACACGACGCGTTTACTTGACCCACTGTGGAAGTGCAATTCTTTTCTGCTCCCATTCTTTCATATAAAGGATAGGACTGGTCCTTTTATCCATTATCCATACACCTTCGGGTTGAAAGAATCAGCTGCACACAACAATAGAAAGGAACTTATCCTCCAAGTGGTTTTGATGTTAGTCTAGGTGTTGTAGTCATCCACAACCAACCATGATGACAATTAGTCCAAAATTATTAGAGATGAGCGAGTAGTATTTGATCGAATAGGTATTTGATGATATACTACGGTATTCGAAATACTCGTACTCGGTCGAATACCATGCAGTAAACGCCTTTTACGTTTACCATGTGGTCTTCGACAGAGTACAAGTATTTTGAATACCGTAGTATACGATCAAATACCTATTCGATCAAATACTACTCGCTCATCTCTAATAATTATTTTGACTAATTATCATCAAGGTTTTGTGATTGGCTAAGGGCTCTTGTAGGCAGCAGACCTGCAGTAGAGGTGTTTTTTAAGTTTACTATGAAGAAATATTGAGGTCTTTTTTTTTATTTCTAATATCGAAAACAAAAAATGGTTTTGCGAATGTTGTAAAGCTCGTCCCACCAGCGAGTATGGTTTACAATATCTGCATAATTTGTATGTGTTTGTTTGATTTCCTCCAGTCTTCTGCCCAAACTTCAAAAACAAACAGATAGATCAAGCTGTGAAATACTCTGACACTATATAACTAACTAAAATGAAAATAAAAAAAACAAAAACGTCTCTGCCATTTCTCTTCACAGCGTGTAAATGTTATAATTAAAATACTTGGGAAATACATTATTTTCGCTTTATACATTTTAATCCCGGCATCAGTGAAAACAAACTGTACAAGAAAAGGCAGGTTTTTACCTTAAGCAACTAAATAAAAATATGTGCGAGGAATAAGAACATGGATGAAATGGTAGATATAAATATAATTTAAGCCCTATTAGTATCAACACTCTGGCAGGAAGAGAAAATATGCACAGCCGCAACAACACATGAATAATAATTGGGCTACATTTACGTAGTAAAGGTTAAAGATGGTCATAGAGTTGCTGGAACATGGCACATTGCACAGTTATGTTTGCTTTTTATATTAATTGCAGGAAATTTTTTTCCCTGTAAGGCAGAGTAGTCTGTACGGGGCACACGATGGCCTTACCGTGGAGGGAATGTCTGTGGATCTGTAATATGGCGCTCTCAGCACTCCACGAGCTACAATATAATGTATCCATACATATCTGTATAATCAAATTTTTTGTCCCTAGGTGCATGCTTTTAGGAAAAAAGACCTTTGAAATATTGGTAATATGGGAAATCCACCAAAAAAAAGATAACTTTTTTTCTTAAATTGGGACCCTTTAGATTGAGCTGCTAGTAGGGTTGAGCGATCGGGATCGGAAAAGATCGGATTCCGATCGGCGATCGAGTAAATTTCACGATCGAGATCGGAATTCCGACCCGATCTTTTCCAGTGGGATCGAGATCGGAGGTTATCTCAAGATCGGCTCAACCCTAAAAGTGACTTTTCCCATAGAAAAGCATTGACTAGGGTTGAAGATCAAGATCGGAAAAGATCGGATTCCGATCGGCTATCGAGTAAATTTCACGATCGAGATCGGCTGGAAAATGATCGGAAATCGGATTTTAAAATCGTTCTTGAAATCTCAAGATCGGCTCAACCCTAGCTGCTAGCACTAAATGGGCCCACTATATGTATGGTACAATATGGTACTGTTGGAACTATTATTCACTAATAAACTTTTTGTCTATACTCAGAAATTCAGAAACAATAGTCATGTATGAAACCACTCTTATAACTCTGTACACCAAAACAGGGGTGCAATACATCTAGTTCTCCCCGGTTCTGCCAATTTTTAAGGACACGTTGATCCAGGGTTTTTATACTGATTGCCAGATTTGGAGTTGGAAAGGAATGTTTTCCCCTGAAATAGGGCAATTGGCATGAGCCTCATGGGGTTTTTTGCCTTCCCCTGGATCAACACTGTAGGGATTGTAGGGTTATAGGTTGGACTTGATGGACTAATGTCTTTATCCAACCTAATCTACTATGTAACTATGTAATTCGGTTGTTAAAAATACAGCCGGATGGCAGGACTGGGGAGAGGACATGCTCCTGTCTCATTTTGAAACTGTTAGAGTAGGAAGCCATTCTGAATTGTAGGCCGCAGGTTACATTAGCAGATTTATATTGCATCTGTGGGGGAGTCAACAGGCAGGAACATCACATCATACAACAGGTGAGCATTGTAGCCCCGGGCATGTTAACATTATTGGTAGCCAGGCTGGCTTGGCATAGTTGATAGACCATCAGCATTATAAACAGGGAAACCCGTTTAATATATAAGGGTAATAATTTATATAATGATAATAATAATAATAATAATAATAATAATAATATAATTATTATATTAGTGGGACAGGTAAGACTCTGTGGGGAGTTCCAAATGGGGTGTTGCCTTGTGGTAAAAGGGCATGGCCTGAAAGTGTTCCCACAACCTTGTACATGCCACCTTTCCTTCATACCCCTTGAAGATCTTTGTGGTGTTCTGCATGTACCACCCCTTTCCCGCTGTGTAAAAGTGGAAAAATTTTTGGCCAACAGCCTTTCTGCGCTAAAACTTATTCTACATCTGGTGTTGTTTTGGTGGAAGTCTATAACAAATGCAAAAGACTTTGCAATGCATAGGGTGAAAACAGTAACACAATCCTTTAGCAAGTTTGCATATAAATGTTACATATTTGGTGCATGGCTCAGATTTGCACCAAAGATGGGCCACTTCAACATTTCACACTCAACTATTCCAAAAATATGCACCAGACCGGTATAGATTTCAAATCTGGGCCACAGAACCTCCTGCCAGAATTATTACAGAAATTTTCTGGGACTTTTTAATTGATGCCATTCTATGGACACACGTGGATCAGTTGGACGAACGGCAGGTCATGTGTACAATGATCATTACGTGAACATCACATGGTCCGATTACGGCTCAGTCCTAATAAATTTCCCACTATATTTTTCATTGTAAATTTTGTGTCATATGTAACCATTGTTTCTATGTTCTTATGTATAATATACTGTATATCAAGAAAACAATTCTTGTTGTAACAGCACCAAACATTCTGGGAAAGGTTAGCCTCCCCAACTTGCATGGTGGGGTCCCATCTCCAATGTGGGGTCATTCAAAGAAAAAGAAAAAAGTCTGCCAGCATCTTGTAAATCGATAGAAAATGCATTTTATTAGAAATAGCTTGTGTATTGCTATTGCTTATTGTACAAGGATATTTCCTATTGATTTAAAAGTTGCTGGAGGGTGGACTTTTTTCGTTTTCTTTGAGTGACCCCACATTGGAGATGGGACCCCGCCATACAACCTGGGGAGGTTAGTTTTTCCCAGAAAGTTTTGTGCTGTTACAGCATTGTTCTCTTGCTTTATATATTATATTATGTTATGTTATGTTGTGTTACATTATACATAGCAGCATACAAACAATGGTTACATATCACACAAAGTGTAATTTACAATGAATAATATTGCAGGGAATTTATTAGTATTGCCCAATCACTTGCATAGGACTGTGCCACGATTAGGCCATGTGATGTTACAATTAGAGATGAGCGAACACTATTCGGAACAGACGTTCAGAATAGCATGCTTCCATAGAAATGAATGGAAGTGGCCGGCACGCAGACTTTGCCGGCGGCCGGTAGCTAACCCCCCCCCCCCCCCCTGCGTGCCGGCTACGTACACTCATTTCTATGGGAGCGTGCTATTTGAAACGGCTGTTTTGTATAGTGGTCACTCATCTCTAGTTACAATCATTGGTCACCAGACCTGCCAATCTTTCATGTGAATCCACAGGTGTCCACCGGATAGGTCATCCATTAAAAAGTCCCAGAAAATCCCTTTAATAACGTTAGAATTTTTTTATTTTTTTTTTAAGCAAAAAATAAATGGAAAATTTAAATGACTACACATCCAGAACTTTAAAATGGAAGGTAAGAATATAGATATATATTTTTTTGTCAGTACATAAAGTGATGTAAAGTGATCCATCCTATTAACTACACAACTATCTACATTCCAACAGCACAATAGATCAATACAAGATGATAGCACAAGGCAGAAGAGATTAACAAGAAAGCATTTGCTTTAGCATAATAATAGGAAAATAGATGTTGGTCCCTATCATGAAGACAGTGGTGATCTGTGGAGCTGATAGGAGTCCTGTGTTACGTTTGATATGCAGAGCAGTTTGATAGTAATTTCGGCAGGCACCAGACTCGTGATTGATATCGCTTCTATTCATCAGACGCAACAGGCATTTTACACAATAAATTACAATCTCAGCCTCCTAATATCTGAAAGCGGAGTTCCTAGAAAAGATGACCCTTACGTCTAAGTAAATGTGGAAATGTTTTGATACATTTGTCTATTCGCGCTGGAACCTTGCAGGTATAATTGTATCAAGTGAGAGATCTACTTACTGTACTGGCAGTTTCTTCCCATATATTCGCCAGGGCATTCACATGAATAGTTTGCTACAAGATCTGTGCAGATTCCACCGTTCCGACATGGATCCCTTTCACATTCGTTGACATCTAAAAAAAAAAATCAAAGAATTTTATTGTAGAAAAATAACGTAGATGTAATAAGTTGACATTTTGTAGTTTTTGTGAAATGTTTTAATGTATTTTTATCCGTAACCAGAAGAGGTTACATAGAAGAGAATGAAAACGCCAGGTGCATTTATGACTGGATTATTGAGGATTTCAGGCAGTATTTCACAATGAAATTTTACAGTAAAATACATGCTAAAGGAATTTAGAAAAGCCTTATTTATGCAAAAACTATTCCTCTTAGATTCGAAAGCATGGTGGGGATTTTAAAACCTACTGCGTGATGTAATAGGCCGTGGATTGGATTCAGATTGATATGCAAAAGGTGAAATCTAGAGAAAAATTTACATTAAGTTCCTTAACAAGTGATTTTGACAAGGATTCCAGCCCATGGACATCAGACCTCAATGATTGACTATGCATGTCTGTTTTACACTCTATACTGTCTTTTGGCTAAAATAAAAAAAACTATAAGGACAGATTTGGAGTGAGTTTTTTTTTTTTTTTTAATATAGGCTTGCATTTAGGACTGGCAGAATTTGTCAGAGTAGCCAACACACAATTTAAGTTACCTTTTAAAATACACTGGCAGTGGAAAGGAAGTCAGGACACTGTGACTAATTTTTGAGTTTTAGGCTGAGGCCCCATGTTGCAGAAACACAGCTTTTTTTGTTGCCGATTTTGTTGTGTTTTTTTTTAGCCAAAGCCAGAAGTAGATTGAGCAGAAGGTAGAAGTATAAGAATTGCCTTTATATTTCCCATTCCTTTTGCAGCCATTTTTGAGTTTGGCTCAAAAAAACACAACAAAATCTGCAACAAAAAAAGTTGTGTTTCTGTAATATAGGGTCTTAGCCTTAGTTGGTATTTATTTCTTGTATAGTTCCAACTTTATAGCTAAGGATCCATAGTGGGCAATAACAAAAAAGCACTGCAGGAAAAACTGCAGTGGCAACGCATAGCAGCGTATCTGCCATGCGTATTTTACCACAATGTGTGAATGGGATTTGCTAGAGTGCTACTTTGCAGGGACTGCAAAACATTGTGGTTTTTGTCGCAGAGTTTCTGCTGTAGCCAAACCGCTGTGTTTACACCACGTGGGTCCCTGGCCGGCATGTGTTATTTCTGAGTAATTATTAAATTAAGGCCCTACATTGTGAACACACGGAGTTTTGTCTGCTGCGGAAAAGTAGCAGAAAAAGTACTGTATTTGGCAGTACCAGGAAAGTGAATGAGATTAATCATATCCACACACTATGGAAAAAAAATCGAGCAGTGGAAAATTTGTGGGGACGGCATTTGCTAGAATGAGTAAATGATTGATGAATTTTCATAAGGAAAGGAGTTGCTTTACAGAGCTGCTGACAGGTCTCCTTTAAACAGGACTTTGGGCACATGCAGTTTTGTATACCGCTAGAAAGCCAACAGTGCGCTGTGCTACATTATGTGCTTCAGGGCTGGAGATATACTTGCCGTTATAATGGCAATAATCTCATCCCACTATCAGAAGGGTGTTCCTGACAGTCTAGTTCTGCTGTGAGGAACGCCCCTCCTGACTGTACTCGTCCATAGACTAGTACTGGGGGCGGCCATTCCTCACAGCTTACCGTCATGGTTGGGCGGTAAGGAGCGCCCCCTCTGACAGTACAGCGCTTGTCACGGTACTAGTGGTACAGGATCAGGAGTCCAGTCGTCGGGTAATGCAGAGGAGGCTGGAGACAGCAGGTGGATAGCCCACAGGGGTCTGAGGCAGTAGTCCAAGAGCAGATGAGTAAAGACCAGGTAGAAGTCTATAGTCTTTCAGGAGCTGTAGTAAAGCTACGGTGAGCTTGCAGCCAGCAGGTGAGGTTCCAAGGAACTGAAGAAGATCTCGCAAGGAGGTCTCCTGGGTGTTCAGGCTGTATCCGGAATAAACAGAACACAATACCAACACAAACAGGAAGTGTCAGAGTCACCTATATATAGCCAGTCCAATCAAGGTAAATACAGGGCGGGTTCAAATCATTAGCAGCAGCTGATGAGCCTCAGCAGTAGGCTCCACACAGAAGTCCAACAGGCCATGATTCCACAAGCCTGATAGCTCAGGTAGCAAGGAGACACTGAGCAAGACAGCAGGTCACAGGTTCAAATCCTGACATCACTCCCCTCCTAACGGCGACCTCTGGGCGCCACAGGACCTGGTTTTGTCGGGTACTGCTGATGGAAACGTCTAATCAAACGAGGAGCATTAATGTTAGATACCGGTTCCCATGAATTCTCTTCTACACCATACCCTTGCCATTTGATAAGGTATTGTAGTCGATTTCTGGATATACGGGAGTCCAGAATTTTTTCCACGACAAATTCTTCTTGTCCATCCACTTCTACTGAATCTGGAGGTTGAGAGGACCGTTCAGGAAATGGATTGGACGTAGCAACTTTCAGTAGAGACACATGGAAAACAGGATGAATTCTCATTGTTTCTGGGAGTTGTAGACGTACCGCCAGAGGACTAATTATTTTAGAGATCTTATAGGGTCCAATAAATTTCTGTCCCAGTTTGGGTGAAGGGACCTTCAGCTTAATATTCCGGGTAGAAAGCCATACTCTATCCCCCACTTTGAATTCAGGCGCTGGTCTCCGATGTTTATCTGCTGCTTTTTTATATCGCTCCTGAGCCGCTCCCAATGTTTCTTTCAACATTCTTAGATTTTGTTGTAGTGATGTGATTCTATCTGTAACTGCTGGAATTAGCGGAGCAACCGGATTTTTGGGGAGAATACTTGGATGGTATCCTAAGTTTGCAAAAAATGGTGTTTGTTTTGTTGAAGAATTCTGAGAGTTGTTATAAGAAAATTCAGCAAAAGGTAATAGGTCTACCCAGTCATCCTGTAAATGACAGATGTAACAGCGCAGGTATTGTTCTAGCGTCTGGTTTGTACGTTCCGTCTGGCCGTTAGTCTGGGGGTGATAAGCAGTTGACAGGTGGAGCTCAATATCTAACGATGTACAGAAACTTCTCCAGAATTTAGATGTGAATTGTACCCCACGATCCGAGACCACTTCATCTGGTACACCATGAAGACGGAAGATGTTATGGACTATTAAGTCAGCAGTTTCTTTGGCTGAAGGCAAACCAGTACAAGGGATGAAATGAGCTGCTTTTGTAAGTCGGTCCACAACTACCAGTATCGATGTCTTTCCTTTGGAATTAGGCAGATCCACTATGAAGTCCATTGAGATCGAACTCCAAGGTCGTACTGGAATGGACAATGGCTGCAGCAACCCCATCGGTGAGGAACGTGATGGTTTATACCGGGTACAAGTATCACAAGAGAGAACATATTTTTTCACATCTTCTAGACAGCTAGGCCACCAGAAGAAACGGGATAACAATTCATATGTCTTCTGTACTCCCTTGTGTCCTGCTAGTCTGGAATCATGTACAAACTGTAGGATCCTCAGCCGCATTGCTTCCGGTATGTATAGACGCCGTCCATCAGTCCATACTTGATTCCTAAGGAATAGATGTACATCCCTTGACGGTTGTGCTAGAAATGGATCAGTGTCATAGGCCGCTTTTAAGTCCTCGAGCAAATCACCTTCATGGATAATACCTACCACCCTTGCCTCAGGCACAATGGGAGTAGGTGGAATTGAAGGATTAGAATCACTAGAAAACATTCGTGACAAAGCATCTGCTTTTCCATTGCGGGATCCTGGTCGAAATGAAATTGAGAAATTAAAATGGTTCAGGAACAGACTCCATCGGGTCTGACGAGGGGAGAGGCACTTGGCTGATCTGATGAACTCCAAGTTACGGTGATCAGTTAGAACTAGTATCTGTTGTGAAGCTCCTTGTAGATGGTGTCTCCACTCTTTAAATGCCGAAACAATAGCAAGTAACTCTTTGTTCCCCACATCATAATTCTTCTCTGCAGAAGACATCCGCTGAGAGAAGAATGCACATGGATGTAACAGCTTCTTCTCACCTGATCTTTGAGAAAGGATGGCCCCAACCGCACAATCCGATGCATCTACTTCAACTACAAAAGCAAGTTCTGGATCGGGATGACGTAGTACTGGGGCTTTGGTGAATTTAATTTTTAAACGAGAAAAAGCTTCATCCGCTTGTGGAGTCCAGGAAAAGTGGGTCTTCTTTGTCAGCTCTGTAATAGGAGCTACAATTTCTGAGAAATTTTTAATAAAGCGTCTGTAAAAATTAGAGAAGCCAATAAATCTTTGCACTTCTTTCACAGTCTTAGGAGTCGGCCAGTCGATAACTGCTTGGATCTTTCTGGGATCCATACGCAATCCCTGAGAAGAGATGATGTATCCTAGGAACTGAATCTCTTCCCGATGGAACTCACATTTTTCCAATTTGATGTAAAGTTGGTTTTCCCGCAATCGTTCCAATACACGTCTTACATGCTCCTGATGTTCTTCTAGAGATCCAGAGAAAATTAGTATATCATCTAGATAAACCACCATGAATTGATCTAGTAAATCTCTGAATATATCATTAGCTAGATGTTGGAAGGTAGCCGGAGCATTGCAGAGCCCGAATGGCATTACCAGACTTTCAAAGTGTCCATATCGTGTACGAAAGGCGGTTTTCCATTCATCACCTGGCCTTATCCGGATTAAATTGTAAGCACCCCGTAGGTCCAATTTGGTAAAAACCTTTGCTCGTTGAACTTTCTCCAATAGTTCGGGAATCAGAGGCAATGGGTAACGGTTTTTTACTGTAATTTTATTAAGTTCTCTGTAATCCACCACTGGCCGTAATGAACCATCCGATTTCTTAACAAAGAATATAGGAGCCCCTGCTGGAGAAGATGATGGCCGGATAAACCCTTTTTTCAAGTTCTCGTCAATGAAGTCCTTAAGGGCATTTAATTCAGGTCCTGATAATGGGTATATAGTCCCAAAAGGTATGGGTGCTCCAGGAAGCAATTCTATTGGGCAGTCGTAAGGGCGGTGAGGTGGTAGTTTGTCAGCTTCCTGTTTATCACAAACATCCTTCAAATCCTCATATACTGTTGGTAACTGATGCTGTTCCTGGTCTTGAGTAGAGACTGTAATGGTTGGTTCAGGTTGATCCTTTACCTCATTGTCTTTTGGGGGAAAACTCAGCATCTTAGTTCCCCAATTGATGGAAGGATTCTGTTTCTGTAACCAAGGTAGGCCTAAGATGACTGGAAAGTGTGGAGAAGAAATGAGTAGAAATGAGAGAGTTTCACGATGCTGAGGTTCAATGTGAATCTCCAAAGGTACAGTTTCCTGGTCTACAGGTCCTGAACTCAGGGGAGACCCGTCCACAGTCTCCATCACAATAGGTGAATGTCTCTTAGATGAATGTATTCCATGTTTCTGAGCAAAACCCAAGTCCATGAAATTTCCGCTAGCCCCGGAATCTACCATAGCTGATGTAGAGATCCACACGGAGTTGATTAGTAGTTTAAGAGGGACAAAGTAATGTGAATCCTTGTTCTCCTTTTTAACCTGAGAGGTCACTGATGATATGTAATGGACACTTTCTCCAGCTGATTGTTCCCCCTCTGAAGCTGAAGATTCCTCATTGGATGCATCGGGATCCATTACAGCGGCCACTGTTCTCCGGGGGCGATTCGCAGAGCGGCTTGGGCAATTTATAAGGAAATGTCCCGACTTTCCACAGTATAAACACAGATTTTCTTTGAACCTATGTTCTCGTCGCTCTGCACTCTCCCGTTTCTGAATCGCATCAATCTGCATCGATTCTGGTTGGGATTCTCGGGACTGCTGATCAGATGATTTTTTATAACCCAGTGGCAATGTGGTAGTATATTGACTGGTCATGCGGTTTGCATAGCCCCATTTCTCTTGTCGACGTTCTGTCAGACGAGTATCAATCTGAATGCAGTGATCAATAAATTCAGAGAAGACTGAAGGAGTTTTTGCTCGTGCTAGTTCGTCTTTAATACTACTAGAAAGTCCACTCTTGAAAAGTGCTAGTCTTGCGGAGTCATTCCAGCTAGTATCCACAATCCATCTCCGGAATTCCATGGCATAATCCGCAACAGAACGTCTGCCTTGCCGCAACGTTAATATGGTGGTCTCTGCTGTAACCATTCGGTTGGGGTCATCAAACATCCCTTTCATGAGGTCCATGAAGTCTTTGTAGTTATTTAGGCAGACGTCATCGGTTTCAATTAGCGGATTTGCCCAGGCAATAGCTTTGTGTGTTAACAGCATAATGACGCACAACACCCTTGATCTCTCAGTTGGATACTGGTTAGAATGTGCATCAAAATACAAATTGCACTGGTTTACGAATCCCCTGAACTTATCCCGATCACCATTGAATCTAAATGGCGGCAATCTTGGGGATGGAGCAGAGGTGGGAATCAGGCCTTGTGCATCCAGCTGTGCAATACGTGCTGTGACCGTATTCATGGATGTCTGCAATTCCTGCAGAGCTTGGCCTTGCATAGCGATTTTACCAGTGGTCAGTTGATCAAAAGTTTCCCATTGGTGCTTCATATCTTGGACCTCCGTATACATTGCGCCCAAGGCAGCTTGTATCTTTTTGAAGCGAGCCTCCCAAGCTTCTTTCCCAACGGACTCCATTGTAGGTGTTGGTATCCTGTCACGGTACTAGTGGTACAGGATCAGGAGTCCAGTCGTCGGGTAATGCAGAGGAGGCTGGAGACAGCAGGTGGATAGCCCACAGGGGTCTGAGGCAGTAGTCCAAGAGCAGATGAGTAAAGACCAGGTAGAAGTCTATAGTCTTTCAGGAGCTGTAGTAAAGCTACGGTGAGCTTGCAGCCAGCAGGTGAGGTTCCAAGGAACTGAAGAAGATCTCGCAAGGAGGTCTCCTGGGTGTTCAGGCTGTATCCGGAATAAACAGAACACAATACCAACACAAACAGGAAGTGTCAGAGTCACCTATATATAGCCAGTCCAATCAAGGTAAATACAGGGCAGGTTCAAATCATTAGCAGCAGCTGATGAGCCTCAGCAGTAGGCTCCACACAGAAGTCCAACAGGCCATGATTCCACAAGCCTGATAGCTCAGGTAGCAAGGAGACACTGAGCAAGACAGCAGGTCACAGGTTCAAATCCTGACAGCGCTATGGACGAGTACTTTCAGGAGGTGCATTCCACACAAAACAGTTAGACTGTCAGGAACGCCCATCTGATAGTGAAGAGATATCAGTAATGGCACCAATACAGTCCCTGACAAAAGTTCTGTCACTTATCCATGTTGTGGAATCAAAAGCTTATAACATGACTTTAAATTCATCTATTGGTTTAAGAAATGATTCCTATGAAAGCTGAGACCCTCCCAAATGTGTTTTTTATTAGGAAAATAAATTGGCTTCAATGGCGAAATATTGATAATTTAATGAACACAGAAAGGTCAGATTTTGGCAAGACAAAAGTTTTGTGGCCTTGTCATGTGATGCCCCCAATCCTAGTTTACAGCCTCACCAGTGCTCACTAATTGATTGGTTAATTAGTGGGTGTGTATAAGAAGAACTCCAGAACCGGAAACCGTCACTTGAACTGGAACTTCCTCTCTGAAAACATGCCAAAAATCAGACCTGCGACCAAAGCCTTGATTATCAAGAAGCTGAAGACCAGATCCACTGCAGAGGTTGTGTCTCAGCGTCACGTAGACAGAATTAAAAAAAAAATATTTGAAAAGACTGGAAATGTTTTAGACAAGCCCAGGTCTGGCAGACCCCACAAAACAACTGCTCAGGAGGAACGTTTGTTGGTTAGAAAACCAAAAGCCACTGCAGCAGAGCTCCAACAGGTGTGGTCACCTCAAGTCCCTGTGTCAACTAGAACTGTTTGTAGGATTCTGCCTCAAAATGTCCTCCATGGTCGAATCAGTGCCCAGAAGCCATCACTAAACAAAAGGCTATTAAAGGCCCACAGCCTACAAAATGAATGGACACTGGAAAAGTGGCAGAAGGTGGATTTCTCAGATGAATCTTCAGGTGAATTCCACCACAGCCATCGCAAATACTGCAGGAGACGTACTGGAGTCCATATGGATCCAAGATTCCACCACCAAACTTAACTGTTTTCTGGGAGCAAGATCGTGGTCTTGAGTTACATTCAGTATGGGGGTATGCGAAACATTTGCAAGGTGGAAGGCAATATCAATAACCTAAAATATCAACAAGTATTAGCTTCCTCTTGCATTCCCAATCATAAAATGGGTCAAATTTTGCCACAGGCTGGAGCTCCATCTCATACATCCATCTCTACATTAAAGTTCCTCAAGGCAAAGAAGATGAAGGTGCTTCAGCACTGGCCAGCCCAGTCACCAGACATGAATATCATTGAGCATGTTTGGGGTAGGATGAAAGAGGAAGCTTGGCAGACAATTCTGGGAGACATGTTAGGGCTCGTTCACGCGTGAGCCCAGGGGAGGTTTTTGACAGCGGATTTCGCGTCAAAAACCTCCCCTTACAATGGTGGTCTATGCAGACCGCCAGGCTTCTTTTTTCCGCTAGCGGCGGGCTGCTGCTAGCGGAGAAAAGAAGCGACCTGCCCTATCTTCAGGCGGAAGCCGCGCGGGTTGAGCCGCGTGGCTTCCGCCCCCGGCAGCACCCTCCTATGTCGGCTCATTCATTTGAGCCGACAGCGGAGGGGAAAGTAGCGATGGTCGCGACAGGCGGGTTTTGACCAGAGAGAGACGCGGCTCGCCGCGTCTCTCTCGGTGTCAAAACCCGCGTGGGCAGTTCACGTGTGAACTAGCCCTTAGACTCCATTCTTTGCTATTCCTGATGACTTCATATGAATCATTGTTGAAACGCATGGATGCCGTCCTTCAAGCTCATGGAAGTCACACAAAATATTAAATATGGCTCTAATAGCACCACAACCTCATTCACCAATATTAGGAAACATATCTTTGTATTTGAACTGAATTGTTGGTTTGATTTTCACATTACTTTATGTAGGCGACAAAACTTTTGTCTTGCCCAAATCTGACCTTTCTGTGTTCATTAAATGATCAATATTTCAGCAGTGAAGCCAATTTATTTTCTTAACAAAATAAACATTTGGGAGGGTTTCAGCTTTCATATGAGTCATTTCTAAAACCAATGGATGAATTTAAAGTCAGCTTATAAGCTTTTGATTCCCCAACATGGATAAGCGACAGATCCTTTGTCAGGGAATGTATTTATACCAAGACGAAGGCCACCAACACAGCTATGTGTCTGCACTGAAAGCTACATCAGCTTGTAGCCGGTGTCAATTGCAGGCACCATTTACACCAGTAAACTGACAAAAGTTATGATAACTCTGATGAGACTTTACCATTGACTTTTAAGTAAATAATTGTATATCACATCTAGCGTATGTTGCCATTGCACCTCCACAATGTTACAAGTGCATGTAACTATAACATGTGTTTTGCACTTTTGATGAGTCTTGCTTGTTTTCATTGGTGTAGAATAAACAGCATATGTGTCAATATAAAGCTGCTATATAATAGCACCTGTCTGACAGTACTCAGATATACTTCTTGGATTACTATGAACGTGCCAATTCCACTACTATATAAAGAGCACCACATGACCAAGAATTTGACACAAAATTAAAATAAATTAATTACCACTCATTTAAAGGGATTGTCCAGTTTCAGCAAATAAATATTATTTGTATAATGAAAAGTTATCGGATTTTCCAATATATTTTCTGCATTTTCTTCCTTGTGGTTTGCTAGATTTCTGACAAGTTGGCTATTCTTTTGTTTAGTTTTGGTAGACAAAAATCAGTCCATGCTTGGACTCCGTGACTTTTCTTTCAGGGTACCCAAACGTACAGAGATCTGTCTGGCTGTTGCATCTCTGCTGTTGGCGGGACAGTGGATGGAGCTCGGGGTGGTTCCCCCACACCCTTTTTTTTCTCTCATTTCTCCTTCTCATTTTTTTTTTTTTTTTTCATTATCGCTTTTTCCTTCTGCCCCTTTTGACTCTAGGTATGGCACTTTAGATAAAAGTGAAGAGGAGAGGTCGCAACTCCAATTTTCTTTGCTTGCGTTTTTTAGTTGCTTTATTCTAACACGTTTTAAGGTTAAAAACACGTTAGAATAACGCATCTAAAAAACGCAAACAAAGAAAATAATAAGATGGAATAAAGGGATTCAAATCTAGCTTTATTGAAATAAACTAGACAAAGGCTAAAGATGTAGAATGTTAATTTTTATTAGCAACAGATGAAGTCACCATGGGTGTGTCTATGCACTATTTAAGCTGGGATTTGTGGATTTGTGAACTTAGCTATGACTAAGGGGCAAAATGGCCCTGAAACGCATCAACTATCTTTTTAACTAGCACTTTTTGTATGTTTTCCTTACCTTTCATCACTTGTTTGTTAACTATCATTTTAATGGAGATTTAATAAAGAAATATATCTAGAAGATTTGTGCAGTTGCGACCTCTCCTCTTCACTTTTTGCAATGCACTTGTGCTTTTCAAGTCCAAAAGCTTGGTCCCACACCCCGAAGTACTTCTAATTAGGATGTGGTAATTAGGATGTGGCAAGTGAAAATCAGCATTTCTTCTCTTTGATGTCGCTTTAGATGTTTGACTTTTATTGTCTTGTTTTGTTTTGTCCGTTTTGGACGTGTCTGACTTTGTTTTGTAGGTCCGCTTTCTCTGGTCTTTTTACGTTGCTGTCTTGCTTTTCGTTTTGCATTATTGTAAATTGTTTATAAATAGAGATGAGCGAGTAGTACTCGATTGAGTAGGTATTCGATCGAATACTATGGTATTCTAAATACTCGTACTTGATTGAGTACCACTCGTTATTTGAATGTAAAAGTTCGATGCAGAACCAGCATTGATTGGCCGAATGCTATACAGTCGGCCAATCAATGCTGATTCTTCTCCTACCTTTAGAAGTCTTCTCTGTGCAGCTTCCCCGCGGCGTCTTCCGGCTCTGAATTCACTCTGCCAGGCATCGGGCCTGGGCAGAGCCGACTGCGCATGTCCGCTTGTAGTGCGGGCATGCGCAGTCGGCTCTGCCCAGGCCTGATGCCTAGGCAGAGTGAATTCAGAGCCGGAAGACGCTGCGGGGACGCTGCAAAGAGAAGACTGCTCGGAGGATCCAGCCCAACCTTCACTCGTGGACTTGGTAAGTATAATTTGATTGAACGTAGCCTACCCCTGAAACGAGCATTTTCCCCCCATAGACTATAATAGGGTTTGATATTCGATTCGAGTAGTCGAATATTGAGGGGCTACTCGAAATGAATATGGAACCTTGAACATTTTACTGTTTGCTCATCTCTATTTATAAATAAAGAATTTATACAAAAATAAATAAAAAATCAGTCCATGGACATGTGATGGACAGTCCATGGTCACGTGATGGACAGTTGAAGGTCAAGTGATGGACACAGAGGTACAGAGCTTGTTACAGCCTCAGCACAGTAATCAGAGTTCTATCTTGTAACAAGCTTTGCACCCGCCTGTCCATCACATGACCATGGACTGATTTTATCCAAAGGAAGTAAACAATGACTCACAACAAGCAGAGATCTAGAAAACCAAGAGGAATTGATACAGAAAGTCTATTGGAAAATTGTATCATTTTAATTATACAAACAATAGCAATTATTTGCTTAAACTGGACAATCCTTTTAAAGCTGTCATAAAATCTTCAGGTTTCGTGAGCTAAGGTTTTACTGGAGAATTTCTGTAGGGAAATTCTGTAACATGTTCTTCTGCAAGCTGTGGCAGAAAAAAAAAACACCCAAAAACCAGTAGGTTTTGCACCTGTAAATTTCACTTTGCCACCAATGCCCTTCCCCAATTGGTTTTCAACCTTTCCCATGCACATTTGTCTAAATCTCAACCATAATGCTCTATCACAGCAGGTTAGTAGGAGTTTTCATTGGGTACCATGTGGCCGTGGTATGTAACTTTTTTTTTTGTTCAGTTTAAACTCATATTACTTGGCAAGGTGAATTTGGCATTTTAACAGATGCGCAAAGCTCTTTTTCAAGAGTTGGAAGCCAGTCTACTCATACTGGTGTGCTGTGTATAGATATAATAAATCAGTGCAGGTAATTAAAATGATGTGTAATAAACAATGTTCAGATACAGAGGAGTGTTCTGTGGATTCTGTGCCAACTCTGCCTGGCAGAACATTCCTCTTTCTAGAGCAGAATCCAAATGGGGGCCTAGTCAATTTATATGCCATGGGATATTTTTTAACACCAACATAGGGAATCATCTGAATGCTAAAGTAAAGCTGGCTATCCCGATAACTGTGACTATTGTCCTCTACTTTGTCAATATCTTAAAAGTATCCAATGAAAACTGTCAGAGAATGCTCATACACAGTATATGTAGTGTCACCTGAAAATGTACGACTTATGAAGACATCATATGCACAATACATTGGGCAAAATTTGCCAAGAAATTTTAAAGTCATTTTCGCATTGGGGCAATTTGCTTCAAGTTAATCAATTGTTGAATAATTTTTAATAAATTTGATACATGTATAAGTCAAAAATGTCCTAAGTGTTGCTCAATTTTCTATTCCATCTTGTGGAAGCGAGACTGCACCAATTTTTGAGACTTTCAAAAAATTCTCAGTTTTTAATGTACAAACAGCTAGAGAGGTTAACCTTGCCTAAATTTCCCAATACACATTTTTGCAAAAGTGGAGAAAATTAGTGTAAAAATGCAAAAAAGCTGCAAACAAAAAACCCTATTTTATGACCACTTATTTCCAGAATTCAGTAATACAGGGATTCACAAATTCTGCTAATAATTTCTCTTTCCTAGTATCCTGCCCGGCCGAGCCATACACAATGTATGTTGTTATTTATGGAGTGAAAAACTGAGCATTAAATAAGTTATAACTTTATCAATTTACAAGGTTTAATGCCTGACAACAGGTTAGCTTGCGAGCCCGGATTTCTTTATATATTTTAAGATGGAGGAGTAGAAAACGTATTTCACACACAGAAACATATACTTAAACATTTACCAACATTCATTTCTAGATCAAAATGCTATTGCAAAAGAGGGTTTAACAGACTAAGATGAGATTTACGTGACCATGGTACAAAATGGCCATGAAAAATGGACATTTTTCACCGCTGCAAAATATATTTCAGTCTATTGAGGGATCGGGGGAAAACATACAAAAATTGCACATGACCTATTTTTTTGACAGTCCCTTAAAACGGATTGTCAAAAAATTGGTCATGTGAATAGCCCCCATTCACATACAGTGAATGTAATGCATCTAAGTGGGGCCTTTTGAGATAAAATGACTGCCACGCGGCTGTGTATGTAGGTTTACTCTTCTCTAGGCTATTAACACATGTAGAGGCATCGTAGCGCGTTACCCATAAAAAAACGTGGTAAATTATAAATTCTGACTGATGGAGTGCATGAGATGATCTAATTCATTAAAGAGTAATTGTTGCTTTAAATTTTTGTAAATGACTAGTTCAGATAAATGTAAGAGACCTTGTACTTTATCAGAGAGAAATGCCTCTATCTCCTTTTTTCAGCCCTCACTTGACTGCTAAACTGCTCAACTCACTGCTCAGACCCACCATCGTTGAAGACAGATTGCGGTTCATAGAAGGCTTGATGTTTACTGTCGCATGGGAGTTTAGCTCAATGTATTAGTTTTCCATTTTATGAGTTTGATCCAGTATTTTGGCATGACCAGTGCAGTAACTTGCCTGTAAAAAGTGATCAAGAGCTGGGCTTTTCCTGAAAGCCAGTGAAGAGAACGATTGCAATGGAGCAGCAGGGTCTATGTGAAACTGCCACATCCCATTTTGAGCAGGGACACTTATGTCTTTCTGCAGATCTGCAACTTCAACATGAAAGCTCTGAGCTCTGTCAAAGAGCACCTTTCCCATCCTCAGGCACATGCGGTTTCATATACCACTAGAAAGCCACTGAATTCAGCACACTGTGAGCTTTCCTATGCACCCAGAGGCTTGAGATATTGGTGCTGTTACCGATATCTGCCCACTGTTAGAAGGGCGTTCCTGACAGTCTAGCTGGGCTGTGAGGA
Organism: Leptodactylus fuscus; assembly: GCF_031893055.1. NCBI lineage: Eukaryota > Metazoa > Chordata > Amphibia > Anura > Leptodactylidae > Leptodactylus > Leptodactylus fuscus. The sequence goes on from NC_134265.1 coordinate 59,989,000, forward strand.
AGCACCCCCCAGTACTCATCCATAGGGCGTTCTTCACTGCTCAGTGTCATGGCTGGGTGGTAAGGAATGCTCCTTCTGACAGTACAGGGCTATGGATGAGTATAGTCAGAGGGGTGTTCCTCACAGCTCAGTGAGACTGTCAGGAACGCCCTTCTGACAATGGGCAGAAATCGGTAGCAGCACCAATATCTCAAGCCCCGGGACACATAACTGGAAAGTTGACAGTATGCTGAATTTAGCGCCCTGTCAGCTTTCTAGTGGTATATAAAACTACAGTTGTCCGAGGACATGAAAGGTCCTCTTTAAGCTACTGTGGATCTTTTGTGAAACTGCTGTGAAGTCCTCCTGTAACCGAAACCCCCAATGTTGGAATGTTTAGCATTTGGAAACACTGGCAAAGCAGAAATCCAGTTGACCTGCTTCTCTGTTTGGGTGGTCTCTGCACCTGATACCATTCCATATTCACAGTAATACAATGTGCAGTTTTGCCACTCCATTTCCCCCTGTGTGTCACACTACTATGTGTGATGTCACCCTAATTAGGGCTCCTAATAAAACCCTAATTGGGATAGAAAGACCCTCTGTGAGCAATTGAGCCAGATTATGCTCTTCATTTATCTGTCTTTCATATTATAAATGAACGCCAATGAAATTTCAGACAAAGCCAGAAAATAAAGTAGAAAGACATGCAGATTATGTTTCATGAAGATGTACTGATCATATCTGGTGACTACACATTTAACATGCAAGACTGATTGTCATTGCCTTATAGTCAACCTCCAGCTCTGCCGGTTAATATAACGTAGGCTGGAAACATCTACAAATCTCCATGGCTTCATCCATCCACATCCTACCTCTAGTTACATTATCTTATTCTCAGTGTCACTTTATATGTAATTATTTTTAATAAAAGCACAAAGATATTCACAAGTCTTTTAAATGGTCTATGCTATATAATTTAGCATAGCAAAAATATACCTGGTGGGCAAAAATACCATCATCATCTCCGGTGAACCTGATTAAAGTAATTGGCTATTTCTGTCACAAGTACTTTTCACAAATTGCTTAACTCAGTGATTCAGGAAAAAATGTTCCTTAACTAAATTTGTATCAAGGTGAGCGCATTAGAAATTATCATTATATAGTTTATTCAGGAAAGCTGTTGACCCGTTCTGCCACAATTCTCGGAGGGTGGTCTCATTTCATCTTCCTCGGCAAAGGTAACAAAAGACATAATAAAGCTTCCCGGGTAGGAATTAATGATTTGTTATGTCATTTTATAGGAAAGTCTGTATTGTTCGGTAGTCTTGGTGGAATATACTGGTCAGTAAATAAGGAATTCAGCCAGTCATGATAAGAAATATGGCTACCACCCAGCTTTTCTGCAGACCTGAAAATCAAAGCTGCCTAGCTAGGTTACACATGGCCACATGGGCAGGGATTGAACTCATTACTAGAGATGAGCGAGTAGTATTCGATCGAACACTACGGTATTCGAAATACTCGTACTCGATCGAGTACCACTCGCTATTCGAATGGGAAAGTTCGATGCAGAACCAGCATTGATTGGCCGAATGCTATACAGTCGGCCAATCAACGCTGGTTCTACTCCTACCTTTAGAAGTCTTCTCCGTGCAGCTTCCCCGCGGTGTCTTCTGGCTCTGAATATACTCTGCCAGGCATCGGGCCTGGGCAGAGCCGACTACGCACGTCTGCTTGTAGTGCGGGCATGCGCAGTCGGCTCTGCCCAGGCCCAATGCCTGGCAGAGTGAATTCAGAGCCGGAATACGCCGCGGGGACGCTGCAAGAAGAAGACTGCATGGAGGATCCAGCCCGACCCTCACTCGTGGACTTGGTAAGTATAATTTGATCGAATGTTGCCTACCCCTGAAACGAGCATTTTCCCCCCATAGACTATAATAGGGTTCGATATTCGATTCGAGTAGTCGAATATTGAGGGGCTACTCGAAACAAATATCGAACCTCGAACATTTTACTGTTCGCTCATCTCTACTCATTACAGGCTGATCCGGTGTGATCTACACCAACAATATTTTGGATGAGGGGTCCATAGTAATTCTAAGGGTAGGTTCACACTACTGTTATTAATGTTTGTCGCTCTCCACCATAGGATGGTGATTATTTGCATTTATTATCATATAAAAAACACGACTTTTTCTTGTGTTCCAAAACATAAAACTAACAAGATCTAAGAAAGCTTCTATCATGGGAATAGATGCAAACAGAGGGGACTCCATTATTTGGACAACATATAAACTATTGCATTGTCACCATAGTGTATAATACTGACGTATAGTGTATACTATATGATATTACTCAATATATAGGAGTGGCGACAGAAGGTACAATACCACATAGGAGCGCCCAGCTTGTAAACAATCATCCTTCACGCCTTGCTTGCAGACCTAGAGATCGGGTCCTGGAAACTGCAATGAAATATACAATCCAGTATATCATGGGATTACAGAAGGAGTAGTGTGTGGTTGGCCCGGCTATATTTATGTGGTACAGAAGAACCCCTTAAATCATCCCGGTCATTACATGAACTCATCTCAGCTTTTTATAATTCCCTGAACAGTTGGAGTAATAGAATCCTGTCTCCTAACTAACATGCAGGATAATATACGGCGGATTTGTTTAATACACTATTTCCTACAGGATGGAAACTTATAAATACTCATACATAATAATATTTTTCCCTTCCTCCTATCCTGACGCATGAACTACAAATGAATGTATAAAATACAAGAGTGTGTAAGTATATTAACTGCTCCGTGTCAGTGGGAGATGGCTGAGAAAATACAGCTGCTCCATCAATAAAGGGAGTAATTGATGAAATATGCTACATTATAAAAGCGTCCCTTGCCACTCATATGCATAATAGTACATAGAGGGAGCGTTCGTGTGATGTCTCTATTACTGTGTACCTGCCCTACATTCCGCTACATTGTTCCCTCTCTATAGTGACCTATGTTCTTTTATTATATTTTGCTTATAGGTAATTTGCATGAAATGACAATTAATTGTCTATTGGTGTGGAAACATTTTACATAGGCAAAGTCTTGTTTTCATCACTTTCTTTTATCAGTTCATAATACAGACAGATATTATGTAAACTGTGATGGTGACGGCTCCCAATTTGTTTCCGGGACATGTTGTACTGAGAACACTTTGTACAGCTCCAATCCTGAATCGTGAAATTGGTAGCGCATGAACAAAACATGTCATGTTGCTTAAATTGCACACTGAAAGGTATAACCAGACTTAAAGGGGTTATGCAGGCTTTAGTAATGGGGGTTCAGGGGTGTAACTTGAAGGCCCAGGAGTCTTAGGGGACCCATAAGCACTGACATCAGCATTGAGATTGCAGCTTCCATCAGGAGAACCACAGATTACCCCAAACTCACTAAGGATGAATAAACTCCTTAGCACCCATAATTATCACTATCAAGAATTCTCTGCAGGGATAAGGTAGCACCCCGGACAAAAGATTGCACCGGGGCAATCTGCAGGGATAAGGTAGCGCCCCAGACAAAAGATTGCACCCAATCCCACAAGACTTTAGTTATGCCACTGTGTGTGTTACTGTCATCTTAGCCATTTATGTGTGATAGATGCAAGTCATACCTTTAGTACCCTGTCTGTCTCGAGAATGAGGGCTTGGTTAGAGTGGTGAGGTGTCCACAGATTTAGTGGTTATAAGCTTTCATCTGGGCGCACAAGCTTGGCTGTATTGGGAACTTCATTCACAGCAAGTATAGACCAGGCAAGGCCTGAGGATATATGTGGGTGGGTTGATCCACATCTCTAAGATATTTATGGTATATCATGTCAAAACCCCTTTAAATGAGAGAAATCACTAGGTAAATCCAGTATTTATAGGGTTATTCTCATCTTGGCCAATTGCTGCAGAGATATGAATAACTGTTTTCCACTCTGACCACTGACCAGAGCTGCTCTATACTGTTCCCATAGTGGTGAATGGGTGCTTTCACTATGGAGTTTCACTGTTTTCATAGCTTTACAGTTATAGAAGCAGCATTGTTAGATGTGTAACATTTCTGTAGCTCCCATTATTCTCTACGAGAGTATATAGCAGCCCTGCTCAGCTGTTTTCATATATTTTTCCCAGAGGTTAGGACTTGGGAGCTGTCCTTCCCATCTTGGCTACAATTTGCCAAGATGGCAATAACCCTTTTCTGTACGATGGGGCACATTAAGATTGGTTTTTCATGTACATGTAGCTGTTATACCATGGATGAAGTGAATGCACATTTTTGTTATTAATGGTTACAGATCAATGCTTGTGAAATGGGGATGAGAATTTGTGTTTCACAAGATATGTTGTGTGTACCTCTGTACTGTACACATGGGGCATTTAGGAGAATGTGTGATCCCATTTATCTCATGTGTAGATTACAGTAAAAAAAAAATGCTGGTATAGTGCTTACCACAAAAAAAAACAATAAAAAATTATAAAAATGTTTTATTTATCACAAAATTGTACCAATGAAAACTTTAACTTATTCCACAAAACCACATTTTCCCAAAGCTTTGTTAATGGAAAACCAATGAAAAGTTGTTATGCAAAATTAGTAATCTGAATGAATGAATAAATGAATGAATGAATTTGTTATCATCTATCATCAAAAGAGCAAAAGATGATTCGCCTTCTGAGGCCGGGTTCACACAGGGTTTTTTGGAATGGATTTTGACATGGAGGCTTGCTCAGAATCCGGTCCAAAAATCGGCTAGCTGCGGCTGGATGCTGGTGCATCTGGATGCAACTGCATCCAGTCGCGGCATTCCAAATTAATGGGCCTAGTCAGGAGGGAGGTGTTGTGCCGCAAATGCTGCGGTGGATTCCGGCACGGAATCCGCAGCAAGAAAGGGCATGTCGCTTCTTTATTCCACAAATGGCACAAAACCGCTAGTGGAAAAAAGAAGTGAACGGCTCCCATTGAAATCAATGAAAGGCTTTTATTAGAGCCGAATTCTGACATGGATTCCGCATGAAAATCTGGCTCAAAAAAAAAACCAGCGTGAACCCAGCCGAATGATCCCTCTATTCCAGTGGGACAGGACCGTTCCCAAAGACTTTTTGTGATGGTTTTAAGTTCATGGTTCTTTTGAGCACCTAGGCCATGACCGCTGGCCTTGTGTGTGCAGAAATGACACATGACCACTGAGGGCACGACCACTGGCTGAGCTTTCACATGAGCCATGAAGTTGACGTTATCACTTCTGGTCCAACAGAGATAGGAAACCCAGGGATCAAACCGGCACCACTGGAAAGGAAGGTCATCTATCCTTGTTGAGGGTTCTCTGCTTGATGTCAATTTTTGGGAAAAGGTTGAAGAAGCCCTTTAATCATTCTTTTTTCTCTGCTCCCAATGTCTTGTTCCCATCATGCATCACTACAGCCTTGTGAATGATATATATATATATATATATATATATATATATATATATATATATATATATCCACACACACACACAGACAGATATAGTGGTTACGGTGCTGTCACAAAAACAATTTTGATTTTAAGCTTCCAACCAGTTCCCTAAACCAGAATACTTTATATAAACTATAATAATGAAAGACAAAGTAATTTTCCTATTATTTTCTGCACGGATTGAACAGAATAATAAAGTCATTCATTACACAGTTTGTCAATTTGCTGGTAGTATGTAAGGGACAAAAGCAGAGAGAATAAAGTGATTTCCTGGGGTCACCGCACTGAGGACCAGGAACAGGCTCCTTTCAATGCAATCTTTTGGAGCCATTTTCTGATGAGACTCAAAACAGACATGGTGTCTATCGATTAACCTGTCACATGCCATGCTGCATATAGATCACTCCATCAATTCGTTTCTAAAACCTCCTTCAATGATTGAAGGATCGATGGAGTTTACAGCATTGTACATGGCAATACTGAAAATTAACACAATACCTCTAAGGAAGTGTCCACACGTGTTGTATTGATGAAGTTTATTATGCAGATTTGTAGTTTTTGTCAGGAGTCCTATAGAAAGTAAAGGAGAGGGAAGTACAGTATATAGAAAAGGTTCAACTTCTTTCAGATTTTTGAATCCATTCCTTCCTTTGGCTTAAAAGACCGTATCAAGTACCCTTAAGAACAGACGGATTCTCTCTTATACTTCCATTTGACTGGGCTATGTCCAGGTTTGTGTATCATGACATCAGTAGCTTTTCGCGATATGTTATCACAAAGTGATATGCTATCTATCCTATATGTGTCTGTGCAGCCTCCCAGTGGTTTAGTTATGAACTGCAGTCTGTCAAAGATCTTGCAATATTGTATTAAATTGGTGTCATGCAGCTATGATGATTTCTTCCATTGGAAAAGTAAACAATCAAGATGGAAGAAAGCTTCTGCCTTGTTTTTAACATTATAGCGAATGAAGGCGAGTGCAGACAAAGGGTGTTTTGTCTGTAACAGTCATTCCAGTCCATTGTTCTGATTCTACGATGATCAGAGCAACAGACCTTCAATGATGTCAGTGTGAACATAGTCTTAATCCATAAATCACATGGTCCAATAAAGTAACATCCTCTGGACGCGCATTACCAAATGACAACACATATTTTGTAGAATCATTTCTCATACTTATGTGCTGTGTCATTCCTCTTTTATACCTAAATAAATTCTAACTAGGTGTTACCATAACCCTTGTTATTGGGGTGTGTTCTTATAGAGTCTGGGATGTCAATACCGATTGGACCATGCCAGACCGCGTAGAGACAAACCGTGAACTGCTAACACCCAGTTGTCATTTTGTTCCTAAATATCTAGGAGGAATAACAGAGGAACAGTACAACTTCCAGCTAGAAAATACATATTCCTGTAACAATTATTTACTAGAAGAAACACGTAATGAGAAGTGACAGATCCAGGGGACGGCATCAATATGAATGGCATATAGCTTGGCAGCCAGAATGTAGTAATTACAGTAAATAATTTTAATAATACAGTAAAATAATATAATAATAGTGGCATAACTATGCTAGTGGTGTGTATAAGGGGGCAGGTTGCTGGCATTGTTTATATAATGTGATACCCTGTGTTATTAGTAGAGATGAGCGAGTAGTGTTCGATCGAGTAGGTGTTCGATTGAATACTACGGTATTCGAAATACTCGTACTCGATCGAACACTACTAGCTGTTCGAAGTTTAAGGTTCGATGCAGAACCAGAGTTGATTGGCAGAATGCTATACATTGCCAATCAACGCTGGTTCTTCTCTTACCTTTAAAAATCTGCTGCACTAGGTTATTACAATTGATTATGGAGGGAGGAAACAATAGTTGGCACTGTTTATTTGGAGGAACTTGTGAAAAGGTGATGGACTCTTTAGCCACTTATGAGGGAATGGCTTGCATAGAGTTATTGTCTATGGCGGACCTAGTAGACCTGTCATGGTCATGCAATTACCGAGGTACAATAATTTGTATAACCATGTTACAGTGTACATTATGTAATGTTTTCTTCTTAGACAAATTATGAATAAGTTCCTAAAACTTGTGCCATTCAACTCTAATCGACAGAGAAGCCTTGGCTGGCTGGTGATACATTGCCCTGCAGGGACAATAAGGCCTTATTCACATGACACTGAAACAAAGCTGTGTGACTTCCATTCTAAAAACTTTGATGTAATCACACGTCCATGTGCAAATTATATCCATGAAAAATGGATCAGTGTGTTACCCTTTGTTCACATCTGCATTCGGTATTCGATTCGGGAAGTCCCCCCCCCCCCGAACGGAATACCGAAGCGGTGTGCAAAGAAAGCACATGGACCCCATGAAATTCATCAGTTCAGGGTTTTTGAAAGATCTGATAAAATCTGGTGCAAAGTGGATGACACTTGTCCATCACAAATGGATTAATTTATCTGTTTTTTACAGCTGAGAATTGGGCATGGTCATGTGACTATAGCCACAAGAGATGGTTTAGTAATACCTGCTGGCCATTCAAGTACGTATATGTAATCTATGAAAATGACCAGGTTTGACAAAGTAAAGGGTGGGGTTACTTAGCAGCACCTTTGTGTCTTTGAGGGGGTTCCTGAGTAAGGAATATACCCCAATGACATCCATCTTTTTAAAGAAACCCCTTGAGATAGGAAATTGTGATCTACAAACAGAGAAATGGACCATGTTTGTAATGCTTTGGGAATGGAATGAACACGAACCAACATTCAGTACTAATACATTCACAATTTTCTTACATTACAGAATCATTTTTCTGGCTATAATGGCTGAAATAACATCCCCTCCTTCTATATTCCTGGTTCAACTTCTAATGAACTTTAATGAGCTTCAGCCTCAGTGGTCTGTGGCATTTTATTCTCCGCAAAGCAATGACTGATTCTGGGAGCGGAGAGCTATTTCATGGATAAAATGTAATAAGCAATGCTATCAAAATATTTTTTCTTTTTTTTTCTTTTTTTTTTTTAGATCAGATTGAGAAGAAATTGTAATTAAAAGCCTCTGTAATCCAGATGACTGCATGCAAATATTAAAGGACAATTAACCGCTAAATTAAAATGTTGAAATATAAACCAAGTTAAAGTGAATTTAATTTAATCTAACATCTCATAGATAAAAAAAAATCAGATGTCAGAAGACATCAAATGACTAAGCAGGTTGACTCATTGGCCGAATGCTGTACACTGTACGGCATTCGGCCAAACAACGCCGGTCAATGCATTCCTATGGGAAAAGTCAGTTCCCGCATATTGCAAGCTGAAAGGGATCCCGACGAGATAGTGGCGTAATACAGGTACTTGGGCTTGTTAGATGCCACAAGCCATGCCTCCCCTGCTGTCCCAGTTGCATTCCAGGGTGTTGGCATCATTTCCTGGGGTGTCATAGTGGACTTGATGACTCTCCTAAGTCGAAGTGTGGCTTCCCCTGAAACAAAGCATTTTTCCCCATAGGCTATAATGGGATTCGATATTCGTTCGAATAGTCGAATATTGAGGGGCTATTCAAAACAAATATCGAATCTCGAATATTTCACTGTTCGCTCATCTCTAATATTGAGCTTGTGCAATTTAATCTGTCATTCCAACTGTGGCTTATAAGTGTTTTGCATATCCCCATATACATTTTTCCTCAATTTACGGGGTAACACTTTAAAGTGTGCTCTTACATGTTACCTGACTTAGCTTTCCTGTGTGTTCTACACCAATTTTCCACAGTACATGCATATCATATATTGACCTGCCATTATTTAATACTCACACATTCACTACCTATCTATCTATCTATCTATCTATCTATCTATCTATCTATCTATCTATCTATCTATATCACAACATCTCCTCCCTGCTACTTCCTCTTGACTTTCTTCTTTATACTGTTTCATCTCTAAACGATTGAAAAGCTGCAGCAGAATCCCCCTCACCTCCCTCCCACTGGTAGTTTAATTTTTGTCCTACACTAGACAGGTTTCACGGATTTGAGGTTTCTAGATGCTTACAGACAGTCTGCCACTAATAAGATATATATATATATATACACACACACACACAGAAAATTGTATACCTCCGCAGAACCAGTTTATGTAAAAAATAAATATACACTTATCCTAATACTAAGGCTGACCATCGGATTGTATGACTACTATATAAGATGTATGGCTGTAGTTATGTCAGTTCTTGTGACAAGACTAGCGTTTTCTCTGATTCTGAATCTGCTAAATATTCCCAGGTGTCCAATCATGTAGGAAACCACAGAGCTATAGCAATTAGAGATGAGCGAACACTAAAATGTTCGAGGTTCGAAATTCGATTCGAACAGCCGCTCAATGTTCGTGTGTTCGAACGGGTTTCGAACCCCATTATAGTCTATGGGGAACAGATACTCGTTAAGGGGGAAACCCAAATCCGTGTCTGGAGGGTCACCAAGTCCACTATGACACCCCAGGAAATGATGCCAACACCTCTGGAATGACACTGGGACAGCAGGGGAAGCATGTCTGGGGGCATCTAACACACCAAAGACCCTCTATTACCCCAACATCACAGCCTAACAACTACACACTTTACACACTCAATACCACCTCTCTGACAGTAGGAAAACACCTTGAAACATGTGTATTTGGCACTTGCAGTGAGGAGAGCTTGTCACCAGCAGTGAATTTGGCCCTTGTAGTAAGTTGAGGTTGGCACCAACATTTGTTTTGAAAATCAGGGTGGATTGAGCCTCTAACCAGCAGAGTTTGGGCAAATTCATGGTGGAGGGAGCCTCTAAACACCCCAGTTTGGGCAAATTCATGGTGGAGGGAGCCTCTAAAAACCCCAGTTTGGACCAATTCATGGTGGAGGGAGCCTCTAACCAGCCCAGTTTGGACCAATTAATGGTGGAGGGAGCCTCTAACCAGCCCAGTTTGGACCAATTAATGGTGGAGGGAGCCTCTAACCACCCCAGTTTGGACCAATTAATGGTGGAGGGAGCCTCTAACCAGCCCAGTTTGGACCAATTCATGGTGGAGGGAGCCTCTAAAAAACCCAGTTTGGACCAATTCATGGTGGAGGGAGCCTCTAAACAGCCCAGTTTGGGCAAATTCATGGTGGAGGGAGCCTCTAAACAGCCCAGTTTGGGCAAATTCATGGTGGAGGGAGCCTCTAACCAGCCCAGTTTGGACCAATTAATGGTGGAGGGAGCCTCTAACCAGCCCAGTTTGGACCAATTCATGGTGGAGGGAGCCTCTAAACAGCCAAGTTTGGACCAATTCATGGTGGAGGGAGCCTCTAAAAAACCCAGTTTGGACCAATTCATGGTGGAGGGAGCCTCTAACCAGCCCAGTTTGGACCAATTAATGGTGGAGGGAGCCTCTAACCAGCCCAGTTTGGACCAATTAATGGTGGAGGGAGCCTCTAACCAGCCCAGTTTGGACCAATTCATGGTGGAGGGAGCCTCTAAACAGCCCAGTTTGGGCAAATTCATGGTGGAGGGAGCCTCTAACCAGCCCAGTTTGGACCAATTCATGGTGGAGGGAGCCTCTAAAAAACCCAGTTTGGACCAATTCATGGTGGAGGGAGCCTCTAAACAGCCCAGTTTGGGCAAATTCATGGTGGAGGGAGCCTCTAAACAGCCCAGTTTGGGCAAATTCATGGTGGAGGGAGCCTCTAACCAGCAGAGTTGGTGGAAATCAGGGTGGAGGGAGCCTCTAACCAGCAGAGTTGGGGGAAATCAGGGTGGAGGGAGCCTAGTATTAGCAGAATTGTGCAACGCTTATGGTGGATGAGTATGAGGATGCGGAGGAATTGGAGAGGTTGAGTACAGACATGGAGTTTCATGTTGGGGTGCTTTACACAGGTGGGCACAAAAATGACGGCTCTACCCAGTGGTGGTTCATTTTTATCAAAGTGAGCCGGTCGGCACTCTCAGCTGACAGACGGGTGCGCTTGTCAGTGATGATGCCACCGGCTGCACTGAACACCCTCTCAGATAGGACGCTGGCGGCAGGACAGGACAGCACCTCCAAGGCATATAGGGCAAGTTCAAGCCACAGGTCCAACTTCGACACCCAATACGTGTAGGGCGCAGAGGGGTCGGAGAGGACAGGGCTGTGGTCGGAAAGGTATTCCCGCAACATGCGCCTATACTTCTCACGCCTGGTGACACTAGGACCCTCCGTGGCGGCACTTTGGCGAGGGGGTGCCATCAAGGTGTCCCAGACCTTAGACAGTGTGCCCCTCGTTTGTGTGGACCGGTGAGAACTTGGTTGCCTACTGGAGGAACTGCCCTCCCTGCCGCCAACGTCACATGCTGGAAACATCTCCATCATATTCTGCACCAATTGCCTGTGGCAAGCATTGATGCGATTGGCCCTCCCCTCTACCGGAATAAAAGACGAGATGTTGTTTTTATACCGGGGGTCAAGGATAGCAAAGATCCAGTACTGGTTGTCCTCCATGATTTTGACAATACGCTTGTCGGTTGTAAAGCACCCCAACATGAACTCAGCCATGTCTGCCACAGTGTTAGTTGGCATGACTCCTCTGGCCCCACCGGAAAGTTCAATCTCCATTTCCTCCTCATCCTCCATGTCTACCCATCCGCGCTGCAACAATGGGACGATTCGAAGTTGCCCGGAAGCCTCCTGTATCACCATCACATCATCGGACAACTCTTCTTCCTCCTCCTCCTCCTCCTCCTCCTCCTCCATTAAACGCAGTGAAGCGGACAGATGTGTGGACCTACTCTCCAGCTGTGACGGATCGGATGCTATCCCTAACTCCTCTGTGTGATCTGAGTTATCCCTGATGTCAATCAGGGATTCTCTCAGAACACACAAGAGCGGGATTGTAAGGCTCACCATCGCATCCTCAGAGCTCACCCTCCTTGTGGACTCCTCAAAGACCCGTAGGATGTCACAAAGGTCTCTCATCCATGGCCACTCATGGATGTGAAACTGAGGCAGCTGACTTTGTGGCACCCTAGGGTTTTGTAGCTGGTATTCCATCAAAGGTCTCTGCTGCTCAACCACTCTATTCAACATCTGAAACGTTGAGTTCCAGCGTGTGGGGACGTCGCACAAAAGCCGGTGTTGTGGCACATGCAGGCGTTGCTGGAGAGATTTTAAGCTAGCAGCGGCTACTGTCGACTTGCGAAAGTGGGCGCACATGCGCCGCACTTTCACCAGTAGCTCTGGAACATTGGGGTAGCTCTTTAGGAAACGTTGCACCACTAGGTTGAAGACGTGGGCCAGGCATGGAACATGTTGGAGTCCGGCAAGCTCCAGAGCTGCTACCAGGTTCCGGCCGTTATCACAAACGACCATGCCTGGGCCCAGGTGCAGCGGCTCAAACCATATTGCCGTCTCATCGAGGAGGGCATCCCTCACCTCGGAGGCAGTGTGCTGTCTGTCCCCCAAGCTGATCAGCTTCAGCACAGCCTGCTGACGTCTACCAACGCCAGTGCTGCAACGTTTCCAACTCGTAGCTGGGGTCAATCTAACAGCGGAGGAGGAGGCGGTGGCGGAGGAGGAGGCGGTGGCGGAGGAGGAGGCGGTAGAGGAGGAGGAGGAGGGGGGTGTTCTTCTCGTGTCCCTGCCAGGAATGTTAGGCGGGGAGACGAGGTACACCGGGCCAGTTTGGGAAGCAGTCCCAGCCTCAACTACATTCACCCAGTGTGCCGTCAGTGAAATGTAGCGTCCCTGTCCGCATGCACTTGTCCACGCGTCGGTGGTCAAGTGGACCTTTGTGCAAAGCGCGGAACTAAGGGCCCGCCTGATGTTGAGTGACACGTGCTGGTGCAAGGCGGGGACGGCACACCGGGAGAAGTAGTGACGGCTAGGGACGGCATAGCGAGGTGCCGCAGTTGCCATCAGGTCCAGGAAGGCGGGAGTTTCAACAAGCCGGAACGCCAACATCTCCTAGGCCAGCAGTTTAGCGATGTTGGCGTTCAAGGCTTGCGCGTGTGGGTGGTTAGCAGTGTATTTCTGCCGCCGCTCCAATGTCTGAGAGATGGTGGGTTGTTGTAAAGAAACGCCTGATGGTGCCTTTGATGGTGCAGGAGAAGGAGATAAGACAGGACCAGGGGAGGATGAGGTAGAAGTCAACAAAGTGGCGGAGGCAGATGAAGTGGTGTCCTGGCTCGTCCTCTGGAGTGCATCGCCAGCACAGTCAGCAGTGGCAGTGGCAGAGGCAGTGGCAGAGGCAGTGGCAGTGGCGTGAACGGCAGGCGGCCTTTGTCCTGCCGTTGCTGCCTGCCACTGATTCCAGTGCTTGGATTCCAAATGACGGCGCATTGAAGTGGTGGACAGGTTGCTCTTCTCAGAGCCCCTAATCAATTTCGAGAGGCAAATTGTGCAGACAACACTATATCTGTCCTCGGCGCATTCCTTGAAAAAACTCCACACCTTCGAGAAACGTGCCCTCGAGGTGGGAGTTTTTCGGGGCTGGGTACGAACTGGAACATCTTGGGAGATTCCGGGTGTGGCCTGGCTTCGCCTAAGCTGCTGACCTCTGCCTCTGCCTCTAGCTACCCTTTTTGGTGCTGCACCTGCCTCAACATCCACACTACTTTCCCCGCTTGACATCCCCCCTGTCCAGGTCGGGTCAGTGTCCTCATCATCCACCACTTCCTCTTCCAACTCCTGTCTCATCTCCTCCTCCCGCACAATGCGCCGGTCAACTGGATGCCCTGACGGCAACTGCGTCACATCATCGTCGATGAGGGTGGGTTGCTGGTCATCCACCACCAAATCGAACGGAGATGGAGGAGACTCTAGTGTTTGAGCATCTGGACACAGATGCTCCTCTGTTAGGTTCGTGGAATCGTGACGTGGAGAGGCAGGTTGAGGGACAATGAAAGGAGCGGAGAACAGCTCTGGGGAGCAGGGACAGTTTGGGTTATTGTTCTGTAAAGCTTCGGAATTTTGGGAGGAAGGAAGACAAGACTGTTGGGTAATAGGAGGAGAGGAGGCAGAGTCTGACTGGCTGCTGGACAATGTGCTGTAAGCGTTCTCTGACAGCCATTGCAAGACCTGTTCCTGGTTCTCGGGCCTACTAAGGTTTGTACCCTGCAGTTTAGTTAATGTGGCAAGCAACCCTGGCACTGTGGAGTGGCGCAATGCTTGCTGCCCCACAGGAGTAGGCACGGGACGCCCTGTGGCTTCACTGCTACCTTGCTCCCCAGAACCATTCCCCCGACCTCGCCCACGGCCTCGTCCACGTCCCTTTCCGGGAGCCTTGCGCATTTTGAATTCCTAGTTAGAAATTGGCACTGTATACCAGTAGTAAAAATTGTGGGTGCACGTAACCCCAATATATTCTTTGAATTCCCAGTCAGACACTGGCACTATATGGCAGTAGCAAGAAATGAGGGTATTTGTATTCCCAATATATTCTTTGAATTCCCAGTCAGACAATGGCACTGTATACCAGTAGTAAAAATTGTGGGTGCACGTAACCCCAATATATTCTTTGAATTACCAGTCAGAAACTGGCACTATATGGCAGTAGCAAGAAATGAGGGTATTTATAACCCCAATATATTCTTTGAATTCCCAGTCAGACAATGGCACTGTATACCAGTAGTAAAAATTGTGGGTGCACGTAACCCCAATATATTCTTTGAATTCCCAGTCAGACACTGGCACTATATGGCAGTAGCAAGAAATGAGGGTATTTGTATTCCCAATATACTCTTTGAATTCCCAGTCAGACAATGGCACTGTATACCAGTAGTAAAAATTGTGGGTGCACGTAACCCCAATATATTCTTTGAATTCCCAGTCAGAAACTGGCACTATATGGCAGTAGCAAGAAATGAGGGTATTTGTATTCCCAATATACTCTTTGAATTCCCAGTCAGACAATGGCACTGTATACCAGTAGTAAAAATTGTGGGTGCACGTAACCCCAATATATTCTTTGAATTCCCAGTCAGAAACTGGCACTATATGGCAGTAGCAAGAAATGAGGGTATTTATAACCCCAATATATTCTTTGAATTCCCAGTCAGACAATGGCACTGTATACCAGTAGTAAAAATTGTGGGTGCACGTAACCCCAATATATTCTTTAAATTACCAGTCAGACACTGGCACTATATGGCAGTAGCAAGAAATGAGGGTATTTGTATTCCCAATATACTCTTTGAATTCCCAGTCAGACAATGGCACTGTATACCAGTAGTAAAAATTGTGGGTGCACGTAACCCCAATATATTCTTTGAATTCCCAGTCAGACAATGGCACTGTATACCAGTAGTAAAAATTGTGGGTGCACGTAACCCCAATATATTCTTTGAATTCCCAGTCAGACACTGGCACTATATGGCAGTAGCAAGAAATGAGGGTATTTGTATTCCCAATATATTCTTTGAATTCCCAGTCAGACAATGGCACTGTATACCAGTAGTAAAAATTGTGGGTGCACGTAACCCCAATATATTCTTTGAATTACCAGTCAGAAACTGGCACTATATGGCAGTAGCAAGAAATGAGGGTATTTATAACCCCAATATATTCTTTGAATTCCCAGTCAGACAATGGCACTGTATACCAGTAGTAAAAATTGTGGGTGCACGTAACCCCAATATATTCTTTGAATTCCCAGTCAGACACTGGCACTATATGGCAGTAGCAAGAAATGAGGGTATTTGTATTCCCAATATACTCTTTGAATTCCCAGTCAGACAATGGCACTGTATACCAGTAGTAAAAATTGTGGGTGCACGTAACCCCAATATATTCTTTGAATTCCCAGTCAGAAACTGGCACTATATGGCAGTAGCAAGAAATGAGGGTATTTGTATTCCCAATATACTCTTTGAATTCCCAGTCAGACAATGGCACTGTATACCAGTAGTAAAAATTGTGGGTGCACGTAACCCCAATATATTCTTTGAATTCCCAGTCAGAAACTGGCACTATATGGCAGTAGCAAGAAATGAGGGTATTTATAACCCCAATATATTCTTTGAATTCCCAGTCAGACAATGGCACTGTATACCAGTAGTAAAAATTGTGGGTGCACGTAACCCCAATATATTCTTTAAATTACCAGTCAGACACTGGCACTATATGGCAGTAGCAAGAAATGAGGGTATTTGTATTCCCAATATACTCTTTGAATTCCCAGTCAGACAATGGCACTGTATACCAGTAGTAAAAATTGTGGGTGCACGTAGCCCCAATATATTCTTTGAATTCCCAGTCAGACAATGGCACTGTATACCAGTAGTAAAAATTGTGGGTGCACGTAACCCCAATATATTCTTTGAATTCCCAGTCAGAAACTGGCACTATATGGCAGTAGCAAGAAATGAGGGTATTTGTATTCCCAATATACTCTTTGAATTCCCAGTCAGACAATGGCACTGTATACCAGTAGTAAAAATTGTGGGTGCACGTAACCCCAATATATTCTTTGAATTACCAGTCAGAAACTGGCACTATATGGCAGTAGCAAGAAATGAGGGTATTTATAACCCCAATATATTCTTTGAATTCCCAGTCAGACAATGGCACTGTATACCAGTAGTAAAAATTGTGGGTGCACGTAACCCCAATATATTCTTTGAATTACCAGTCAGACACTGGCACTATATGGCAGTAGCAAGAAATGAGGGTATTTGTATTCCCAATATACTCTTTGAATTCCCAGTCAGACAATGGCACTGTATACCAGTAGTAAAAATTGTGGGTGCACGTAACCCCAATATATTCTTTGAATTCCCAGTCAGACAATGGCACTGTATACCAGTAGTAAAAATTGTGGGTGCACGTAACCCCAATATATTCTTTGAATTCCCAGTCAGAAACTGGCACTATATGGCAGTAGCAAGAAATGAGGGTATTTGTATTCCCAATATACTCTTTGAATTCCCAGTCAGACAATGGCACTGTATACCAGTAGTAAAAATTGTGGGTGCACGTAACCCCAATATATTCTTTGAATTCCCAGTCAGAAACTGGCACTATATGGCAGTAGCAAGAAATGAGGGTATTTGTATTCCCAATATACTCTTTGAATTCCCAGTCAGACAATGGCACTGTATACCAGTAGTAAAAATTGTGGGTGCACGTAACCCCAATATATTCTTTGAATTACCAGTCAGACACTGGCACTATATGGCAGTAGCAAGAAATGAGGGTATTTGTATTCCCAATATACTCTTTGAATTCCCAGTCAGACAATGGCACTGTATACCAGTAGTAAAAATTGTGGGTGCACGTAACCCCAATATATTCTTTGAATTCCCAGTCAGACAATGGCACTGTATACCAGTAGTAAAAATTGTGGGTGCACGTAACCCCAATATATTCTTTGAATTCCCAGTCAGAAACTGGCACTATATGGCAGTAGCAAGAAATGAGGGTATTTGTATTCCCAATATACTCTTTGAATTCCCAGTCAGACAATGGCACTGTATACCAGTAGTAAAAATTGTGGGTGCACGTAACCCCAATATATTCTTTGAATTACCAGTCAGAAACTGGCACTATATGGCAGTAGCAAGAAATGAGGGTATTTGTATTCCCAATATATTCTTTGAATTCCCAGTCAGACAATGGCACTGTATACCAGTAGTAAAAATTGTGGGTGCACGTAACCCCAATATATTCTTTGAATTCCCAGTCAGACACTGGCACTATATGGCAGTAGCAAGAAATGAGGGTATTTGTATTCCCAATATATTCTTTGAATTCCCAGTCAGACAATGGCACTGTATACCAGTAGTAAAAATTGTGGGTGCACGTAACCCCAATATATTCTTTGAATTCCCAGTCAGACACTGGCACTATATGGCAGTAGCAAGAAATGAGGGTATTTGTATTCCCAATATATTCTTTGAATTCCCAGTCAGACAATGGCACTGTATACCAGTAGTAAAAATTGTGGGTGTATATAGCCCCAATTCTATTGCTAGGGGACTTGCAGGGTATTTCTGGGGTGAAGGTGGGGGGGCACACCGTTGGAACGGGTATCGGGGTATATATCGGGTATACGGGAATACACTGACAGTGTATTCCATTCAGGATCCTGGGAAAGCTGGGTTGCGGCGATTGAGCCCGTCAGTGCCACGTTACACTGACAAGCTTCTCCCTGGAATTTAGCTCTTATAAGAGCTGTTGTGGTTGTCTTCTCCTTCCTATCCTAGCCTGTCCCTGCCTACCCAGAATCTAAGCCCTAGCTAGCTGGACGGAAACCTCCGTCCTCGGTGAATTGCAAGCTCAGAATGACGCAAAGCTGGGCGTCGCTGTTCTTTTAAATTAGAGGTCACATGTTTTCGGCAGCCAATGGGTTTTGCCTACTTTTTTCAACGTCACCGGTGTCGTAGTTCCTGTCCCACCCTGCGCTGTTATTGGAGCAAAAAAGGCGCCAGGGAAGGTGGGAGGGGAATCGAGTAATGGCGCACTTTACCACGCGGTGTTCGATTCGATTCGAACATGCCGAACAGCCTAATATCCGATCGAACATGAGTTCGATAGAACACTGTTCGCTCATCTCTAATAGCAATGCTTCCAGAGGTTTTCTATTGGACTGTAGGTATTCCTACAGAATTCTATTAACACGGGTGCTGCATTTACCATACAGCTCATCTTTTGGAATAAATTCAAGTGTAATTGTTCTGCAGCCTGAACTGACTCGAAGCCCAGTGTTGCTAAGCTTCAAGGAATGCCATTGTCCTATCGTGTTTAACATGACAAGGGCAGGAGGGTAATGTAAATCGTAGCGGGCGTAGATATTATGTAAATATATAAAGAGCAGTAGTGCCATGGAGAACAACCTGTGCTGTACAACACTGGACAGATTCATTATGGCTACAAACATTCCTGCAGAATTCACAGGTTGTGCCAGTTATACGTGTTATCCGTACATTAACCCAATGGCTACTTGTAGCAGCAAGTAAGTCCTGGAAAACGTTTCTAATTTGGAAAACCTATTTTAAGTAAAAGTTAGTTTTCTAGCACTTAAAATCTCCTCCATTTTTTTGCCTGAAAATCACATGCAACATGCAATATAGTTCTCTGTGACCCCCAGCAGTCAGGACACAGGCCTTTAAAGGATCTAGAAAAAATGTTTCCCATGTTACAATGTATCTAGTGCAATAGACTTAACACAGGGCAGTAGGTTTCATCGAGTTCTCCTTTAAAAGGTAACCCCACTGGCCCATCATTGCACTCAGTAGTGACAGTAGATGATGCAACAAGTTGTCTACTGTCCAGATCTGCACAGAGCATGCCTAGAAAACTCTCACAAAGACCTCAGTGAGTCAGATCCTGTCTATTATTGTCTTCAGCCATCAGACTGCTGTAAAGTATATCACTCAATTCCATTAACAGAGCAAAGGAGAAGCTCTCAGGCTGGATGGCAGCCGAATAATTATGTACAGATTGTAGTATATCAATATCATATTGTATATGGAATAAATCAATGGAAATTAAACTAAAAACAAGTAGACCCATTTTTCCAACCTTCAGAAGTTCTGGAAATTTACCTTAGCTAAGAGTCAATAAATGTAGAAAATGCCTGTAAGAACGGCTCTTTACATTCAGACATATTGTCTACTATATTTCTACGGATGACACAAGCATACTGTGCAAGTGTACTGTGATTATATTATAGTAAGTCAATGATAACGTATACAAACATAGTGGATACTGGGAATTGCTGCTAAGCTAGAAAATCCTTTTTGCCCAGACTAGAACCATTGTCTTAAATTGCAGTCAAAAATAGATATTTTCATCATTTTAAGAATACAAAATATAGTCAAGGACCTCATAGAATACAAGTATAATAAAATAAAGTTACATTTTTTCAATGATGTCACGTATATACTCGAGTATAAGCTGAATTTTTCAGCACAGTTTTTTGTGCTGAAAAAGCCCCCCTAGGCTTATACTCGAGTCAAGCAAAAAAAAAAAAAATATATATATATATATAAATATAAAAATATATATATTTTTATTTTTTTTATTTTTTTTTATTTTTTGGGAGGGGGGGGGGGGTCTATGACCAGCCACAATAGTAATGCATAGAATCTCTCATAGAATAGCGAAAAAAAGAAGCTTTAAAGTAATATATTAAAAAAAATAAATAAATAAAGGTTCTAAATCACTCCTTTCCCTAGAATACATATAAAAGTAGAAAATGACTGTGAAACACATTATACACATTAGGTATCCCTGTGTCTGAAAGTGCCCGGTCTACTGAATACAGGGTATCTGCAGTGCTCCTGTTCCGTTGGGAAGGAGTTAATAGGAGCACTGCAGATCCCCTATATTCAGCCAGGCTGAATTCCACGTGGGGGAAGGGGACCCAGTCCTCAAGCTCAGGGAAGGGGCAAACAGACAACCAAAACACCCCCTCCCCTTCCCCAGCAACTACTGCACCCAAAAAATCCGACCATTTTAATTTTTGAAATTTTCCAGTAGCTGCTGCATTTCCTCCCCCCCAGCTTATACTCGAGTCAATAAGTTTTCCCAGTTCTTTGTGGTAAAATTAGGGGCCTCAGCTTATATTCGGGTCGGCTTATACTCGAGTATATACGGTACCTTATATTATATTATATTAATTTCTGTGAGTTTACTAACTGTAAAGGTAAGTTTACACTTTTTTTTGTTTTTGGAAAACAGCTGTTTTTGTGGCAGTTTTTGATTCTGTTTTTTTCAGCCGAAGTCAGAAGAGGATTCAGAAGGAATTGGAAATATAAAGGAAGGATTTACATTTTTACTTCCTGTTGCATCCACTTTGCTATGGCTTTGGCTCAAAAAATTGTTTTAAAAACTTCCACAAAGCAACAAGGGAAATAGTAACACAAAATATTAAGAATTTATGTCCCCAATCTGTCATTTTATAAGAAAAACAGCTATTGACTAAAAGAGAAATGTCAGGAGACAATGCCAACATGGCAAATGAATGCAAAGCTCCAGCTCCTTTATATGGCCACTGCCATCACATAAATTATTTCTCATAATTATCTTATAATCACATAAAACAATACTATTTAAGAAACGGTACTGACATGCTGGGACTTATAGTTACACACTTGAAGTCCTATATATAATATGGAAACATTTGGAGACTATTTTCTCATCTCAACTAGCTTCATTTCTGTCTGGACCTCCTGTCAAAGCGCACTTATCCCACAAGGCTTTGTAAATAAGCAGTGAAGAATGATTTTCGTCTTTTGACATACAATAGCATGCATGGCAGGACGCTCTCCTGGGAGGAACGTACTTTAGGAAAGCTGTAAATAGAACAGTTCCTCTGCGGGCCCCTGGGATGTAACCTATAACTCTCAGTTTCAGACGCCATTTATTCTTTCATTACTTCCTTTAGACTCTCTTTACATCTGGTAATGAAGAAGTTTTTAATAAAATTCTGTAATATGAAACACAACCCAACAAGGGATACGCAATAGAGCAACCGAGTCTGCTAGGCCGGGCTTCTATAGCTTGGGACGTGTAAGGTGCGGTCAGTAAAATACATTGTATTGTTACAGGTGGGAACGAAAAATTCTACTGATAAAACAAGATTACGATATTTAACAGCAGGTGAGGTAACCCTTTAAGTGCTACTATGTATTATATCTTTATTTAACCACTTCATGACTGGACCACTTATACTAGTTCATGACTGGATACACTTTCCGTTTTTTTTTAGTCCATGCTATTTTAAGAGGTATACATTTTTTTCATTTGGGTTATTCAATCCATTCCTGTATAGGCATAATTTAAGCAGAAGGTGACTTTCTGAAGAGCAATAAGGTCCTCCTGGCACTTCCATCAGTTCATTCAGTTCTCTGGCACCTTGCAAATCACATGACTGCCAGGTCAGGAAGATGACATATTATGTAGCTTCTATAGTGCTCATTGAACACTGTGTACATAGTGACTGGGAAAGTAGGGATGTTAAAAAAAAAAAAATCCACTCTTCCATGTTTTGAGGGGTCCAGTTGTGATTGACAGCTAGCTCCATACACTTGCAGCTGCAGAATCTCAGGTTTGTCCTTAGGGTCCATCCACGCTGAGTTTTTTGGCAAGGATTTTGGTGCTGTGTCAAAATCCACGTGGAAAAAATGTCTCCCCGTAGAGTTCTATGGGTTCCGCTAGCTTATTTTTTCCACTAGCAGAAAAAAGCTTCCTTCAGGCGGATTGCGCCTGCAAAGACAAACGCAGTCAATGCGAGGCGGAAAATTGGATTTGGGCAGAATTTTTCAAAAACCACGTTTTTTCAGTTTTTTCAAGGTGCTGGAGGAAAAAAAGCATTTCCTAATCCCTGAAGCGGATTTTTTCCTCTCCAAAATCCCCATCAAGAAACTCTGTGTGAATGGACTCTCACAGAGCTAAATAGCCACTGCCCAGATGTAAATTGTCAAAGGATGGTTGATAAAAAAAAATAATTTTGTAGCAGCACTAAAGCACAGAGAATGTGCGCATCTATATATATATATATATATATATATATATATATATATATATATATATATATATATATATATGCAGCTGTTTTATAAAGGTGCACTGTACAACTGCTTAGTGTATGGCAGATATGTGGCGGTCAAATGCTTGAGGGAACCCTGCGTTGTGTTGCCACTGGCGTCTTATTAACCCTGCCATGTCATATTATATACTTGGTCTCGCTTTTTCCTCTTTGTCGGATTTAGAAGAAGCAGAATGTTTGCGGCATACTAGCGCGCCACACCAGCTATTCAGGTCCAGCAGTGTTTCATGACCATGTGATAACCTCCATGCTGTCCTCTGAAGCCACAGATAACTAAGCAAGTAACTACCGCTCTGGATGCCATTTTAGTGCTTTGTCCTGACTGGTATTAACTGTTTACCCGTGAAGAACCTTGTTAAAGCACTCCAGTACAGGACAGGTGCTGCCAGAGGAACCTTTTATAGGTTAGTGCGAAAAGAGCTATACAAGAGCTATACAAGAGATATAAAGAAGACTGCTTACAGGACTCTCTTACATTAATAGTGTAACGTTTACTGCTACCGCACGTCCACCAGCCAGAAGAAACGTTGTTTGGTTGAAATTTTGTATAAGTGATCTGTAGATGTCATTGTATTGTGGAATGGTGTAAATTGAGTAAAGATACCGCTTTCCTGAGTGTGAATGTTTTGGCTACTAAGTGAGCGTCTACTTTACAATCCACCTGAGATCCACAACTTTACCGTGAGCAGAGACACATCCAAGGGTGGTACGTTTAACAGGAGTGCAAACACTTTCCTGCTCCCACTACCTTCTGATTCTAACTCTCTGTTACTGACATAGTCAGATAGAGGCGTCTGTATATGACTATTATTGTGAAAGATGCCATGATAGTTACTGCCAATAGCAGTCTATGAAGGGGAAAAGGAGGAGCGAGCAGCTGCAGTGAGAGAGACTGATGAGCACACCGCAGCTGCTCCCTCTGCCTAATCTCAGTGATATAGATTCACAGCAATACTGCTGTATAATGTCCTGAGGGAGAACTACATTGATATAGATTATATGATTTACTATTCCCTGTGCTGTAGGAGACATCATATCAGTTAGCCTTCTCCTACTGTAAAAGAT
Organism: Leptodactylus fuscus; assembly: GCF_031893055.1. Taxonomy (NCBI): domain Eukaryota; kingdom Metazoa; phylum Chordata; class Amphibia; order Anura; family Leptodactylidae; genus Leptodactylus; species Leptodactylus fuscus. The sequence continues at coordinate 60,013,083 of NC_134265.1, forward strand.
TAATATGCCAGATACAAGTCATATAATGGTCCCAAATAGTGTTATTGTCAGGATACGGAGTCGCCGCGGTCTCCTTGCTGCGCAGCGTCTCCCTGGGAGACGTGTTAGGAGTTCTATTGGGTGTGCTTAGGTCATTAAGGGTTAATCTTTTCCTTGCTCTCAGTCTCCATGCCATTAGCCATCAGGTGTGTTCTCTGCTGCTATTTAAACTCCACCCAGGCATGGATCCTTGCCAGCCATTCACTTTGTGTTTCCTGGTCTCCCTGCTCAGTCTGATTCCCTGTCTGTTTGTATTCCATATGTTTCTTGGTTTTTAGACCCGGCTTGTATTTTTGACTATCCCTTGTCTTTTGATTTGGTACCTTTTATTATATCTCCTGGCTTGACCTCTTGCTCGTCTGACCTCGCCTTCTCTTCTGTGTCTTGCTGGGACTTGTGGTCCTCCCTGGTTCCATGCTGTTTAGTCTTTTGTTTTGCATTGCATTTACACTGTGCTTTCTGTTTAGGTGTGACCCCGTGACTCCAGTCCCTAGGACTTTCAAGGCCTCCTCTCCCCTTATCCTAGCCGCCGGATAGAAGTGTCAGGAGCCTTGGTAGGCGCACTTCAATTAGGAAGTGCATTGGTCTGCCTCATCTCAGATATTACAGCATAGTTATAGCTGCAGGGCCTGCGACCCCTTTTGTCATTAGTTGCACAGTGTTGCTTTCCCAGCTGTGACACTTTGCACTGCCTGACCCTGACTCCAATCCTTACATAATGGCTGGCCCTTACCCTAGGCAGGCCACCCGGCGGTTTAGTGTGGATGCCGAACACTCTGTAACTGACCGCCTGGACGAACTGTCAAGGCAGGTGCAGGGCATGGCTGGGTTAATTAACCAAGTCTCGCAGCGTCTGGAGGCTTTGCCTGATCCAGCATCAGCCGCTGCAGGTTCTTCTATTCAAACACCAGTTTTTCCCATATTGAATACCCGTCAGGATCCTAAAATGCTCTTGCTTGACCGTTTTGACGGTAAACCAGACAGATTCCGAACATTTCGGGAATCTTGCCGTTTATTTTTCCGTTTTAATTTCCTTTCTTCTGAAGCAGAGCAGGTGGCGCTGGTGGTGTCCCTTCTACGAGGGTCACCACAAGACTGGACCTTGGCTCTACCTGCTGGAGCTCCAGAATGGAATTCGTTAAGTAAATTTTTTCAAACATTAGGTCAGATTTATGATGACCCTAATAGAGTTGCCTTGGCCGAGTCCCATCTGTTGTCTATTCAGCAGGGAGTTAGAACTGCCGAGGACTATTCTACGGAGTTTCGTCAGTGGAGCTCTCAGTCAGGGTGGACAGACAGACCTTTGTTAACCCTTTTTAGACAAGGCTTATCTGATTCTGTAAAACATGCTCTAGTAAGTCATCCAGTCCCTGAAAATCGAGGAGACTTTATGTCCTTGGCTATTTCTATTGATAGGAGGCTTAGGGAAAGTCGTAGAGAGAAATTAAGCAAACCTGGGTCCTCAGCTAAATCCTGGTCTGTCCTTTCGGAACCTATACCTCCTTCTGCTGTCCCTATCTCTAGTCCTATACCTGAAGAAGAACCGATGATATTGGGGTCCACAACCGCCTCCAGGAGAAAGTATCGCCTAGAAAACGCTCTGTGTCTGTATTGTGGCAAACCTGGACATATCCTGAGAAACTGTCCAACCAGACCTAAACCACCGCCGGGAAAACGCCAATGTCTGAGTGATTTCCGGGAGGGTCACTCAGGCACACAGGTACCTCCTAATAATATTGAGAAATGTTTACTCCCTGCTATTCTTGTTAATGGTAATAAAACTTTTGCATGTCAGGCGATGGTGGATTCAGGTGCCGCCATGAACTTCATCCATGAAGTTGTGGCACAAGCTCTAGGAATTGAATTAATTCCCTTGAAATACCCATTTCAGGTATCTGGAGCAGATCTAACCCCTTTGTCTGAAGGGAAAATCTTAGCCCGTACTGCTGAGGTGCAGTTTTTTGTCGGCAGTTTACATGTTGAAAAAGTGTCATTTTTTGTTATGAAAAAACTTGCTGCAGACGTTATTCTTGGTTTACCCTGGTTGCGTGTACATAATCTAGTGTTTGATTGGGAAACTTCGGAGTTGGTTAGATGGGGAGATTTCTGTACTTCTCATCTTAATACTGTTTGTACTATCAAAAACGATATCAAAATTCCGGAATTTATTACTGAGTTAAAAGACGTCTTTGACGAGCTCAATGCGGAGGTCTTGCCTCCACATCGACCTTATGACTGCGCAATTGATTTGGTTCCTGGAGCTAAACTACCCAAAGGTCGCATTTTTAACCTTTCAGCTCCAGAGCGCGAGTCCATGCGCCAGTACATTAAAGAGAGCCTATCTAAAGGACATATCCGACCTTCAGTTTCTCCTGTGGGGGCCTGGTTTTTCTTTGTTGAAAAAAAAGATGGTGGTCTCCGACCTTGTATTGACTACAGGGAATTGAATAAAATTACGGTCAAAGACCAACATCCTCTGCCACTCATCCCAGATCTTTTTAACCAGGTGGTGGGGGCTCAATGGTTTTCTAAAATTGACCTCCGCGGAGCTTACAACTTGATTCGGATAAGAGACGGGGATGAGTGGAAAACCGCATTTAATACCCCTGAAGGTCATTTTGAATACCTAGTTATGCCTTTTGGTTTGAGCAATGCTCTGGCGGTATTTCAATGTTTTGTGAATGACATTTTTAGGGATCTGTTAGGTAGATATCTAGTAATTTATTTAGATGACATCCTCATATTCTCACCGGACTGGGAGTCACATCAGCAACATGTAAAAGAGGTTCTTCTTAGGCTACGTCAAAACCACCTCTGTGCTAAGTTATCCAAGTGTCAATTTGGAGTCCAGGAGACAGGTTTTTTGGGATACATCCTAACTCCTGGTACCATTGGTATGGATCCCAGAAAGGTATCTGCAGTACTTGAATGGGAGAAACCTACTACCTTAAAAGAAGTTCAAAGGTTTCTAGGTTTCGCCAACTATTACCGAAAATTTATCCAAAATTTTTCTTCTATTGTTAAACCTCTCACTGATTTGACCAAAAAGGGGGCGGATCCTTCCTCCTGGACACCAGAGACGGAGGTAGCGTTCGCCACCTTAAAACAACTCTTTACTTCTGCCCCAGTCCTGGTCCATCCTGATCCTGAATTGCCCTTTATTGTAGAGGTTGACGCTTCAGAAGTATTTGTAGGAGCCGTCCTGTCTCAGAGCACTGAACCATTTACCAACCTCCAACCTATCGCCTACTTTTCCAGGAGGTTCTCCACTACCGAGGCCAATTATGATGTTGGCAATAGAGAGCTTCTGGCGATTAAGTGGGCCTTTGAAGAGTGGAGACTTCCTGGAGGGGGCCAGACATAAAATTACTGTACTGACTGACCACAAAAACTTATTATATTTAGACAAGGCGAAAAGATTAAATCCCCGTCAAGCCAGGTGGGCTCTAATTTTCACTAGGTTCCACTTTGTAATTACCTACTGTCCCGGCTCAAAGAATACTAAAGCAGATGCCTTGTCCAGAGGTTTTGGTCTTAGTGGTAGTTCTGATGGGGAACCTGAAAATATACTTGCTCCTGGGGTGGTAGTGGCACTTTTGACCTCGGATCTTGAAACCCGTATTCTCAACACTCAGGATGCTGCCCCTAGTGCGCTACCACCAGGTAAATTGTTTGTCCCTAGCCACCTCCGCTTGGAGCTCTTAGAGGAGATCCACTCCTCTGTTCTGGCGGGTCATCCAGGCATTACTGGTACTGGGAATCTGTTATCACGTACGTATTGGTGGCCATCTTGGCAACGAGATGTTAAAAATTTTGTTCATTCTTGCGAGACCTGTGCCAGATCTAAGGTGCCCCATGAACTTCCAACGGGTCTTTTACATCCACTCCCGCTACCCAATCGACCCTGGTCACACATCTCCATGGATTTTATTACCGATCTCCCGTCCTCTAAAGGGAAATCGGTAATTTGGGTTGTAGTAGCTCGTTTTTCTAAGATGTCCCACTTTGTTGCCTTGAAAAAATTGCCTTCAGCTAAATTGTTGGCCTGGTTGTTTATCCGCCACATTTTACGTCTGCATGGTATTCCTTCAAATGTGGTGTCGGACAGGGGCGTACAGTTTGTGTCCAGGTTTTGGAAAGCCTTTTGTAACAGGTTGGGAGTCTCTCTTTCTTTCTCCTCAGCCTTCCACCCAGAGACTAACGGTCAAACAGAGAGATTGAATCAATCTTTGGAACAGTATTTGAGGTGCTTTGTGTCTGATTGCCAAGATAAATGGAGTGAATATTTGCCCATGGCTGAGTTTTCACTAAATAATCATGTCAACTCCTCGACTCAGTCGTCTCCTTTCCACATTAACTATGGTTTTCACGCCAGATTCTCCTCAGGAACAGGCAATGAATTCGCCTTTTCCTCAGTATAGGACGTTGCTAAATCTCTCTGTACTGTATGGGCTGAAAGCCTGGCATCACTGAGAAAAGCCCAGGCTAATCAAGTAAATTTCGCCAACAGAAAGCGCCGCCCTGGACCTGATTTTGTGGTGGGTGACAAGGTCTGGTTATCCACTAAAAATATGCAACTTCGTGTTCCATGTACTAAGTTTGCCCCGCGTTTTATTGGTCCATATCCCATTTCTGAAATAATCAACCCTGTGTCATTCAAATTATCACTTCCTAGGTCCCTCCATATTCACCCAGTTTTTCATAAGTCCCTACTCAAAAAGTATGTTCCGGCAATGGTCATTCGTTCCCCACCCGAACCAGTGATCGTTCAGGGGGAACTAGAGTATGAGTTGGAACGGGTCATTGATTCACGCAGAGTGCGGAATTCCCTTCAGTTCCTCATACATTGGAAGGGGTATGGACCAGAGGAGCGTGTTTGGGTGGCAGCCAGAGACCTTCACGCTCCTAGATTGGTGGAGGAGTTTTTCCGTTCTTACCCTACTAAGCCAGGGGGTCCTCTTGAGGGTCCGGAGGCCCCTCCTCAAAGGGGGGTACTGTCAGGATACGGAGTCGCCGCGGTCTCCTTGCTGCGCGGCGTCTCCCTGGGAGACGTATTAGGAGTTCTATTGGGTGTGCTTAGGTCATTAAGGGTTAATCTTTTCCTTGCTCTCAGTCTCCATGCCATTAGCCATCAGGTGTGTTTCTCTGCTGCTATTTAAACTCCACCCAGGCATGGATCCTTGCCAGCCATTCACTTTGTGTTTCCTGGTCTCCCTGCTCAGTCTGATTCCCTGTCTGTTTGTATTCCATATGTTTCTTGGTTTTTAGACCCGGCTTGTATTTTTGACTATCCCTTGTCTTTTGATTTGGTACCTTTTATTATATCTCCTGGCTTGACCTCTTGCTCGTCTGACCTCGCCTTCTCTTCTGTGTCTTGCTGGGACTTGTGGTCCTCCCTGGTTCCATGCTGTTTAGTCTTTTGTTTTGCATTGCATTTACACTGTGCTTTCTGTTTAGGTGTGACCCCGTGACTCCAGTCCCTAGGACTTTCAGGGCCTCCTCTCCCCTTATCCTAGCCGCCGGATAGAAGGTTAGGAGCCGTGGTAGGCGCACTTCAATTAGGAAGTGCATTGGTCTGCCTCATCTCAGATATTACAGCATAGTTATAGCTGCAGGGCCTGCGACCCCTTTTGTCATTAGTTGCAGTGTTGCTTTCCCAGCTGTGTCACTTTGCACTGCCTGACCCTGACTCCAATCCTTACCGTTATACAAAAAGTCCTGAATTTTCAGCACCCATCCTGTTAACTTTGACTTGTTCCAGCACAAAAAGGCTGTATGTAAATTTTCTGTGTGTCAATGTGAGACCAGGAAGTAGAGGCCAGGGGAAACACTGATGGTGTAGGAACAAGAGTGGCGGTGAGCCAAAAGGTATCAGCTCAGCCCTTTTATTTTTTAACCAAGCTGCGTTCATTGCCACCAGTTTTTTGCACCTAAAGAAACCTCCTTGAGGCTAGGGCCCCACAGGCACAGCGCTTTGAACAGAAAGTTTGCAGAGTTTTCATCCGATGACTTTCTGTTACAATTACATCAACAGGAAAGCCGCCGATGTTTCTGTAGATATAATTGACATGCTGTGATCTCCAAAACGTGCCAGTTTTGGGAATCGCAGCATGTCTGCGCTGCAGTTTTAAATCCAAAGTGGGCATGGGATTCGCATGAATCTCTTCCATTTTGCAGTTACTGTAAAACGCCACAGTAAATCAGCAAATCGCTGCATTTCTGGCCCGTGGGGCCCCAGCCTAAGGAAAACATTGGAAAACCTGGGTTTTACAGTATCTGCAAAGTGATTGAGATTCTTGCTAATCCCATCCAAACATTGCAGAAAAAAATCAGCTGAGGAAAAGGTACGTTTTTAAAAATCACAGCATGTCAATTATACCTGCAGAAACACTGGGGTTTTCCCTATAGGATTAATAAGGAAAGAAAATCCACTGAAAAAAACTCAGCTGTGTTTTGCTACATGGGACCTTAGCCTTAAGCTACCTTAATTTCTTTATACCCATCCAGGGCTGAGTAGCCATTTCCAGGAATTGTCTGTGTATTGAGTACAGTCAGTATCAAGGCAGTGTCAGACCTGGATCATCAATGGGGATCAATTTTTTTCTTGCTCAGAAACCTTTAAAATATATTTTTATACTGACTGGAGTGTTGTAATGTGTATTTGTAATGCAGAGCTCACAGTCCCTTACAGGTACATAAACAACATATTAAGCACATGCAGTCATCACTAGAGAGAGCACTTTATGTTTCCAAATCTACAGTACACTATGCAGGGGATTTGGAGCTCACAAAAAAAAAATGAAGCTCCAACCTATAAAGTTATATAACTAGCACATAATGTTATATACAATAGATTTAAAGGATAGATCTTTAAGGGTAGACATGCTCTTAGGAGTTGTATGACTGCTAGCCAAAGCGTCAGGCTTATGTATCAACAGGGATCCAGAATACAACATTCAGGTTACCCTTCATTCACATCTGCGTTGGTAATACATTCAGGGAGTCTGCATGGGGACCCTCCGAATGGAATACCAAATGCATTTGTAAGCGATGTGCAGTGAAAGAACACAAACCCCATAGACTGTAATGCCGCACACTGCCCGCACGAATCATGCAGACAGGAAAGTAGATTGTGAAGTACTTTTCTGTCCACATAATCTGTGCAGAGATCTGGCGGCAAGCACATGGACCCCATTATAGTCTGTGGGGTCCGTGAGCTTTTACTGCACACCGCTTGCAAATGCATTTGGTATTCCATTCGGGGGGTCCCCATGCAGACTCCCCCCAATGGAATACCAACGCAGATGTGAACCAACCCTTACTAATAAATGGATTTGTATTAAGCAAGATAACCTAAAGGGGTTGTACAAGACTAGTAAAATATGGCTGTATTGTTTTACACCTGCCAAAGGTTTAGTGTGGAAATGCAGTACCAATTTCTTCAATGGAACTGAGCTAAAATACCAGATACAATTTACGGACAGGAGTTCTGTTTCCAGAATAAAGTAGCCATAATGAATTTTGTAATCCTGTACAACCCCTTTAAAAAAGAAGTCCATTTTTGTTTTTTTGTTTTTAATTTATGAATTTATTATTTAACTATCCCCCGAGATATATTATATATATATATATATATATATATATATATATATATATATATATATATATTATATTATATTTTATGCAAGACATTTCTAATCAGTAGATGTTATAATGAGAAGTTACCAGGAATAGAAGGAAACAATGCAGCACAGAGAATGTTCTGAGTGCCCTGATCTAACTTTACTTTATTCTATTCACTCTGTATAGTTGAAGTGGACCTGTCAGATGTATGACTATATTATTTGCTGTGTACACTGTCCTTTGTGCACTAAATAAAAATAAGTAAACCGAGAAGCCTATTCAAGTTCTGTTGTACCAGGAGGGAGCAATTTGTCTTGAACCTACTGATCCTGTCTGAACAAGCTGTGAACTTCAGTGCACAGACCTACCTATACTTTAAGACTCGAGGCAGATAGATAGTATCAAGCATATACACAATGGGAGAGATTTACTATACTGGCTTAACTTGCACCCATAAAAAAAAAGCTGGCATACACACTGTCCACTAGCCATGGCTATAAGGGCACATGCACATGATTGTGTGCAAGTGCCTTGTCTCTGGTTGGACGGCACAAGGATGATATCCGTGTGCCAGTCTTGCCTCCATACGGTAGAACCATTAATTTTCTTCAGTGAGCCCAGGCTACAAAAAAGGGGAGGAATAGGAACTATTCAGAGTATTGTTTCGGGGTCACAACCCCATACATGGACCCATGATAGTACACAGGAATGGGTATGGGATCATTAGAATAAAACTGCAAAAAACACAGATAACACACTAACAATGCCCATGCTCAAGTGTGTACTAGAAATGAATCTCAATAGATTGTCTGACGTTTTTTTTTACTGACTGCCAATATTGCTTTGGTATTTAGAGGCGTCACTACCGGGTTAGCAGCGGTAGCAGCTGCCACAGGGCCTGGGACATTAGGGGCCTGGTGACAGCCGCTACCCCAGAGTATAATAATTGTTCATGGGTGTCTACAGTGGGGCATAATACTGTGTGCAGGGGTCACTAAGGGGCATTATGCTGTTTGCAGGGGCCACTAGGGGATATAATACGGTTTGCAGGGTCCACAATGGGGCATAATACTGTATGCAGGGGCCACTATGGGACATAATACTGTGTGCAGGGGCCACAATGGGGCATAATAGTATGTGCAGGGGCCACTATGGGGAATAATACTGTGTGCAGGGGCCACTATGGGACATAATACTGTGTGCAGGGGCCACAATGGGGCATAATAGTATGTGCAGGGGCCACTATGGGGAATAATACTGTGTGCAGGGGCCACTATGGGACAGAGGGAAGTGTCGAGTCTCTAAGGGACTGCTTTGATATAACTTTATGGGAAGTGTTTCAAGACTCATTTCCAGAGGACATTGAGGGACTCACACATTGCATAACGGACTACATTAATTTCTGTGTGGACAGCACGGTACCAACTAGGAAGGTGAGGTGTTTCTCCAATAACAAACCATGGATTAACTCTGAGATTAAAACTCTCCTCAAGCAAAAAAAGAGAATTTTTAGGTCTGGGGACAAAGATGGCCTGGGGGCGGTTCAGAAACAGCTGAGACAATTGATCAGGGAAGGGAAAGCCAACTACAGACGGAAGATGGAGCTACAGATGGGGGAGGGTAGAATCTCTGAGGTGTGGGACAGCCTTAAGGCAATTTCAGGACACAAGGAAAAGACAAGGCACCGAACAGTAGGGGACAGGAAGTGGCTTAACGAGCTTAATCTATTCTTCAATAGATTCGACTCCAAGCAAATGCTCCCTCCACCAGCATGTCAGCTAACCGCCCTCCCCTCACACACCAAGACCCAACCCCCACCGACCTGCGGTCAACTGCAATCTGACTATCTGATCCTGCAGGAGTCTCAGGTGTGTAAGGAAATGAAGAATATTAGAGCGAACAAAGCGGGGGGACCTGATGGTATAAGCGCAAGAGTTCTTAAAATGTGCAGTGACCAGCTGTGTGGTATTATAACGCACATGTACAATATGAGCCTGAAGCTGGGGGTGGTACCTCAACTGTGGAAAACATCTTGCGTGGTACCAGTCCCAAAGAAACCCAACCCGATGGGCTACAATGACTACCGACCTGTAGCACTGACATCACACCTAATGAAGGTCCTAGAGAGACTGGTCCTGACACACCTACGCCCCCTAGTGAGCTCCTGCTCTGGACCCCCTCCAGTTTGCCTACCGGCCAGGCATTGGGGTAGATGACGCCATTATCCACCTTCTTCACAGAGCTCTCTCTCACCTGGAGAAACCCGGGAACACTGTGAGAATAATGTTCTTTGATTTCTCCAGTGCGTTCAACACCATTCAGCCAGGGCTACTGAGGGAGAAGCTGAACCTTGGTGGTGTGGACCATCACCTGTCCAACTGGATCCTAGACTACCTGACAAACCGCCCTCAGTATGTGAGAGCCCAGGACTGTGTGTCTGACACTGTGATCTGTAGTACGGGGGCACCTCAAGGTACAGTTCTTGCCCCATTCCTCTTCACACTGTACACTGCTGACTTCAGGCACAACTCATCCAGCTGTTACTTACAGAAGTACTCCGATGACTCTGCTATAGTCGGCCTTATCACTGATGGCGATGATAGGGAATACAGAGACTTAAACCGGGATTTTGTTGAATGGTGCCAGCAGAACCAGCTCAGGATTAATGCTGGGAAGACCAAGGAGATGGTGGTGGACTTTAGTAAACGGAGAGGTGCTCCGACCCCGGTGGAGATCCAAGGAACATGTATTGAGATAGTCAGGACCTATAAGTATCTGGGTGTGCTCCTCAATAATAAACTAGACTGGGCTGATCACCTGGAGGCGCTGCACAGAAAGGGCCACAGCAGACTCTACCTGCTCAGGAGGCTGAGGGCCTTCGGAGTCCAGGGGACACTTCTTAGGGCCTTCTTCAACTCTGTGGTTGCCTCAGCCATCTTTTTCGGTGTGGCCTGCTGGGGAAGCAGTATATCAACCAGGGACAGAAATAGACTTGACAGGCTGATCAGGAGGGCCAGCTCTGTCCTGGGGAGCCCCTTGGACCCAGTACAGGTGGTGGGTGACAGGAGGATACTGTCTGTGGTGACCTCCATGCGGGGGAACAAATCCCACCCCATGTATGGGACCCTGATGGGACTTGGCAGCACTGTAAGCGACCGTCTGCTTCACCCCAAGTGTGAGAAGGAGCGCTATTGCAGGTCCTTCCTTCCAACCGCGACCAGGCTGTATAATCTACATCAGACCAAACGAAGAGCTCTCCGCACAGAGAACTAATGATTATGAGGATGACCATGAGGTCTTCCTCTTTCTCTTCTGTTTTTCCTTAGCTGCCATGGACTCCTAGTATATCTTCTCTTCTCAGCTTATCTGTGTCTACGTCTGTAACATATTACTCTGTATTATCCTGTATCTGTATTACTATGCTGCTGTAACACGCTGAAATTTCCCCAAGGTGGGACTATTAAAGGATTATCTTATCTTATCTTAATACTGTGTGCAGGGGCTACAATGGAGCATAATACTGTGTGCAGGGGCCACTAAGGGGCATAATTCTGTGTGCAGGGGCCACAATGGGGCATAATAGTATGTGCAGGGGCCACTATGGGGAATAATACTGTGTGCAGGGGCCACTATGGGACATAATACTGTGTGCAGGGGCTACAATGGAGCATAATACTGTGTGCAGGGGCCACTAAGGGGCATAATTCTGTGTGCAGGGGCCACTATGGGACATAATACAGTGTTCAGGGGCCACAATGGGGAATAATAGTGTGTGCAGGGGCCAATATGGGACATAATACTGTGTGCAGGGGCCACTATGGGGCATAATACTGTGTGCAGGGGCCACTATGGGGGATAATACTGTGTGCAGGGGGAACAATGGGGAATAAGTGTGTGCAGGGGCCAATATGGGGCATAATACTGTGCGCAGGGGCCACTATGGGATATAATACTGTGCAGGAATGCAAGGAGGGGGAGGAGAGGGGGTTGGTCTGTCGGGGGGGGGGGGCATGTCAAAAGTTCGCCACGAGGCCCTGCCATTCCTAGTTACGCCACTGGGTATCTTGAAAATAAAGTGTATACTTTTTCATGTAAAATGTTGTTAATAATAATAATAATAATACATCTACAATGTACATTACAGATAAGTATAAACCATCAGGAGCAAATGTATTTTCTAATTTAAAATCTGTGATGCTTCCAAATAATCCCCAGTACACAATATTAGAGTCTTTACAGTAAATAAGTGTTAGAATTACACATTAAGGAACTAGGAAAGAGAATAATATCCGAACATTTACAACCATAAAACAAATAAAAACAGAGCAGCTTTATTAACTTGTTCCAGAAAATGATGCTTTCTAGGTAGCACGAGCATAAGCCACCTTGGGAAACACTAATCTTTATGCTCTTTTGGCAAAGCTGCCCTGGGGATCTATGAACACAGCCGAGTCAACACACTATAGGGAGCTCATTAGCAGGGCCTGTGCTTATCCACCATAAGAGCTCGCTTCCTAGGAAGCATCTATATCGCAACGATGGAGATACTGGGCAGATTATCAATGATTAAGTCTTTAATGAACACATTTCAGAGCAACGGAGGAAACATAATAAAGTCTAATTACCTAAAACACTGAGTGGTTCTGACCACATTATTCTAATTGGACTTTCATCATACAGGTGTACTTGGTTTGTGTATATATATATACTCACCGGCCACTTTATTAGGTACACCTGTCCAACTGCTCGTTAACACTTAATTTCTAATCAGCCAATCACATGACGGCAACTCAGTGCATTTAGGCATGTAGACATGGTCAAGACAATCTCTTGCAGTTCAAACCGAGCATCAGTATGGGGAAGAAAGGTGATTTGAGTGCCTTTGAACGTGGCATGGTTGTTGGTGCCAGAAGGGCTGGTCTGAGTATTTCAGAAACTGCTGATCTACTGGGATTTTCACGCACAACCATCTCTAGGGTTTACAGAGAATGGTCCGAAAAAGAAAAAACATCAGTGAGCGGCAGTTCTGTGGGCGGAAATGCGTTGTTGATGCCAGAGGTCAGAGGAGAATGGCCAGACTGGTTCGAGCTGATAGAAAGGCAACAGTGACTCAAATAGCCACCCGTTACAACCAAGGTAGCCAGAAGAGCATCTCTGAACGCACAGTACGTCGAACTTTGAGGCAGATGGGCTACAGCAGCAGAAGACCACACCGGGTGCCACTCCTTTCAGCTAAGAACAGGAAACTGAGGCTACAATTTGCACAAGCTCATCGAAATTGGACAATTGAAGATTGGAAAAACGTTGCCTGGTCTGATGAGTCTCGATTTCTGCTGCGACATTCAGATGGTAGGGTCAGAATTTGGCGTCAACAACATGAAAGCATGGATCCATCCTGCCTTGTATCAACGGTTTAGGCTGGTGGTGGTGGTGTCATGGTGTGGGGAATATTTTCTTGGCACTCTTTGGGCCCCTTGGTACCAATTGAGCATCGTTGCAACGCCAAAGCCTACCTGAGTATTGTTGCTGACCATGTCCATCCCTTTATGACCACAATATACCCAACATCTGATGGCTACTTTCAGCAGGATAATGCACCATGTCATAAAGCTGGAATCATCTCAGACTGGTTTCTTGAACATGACAATGAGTTCACTGTACTCCAATGGCCTCCACAGTCACCAGATCTCAATCCAATAGAGCATCTTTGGGATGTGGTGGAACGGGAGATTCGCATCATGGATGTGCAGCCGACAAATCTGCGGCAACTGTGTGATGCCATCATGTCAATATGGACCAAAATCTCTGAGGAATGCTTCCAGCACCTTGTTGAATCTATGCCACGAAGAATTGAGGCAGTTCTGAAGGCAAAAGGGGGTCCAACCCATTACTAGCATGGTGTACCTAATAAAGTGGCCGGTGAGTGTGTGTGTATATATATATATATATATATATATATATATATATATATATATATATATATATATATATGTATTACATATTCTGATATTGCTTGGAGAATGTGTTCTCCTCTTCCATTTTCAGCAACTAGAACATGTGTTTGGGCACAAAATGAACGGTTTCCCTCTAGTTTGTTTTCTAGGAAACATGGAGCAAGTATTTGGTAGCTGGATGAGAAGGAAGAACCCACCGCACCTCTACAGTTCATTTTTCTTCTTAATCATAAGCTTGCCATCCTTATATATGATGAAATTAAATTGTTTCAATATATTTTAAATGGCTGCCCGGATTCACATCGCCTTCTATCGGAGCAGACTTTTTCTCTTGTTGATCTATATCATTTGGCGAATTGACACCATAATGCTTCACGTATGAATGAATGCCACTATCTCTGATACTTGCACACTCTTTGATAGGTTTTGGGCGCCCTGGGTCAACAGGTCTAATCTCCAAGGTCTGCCATACTGTCTTATGCTGTCATTGGATGGTAGAATTGAGTGTACCCCACACACCCCCGACAGGACCCCTCTCATTCCCACCTCCTATACCTTTGAACTTTAGTGCTACACACTTTTCCCATATTCCTCCTTATGTTGGTTTTAGGTTTTTGTACATTTGTAACCCCCTTCCTTATGACAATGCTCATGAATGTATAGCTTTCTCTGTTTTATACTGAAACCTATTGAGTGTCTTTGGCATGATTCGGAGGTGGAGTGCATTTTGACCCCAGCAAAAGTGAAGAGGAGCTAATCTCACTAATTGGTGGAGGATGCTTGCAAAACTGAATTAACTGCAAGATGGAAGAGGTTGTAAAATCCTTAATACAGGGAGCTGCCGCACTACAAGATGTGACCAGAGAGCAGCAGAGGATGAAAGCAAACCAGATAACTGAATGCTGTGTGTTGGCTATGGGGCTTATTGCATATAAAGATGACATGATGTCTGGAGATCCAGATGTAAAGATCTTGAATACTGCTGCTAAGAACAACCAACGAGAGTCATGTGGGGAAATCTAAATGCAGACAAATGCATGAAAAGATGTCCTGTTGCCAATTCAGTGTTTGATGTGTGAAGTAGAAGAAGACATGATGTTGACTTGACCAAGTAACCCCAGAAGCAGTTGGAGAAGACAAGTGCATGGTGAACTACAGAGGAACCACTAAATAATGCCAGCATCAGCGCTAAGCCCCTCATATGCCAAAAAATGAAGTTCCTGAAAAAGACTGTTCTTGGGTTTAAGGGGGCTGGAAGAAGAAAACACTAATACTGTGTACTAGCTAAAGTGCCATTATATCTGCATTGCAAAAAGCGAGGGCACAATGCAATTGACTGCCTATTATATGTACAAATATCTGAGGATTTCTTGTAAAAGCCTCCTGTGATTGCGGAGAGTTTTCCTGTTTCTGAGATTTGCAGGCAGGTGTCGAGAAAGACTTGTGACGTACCAGTGGGTGAGATCCCCTTAAGGATCAGTGTGGATCTGAACCAACAAACCTCAGGAATCATGCAATGCCTGCTAGTGTATATAAAGGTGGTCTATTAAACCTGTGAGGCTGTGACAATAAGGTTTGAGACTAAGTTTGGGACAATGAAACATGAACTGTAGAAATCAGATTCTCTGGATGAGAACGGAGGTGGTTCTGGGCAGGATGTCAAATTCTTTAGGGAATTGTTGGGGCAAAATAATGTTTCTGCTAAACATGTTGTCAATTCCCGTGAGATGATTCCAGTGAATGCTGCTGTTTCTGAAAGGACGCATGAACCTATAGCGAACAAATCTTATAAAGAACATTTGTTTCATGCAATGGTGTTTGATAGAAATGACATGCAGAATGTATCTAATGTACACCTGCAACCGAATTTCAGAACTGAGGGGTCTAACAAAGAGTGAATTCAAGTATAAAGAGAATGTGAACTTACTACTAAAGACAGAGCATATGGGGTAAAACTTATGAATGCTGAAGTATCAAATAAGGGCTCAGGTGTGCCCCTAGAGGTTGTAGTTGGTAACAGGAGAAATGCATTGTGCTAAGAAGAAGTCACATGATATCCATGGTGTTGATAGCGGTAACATTACGATGCCAGTTTTGTGTAATAATAATGTGGTTTATATTGAGCTCACAGCTCCAATAACAAGATGTGTGCAGCTTCCAGGGATGATGGACATTGCTGAGTGTGCAGAGCTTTCACTGGTGGCTGCCAATTGACTGAGGGAATCAAACAGAAGTGATCTGTCACTGCATTTGGGGGGGGGTCTAGTGTGAATGTAGACCCTAGTGCCACACATGAGATCCTGGATGGTTAAAGAGTCAGTAAGAAGAGAATGCTGAGGACTTAATCTCGGTCATTAATGAGTTGCTTAAAGGGGTTGTCCCATCACAAGGATCCTATCTATACTGCTGGTTAATGTGGATGTAAGACTTTTCCTAAATACACTGCTTCAGCAAAACTGCTTTGTTTGTCCACTATCTTACTTTATTCAATTCATTGTTGACACAGCCCTTGACTTATCTGCTCAAAAGTCAAGTGATGTATCTGCTGGTCTCAGGGGGGAGGGAGGAGGGGCTAAGTGCACGGGAGCGAGCCTTTGTTTCTAGCTATTCCTGTGTCTGCACCACGTGACCTAGGTCCTGCACTCAGATAGGGGAGAGGAGCTGCTTTCATTTCTGAACTCGTCTTCTGTTCTCCCAGCTATCCGAGTAGCTAATTCAATTGTGTTCATTATGGCAGAGACAGGCAGTCTCTGTATGTAACACAGAATGGAGTTGCTCCTGCCTGTACTTCATAGTCCAATATTGTGCATATAGTGTTCTTTGAGGACCTTTGATGACATCACAGGCCCTTCAGCCGCCCCATAGGATCACGCTGTGCAGCGGGCGGAGCTCCACGCTAATTTGGGGGTGGAGCTAAATGGCAGGTTGCATGTGAAACCCTGCCCACCAAATGACGCAAGAAACCAGGAAGAAAGAAGATTTTACAGCAGTGAAGACTGGTGAGTATGCGGCGTGAGAATACCCCTTTAATAATAAAAGATTTGCCTAGAAATTGAGGTTGTCAATAGTTGCATTGAATATGGCATGATTAATGTGATAACAATGGGAATAATGCAAAAGGGATGATGGTATTGCCCTTAGAAATTGTGTCCCCTGCAGGCCATTCTAAATATGCAGATGGTGACCCTTCTGCAGCACTTGTTTATCCCAAAAACATAAGGGAACTGACAGAGTTGGACTTCGATTCTTGTTCAGTAGATAATATAGTAAATTCTCCAGCCACTTGTTCTATCAACCAAATTTCTAATGGTAGCAAGGTGCGCTCTTCCAAAAAGCAAGATGAGAGTTGTGATTCTTATGTGACGATGACCAGTACTGATTCTTATAAGCTTCATCTGAAGATGCCTAGGCAGAGTCCTGAGAGGTTGTCGCTGGCTGGCCAAAGTGAGTATTTATATGCTGAGATGTCTGTAGCTTTCTCGGACACCAGGGTGAAGGGGAGGACAGCTGCCTGATGTGGTTTTGTTGCAGTTGGTACACTACGTGCCACAAATGATAAAATGTCTTTTACTGATTTTGACATGTCAGCACTTTATGTGGACCATAATGACTGCATTGGTAATGCATAGATATTATCACATACCATCCATCATATGGATCACACTGAGTCATGTGACAATGACTTATGCTCAGCGTGGCTGCAACAGGAAGAATTGGTGCTGAAATATGTAGTCGAAACCGAATGTGATATACTTGATGCAGGACGGTGCCTTACAGCTAATGATAATATTGGGGAAATGCCCCATCATTCTCATCTGTACACTAGTGTGTAATGGGTACAAGGATGGATTTGAGTTGGTAAAATTACCATACAGCCATATATATGAGAAAGATAAGGCAGCTATGGGGTGTGAGTGATTATTATGCTGTCAATGCGGAACTGGTAATGGTGGGCAATGGTGGCACCAACCGCTCAGTCAGTATTATCAAGCTTGGAGCCTAGAAGTCAGTTGAGCAATGGCCTCCATACTGCTACCCGAATGGTGAGTGAAGCATGAGTGAACAGTTTCCCAAGTGATGGTCTTGGAACAAGTATTAGGTTGCTGGAGTGGAGAGAGAAGTACAGTATGTTTCAGGTGGGTTCAATGAATCATCAGGCGTGTAGCTCCTTATAGTAGGGTATGGAGCACCCAAAAGGGGCTCTCACCCTGTGGACACAGAGTCTGCCTATGTGAGACACAAGTGAGAGAGACCCACTTGGAAGGACCAAGAAAAACCCACGGCCTGGGTTTTGGAGATAAAGGAAACCACGCTCTATCATGGATCAATATCGAAAACGTAGACTTTACACAACTACGCGTTTCAGGGTACACACCCTTTATTCAAGTGTACCAGGAATATAAATGGCAGCACAGTGAGAGAGAAGCTTTCCAGTTGTCAGACAGGGAAATCTGATGTATAGGAAGTGCTGGAAAGGCTTTATTTCATGGTTTTGTTATTATGGTTGTTCGCTACCTTGTCAACCTGCCAACCAGCCAGCTTAAACTTATTCAGTGTTGTTGGCGTGATTTGGAGTTGGACACAAACACAGTATAATATTTTTTTATTTGTTTTATTGGGTCTGATTTAGGGGGTCTGCTGTCGATTTTATTTAGTTAGTCTTTTCTGGAGTTAAATTTATTTAGTGGATTTAGTCTGAGATATCATTTGTTTTATCTATTTAGACGGATTGTCTGGTATTTGACTTAATTCAGAGACTAATGTTAGATGCAAACAACCGTGGTGCAAAACAGCTGTGACAAACATCCATTTTTCATGGCCATTTTGACACAAGGTGCAGCCGCGTTCACGGTTCCCCTATACATTTCTATACATTTCTGTGAAAACAGCAGAAAACAGGACATGAACTGCAATTTGACTATCAAAATAATTGTCATGAGAATTTCCCTCATTCACAGTGAAATTAATGGTGCCATGTGACAGCCATTTTCTTAGGTAGTCTAAGGTATGAAATACGGAGTCTGGTCTGTGATCTTAATGTATTTAAGCATGGAGTCTGTATATGGTTTGGTGTGTGGTCCGAGCTTTAATGAACTCCTCAGGCACTCTCCAATTAAAATTTACAGAAGTGTCTAAATACCAAAACAAAATCATGGCGTCAAATACACAAACAATATATCCATAGTAAAGAATAAAGAGCTGACCTTACACGTTGCTATTCTAATGCTTTGCAGCTAATCTCCTGCTATGAATACACAATGCCGCTTCATACTGCGTGTGCTTCACATTCTGACTCTTGCTCAGTGTGTTAGCTAACAGTTTTAGCGAGCATGCAGGGGTTGCTTCATAGAGGCCATTTCTTTTTAAGGAAAAGCTGGATAAAATGTTAAGACCGGGGGAAGCGTGTAAGGCCATACATTTTCCCTGCAGCAGACACCTTTATAGCCATTTGTTGTTATTATCATTGCTGTGTTCACATCTGCACATAGTCTCTGCTCAGAGTCTCCATCACAGTGTCCATCAAACCCAACTTTTTTGTCCATGATTTCAGTTATAAAACAAAAACAGACACCCGAAGGGCTTCATTCGTGCCTGCGGTGCTTGTTTCCATTGTCCTGGTCCTCTAATGCACCACTAGAACAGACTACCCGGGATAGATGTGAACATTACGTAATCTGCTTTCATCTGCTACAAACAAACCTTCTCAAGGCAATTTCTCATCTATCCATGTCTTACTTACATTTGGTGTAATATCATAGCAAGGAACAGGTGACGGATAGAAATAAGTATGAGTTCAGGATTCGGATGCTTAGGGTTTGTTAGTTTTCAATGACTGTTTTTAATCATACATAGATACCCTGTCTAGAGGAAAGGCCATCAGTGTATGATCATTGAGTCCTATCCCAGGATCCGCAACAGTTAGGGCGGGTTCACACCTGCGCCCGGTCTCCGCTTTAGGCAATCCTGCCGATTTCTGTCTTCTGCCCTGAGAAACTGGACAGGGTACGGAATCCCAGCAGTCAGTTTTCAAACACATTCACTTGAGCCCTGTGAGCGTTTTGTGCCTGTCCGAGGCAAAACCGTTCTTTTTAACCGTGCACAAAGTTGGACATGCAGGACTTTGTGTCTGGTTAAAAAAAAACAGTTTAAGGGTGCATGCACACTACGTAACGCCGGGCGTGTATGAGAGCCGTACACGCCGGCATTACGGCAGACTGCCGAACACTTCCCATTCACTTCAATGGGAGCGCTCGTAAACGCCGCTGTTACGAGCGCTCCCATTGAAGTGAATGGGAAGTGTTCGGCAGCCCTGCTGTAACGCCGGCGTGTACGGCTCTCATACACGCCCGGCGTTACGTAGTGTGCATGCACCCTAGCTGCGGAAAGGCACAAAACACTCATGGGCGGTCACTTTGCAAACCCATTCAAGTGATTGGATCTGAAAACTGACTGCCGGGTTTCCGTCCTGTGTCCAGTTTCCCGGGGCGGAAGACGGAAACCCAGCAGGATTGCCTAAAGTGGACACAGGCGCAGGTGTGAACCCGACCTAAGCAGAATGAAGGGGCACAGGAGCTCTAAATCTTACTCAATGTAGTACAGTATTGACAAACATTAGTACATAGAAACCATGGGGCAAGGTCAGAATTGGGACCCCCTCCAAAAAGATAAAGAAGGACGGTGGTTGGAGAAATAATGTAATATTTCTGGGTATTTTTTAATAAACGTGTTTGAAGAATAAAAATAGATTTAAAAAAATCTCTTACCAACAAATACAACAATGGTGCGCTTAAAGGCCGACAGAGTCCACAAGTCCAGCTGGCAGGCAGTAACCCTTTCAGTGACATTTTTCTGTGTCTTCTCTTATTTGACAATGTACTGACATAATACTGCTTTTTAATTGAAGGGTTAATGATCTCCCAATAGTGTATGGGGAGTAATCTGTATCATAAATCATAGCATATACATCAGTGGGGAACGGTTTACAATATTTTGAATTGTAGACATCAAAAGAGATCAAAATGTTGTGAGTAGAGATGGGTGACGCTCAAAAGATTTGTTTTGTCGAATATTCATGAAGTTTGGTCTACCTACCCCAGGTCTCATCATAACCTGTCCTGGGCATCTTTGTGACATCTGATATCCCCGGAATCAGGCACTTCCAGCCTACGTCTGACGTCACGTGTCCCAGGGTCACCACAGAGCTCTGTGATTGGGCCTCAGGGGTCTCTCTGGGGCACATAATGTCATCTGGAGTCCTATAATGTACGTTGAGGGACCGGTACACGACCAGGAGTGTTAAGGCAAGGTAAGTATAAGTGGTTTTTATTTTTATTTACCTTCCCTGTGCCTTCACTTATTATACTCTGAGGTCTCAGGACACCCCATAGTATAATAGTGTTTCATAGGAGATGAACCCCAGAAATTTATAGTTCAGCAAACCTGAAAGGTTTGGAAGATTCGGATCAAATCCGGTACTAAACAAACTGGTTGACCCATTTGTGATCAAGAACTGTGAGCCACCTCCATCCACTGGCCCCATAGTAACGGCTTACCGTGTATCCATGATAGGTATGCCATTGCTGCATTGTCAGAACTGAAGCTCCATACAATGAATGCAATACATGTGACAAATTCACAATAATCTTGCTATGTCAGGAAATCTTCAGTAGGTGATACCTTTTTTAATGGCTAACTCATAATGATGACAGATGAGTTAGCCATTAAAAAAGGTATCACCTACTGAAGACTTGCAAAGTTTTTTTTGTTTTTTATATTTTATAACCACTGGCTAACACGGTACCAAAACAAACATTTTCCTTATGTCAGGAAATACAGTGAAACAGGTGCTGTTCTGCAGCAAGTGACACTCATGTTCTGCTGATGTATGTAGTTTGCTGTTCCAATAGTGGGACCCCGTCACCATAATATATATTAATGGTCAAAGACAAACCATCACTGCAAAACGAATACTGAGTGTATTCTCATATATACTGTAAATGTTGTCACAGCGTGTAAATGAAAGGTTTTTGATAAAGACCCACTCCCACTGTATTTGATGTAAATACTATATTGTCAATGCCAGTGTTAGTATATGAAGATGACAATGGTTCGGTGTAGCCTTATTCCTGCAATTGTTATGAAGCACGGTCTTCTTTCCTGTATAATGTTTTTGCATCTCAGACAGAACCAGCGTAAACAAAAACAAATTACTGTTACATTTTGTTTCTAAAATTACATCATTCATGGAAATACTTTTAATGTTGTTGATTTCTAAAAGCTTTCGCTTCTATTATCCACTTAGAGTAATTAACATCCATTATCTGGTATTCATCACACAAAAATCTAATACACAAGTCTCATTGCACGCAAGTTTAAAATGTTAAATGAAATAACCTTCAATTTCCTATCGTACAAGACTCAGATTCAATAAGCACATACAGTGCAATGCAATATCTCAAATGTTTTTTTTATGACTGTAGTCTGGATATAAAACTGGCCATAGACAAAGACATTTTAGCCCATATCATGAATATGTGCTAATGACTCATACAATGATTGATGACCTATGAGACAGCAGCGCACTGTAAAGGCCCACGTACTCATCAGACAAAAGCAAGCTTAAAGTGGACCTCCGATTATAAAACCACTCTTCATATACAGGGGAATATAATAAACATTGTAATATATTGTAAAAAAAATATGTTTTATATGTATTATTACAAATGTGTTTCCTTCTCTATTTATCATGCTGCTCTTCTCCTTCTTATTCATCTCCATATACAGCTTACACAAGAAGTCAACTAGTGCAGCTTTAGAGTCTTAGCTTGAAACATAGCAGTGTTGGAACAACTCTTTCTCACTCACAGAGTAGCAGAGTGTGTCTCATCTCCTCCCCTCTCCATAGACTTCTATGTAAAAATTAACTCTAGTTTATAAATGGAGCATAAAAATTATTTTGTAAAGAGGGTTTTTCACCACCTCCACCAATTTAAGTTCTTAGGATCTGTGAATAGTTCCCACTCCAGCACAGTTCGAATTTTCTCTCTAAGGGAGGGTTCACACGGTGTAACGTGCCACGTGATGTGGCACGTAGATGCCGTGTGAGCTTTTGTGGGCCGTACACGCTCCCATTGATTTCAATGGGAGCGGGGATCGTATGTGCTGCGCTATTTTGCGGCCGCAAAATCACGGCCGCAAAATAGCGCGGCACATACGATCCCTGCTCCCATTGAAATCAATGGGAGCGTGTAGGCCTGCAAAAGCTCACGCGGCGTCTACGTTCCACATCACGCGGCACGTAACATTCTGTGAACCCTCCCTTAGGGTAAGTTCAGACGGAGATTTTTGGTCTGGAACCTGAGGAGGAGGCAGCACTGCACCGGAATCCAGCCACACACTCCACTCCGGATTAGGCCCAATGAATGGGCCTAGTCCAGAGGAGGGTGTGTCTTTAGGCCGAATCACGAGGCGAAACAGTCTGAAGAATGAACATCTCACTTCTTTTTCCGGAAGCTGGAACAAACCAGCTCCCAGAAAAAAGACCTGAGTGGCTCCCATTGATTTCAATGGGAGATGTCTTTTTGGTCAGGATTTTGAGGTGGATATGGCTTCAAAATCCTGACCAAAAAATGCAGTGTGATCTTACCCTCACACTCACCATTCCTGAGCAACAAGCACAATTAGTTTTGGTGCCTGATGTGCGATTTCAGTTCTGTAATGTCGGAAGGGTGGAGTCAGTTAGGGGGTGTGTTTCAGAGCTCCAATCAGAGGCAGCCAGTGTCAGAGCTCAGAATCACACCCTTGTCTGCTCCTGCCTAACATCGCCCTCCTGTCAGTACAGAGACTCAGGGCTCGTTCACATCTGCGTCGTCGGTCCTTATTGCAGGTTTCCGTTTCCTGCATAAAACAGATGCAGGAGACGGAAGCCTGCAGGAGACTTTCTCACCCATTCATTTGAATGGGTGAGAAAGCTGTCCGGCCGTGCGCGGCAGTGAGCGTTTTGCGCTCTCCGCCGCGAAACCGGGTTTTATAATCCGGACACAGAGTCGGACATGCAGTACTCTGTGTCCGGATAAAAAAATCCGGTTTCGCGGCGGAGAGCCTAAAACGCTCACCGCCGCGCACGGCCGGACCCGATCTATGGTTTCCGTCTTCTGCCATGCAGAAGACGGAAACCATAGTACGGAGACCCCAGACGCAGGTGTGAACCCAGCGTCAGTAGTATATAAGGGACCAAAATTAACAGCACTGATCGGATGTTTCTCCTGTTAGTTTGGACAGTACCCAAAGTGAACATAATATATACATGGAACAACCACTGCTGTTGTCATGGGCGTAAGTTAAATAAGTTAAAGAGAGCCTTTCACTAGCTCCAACAAGTGCAGCTCTTTACATAATTTAAAAGCTGCTGCTCCACTGATTCTGGCATAGTTGGATTATTTTCTCTCGCCCACACCATTATGGAGCAATCAGTTTTGGTCCCTGATATGTTATTTAGTCTCTGTACTGTCAGGAGGGTGGTGTCAGGCATGAGCAAGAGGTGTGATTCTGAGCTCTGACACTGGCTGCCTCTATTTGGAGATCTGGTTCACGCTCCCTGCCTGACACCGACTTTCTGATATTAAAGAGCTGAAATTGCACATCAGGCACCAAAACTAATTGTGCTTGTTGCTCAGGAATGGTGGGGGATAGAGAGAAAAGTCCAACTGAGCTGGAATCAGTGGGGCAGCAATTATTAACAGAGGCTATGTACTTGAATTGTTGGAGGTGGTGAAAGGTCCTCTTTAAGTAACTGTGCAGAGAAGCAGATGGTGAATAGGGCTAGAGAGGAGGAGGATTAGTCTCTCTCACAACCACAATATGAAAATAATTACAGAAAAAGAAAAAGTAATATGTCAGTCCCTCATCATATAACTAATCTACAGACTGTAGAGGAGTAAAGCTTTCCTCTGCCATGAAACATTAATATCGAAATACTAAAAGGGATGATATTAGCAGGATATTTATGTCAGTATAACCCAGTGAAAACTGCAACTATGTATCTTATAGCATTATGTCTACTGTCAATGTATATTAAAAAAAAGTATTGTTGTAATAACTACAATGCCTCATCTTTTACTGACTGCTTGCTGGCATGGAAAAAATATACTATAGACAATTCCCTAGTGGGATCGCAATAAAAATAAAACAATAAAAATAATTCCTGTGATCTTTGACACCAAAATAGGAAAAATCATAATCATAAATATGATACTGGGTATTTTTTTTGTCAAAAGAATTACAAAAATGAAAGCTTTGTTATAAAAATGATGCCTGTAAGGAACAGAGACACTAAAGGCAAATAAGATCCTTGAGCTGGTATGGGACAGGGTATGAATGTAGAGCAATGGAAACACAGACGCATACAACACAATCAGAAAGCCTGGGCATTGCCAGAGATAGATTTAATAAGAGATTTAAGTCATGAGTTCAGCTGCTGGGCAACTCTCCAAATAGAAAAGGAAAGTTCCAAGAATATACCAGCTATATCACTGCCTTTATAGCCTTTAAACCACTTGTACTTTTGAGAACATAATTGATAAATTTTGGCACATTTGCATTCACTGGCATAGGGTAGGAATGGCTGTCAGTATGGTGATCGTCACTACCCACATAGAGCTCACAATGTACATATTTCCCTATCAGTATGTCTTTTTTGGAATATGGGATGGAAATCCATGCAAACACGGGGAAACATACAAACTCCTTGCAGATGGATGTCTACAAGACATACAGATAGGAAGAAAAAAAAAAAAAGTACCTTGTGATCCCTATATGGGGCCCACAATCTACATTTAAAATAAAAATAAAAAATCACTGTAATGAAGAAGCTAAAGGGGTGTCAAAGTGATGTACCACCAGCTGAAGCCCCAGTCTCGATTTAGAACAATTAGGTTGAATTAACAGCATATTCTGGTCCTACCATTTGTGTGGCATAGATGAAAATCTAAATTTTTTCATACAGTTAGTATTTTTTAAATTTTTCATATTTATTTTTATTTCTTTATAATTTATTTTCTTTCTCTTGCCAGTATATGATGTGCCAATATATTCCACAATACCTTCTAGATGTTATCATCACTCACTGCCTTTAGTAGGGTTCACAATATAAATTCTATGAGTATGCATTGGGACTGAAGCCAGAGCATCCAGAGGTAATAGTTGGTAAGCATATAGACAAGGAGAGTTATGAATGGGAGGCTGTAGCACAAAAGGGGGCACAAATACTGTAACGGGGGCATCACAAAGGGCAGGGATATAATGGAAGCTTGTGTGCACAGACATGTCATAAGCAAGTCTTCATGTAGGAAACGGAAATAATGGAAATATAAATGCTGCTAACATATATGGATGGGTTGAGGCTGATGATCAGATGGAGAAGTTGCACAGGGGGTTTAAACTGAGCTTTAAGATAAGATGACATAATCCTTTAATAGTCCCGCCGGGGGAAGTTCAGTGTGTTACAGCAGCATAGATAATACAGTAATATATTGCAAGAAAAGAACCCATACAAACTCATAATAGGAGATAGAACAAGATAATAGGAGTCATAGCAACTAAGAAGAAAAACAAAGACTTCAGGATCATTTAGTTCTCTGTGCAGAGTGATCTTTGCACCATGGCAAAAAAGCCTTATGTTTCTCCACTGACATATGGTTATCTAGTAACAAGTGATACTGAGTGCAATTGATGGTTAACCCCTGAGCTTGATGGACCTATGCCTTTTTTCAATCCATATAACTAACTTTGTAAATATAAGTAACTATGCAGCTTAATTCCCAATAGGCGCAGTGTTGACTGAAGGAGAAATCTAGTAATCTACATCAAGATCCCGTCCCTTTTGGAGAACAGGTTATTTACGCTCATATCCCAGTGTGCGCTGCCTGTATCTCTCTATCTGTACTGAATGCTCTAGTGAGCTCACTTAATAATTTAAGATTGGATTTCACTCATGAATTTAAAGCAGCAATGTTCAAAGCACCTTAAATATGCAATGGTAAATATTTAGGGACTGGTTCAAATATGAAAGGAATTTCCATATCATATTAGA
This sequence comes from Leptodactylus fuscus, assembly GCF_031893055.1. Lineage (NCBI taxonomy): Eukaryota > Metazoa > Chordata > Amphibia > Anura > Leptodactylidae > Leptodactylus > Leptodactylus fuscus. The sequence continues at coordinate 60,039,789 of NC_134265.1, forward strand.
AATGCACACTCAAGAAAGATAAACATGATATATGCATAGATTAAAACATGTGAACCATCCCAAAGACTTCCTAGAAATATACCAGTACAACTAATCCACCCAAAGGATAACCAGTCCGACCATACTACGCCAAGACAGTCATCAATATTGGTAGAATTCTACTGTGGTCACTGCGATGCTGACAATGAATATTTCTGCTAGATATTATGACACCCATGGAATTTTTACAAGTTATTCAAGAAAATTTAATTTTAAGAGAAGGCCTATATGAATCACCGTTATAATAGAATATGAGAATTGAAAACATCAAATAAATTCATATTTATTGGCTTAAATTAACATTTATTGAATAACAAATTTTGTTATCAAAATATTTTTTTTATAAATGTTCAACACTGAAATAGATTGATCTCTATATGTCGGTTATCTGAACACCGGGTGATCGACTGTCATCACCACAGTAAATTGTGAATGGCTATATTTATATTTCTCCTTCACAGACCACTATTGAATACATGGGATATTGTATGTTAGCCTATGCTCACATCTCCATTGAGATTTCTGTTCAAGAACAAAAAAAACCTCAGAAATCCCAACAAGGATGGATTTGTGATGTAAGGGGCACAAATAAATTCTGATGGACTCCTCAGTTTGCGTGCCATCAGAAGCTTAATAAGTGAACAAGAAAAGGATATATATGTTCAGTTTTCTTTACTAAAGAAATCAAATAGTAAAAATTTTTCTCATTCTAATCAGTTTTTTTCTTCTTCTTATTTTCAGTACATGATTATCGGGGAAGTCATTCTTGTCTTCGCTGCTGTGAACAGCATTCAAGGATTTGCCCGTAGCTAACACATGGGATGTAAGACCCTGCTGTCTAGACTCATTGGGGAAGAATAGTCATGCCTAATCTGATAGGTTTCAGAGATAAAAAAAAGTTACAAATTTTGCATCGCCCTAACCAATTTTCTGGAACTGGATTTTGTGTAGGATGTGTCTACCAGCTATGATAGATTTCTGATCAAGCTGGCATAGATTTCAGTGTAGGCACATGGCCTCCTCATAAATGTAGTACAACCTCTGCTGATGCAGGGGATATGGAGTTGAAAATGGCAATCTTCCTAAAAGTTTCCCACTGTTAGGGCCCCTTCACACGGCGTAAGCGCTCGGCTCATTCCGAGCCGTACACACAAGCGCTTCTAAACACTTCACTCAAGTGAATGGGAGCGCGCGTAAAGCCGGCTTTACGAGCGCTCCCATTGAAGTGAATGGGAAGTGTTTAGAAGCGCTCGCGTGTACGGCTTGGAATGAGCCGAGCGCTTACGCCATGTGAAGGGTCCGTTAGTGTTCTAGGCATACTCTGAGACTTTTGAGACATTATCATTCAGGGATGTTGGAAAGATAAGCATCATCTATTAATGATGTGACTTCATGTATTTTCAATAGCAGGATTTCATTACATTTCATTCTACTTTTGCCTGTAATGATGATGAGTGATAAAAAATGATCTCTATAGAACAGGAAGTGTCAGCCTATTATAAGGATCAGATACCAGAAGTATCAAGTTATATCTGATCATAGTGAATATGAGGAAAGAGAAGTCTAATGAGAAAGACACAAAGACAATACAAAAAAATAGTTTTCTATCTCACTCCCAAGTGTTTCAGTCATATTCAGTATTTCTTTGTATATGTCCTACATGGCACTGCTGCTGCTTCTGGATGAGTGAAAGAGAGTTAGGGAGCAGAATCTCCTGTTTTCCCAAGCATTGCAAAAAAAAACCACCATAGAAGCTAGTAGAGGCTAGTCTACACTATCTCAGGAACAACTGAGGGCAGATTCACATCTGCGCCCCAGCCTCCATTATGCAGGTTTCCATTTCCTGCCTGAAACTGGACAGGAGACGGAAACCTGCAGTCATTTTTCAAACCCATTCAAATGAATGGGTTTGGAAAGTGTCCAGCCGTGAGCGCCTGTGAGCGTTTTGTGCTCTCCATTTTTTTTAAACCGGACACAAAGTTGGACATGCAGGACTTTGTGTCCGGTTAAAAAACGGTTTTGCTGCGTAGAGCACAAAACGCTCACAGGCACTCATGGCTGGACACTGTCTGCAGAAGACGGAAACCTGAAAACGGAGATCGGGCGCTGGTATGAACCGCCCTGAGAAGTAATGGACAACACAAGGGAAAATGGCTAATAAAAATGCAAAATACAAATTATATAGTGGCCTGAAATGGTCCTTCTCCTCATGTACACACATATAACAGCATAGCCTGAAAATGTATCTGAAATTTTAATATGCTTTTACATTCTGTTCATACTATTTTACCTCTTCAGTCATTTTCTTATTTAGGAACACACTATTTTTAATAATTTTTTAATAATAATTGTCAGTCCAGAAGTTGGTGAAGGACATATCTTGCAACTTCTTTTTCTGTGCCATCACACAGAAAAAGAAGTTGCAGGATAAGTCCTTCACCAACTTCTGGACTGAAAATGGACACTACAATGGTTTATGTTTCTCTTACTTAGACCCCTCATCTTGGTTGGTTCTCCCAGGATGGGAGAGAGGGATAGATTTCCCATAAATCTTAATAAATAATGTAAAGCAAGAGTTCTCATTGTCCATTAACTTGTGTCTGACTAGAGAAGCAATATTACTCCGAGCTATTTATTGGCTTCATGATATTGATAATTTAGAGAAGAGGTAATGAGGCGCAGACACATACAACAATACATAGGACATAAGCAGGTAGGAAAACTATTACAAACTAACGTCAGGTTATATTTCCCTGTTTGGAGATGCAAAGTCTAGTTAACAGCTATATTCCTATGCTATGTCATAGAGTAGCAGAGTAAGGTATTTGTGCATGCAAGATAGCAGGGTTTATTGGCAATGAATAATTTGGCAGCATCCTGTTCCCATAGTAGCTTTGCTGCAGGGAATAACAACCCAAAGGCAAACTGTAATAATCTCTGTCTCCCTGGCTCCTCACCTTATGAATCTTAAATGATTATCACTGTCATCCGTGCATACTTCTTTCTAATGTGACAGAATACAGGGAACACAAACACCCACAAAAGAGGATATAAATAAAGGGAAATGGTAGTCATGAGAACAAAAAGACATGTTCGGGAGAAAAATGGTGGATTCAGACAAATTAAAACTCAAAAGGATAAGAGTTATCGAGCAGAGATGCGATCCTGTGGTGGTATGATCAGAGAGGAAGATGAATTATTGGGCAAAGTACGAGGAATCTTGAAGGAGCACAGACATATGTACTATATCTACGCCTACCATCACTATACGACTATAGGTACATACTGTGGCAACCCTATAATTCCTATTTTTATAGTGCGAGCTTCTGTATGTTTTCAGTAATCGCTTACCTTGTATGAGTCATTTTGGGAGAAATCGTGTTTCTATATATAAAAGCTAAATAAACAACAGCAGCGCCACAAAAATATCTCTATCCTTACATTACAGGGCACATTATATTCACTTGTGCTTTCACGTAGCGGTGGTCATTATTGCTGGGATGTGACATATATTGCTTACTAGCTCATTACTGTCACCACACCCAGCATATTAACTCAGCCCCACGGATTCATAGTTTCGGATCACCTGTATCATATGGGGCTTCTTCCACTGCTGAGATATCACTTTCTTTGTCAATAGGCAAATTGTCTACTTGCAGGACTGAATTGCTATGCTGGGTTCTGCTGACAGACTCCCAGTCCATTTAAGATATTATGAGGGAAATAATACTTTTGGGTAGTGTAATGTACTCACTTCACAATATCAATATCACAATATGTGCCTATGCATACCTTCTCAGTGATAACGGGGTCAGACGTCTTCCCCATTGCCCTGCTGTACTCCTGCTGCTTCTACGCTAAGTAAGAGTGTCATGAAAGGAGGCAGAGACACAAAAACTCTGTTTCCCCCTTCCTATAAAAATGGAACCATCCAAAGAAGCTTGGGTATATAACAACTGTTGTAACACTCTATATCCTCAGTGATGTCATTGATGTGATCTATGATTCGGTCGTGTTGAGACCAAAAAGAGGTATGAAAAGGCGAGTATGAATGTTTTTTTTCCTCCTCTCCTGTATCTCCACCTATTATATTCTAGGGTCTGACGACTTCACAGAGTATAATGATGTCACTTTCACTATTTTTTTTTTTATGTAGCCTGTGAGCCCTATATAGGAATCACAATGTACTTTTTTTTTCCCTATCAGTATGTCTTTGTAGAATGGGAGGAAATCCACACAAACACAGTAAGAACATACAAACTCCTTGCAGACGTTGTTCCTGGCGGGATTCGGGCCCAGGACTCCAGTGCTGTAAGGCTGCAGTGCTAACCACTGAGCTACTGTGTTGGCCCTATGATTTCACTTTCACTATGACATAACTTCCCTATGTTTGCATTAGAAAGCTAGAAATGGGATAGATAACTTATCCTAAGAGTTTTCTATACTAGTTTTAAATCAAGTTTAAGATGTGCTTCATGGAAACCTTGTTCGATTCTAAACAAATCTTGGACCCGAAACTAATCTTGTCTATGGAGAGCAAATGGAGGAAGAGGAGGAGGCTCATGATTGATTACCTCTTAGCAGTGTCAAAAGAAGTCTCTGGAGAAAGGTTAGGGAGTCTCCTGGAAAAGGCACACTTTGCTACATTGTGAGAGATTGAGATACTTCTTTTGACACTTCTAAGAGGTAATCAATCAGCAGCCTCCTCCTCCTCCATTTCCTCTCCATAGACTTCTGTGTGAGGTTGAGTAGTGATGAATTATACAGAGATAAACAGTCGGAGTGAAGATAAGGAGAACAGCCTAATATGTAGAGAAGGAAACCGATTTATTTATTAAGATATATTATAAAAAATATTATATTCACACATTTATGAGAGGTAATTTTATATTTGAAGGTATAACAACTATTATTATTCTACATTTTTCACTTGCTGACTGCTTAGTCAAGGTTAATCAAAGGTAAAGTTTCCCCTTGACAACCAGTTCTGGATTAGAAATTAACTCAGAGCAGTCTCTTCCCACGTTTCTCTTAGTAAAAGTAAAAATATACTAAAGCTGAACAATGGATCAACTTATAACCAAGAAAGCGAAATAATAGATATAGTCAGTCTTTCATCAGTAATATTTATATTTAAACCAATATTTTCAGTTTTAAGAAAATCATACATTTTGAGTGTGTGTCTGTTTACTAAATGGTTTGTATTTGTATTTCCATATTGTATGTGTGTTTTTTATATAAAGCTCCATAGAATAAATGGTTCTCTAAAAATAAATATAATAATAATAATAATAATAATAATAATAATAATAATAATAATAATTATTATTATTATTATTATTATTATTATTATTATTATTATGTGTTAGCTACAAATTAATTCATATTTGGCTATATGAAGATTTACTTTCTAGTAACTATAATTCAGATCACTTATAATACTTATTAGGAAGACACAAAAAACAATAGGTACATGCAACATCTTGCACTTCTCAAACACTAAAATAGCAGTGTGGGTCAACTATAAAAGATATTCTGCCAGATGTTTGAAGAACCACATCAAAGTGCCATGTATTCAGATATATCTCACAAAGGTCCTGTGGTGGGAGAAGATTAACAAGAATATGGCAACAATCAATGAAAAGGACTCATATCTTATGCCTGGAATTCTCTTTATAGGAAGCAGTCCTTGTGGATGGTAAAAAATAGAATGTTTTGTTTGTTCTCTTCAGCAAATGTCCATAGAAATAGTCACTGCATATAATATCTATATAGACTGTTTCCCTACCACTGATAAACAACTTCACAAAAAAACATGACCAAAAAATTCACTTGACTGTCATACTTGGGTCAACTTTAGACTTGAAATGTAATAATTTAATGTTATGCAATTTTTTTTAATTTTTTATTTTTTTTGCTTTCGATATCAGTTTTCATGACGTTCAGAGACAGGAGAACTGACCACAGATGATGAAGCATCTTTACAAATCCCTCACTCTCTGTACCAATTGAGGCTTTTATTAAGGCTGGAATATCCTAATATATCTACCCCCATGTTTCAAGTTTAGGTAGTCTTCTATGAGCTAAATACTCTATGACCCAGGTCAATATAGTTTTACTAAGGGCCGTTAATGCAGCCACATTATAAGGTCCATATTATGCCTGAAACACCTGAACCTCCTGTGGCTCTATTCAGTGGTGTAACTAAAATCTTGTGGCCCTTGTGCAATCTTTTGTCTGGGGCCCTCTAGCCCATCCCAACAGTGAATTCTTCATAGTGATGGTTACAGGTACTAAGGAGTTTAATCTACCTTAGTGTGGTTAAGGTAATCTGTGGGTCTCCTTGGCTTATGGACCAGATGGAAGCTGCAGTCTCAATACTGATGCCAGTGCTTATGGGCTCCCTAAGGCTCCTTGGCCCTGATGCAACTGCACCCTCTGCGCCTCTTCAAGATACACCCCTGGCTCTACTGAAATATATCTAGATCACTTCAAAACCCTGAATATGCCATACATATCTGAATAGTAGGTGTCTGACAATTGGGTATTTAATAGATTTTGAGATTTTTCAAGCTTCCTGTTTATTGTCAGTAAATGTGAACAATTTTGTTAAATCTAGAAACTAAAAAACTGTGCAGAGCCAATACGCATCACAGTGGAGAATCAATCTATGCTATCCTCTGAGAGTTAACCAGACAGAAACACTTTACTGATACAGGCGGATACATTTTACATATATATATATATATATATATATATATATATATATATATATATATATATAGTAGTAGTAAACAATGTGAGCGGTAGAATACTAGACATCATGAATCACTGGCCATTGTTTCCTGAATACGCGGTCTAAGGTGATGTATAGTAAGTTCGGCACAGCCTAACTCCAGAAGGTCAGTGTAGAAATAATAGTTACTATAATGTGCCAGAATCTCTCCAGTCTGCAAACAACGTCAGAATGTATTATAAGGCAAGCACAGCCGAATTTGGAACCAGATGTTACAAATAATTTGAATTTTATTGGGGTATTTAGAGCGCACAAAAGACGCCACCCCTTCATCAGATCTCTTTTAGTTTAGGTAGGCTACTTACAGACTAACTGTACAAGTAACCCAGGTATTAGTTATTCACATGTCAGTAAGATGGATCTTCATATGTTATTACGCATCAGGTCTTTATCAGTGCATGGTCTATACTGTGATAGGGGATCCAAATAGGATGTACTTCCATCAGAGCTGTAGCCAGGACTCCTTCACCAAGGGTTCAATTCAGTTCTTATTCTGTATCTAAATATATAAAAATGGTTTGTTGGTATCCCCCATTAAAACCAGCACCAAGTGCACATGTCCAGTTACCATCCATATCCATATCCCATATCTACCTCCCTGAGAAACGGGGAAGATTTTCAAGATAAAAATTGCTGGCAGATAAAATCTATTTTATATTATTTTTGTGAAATTTAGCTTATGATATCGATGTCCACAATAGTTTTGAAATAGTTTTCCCTCGTATGGGTAGAACATGAAATGCAGGTACAGGAAATGTTCTCCCGATACTCTATTTTGCCTACCAGAAAGGATATGCTTAATTGCGATCTCTTGCTGAAAGTTCAATCTGAAATCTAAAGAGAGCTGTTAAAATACTTCACTCTCACATCCAGGTCAGCTTTCTCCATTACTTGAAGACCATATAATAGGTTTACCTTTTACGCAACATTGGGTATAATGATATAGGGATGAATAAAAGAAAGTTTTCTTGTATACATTATATACTATTGTTAGTTTGCTTCAATACTTTAACTTTTTATTTTTTTTTCACCATATTCAGAATCCCTCTGTAACATCTTTGCCCATCTGGTACTTGGCTTCATCCTCAGACCGCACGCTGTGGCACAGGAAACGTATCCGGCTGTGATATCTTCTCTCAGATTCTTCTTGCATTGTCTGAACACTGTCCTATTTCCTCACCTTGGTAATTGATTTTTCCACCACACCCATTTCTTTCACCTTGGGTTCCCTCTGCTCCTCTAATAGTTAAGTTTAGCCTTGCCCTGTGATTGACAGCCTATCCTCCTATCAGGTTCAGGGGTGGGTTCTTCCTCCCTATTTATTCTTGCCTCACATTCACATTGGTGCTTGCTATTGCCTTGTGCGTGCTGGCGTTTCTCTTGCTGTTTATTACTTGTATTCTTATTCTTGACCTCTGGCTTATCCTTGACTATTCTATTGGACTTAGATTTTGACACGACATTGCTCGACTGTTACTGGACCCTTGGCTAGCTGACCTTCCTTTGTTGTTGTTTGTCTTGCCTGCGTTTTGTGTTTTCACATATATAAGAAGGGCCAGTTGCCGCCTATTATGTAGGATAGCACCAGCAAGCAAGAAGGAACAGTGTGTATGTGTGTGTGTGTGGGGGGGGGGGCTCACTGTCTCTTTTGCCCTTCCCCCAGGGTTCACCAGCAGCTACTGGGGAATTGTCGTCCTGGCAATTCCCTTACACCCACTCATATTTTTGTACAATGAACTAGTCAAGGCTTGGACTGGCCTACAGGGGAGCAGGTGAATTATCCGGTGGGTCCCTAAGCCAAGGTAGACCGTAAACCTCCTACTCCATTCACTAGCAATGTCCACACAGTATATGTATTGTACTACATACAGTGTTCCAACAGTTGATCGGAGTCATTTCTTTTTATAAATAGGAAAACTAATCTCAATACCTTTTGTCAGAATGACTAGGAGAGCATATATGGTTTCTAAGTATCCTATACAGTTATGGTAGTTTCTTTAATGAGACAGACTACATCTCCTGACCCAAGGACCTATCTTAACCAGCCTATGCATCCATATAACAAACTGCCCAGTTCAATATCATATGGACACACTTGTAGTTGAGAAGACATTTAGGCACAGATACAAGCTGGTTGCTATCCTTGCTTCCCAGACCCCATCATCTCAATGGCACTCTGGAGCATCTAGTCTACCGGAGACCTTCTGCTGTGTAACTTCATTTGCCCGGCCCGGCTTGGCTCACAGAGCTGAAGGTTGTATTCATGTTACCGCCTATCAGCAAACTACTGACAAAGTCCCCATGGTAGAAACAGTCTGAGACAAGAGCTGGGCATCAAACTCCGAAGGGAAAAAAAAATTCCAATTGGTGTCAGATAATATTTGCATGTACAGAAGCTTTACAGTGGATTCCCCAGAGTGTATTCCATTGAGCCACAGGCACTCCGGTCTGACACTTGGCCTGGACCACAACATACAAAGCATACTAATGGAACACACCATGACACACACTTACAGACCTACAATACAAAGTGGACAAACAAAAATATACAACACAGAACTAAAAAAAAAACAAAAATAAAATAATGATTCATTTAAGAACATTATGTTATAACAATTTATAGTGGAAAGGTGGCTTACTATGCTGGCAGTGGATCCCATTAAAGCCACGGGGACATTTGCAGACATATCCAATAAATGTATCTCCGCGATAGGCCTCACTGATTTCACAGAATCCACCATTATGGCAGGGGTTTGGATGGCAAGGATCTGAAACAAGGAAGATATATAGGTTACAAGAAATACTAGACAAAAACTTCATATCAGTACATAAAGAAATCTGTAAACTATTAATTTGTCTCTGATATAATCTACAACCACACACCCATGTAACTAAAATAAGAAAATATGGCTGAAATTATGTCCTATCAGTCCAAATTTAACAGGCCAAATATGTTAAAGGGATGTTCTGGTAACATCAAGTTATCCACTATGCACAGCATGGGGTGTAGCTTGCTGATCTGTGAGGGTCTGACCACTGGGATATTCACTTCTCAGGAGAACAAGGGGGTTGGGGGGTCACATCCTAGTTTGTATGGAGCAGTGCTAAAAAATGGTGCCTCTGCTCAATTCACCTCAATAGGATTGCTAGAGGTCAAAAATTTGACTTTATCTATCTCTGTTAGTGGATACGGAATATATAGATGTTAAATGATGACACTGTGTGCAACATATGTTAAATTTAATGTTCAGAGGTAAACATTTGTTTTAAAAAGTGAATTGTTTGTGAATTTATTTATTACAAAATTTTATACATATGCAAATTATGATCATTCATTATAGCTTAACATCATTGAATTTGTATATGGATACTATCAATATCAAGCATATAGGTTCACATGACTCTTCTTATTATTTTATGAATATTTAGGTGTCCTGGATATTAAAGGGGTATTCCAGGACTTTTATACTGATGGCCTAGTATACAGAGCTGTGTTAGTTTCAACAGCTAGAGGGCTGGGAGTCCCCGCCAATCTGATATTAAGGACCTGTCTTAAGGATAGGCCATCAATATTAAAGTAGGTGACACCTCTTTAAGATTTTACTATGACTTTACTACACATTCACCATTACTTTTAAGTAAACTGGTGTACATGCAGGATAGAGGATTACATAGCAGATTTGCTCACACATATCTCGATCCTTGACAGTTGCACTTTAGGGGTATTTTAATTAATGCATTTATCACCACATCAATCCCATATGTCACTAAGGTCCCATTGTCGAGTTCCTGATAGCTGGGACTTGAGATATCACATTAGATTGATGACTGAAAGGGCATATATGTGAGTTTTCAGGCATGTGTTCCAAACACAAAATGCCTAAACCACTGAACACAAATCTTTCAGATACTCAATGTCATTTTCAGTGTTCCATAAGTCTTCATTAAAATCCAGCCTAAGCCTGATAAGATGTTCCAGGCTATGGCTGACTGGAGGTGCATTGGAGTTACATGGGTTAACAACAAGCAATTGCTTCCCCTGCAATCCACTGATGCAGAAGAAGAAACCAAAGAAGTGATCTGAAGGGCAGATTAAAGCAAACCAAATTCCCACTGAATGGCCTTTGATCCCATTACAAAGTTGCAGACCACCTTGTAACCTTGCAGGGAACTACTGTTCATACTGTCTGATAAAATCTTCTTAGACTGGTAGGCTTTCCAAAAAGAATATTGGTTGTTCAGGATTCTCCCCAAGCCATAACAAGATCAACGAGATTTGGAGTGCGTAGATTATCATATGGACTCTTTCTTTAAAGGGAACCTGTCATTAGTTATCAAATGGGCAGTCCTGCTCACCGACATGTAGTCCTAGTCACTGACTGACGGCCTGTCAAGTATGAGTGTGTACATAGCGATAAGCCTGTCACTCACTAAAACTGACTACTTTACAACTCCTTCTCTATACCATGCTGTCTACACACTGGAATGTATTTCCAATGTGACAAGTTCCCTTTAATACATATCCTACTAGCAACAAACTATTAGGTTGACATAAAGCTATATGGAACTTATTATTATGTACGAACATGGTCTTAGATCCGTATTATACAATAGCTTGTCAAAAACATTATCTGTCCATAGACATACCAAAGAGACAGCCCAAAAGACTACCTGAATAGAGGGAGCCATGCCCAGATTGCCCAGTAAATGGTTGGAACCACTACCAAAAGATATGGCTCTTGAAAGGCTCCGTATAAAATAGCTTGAATTCTCCAAGTGGGTGGTAACCTTTTATTTTATTTTATTTAAAAAGTTAATGCTCACTTAGAGAATCGGAGCTAAGTTACTTGTCATATCTTTTGAATGGGTGGACAGATTAAAAAAAAAACACAACAGTGATAAAATAATATATGCTGTAATTTAGCATTGTGCTCTTGGTGATAGGGGCTCTTTAAAGACTGGATAGGTTCAGAATAATCTATCACACTGAAGTTTACTTTGGGAACCTAATTAAACTTGTTTTGTTGGGATTCGATAAAAACACAAGCTTATCTATAACAGGAGTAGGCAAATATCCAATACCAGATTTCAATAGCTTGCCGCTTTCTTCTCTGACATCTCAGGCTGCTTTTGAATCAGAAAAAAAAATCATAGATATTTCTCAGAATAGTTTGTTGCAGCGGTCAGCAGAGTTCATCGAGACATCTTAGGGCTGGTTCACATCTGCGTTTGGTATTCTGTTGGGGGAGTCCGCTTGGGGCCTCCTTGAATGGAATACTGAACACATTAAAAAGCGGTGAGCAGTGAAAACACATGGACCCCATAGACTATAATGGGGTCCGAGTGTTTTCCGCGCGGTGTCCGCATGAGTCATGCGGAGAGAAAAGTACTTCAAGCAGCACTTTTCTCTCCGCATGATTCACGTGGAAACCACGAGGAAAACACACAGACCCCATTATAGTCTATGGGGTTTGTGTGGTTTCATTGCTCACCGCTTTTGAACTCATTTGGTATTCCGTTCCGTTCCGTTGGGTCCCCAAGCAGACTTCCCGAATGGAATACCAAACGCAGATGTGAACCAGGCCTTATATCTGCTTTATTATTTACCAAATATTCATATCACGCTAGGTTCACACTAGCACCCGGAGTCCGTTCTCAGCTTTCCGTCTTCTGCATGCAGAAGACGGAAAGCTGTCAGAGCGGGTCTGGTCGTGGGCGGTGGTGAGCATTTTATGCTCTCCACCGGGAAACCGTTTTTTTTTTAAAATCGGACACAGAGTACTGCTTGTCCGACTCTGTGTCCGGTTTAAAAAAAAAACGGTTTCGCGGCGGAGAGCATAAAACGCTCACCGCCGCTCATGGCTGGACATCTTTCAAACCCATTCAAATGAAAGGGTGAGAAAGAGTCCTGCAGGTTTCCGTCTCCTGCCTCTGTTTTGTGCAGGAAACGGAAACGTGCAGAACGAAGACTGGGCGCAGATGTGAATGAGCCCTCAGTAGTCTGAAAGATCAGGCAGAGTCTATTAGTTCTGTTTGATACAACAGGGATCAGCTTCACCATCAACTTTTTATGCCAGAAACAGACACATTCACTTTAGCTTCATATATAGAAACATATCAGTAAAGAAACACCATGTGACCATTTGCAATTTGCTATATCACTGTTATGGTAAATATAAAAAAAACTAACAGCTTAAAAAAAGTGTGGCAAGCGCTAGGTACATAACGCAGACAGGGAATAGGTATTAGACACATCGCATTTCTGCAGCTAGTAGTGCTCATTTCCTGTTATGATGATGTGGGAGGAATGTGGGCGAAACCTATAATGTCTTAGATTAAATGTAGATCTCTGATGGGTTTAGTTATACAGTAAAATGTCTCATCATTTCAGCGATTAAAACAACTCGAAACTACTTTGTTACTTTACTTTTTTACTGGCATTTCAGAGTAATTCAACATTCTCTACAGATCCCCCAAAAAACAAGGCCTCAAAGGTCCAGTTTGGAGATGATTTTGGTGCAAATTACTTTCCATGGGGGTCTTTTTATAACAATAAAATAAAATATAAAAAATAAAAACGGTTTCACCACGGACAGGCAGAAGACGCTCATGGGCAGACCCTTTGCAAACCCATTCAAAGGACTATGACTGCTGGTTTCCATCTCCTGTCCAGTTTCTCAGGCAGAAGACGGAAACCAGAAAGCGGTGACCGGGTGCAGGTGAGAACCCGCCCTAAGCTGCTTTTATAAAGTAAACATTATTTTGTGATAAATTGTGATAAATTTAGTGACAAATTAACACAGAATGATATGCTACCTGGAGGCCACACGGTGGTTCAGTGGTTAGCACTGAGCCTTACGGCGCTGGAGTCCTGGTGTTCAAATCCCGCCAAGAGCAAAAATCCATCTGCAAGGAGTTTGTATGTTCTCCCTGTGTTTACATGGATTTCCATCCCATATTCCAAAAAAAGACATACTGATAGGGGGGGAAAATGTACATTGTGAGCTCTATGTGGGACTCCCAATCTACATTTTAATAAAAATTAAAAAAAGAATGATATGCTACCCATCCTATTTGTATCTATGTGCAGCCACCCAATGAGATAGGGTGGTAGGGTAGTGAATTGCAGTCACTTAGGGCTTTTGTTAGCACGATGTGATATTGTGATGAATTGGTTTCATGAAAAATTGGAGTCCGTAAAGGCTTTATTCAAGGATGTAAAATTAGCTTTCCTGGTCCGGGCATTTGTTACGATTGGACTCCAGGGTTCTGTGCTGGTTCTGACTCTGGGTAACATGGTGGGAACCAGCCTGTATCCCTCTGAGGCTTCATCTCTTCCCTTCTCTCCTGTTTGTACTGATAGTTACCTGTTGGTCTATCTTTACTATAGTCATTTAACACAGGCAATTACCTAACAGGAGAGGAGGGAGGGGGTGAAGCGAATGGGGAGAAGCGGGGGCTGTTATCTTAATACATCATAAATTAAAGGGGTTTTCTAGGAATATGGATTTTAAAGCCTATTCTTAGCCTAGGTCATAATTATCTGATTAGTTAGTTGGGGGGCAATCGGCAGCGGCCGAACTGATGAGCTATATAGGACCACTTCCCCATACAATACACAACATAGTGCCGGAAGCAGAAAACTCCGTTCCCCGAATAGTGGCCTGCAACACCACTGTATCTCACCTCCCATTGATTAAATACAGTTTCATAATAGCAATGGGCCAAATTTGCAAAGCATTGCTAGTCTCTACAGCTGGACAATATGGAGATCCATAGCTACTATAATTCTATCAAATTTTGCAGTGTACTTGTATCTGCCCTAATCCACACCTTAGATGATGAAATGAAAAGGGGATCACCATTTGGTTTATACATTGCATGCAAAATTTTCCTGTTATCATCTTGGTAGTTTCTTATCCTCATCAATATTTTATTTCATGTACACAGTAGACAACAGACAGACAGAGAAGAAGAGATATCCTAGCTGAAAACATGATGTGCAGATGACAAAAGCATTTATTGTAATGAAAATCCCAGATATGGGCAATCGCACATTTTTGTGACAATGAATAATACATTTTATCTTTATTCAAGAATATTACTATGGCATTAAAATAATCTATGTACATGGCAGAGAATGATGAGCGATATAATGACTTTGATGAAACATCAAGTTCTAGTAAATATTTAAAATCATTTCCCTCCAGTTTTGCAAGTTTAGATAATAGATTGTTCTTGAAATGCAGATTTAAAGATGTTTATTGTGAAACATGGATATTTTTTTCGAAATACTGACATATATTCAATGTTTAATGACAGCACATTGAGGATTTGTTAAGATGGAATGAAATTGAGCATTTCCTATTAAATACATTGACAACAGTCAATTCTGTGACAATTTATATGAGTATACTGTATGATTCTAAAAAAAAAAGACTGCAAAAAAAAAACTTTGAACGTAATCTTCAAAAATTAATAATTTTGCTTCTACAATTTATATAAAAAGCCATGTGTCTCCATGGTAACAGACTACAAACTCTTTAATGCCAAGATAAGATAGTCTATGTTCATGTACAGTATGTGTCAGTATAATATGCTATTTAATGTAAAACACAATGAGTGTGGGTTCACACCTGCGCCTGGTCTCCACTTTACAGGTTTCCGTCTTCTGCTTGAGAAACTGGACAGGAGACGGAAACCGGCAGTCAATTTTCAAACCCATTCATTTGAATGGGTTTGCAAACTGTCCGCCCGTGAGCATCTTCTGGTCTCCGAGGTGAAACCGTTTTTTTTTTTTTAACCGGCGCTTACAGGCACTCATGGGTGGACACTGACTGAATTCAGCGCACTGTCGGCTTTCCAGCGGTATATAGAACTACCTTTGCCCAAACCCATGAAAAGTCCTCTTTAATCCTAGCAGGCTTCAGGCCTATATGGTACTGCTAGCACAGGCTTTGGGCCTATAGGGCATTATCAGGGTATTATAGGCCCAAAGCCTGCTAGGATTAACATCGGATCCCGGAGAGGTAAGTAACATTGTTTATTATGTTCCCTCACCTCTCCTGGGGCTCCGATTATTATACTCAGGGGTCTGAAAAGACCCCCGAGTATAATAATAGCGGCAGTGGAATCGCGGCCTTGCCCGGGCCTATTCACTGCCGGCCTCTGTGGCCTATAGTACAAGGGGAAACGGGGGCGGCAGTGATCAGGTCCGGGGAGGTTGGTAAATAGGCCGCTACCTGCTGGAGATACTCCAGCAGGTAGCGACCTATTATAAAACAAAAAAAAAATGTTATTATACTTACCGATCAGGCTGCTGCTGCTCTCGCTGCCTCCGTGATCCTCTTCTCTCGTCAGACGTCAGATGTCCACGTATCAGTGTAGGCGGCATGATGACGCCGCCTACACTGATACGTACATGTCTGAACCAGGGCATGGAGAGTGGCAGCTCTCCTGTGATGGTTCAAAGAAAAAAGAAAAAGTAAAAAAAAAAGAAAAAAGAAATCGCCTGGGCTGCCGCCCCCATTAGAGGTGTGGCGCTGGGTCTGGGCCCTGGATCCGCCTCAAAATCCTGACCAAAAAGACAGCTCCCATTGAAATCAAAAAAGCAAGGTGCTCATTCTTCAGGCCGTTTCGCCTCAAAATTCGGCCTGAAGACACTCCCGACTAGGCTTATTCACTGGGCCTAATCCGGAGCCGAATGCACGGCTGGATGCCGGTGCAGTGCACCGGCTTTCAGTTGCGGCTACCCGACTTTTGGATCAGAACCTGAGGCGGCCTCCGTCTCAGGTTCCGATCCAAGAAACCCTGTGTGAACTTACCTAAAAGGGCAGAAGATGGAAACCCAAAAGCGGAGACCGGGCACAGGTGTGAACCCTCCCTGACTGAAACCCATGGAACCACATTATAAGTCAATGGCGTCCATCAAGTGCTTGTGGTACTATCATACAATGCATTTGACTCAATGTTGCATTTTCTCTTATAAATAAAAAAACGGTCATGTATAAATAATGGGGTAGAGGATGCCATATATGTAATGTAATTGAGAGCTATGCTCTGGCTTAGGGATTAGTACTTCTATGACATTCTTCTTATACTGGCCACAGTCTCTCATTACACTTCATAAGCCGACATAACAAATTGTATGTATGATGATAAATGGCATTATTAATATAATAGGATTCCCCTTCTCATGACTACTACCACAGCCAATCCAATGTATTTCCACCAATTATTTCTGTTCAGAGGATAGCGGCTATAACCCTAACAGTAATTTATGTCTACATGTATGATATTTCGACATAAATGAGTATGTCTTAAGATACAAGTTTATCGTTTTTTTCCTTATTCTTCCATATTATTTACTACAATATAAGCATTTCTTACAAGAGTGTATACAAATATAGTTATGCTAATGCAAGACGCCAGCAAAAAGTATATCAATGAAGGTTAAGTGCACACAACCCTTTACCACTGCAGATGGATCGTCATCTGTTTCCACCTGGAGGTAGAACATAATGTTGATATGTGCAAATGAAACATACAAGAGAATGAAAATAAAGTTAAGACCTAAAATAATGATGGTGTACCAGTGTATCAGTACCCTACTGAATATGCATATTAAATGATAGTATATGATAAATACTGTGATCTCTTCTTAATGGAAACCAGTGATGTGAATTTGGACACTAGACCGCCAATGGACCAATGGTTTGGTCTCACAAATGTACTTATAGAAGGCCTGTCTATGCCTGAGAAAGAATAAAAGTTAGGCTTGGGGCACTACACCTCAACTTCACAGACCTGACATGTGAAATGAAGCCAAGGTGTACCACTAGGAAACAGGAAAACTGGTGGAAAATGGTCTAAACAGACCCTTACCTAAATAGACCGTCACTTACCTATTGAAAACATGAAGGATCATCCAGCACGTGAAGTCAAGATCCAAAGGTTTAAGACGTAATTTTTAATCCTTGTGGACATGATGTCTGGATGTTATTTTAGATCACATGGATTAAACGTTATATTTTAAACCTTTGGATCTTGTCTTCACGTGCTAGATCATCCTTCATGTTTTCAATATTTGACATCTGACTGATCTCCAAAGAATCCATGCGTTTTGAATGTGAATATTTATCTGGTCTTCAAATATGAATGATATGATGGTAAGCTGTTTTTCTTTTTTTTTATGCTACTATCACTTATCTATCCTCACTTATGGCCACGACCACCTCTGCTTAGGCCTCCAGGGAGCAAAGGACATTACATGCAAAACTTTGTGTCCTGATGCTAAGTATCAGGACGGTATATGTAGCGCCACCTTGAGGCCGTGGACAAGTGAGAGTAGGTAAATTAAAAACATCCTTTACCTGCTGGAGTAATCCAATAGGTAGTGGCCTAAAGTACCTCTGAGGGGGCCTGCATTGGGGTGTCATTATATTATGTTGGGGCTTATAATGGGGACACTAACTGTATGGGGGCCTGTAACATGGGCACTAACTGTATGGCAGTCAGCAAAAAGACACTTACTTTTTAGGCTTTTGTAACTAGGGTACTTACTGTATGGGGGTCTATAAAGGGGGCCTGAGATGGGGATGGTAAACTGTATGGGGACCTGTATTGGAGACACTACAATGTATGGGGAAATATGTATGTATGGAAATATATTATGTAGGAGTAGGTAAAGGGGGTTTTATACCATGTGGGGGCTAGGGAAGCCAGCCAAAAGCTTGCTATGGAGCCATGTTTTTCCTAGTTACGTCCATTATCCATTCAACATCAATCATAGGGGATCAAATAATCTATCAAAGCTCAGAATTGTACATTAAATTAAGAGAACACATCAGCCGTACACCTATTAGGAGTGGACACAGACATCTGTTCTCAAAACCTCAGAGCACCCACTTACATCTCACTAACAATTCATCAGAATTTACCTACAATCTAAGAAAGATGTTGTTGAGCTGATAAGGCTCCCCAATCTTCCCATTGGGCTTGTGTATGGCTGTACAAGTTACACCAATGGTATGCCCACCTCTATACATAAATGCAGAATCTATTTTTATTTTGTAGCCCCTGCTTTTGATCCAGTGTGGGATGAAATATATAGATGTACAGTATATAGAACTAGTCCTGTGATTTTTTTGTCTAGTACAATGTATCAATATTTATTATAAATACTAGCTTCTGCTTGCGACTTCATCTGCTGGTTGTTGTTGACAATGAGCCAATTATAATTAGCCAAATGTGGTTGGTAGAGATCCGCCTGCGTCCACGTGTCAGCTCTGCTACATCTGTGTATATGTGCCACAGACCCAGCTGTATGCACATCTGTATGGAGAGCAGAGCAAGCTGTGGTACCGCGCTGCCTCAGCTCGGTTACATGGGGCATTTTGGATCACAGGGGTTGTGTTGTCTGAGTGTCCTAGTGTTAGACATGGCTGAATGGCTGCTGGTGAAATTTTACACAGTTCACCCTCCCTCCCAGCACAGTCCGAAGACCACCTGCCCCTGTGTTATGCACAAAAACTGCTAGCGTGCTGCCTCAACTCTGCTACATCTGCTAATTTTGAATACAGGGCTTGTGTTGTGTGAGAGTGTCTGAGCAGCCTGTGTGTTAGACACGGATGAATGGATGTTGCTGAAATATACAACAGTTCTCCCCTCTCCCCCATCCAAGGCAGAACAACACATTCCCCCGTTGTACTCACTGAAACTCTACAGCCTATATACTCCTCTTGTCCAGACACAGCCTGTATGTTCTGTAGTCTCCTGATCTTCTATGAGACTCCATTTTCTTCAGCTTTCACACTGTCTGGCCCCCTCCTGTTTAGCTCTGCACCCAAATTAGTGTGTAGCTCACCACATAGCGTGATCCTATGGGACGGCTGAAGGGCCTGTGATAACGTCATCAAAGGTCCTCAAATGTAGTGTCTAAATTCCTGTTTACCTCCGCCCCCAAATTAGCGGGTAGCTCCGCCCGCCACATAACGTGATCCTATGAGATAGCTGAAGGGCCTGTGTTGACGTCATCAAAGGTCCTCAAACATATTGTGTGTCTAAATTCATGCTTAACGTCATGTAGTGACATCATTTACCGGGATAAAAAGTAGCCTATATTTTAATCGGGGTTCCTATCTATGCGTTTGCCAAATTTCAGCCAAATCCGTTCAGGCGTTTTTGCGTGATTGAGGAACAAACACACAAACATACAAACTTTCACATTTATAATATTAGTAGGATAGGATTAGATCTTTATGACTTAGATGACAAGAAAACATGCTAAGATTTAGGATGCCGCCGAAAAATAAAAAGAGCAGGAACAATTTTAAATTATAAAGTTATGCTCCATGTGTCTTCAGAGAGGACAATTTGGGGAGCAGTGTGTAGAAGACTAAAAATGTGTAACAGGTTATTCTATATCTATCTGTTTTCAGCAGAATACTGCTTTAAAGGGTCTCTATCATTGGGAAAAGTCATTTTTAACTAATCCCATCCTTGCATAGCCTTTCGAAATGCTATTCCACACCTACCTTTAGTATGTAAATTGCATCAGTGGTTTCTGAATAAGTCCATTTTTATTCATATGCTAATGAGCTTCCAGCCAGCACAGGAAGTTCCCAGCAGCACTCGTCTTTTCTATTATCTCCTATGTGTGTGTGCAAACAGGAACAATAGCAAACCGCAAATAGCAAAGAGGGTGCATGATGCATCGGGCACCAGTCTAATTAGCATATGAATAAAAATGGGCTCATTCAGAAACCACTGAGGCAATTTACATACTAAAGATAGGTGTGGAATAGCATTTCTAAAGGCTATGCAAGGATGTGATTAGTTAAAAATGACTTTTCCCAATGATAGAGCCCCTTTAATAAATAACTAAATAGAACCATTAAAATAGAAGCTCTCTTATATCTCTATGGTTTTCTATAGTAATGGAAACAATAGAGCAATGTTGATATTCATAAAATCATATAACGCACAAACAGAGTAAGCAACCAAGACTGCTTCTACCACCGTATTGTTCTTAATCCTACATACAGAATAATAGAGATACAGAAAACAATGCAACTTGGAAGTACCAGCCTATTCATTGTGCCAATAGATTAATTAAAATAGCTTGTTTTCTGCCTAAACGATACACTAGTTTCTAATCTATGGCCCCACTGACTCATATATTGTATTCTAAGTAGAAATGTACAAAACAGAAACGCAATTTCATTTCGTATGGAAATGAT
The DNA here is from genome assembly GCF_031893055.1 of Leptodactylus fuscus. Lineage (NCBI taxonomy): Eukaryota > Metazoa > Chordata > Amphibia > Anura > Leptodactylidae > Leptodactylus > Leptodactylus fuscus. Next base: position 60,060,864 of record NC_134265.1, read on the forward strand.
TAAAACTTAATTTATTGTGAATAATAAGTATTGGTTGTAGAGCTGAAGATGTTCTTGTCTTTATCTCTTGAATTACGGAAAAATTAAAAATGCAGTACGGGCTTCATTTTCAACCTTAAAATCGTACTTAATATGGCATTGTAGTGTTTTACCTAGAAACTTGAAACAATTTGCCCGTCCCTTATTAATAAATATTCCATCCACTGGATCCCGTACAATTTACTACAGAAAGTATTTATTATAACACCATACTTAAGAGAGCCCGAAGATTGACATGAATTAGGCAGACATGTTGGTAGAATGGTCCTCCACGTACAATGATAGTAATAGTCACCTCCTACGACATGACTGTTTTAGTAAATACTTATAAGCTAGCAATTCTGGATCATGTTTTCTCATAATTCTATGTTCCCCTATTTCTTTGTTACACCTACACAATTTTATGAATAAATTAACAAGGGCATGTTATCATCGCCTTCTTTAAAGAGGTGTGTTACTGCACCGTCAGCACTGACTAGATAGTGTCAATGTGTATAGGAACATGCCCCTAACTGGTAATAGTAACACAGTAACATGGTAGGTAAGGTTGGGTAAAGACATAGGTCCATCAAGTCAAACTTGTAATACCAAGTTGGTCCATGGGAAAAGCAGAACAGAAACCCAAGATTGATAACAATTGTCCAATCAGAGGAAAATATTCCTTCCCAACTCAAGATATTTGACTAAGTCCCTGGATCAACACCGTATCCCAAAAATGTCTACCTCCAATAACCTATGGGATATGCAGCTGTCAATTTATACATGGATTGTAATTCAGCTTTCCTGAAACCCCAACAATGGTTCAGTTTGGCATCCCACCCCCATTCCATCTGAAGATCCAGTGTAAAGACGTATATATATATATATATTTTTTTTTTAAATGTAGATTGTGAGCCCCACATAGAGCTCACAATGTACATTTTTCCCTATCGGTATGTCTTTTTTGGAATATGGGATGGAAATCCATGCAAACATGGGGAGAACATACAAACTCCTTGCAGATGGTTTTATGCCCTTGGCAGGATTTGAACACCAGGACTCCAGCGCTGCAAGGCTGAAGGGTTAACCACTGAGCCACCGTGTGGCCCCCAAAGACGTATATTTTGACAACCATATGTAGTTAAAATACCACCCACTGTGGTGACCAATGGTTGTGCAAATTTGAAGTTATCATACAACCATTGCATAGTTGCAAACACTCCAGAAACTGTACAAGAAAGAGCATGGCCCATCACAAGGGGAGCCAGGTTTAAGCAAATTTAGCACTCAAGATGTCGGTGTGTTGGCATTTCCTTGGTGGAAAGGTCACCCAGACATTTATATTTTAAGGTAATTCCAGGGTCTTGGCTTTTGTGGCATTTACAAATCCTGAGATTTTTTTTTGTAACCCAACACCATCCTAAACCCAACATACTAGTACCACTACATCATTCTTAGCATTTTACTATGCAATGGGCCAATCAAACTAGCGTGCAATATATATATAAGGTACATGAATGCTCCAGTATACCAGACTATGATGCATAGCCTAAATGCAAAAAGTGCATACAGATTACGATCATGATATAACAATGCATTATTTTTTTTTTCAGATATCTGGAACGGTATCATTTTTAGCAACAATTCTGGGTTCTATTTCGGATCAGATGACAGTCAGGTATGAGCGTATAGGCCTTGTGGTGAGCCCTTCAATCCTGCCTTAACCCTAACTACTGATGTGGTGATCTAGGGAGCAGTCGGTCATAAATCTTCCACTTTGACTTTAATGGGTGAGAATTCCAGGCATTCTCTGTGACCAGTACACAGGTCATTATGCAAGTAGGAGAGGTGTCCATCACCTTCTGTAAATGGTGTGACCCTGTGTTATCTATACTGGGTTGTTATCCGTCATTGTTAACCTGACTGCTGATAATATGACTGCTGAAAAGTAGTACTGAATAGGGAATACCAGCTATTATGAGGCTCAGTGGCAGTGAAAAGTTCAAGATTTAAAGATTTTTTTTTTTACATATTGGTAATGGCGTGGAAAATTTAACCAACTTTAAAAAATATGTTTAACATAAAAACTATAGGCCGTTTTCTGAAGATACATTCCATTGAACAGGACGAAGTGTGAGTACAGTCAGCATACTGTAGTTCTAATGATCGCCTCACCTCTACTAATGGCCAAAGCATCCCTTGGCGGACGTATACATAAAATGAAATGCATGAACTATGCAAATATTTCTTACTTTTAACTTCCTCTAAGAAATTGTGTTTTAAATCTCCAATATAATGAATTTGGGATCAATAATACAGTAATCTTTAAATAAGTCCCCACACAAAGCGAACGGCCATGTCCAATCAATAATAATGAGTGCCTGAATTAAATACTATGCTTTGAAAGCATATTTGTGCCTGCGTATGTGAATAGTGTCAAGAAGATTAATCTCTCTCTAAAAGTAATGGGTCTGTTCACTTCAATGACTTTTAAATTATACTGTAACATTCCTGGAGCTGATAATAGATAAGCATTCTTTGCATAATATTACACATTTACACATGAATTACCATACAATAATTAGCCACTATCGAGTAGCTAACACTTTGGCTTCTTCACTGGTATTGGAAGGTTTAATGGATTTCTAAGTAGTAGCATGTGCTCTTACTATAGCAATGTGGGTCTGTAGGTCACAGTATGCGGTGGGTCATGGTATTAGGTGGCTGTGATATTGTCATACACACGGCACAAGTATCAGCCACTCTGCAAACACAAAAGCGTAAAAAAAAAAAGAGAAAAACTATTTTGCATAGAATATATTATGTGAGCATTAGCTGACTGAGTGATGCACAGACTGATGCATTAAAGTATAATAAAAGGTAATTAAGTCATCATAAACATGCAAATTGTGGGACGTAATGATTATAGTCTAGTGTAATGGCTTTAATGAAACACACCAGACAGCTGAAATATATCTATAAATAATATGAATTATAGGTATAAAAATATATATTCTCTGTTTACTCATTAGGACCGAAGGCACACAAGCACAATATAGCTTCGTACAAGTTCCAAAGTGCCCAGAACTGAGCTGTAGTATGCCACATATAGAAGTCTATGGCTTCATTATATCTCCATATACAATACAAGCTTATTACCACAGGGGGGGGGGGGGGGGCTTTTAGAATGTTTTTACCACTGGGAAGCCCCCAATGTCATTCCTGCCCCTAGGAGGCTTGATGGAATAGATGGGTAACTCACTCTAAAAATATATATATATACACACAAACACAGGGAGAACATACAAACTCCTTGCAGATGTTGTTCCTGGTGGGATTTGAACCAAGGACTTCAGCACTGCAAGGATGCAGGGCTAACCACTGAGCCACCATGTTGCCCCTTCTAGAAATATTGTCTGGTGATATAACCTGGCTTAGACATCTTTACTCCTTAGATAAGAATCTTTAAGGTCATGGACTGGAAATGCCACGATTTCCCTACGGCGGAAACACCACAGGAAAAATCATGGCATATTACATTAACTGCAAAATGTATGGGATTCTTGTGAATGCCATGCCCAATTTGCAATAAAAACTGTGGCGTATTCACGTCACGATTTCCAAAAACGGTGCTGTTTTGGAAATCGCAGCATGTCAATTATATCTATAGAAACTCCAGCGGCTTCCCCATACATATAATTGTAACAGAAAATCCCCGGAGAAAAACTCTGCAAACTTTCTATTGAAAGAGATGGGGGAAGAACCGCGATGTGCTCCCACCACGGATTTTCCCACAGCACTTTATAATTGCGGATCGTCCTGTGGGGCCTTAGCCTAAAGGTGTATTCCAGTTTTTATTTCTTTTAATTTATTTGTCTATAAAACTCAAAATCATCAATTTTCTAATATACATATGTACAAATTCAGCTGACATATATATTGTATCAGTGTAGACCTCCTTCTGTACAGTAACATGGTATAACCCATGGATCAATCCTGTATAACCCATCTATGGGCTACCAGAATAGAATTAAATATGGTGGGTCATGTTTAAGTAGTTTCTCTTCGTTACCTATTTTACCCCTTCTACATATAATAACTTAAGTTATAAAACATTTTTCACACTTCTAACTTTCTACAACCAAAAATAATTAGTAAGAAGTTACTACAAATTGCATATAATATTACATAAAACAAGGTTACATAAAATGCATTATTTAACTAAATAAGAAAAAACTTCTTGATATATTAAAACATACCAGCTGAGTATTGTAACCACCTCCAAACCATGGTAGAAAACGCAAACCATGTGTTCATATGAAGCTCCACACAGCGAGGAGGCTGCCACATTGATGTATACAACTTATAAATAATCGGTCGCTGTTACATCAAATCGGCTTCATTTCAGTACAAAAGACCAAGCCCAGATCCACGTCCTTCAAATGGCTCATATTAAACATGACTTTAGAGGCTGGGGTTTGTGGCTAATGACTATGTGACAGATTTGTGGCCCCTTCTGTGCCTTGTCTAACACATTCACCATAGAGCCATTGTTGCTGCATCTGTCACCTATTCTCTGCAAAGACTTCCAGCACCCCAAAGTTTCTGCAGCAATGGTTCTGGCCCTCATCAGGCTCAAAGAACAACAGGGTTCTTCCTTGTTTGGGAAAAAAATAGTCAACGATTGGTCCTAGGAAGATAACTGGTTTCCATTGTTAAGTGGAGCTCCCACAGAGTAACATGCCGTTTGATGTGGCACGTATACGGCGTGTGAGACTTTGAGCACCGTATACGCTCCCATTGATTTCAATGGGAGCCTGGATCGTATGCGCCGCGTTATTTGGCCGCAAAATAATGCGGCGTATACGATCCAGGCTCCCATTGAAATCAATGGGAGCGTATACGGCGCTCAAAGTCTCACACGCCGTATACGTGCCACATCACGCGGCACGTTACTCCGTGTGAACTCCCCCTTAGACAGGTTTAGTTTGCGTATCTCTAATTCAATTGGTCATGAAAGCCGCAGCATATGTTTCTTAACCAAGGGTAAATCAATGTATTTGCTATTTTATATGTTTCTGACTTCTCCCGTGCTGCACCTATTCTCTAGAGCCATCAAAGTAACTTGTCATATTCACTGTTTTAAATATAATCAGACAAAACAGATTTGTCCTAAAACTCCTGTAGCTTTCAACTTTATTGAGCAAGGGACTTTTACATCTTTATATGTTTTAAACTTTATATTGTTTTATACTGTGTCTTTACATACCTTGTACATAATATAACCCTATACAGAATATAGAAGAATTTAAAGATTTGATCAAATACTTCCCTCCCTTTCGAGAGAGTTCACTGTTTTCTGGGTTCTGTCCTATATACTGCCATATGTTAAATGTTCAAAATACATAAAAAAATGGACAATTCAAAGAGACAAGCAGAAAAAGCCCTGAAGTGCCTTATGGTAGTGTCTGGAGACAATCGCTGGAGTTGATGCGCTTTGTTCCTTAACTAGCTGAACGTATCTTCAACTTCTACAAATCAAGTTAATTGTGATTGAGAAGACGCCTTGGATTTAGAAGCAAAGACAATATACAGCTAATATTTCTTAGGATTTTTTTTTTTGATTAAGAATAGCTCCAGTGCGAGGTTGCATAAAAGAACTGCATACTAGGAAATTGTGACAGCAAACTAGTTAAATATTAATGCTGTTTTCACGCAGTAAATGAAGCATTGTGACTAAATTGTACTGTGCATATTGAGATGCCCAAACTAGTTTCAATTAAAAGGCTGGCCAAGAGGAGATTCTCTCTCACTTGGGACTAAATGTGCTTTTCTGTGTACGGCACAAAATCTGGGTCAGAAATAATTTTTATTTTTGTTGTCAGAAATGCCTACTGTGACTGTTTCCATGTACAGTAATTCTTTCTGCGTCCCCTAAGTCTTCAATAGAGGTAAAGATCTCAGTTGGAACACTTATTGTTTACCAGCTATTTCTTTTTTTCAATGATTTTGAAAAGGTTAGACAGGACCCCGACAAAACTCAAGCATATAATAAGGTCATTTACAGTTGTTACGTAATTACAGTATCTCCCTCCGAGTGTTCCCACTTATCATTCCTTAGGTCTATGAGGCTGCATATGGGCAGAACTGTTGAATTCGAATAGAAAACAAAGTCAGCTTTTGTAAAGAGAAGTCACCACTCTGGTCTAAGGCCTGTGGATTGCACCATTCTTGTCTGTGGCCTGTGGCTAGCACTGCTCTTGTCAGTGGCCTGTGGCTAGCACCACTCTTGTCTGTGGCCTGTGGCTAGCACCTTTCTGGTCTGTGGCCAGTGACTAGCACCACTCTTGTCTGTGGCTTGTGGCTAGCAGCACTCTGGTATGAGGCCTGTGACTAGCATCACTCTGGTCTGTGGCCTGTGGCTAGCACAACTCTGATCTGTGGCCTGTGGCTTGCACCACTCTTGTCTGTAACCTGTGGCTAGCACCACTCTTGTCTGAGGCCTGTGGCTAGCACCATTTGTGTGTGTGGCCTTTAGATAGCAACACTCTTGTCTGTGGCCTTTGGCTAGCACCACTCTTGTCTGCGGCCTGTGGCTACACCACTCATCTGTGGGCTGTTGCTAGCACCACTCTTGTCTGCAGCCTGTGGCTAGCACCACTCGTGTGTATGGCCTGTAGATAGCAGCACTCTTGTCTGCAGCCTGTGGCTAGCACCACTCTGGTCTGTGGCCTGTGGCTACACCACTCATGTCTGTGGCCTGTGGCTAACAGCACTGTTTTCTGTGGCCTGTGGCTACACCACTATTGTCTGTGGCCTGTGGCTACTATTCCAGTCAGGGCTGTGGAGTCAGAGTCCTGGAGTTGGAGCTGGGGCCAGTTTTAGGTGCAGTCGGAGACAGAGTTGAAAAAAAGTTATCGACTCCAGCTTCCAAAAAAATGACAAATTATTTTCACTTATAAAATCTAATTACTGTTATTGCATAATTCATTCATTACTTAGTTTGTTACATATTACATCTCATAGGAATTCAATTGCTAACTTTTTTTTTTTTATTTAGAGGAGCTATGCAACCATTTACTGAACATTCCCATAAGCCATTCAGGAAGGAGTTGGAGTCAGGCAGTGAAAAAATAGTCGGCGTCAGAGCTTTGGCGTACTGAAGGGACAGTCCTGACTGTAGCTCATCCCTATCCAAATAAATTGGAGAAAAGAAGAGAAAAGAAGAGAGAGACACCGAGCGCTCTAAGTGTAGTAAAACCGTGACACTTTTCAAAAATTATATAGGTAAAGTAGTGGACCAGTTGGCTTTGGGGGACAAAGCGCTGTCTGAAGGACAAGCCGGGACTGAAGAACTGCATTGCATTGTTTTTGCACTTGAGAAAGGACCCGTAAAGGTCCGAAACGCATCATGCTATTGTTTCTCAATAAATCGGTTCCACCTTCTGAATTCTGGTCTTATCTTCACTAATACCTACCAGCGAGCGCAGAACTCCGTTCCAACGCGAACCCTCGGTTCTCAACACTTACACACTATTCAAATAAATGGGGCTGAACTCCAATATCAGACACAGTTGAATTGTTTCTGAACTTTGCTGAACCCCAAAAAGTAGAACTACAGAAGTATAAAGTAAAACTCTATTTTTTTTTTTAAAACCTAAAAAAAAATTATATTTCAAAAGTCTCAGAGTAGAGACCGAACGTAAAATAAAATCAAAATCGCCTTCACCAATTCCTTGCCACTGCCTGCTAGTCCCTAGAAATGAAGGAGGTGCCTGGAATTGCCATTCAATAACCACGGCCGTATTCACTAGTGATTGACTGAGCAGGCATTTTCTAGGTTGAGAGACACAAAGTCTATCAATAAGGGTGAAGGGATAATTTTTTATGTAGGACTCCCATTCTGAACCAATTTAAATAGTTTAATTAATTTGGAAAATCCCTTTAAATATGTAAGCTTCCTAAAACTAGTCATACTGTAATACTGTATTTGTATATTACATGTTGTAATTCTTAAAAAACAAAGAACAATGAACAGGTAAATGAGGCCTAAAACGTGCTGTATGTACATAAAATAATCAGAATTTTGCATTTTCCTACCTAAATTTATGAAATTATAAGTCACCTCTTTCATCACAACCATACACACTCCTCTATGTTGGGTCTAAGTTAATTTTGTACACATGCTGGGAAACAAAATGGAACAGAAGTGGCAATCAGGAAACAGTGGTAGACATTCATTACTATGCGCTGAGTTGTATGTTCCTATTATATGTTTACCAGCTGCTCTGCATCGCAACCAACAATCTATCAGAAATAACAAAACAAGAGAGTTCTCTAAATAATTTTCTCTATGGAAAGATATCCTTCAAGTGAGCTCACCTAAAAAAAATATAAAAACTTTTGTATTGCTAAGAGGAGTGCAGATAGACAGAAGTAGAAAGCCACCTATCAGACAAAGATCTCCCAAGATGGCCATTAGATTTTTGATTGTGGTAGATGTTGCAATTAGAGATGAGCGAGTAGTACTTGATTGAGTAAGTATTCGATCGAATACTACGGTATTTGAAATACTCATACTCGATTGAGTACCACTCGCTATTCGAATGGAAAAGTTCGATGCAGAACTAGCATTGATTGGCCGAATGTTATACAGTCAGCCAATCAACGCTGGTTCTTCTCCTACCTTTAGAAGTCTTCTCCGTGCAGCTTCCCCCCGTAACTTGTAGTGTGGACATGCGCAGTCAGCTCTGCCCAGGCCCGATGCCTGGCAGAGTGAATTCAGAACTGGAAGACGCCGCGGGGACGCTGCACGGAGAAGACTTCTCGGAGGATCCAGCCCGACCCTCACTCGTGGACTTGGTAAGTGTAATTTGATCAAACGTTGCCTACCCCTGAAACGAGCATTTTCCCCCCATAGACTATAATAGGATTCGATATTCAATTCGCGTAGTCGAATATTGAGGGGCTACTCGAAACGAATATCGAATCTCGAACATTTTACTGTTCGCTCATCTCTAGTTGCAATATCTGCTGTTAGTTGTTCATAAACCTATAACTGTCTATCCCATACAGCCAACCAACAAATGAAGTTGGTCACAACCAAAATCTGTTGTGTTGGATTTTTTTTTAAAATCTGTCTCTGATCTCTTTTGCATGGGTGAGACTGACAGATGTGTGGCCGATTTTTGTATTGAAGGCATTTCTTTGTACTTCTAATATCCATCATTTGCTGCATTTACCATTTCATTGGCATTGAATGACTTTCATCTGTTCATTTTCCAGGTGTCTTGGGTAAGGTTAGTTCACATCTGTGCTTGGTGATCATTTGAGGATTCTATTCCTCCCTTTTCTCTCTGCATTTTTCAAGTAGAAACCTGGAAAAAACCCGGCAGGCCCATCACAGTCTAACAACTTTTAAAGCAGATTAGGTTTCAATTTCTCAGGTCCCCAAGTGGACCAAGCACAGATGAGAACATAGCCGTAGCTGAATGTTCATTGGAAGGTTCGTGGCTGTTTGGTACAAACATATCAACCACATTTTATTTCAGATATTTGATGGCAGTCTAAAATCTAATGTGTATGGCCGGCCTCTAGTCTTGTGTTTTACAATGGGTTTATTGTATGCTATTTGAAGAATACTTATTTGCCTAAACTCAATTGCTCTGTCACTAACTCAAGCTGTCATGAGATGTAGTTTAATATAATAAAATGTAAAATAAGAAAAATATATATATATATGATAGCTTGTTTTCTAAAAAAAAAAAATTAAGTATTTTAAACAGTAGGAAAATAAAATTGTTCATTAAAGGAAGACACAGACCAATGTAGGTTCCAACACAAATCTATTAACATGACAGCAGGTCAGCTTTTTCCATCATCCCCATAGATATTAAGCAGAGCAGCGGGGTGCATAGTTGACTGCTCCTCCATTAAACTCCTCCTTCCTGTGATCGATATGGGGTCCCAGCAGTGGAGCCCCCAGTGATCAGACATTTCTTACCTATCCCGTGGAAAGGTAATAAATGTCCATTGAAGCACAAACTATTTAAATCAAGATAATAAAATTGATATATCATGTCAGAGAAAAAGCACGATATGAGAAATATGAGGCGGTGAAGAGCACGGAGTGAAGCAGCTCTTAGGATGTATTGTTGTCAATGAACACTGCAATGCTTTGTGCCATTTTTGGACCTCTATGACCTATGACAATTGTGGTGTCAAAATAATTGCTAGGTATTCAGAGATATGACCTGCACTTTCCAAGGCTCAATCCATTTGCCTTAACATACAGTATGTTTCCTTGTAGTGAATGGGTAAGAAAGGATTTCAAGGCTTGTTGGAGGAACCGCACCATAAAGATTAAAGAGGGCATTACATATTTTAACTATGACTTTAACTAGGGTGGTCAGGTTTGTCATCTCTGCAGAGGAACCTGTTCTGTGGGAAAATTCCTTTAAGATTCAGAGTAAACGAAAATCATAATTTACGTACAGATGCCGCCACACTTGACTGATCTCCACTTCACTTAAGGATTTCAATTTGTCTTGAAAGTAATGCAATGCAATATCACAACATGCTGACAAAAGCCTTGAAAGGCTGCAACTCACCCTCCCGCACTGGATGATGGCGCATAGACACCCATCTATAGCTGGACGTGTCCAGCCATGAGGACAAGTAAATGATACAGACATAATGGTTGCCAGAGAGTTGTCTTTTATAGCTGCTGTCCACTCTGGCTAATAGATAAGAGTTCTGAATATAGAATGAGAAAAGCAAAAAGTTGAATAAGACAGCACAACAATATACACAATGGTGGAGCTTAAATCTAGGAGAGCTATGGCAACACTCAAGAGGAGGAGAGTCATATTCCCATATTATGACATTAACTTTCTGGAAAATCGGGCATCTATAGGGAGCTACCTTCCAAAAGGTGGCGCTAGAGCATGTTTTCCTTTTCAACCATGAGGATTTATTGTTCTGATAGGTCCCTGTACACATTGTTGGTGATAATAGATACTTTATTTGTATTGGAGAGTAGCATAAACTGTTGTAAATCAGGTAAAAAGGGTGGGTATACACTATGCCACTGAGTATCTAGCTAGACCCAGTGCAGGTGGTGGGTGACAGAAGGATACTGTCCATGGTAAGCTCCATTCTGGAGAATAACTCCCCTCCCATGTCTGAGACCGTGATAGCACTGGGCAGTACTGTCAGTGACCAACTGCTTCACCCCAAGTGTGAGAAGGAACTATCAGAGATCCTTCCTACCAACCGCGACCAGGCTGTATAATGTACATCAGGCTAAGCGAAGATCACTCCGCACAGAGAACTAAACAATCCTGAAGTCTTTCTTTTTTTTTTTTTCTAGTTTCTATGACTCCTAGTATCTTTTCTATCTGCTATGAGCTTGTATGTGTTCTTTTCTTGTAATATATTACTGTATTATCCATGCTGCTGTAACACACTGAATTTCCCCACGATGGGACTATTAAAGGATTATCTTAACTTATAATGTCTGAGTTATATATGATACCATGGCATGGAAGGTAGTGCACAAAAGTGAAAAGGAAATAATCTGCCATCCAACACTAATCCAATATATAATTATTTTATTATGAACAAGAATTTGCATTTCCTTTTTATGCAAATTCCATTTTGGATAATGACCTAATATTAATGCACTTTAATCTGTAATATTACGTATTAAAATACATTGTGAAAGCTGTGTACTTGTCACATAAAACACTTCAGATTTTATTCTGTGATTTCCATTTGCTATACAGAGAGGCTTTTTCAGTGATGTAGGAAAAAAGGAAAAACGCCTGAAGCTTTCACAACTCTAAGGAAAAAAAGACTCCATGATATTAAATAGTGGGAGACCAAGGCAATCTGTCCCAAACACATCTCAATTTCTAGAATACACAGAGGTTACCAGGTCAGTGATAATAACAGTCATTCAGATATCTACAATGTAGATAATGAGCTATTTCTCTCTATCTGTAAATACATATTGAATGAAAGTAATGGACCCCAGTAATAACCAGCAAATTGCCCATGGGGACATTTTAATTATGATTCTTTTTACACTGTTGCTTAAGCTGTGACACATGAAAAAAATGGAAGAGAATTTTCAACATGACAGTGAATTAACAATAGATCATTTGAAGTCTGCAAAATCCTATTCATCAGGGTTATGCTGGTGAAAATTACTGCCAAACTAGGCTGGTCCGAATATTGGATCTGGCACAAGACTTATTATTTGGTCAGAAAAAAAATAGACAAATTATTTCCACTCACACATTTCCATTAACTGATGGACTCAATTCTAGAACTGATTATTAAGGCTGTAACGTGTAGGTGATGGCCAGGGTAACAGCAACCAAATAGAGTTCAGATGGGTTCTTTACCGAAACTTAGAAAAGGAAGAGTAAATGAAGTCCATGGTGGAAGAATAAAGAATTGCAAGCTACCATGTGCTACATCATGGCCAATCCAACAGAAGTCTCCCACTTTGCTGGGAAATACACTGGTGCAACACTATCAGGACTCCTACCACTAGCTGAACCCCATCATCTGCTCATCATTTTCCATAACTCGGTTGCACACTCTCACCACCTTGGACTCCACTCTGGACTCTTTGTCCTTCTTTTTAGTTAGTTTCACTGTACACACCCATTACCATGGTTTTACCATGCCAGTCCCTCATGCTGAACATTTTGTTTGCATCGATAAGACCACTTCCTCTAGCATTCTGGAACTTCATTACACTCATTGTTCCCAAGGATATGTAGAGCAGATGGTTGTCTACTTAAGTGGGTGTTTCAAGATTAGACAATCAAACAGCTTCTTTCCCAAAAACAATGCTGCCCTTGCCAATGTGTTGTGTATGGTTTTGCAGCTCATCTTCAATTATGTGGAGCTGAGGTACAATATTAGATTCACTTCATGGACAGAAGAAATGTTCCTTGGGTAAAATAGACATACCCTATTTTATAAGAGAGTACTGGATAATCCCTTTAACATACTTAAGTTTGTCATACACCTTTAATGCCTTGAAGTTATTTTTCCCAACTGCTATATACATACAGTATAACCTGGTGTTTTAAGGAGCAGAGTAGAATAAGTCACTTCCAGACACCTCTGGCCTCCTTTTTTCAAGGATTGGACATGCTCCAAGTCAACATGCCTGCTCCCTTTTTTTTCGATCTATCAGTCAGTTCCACTGAAATCAACAAATACAGTTGAGCTTCCTCTTATGTGTTTGCGGTGCCCTTGGTTACTCTGTTGAAAAATGATTGTTAGGAAATTGCTAGGACAGCAATTCCCCAGTAGCTGCTGGAAATCATGGGAAAGGGGCACAAGAGACAGTGTGCCCTAAGCTGAAACCCCCCCACTGTCCCTTCCTGCTTGCCTGGTCCTTTCCTACGTAATAGGCGGCAACTTGGAGATGGACCCTTCCTATATATGTGATACACAAAACCCAGACAAGACAAACCCCAACAAAGGGGGGGTCAGCTAGCCAGGGTTCAGTAACAGTCAAGCAATGCAGTGTCAAAATCGATATCCAAAAGAGTAGTCTATAGGGAAAGCCAGAGGTCAAGAATCAGAATACATTAACAGCAAGAGAAACGCCAGCACACACAAGGCAATAGCAAGCTCCAATGTGAATGTGAGCCAAGCATAAATAGGGAGGAAGAACCCGCCCTGGACTTGATAGGAAAACCAGCTGTCAATCACAGCGCAAGACTAAATTTATCCATTAGAGGAGCAGAGAGAAATGAAGGTGAAAGCAGATGGGTGTGGTGGAAATTCAATTACCAAAATAGAGCCATGTTCACACAGTGCAACCAAAAACTCTAAGCAAGGAATGAAACTGCAAACGCCTCCTGCAACGCAGCATGCGAACAGAGGGTGGCGCAGTGACCCGAACAGGCAGAGATGTTACAATGATATCAACATCTTGCCTTAACATTATTCTTTTGTTTCTTTTTTTATATACGAAGAAACTAAAGTAAAAATAGAAAACAGAAACCGTATAATATATTATTTATTTTTTCTATTTTTTCCTGGTTTAGTCCTAAAACTTCTACTGATTGCTAAGCTTCTAATAAAGCCGAAGTTCATCATCATCATGCTAATTCCACCCAATTAATGTGCTCCTTCTCAGCTATATAAAGCTTTTTTTTTGTTAGTTTTTTATATTTATTTCTTATTTTATGTTCGTTCTTTAGCTCCGAAATGCCCCTACTGATTGCTAAGGTAATATCCCAATCAAAGGTTGTCACCCTGTTAATTTCATTCAATTACTGAGTGGGTTTAGGCTAATTTTAATTAAAAATTCTTCTTTATTCCAATCATAATATATTGTAACTTGTCTCCTTTTGTGAGACAAAGTATAGTTATCACCTGAGACAGACTCCCTTGTAGTAATGGGGTCATAAAGGCTTGTAGAGCAATAAAACACTTACATAGATATTAAATGAAGGCGGCTAATCAGACAGGTATTCAGACAGTATAAAGGCCAAATCATTAAGCCTCTGTCTGGTAAAACATCTCGTAATCAAGACAGAAAGCTGCGGTTATACAAGCCAGACAAGGTGATCTTTCTGGACATCGATGGAACTAATTATACCTATAAGATCAAATACATCTATTGCATTAAAATAACGTACTGTTTTGATGCAGTTTTTAAAGCCAAACGAAGGTGCAAACAACAAACGGAAGGACATTATATAGTTTAATGAACAAAATGAAAAAAAAACAACAACAACAAAAAAAAACCTTTTCTGAGTTTGGCTTCAAATCTGCAAATAATATACACATAGATATCACCTAACATAACGCTTATTTATGTTATGGGGTTGTGCTACTAAGACACTCATCATGTGAATATGGGTTAAGTGTCAGATCATTGGCTGTTCAAGAGAATATAGTATCACAAGTTTCCCTCTATGGTCCTTGTGAATAAAAAACTGGTGCACTATAGTATCATTATCACAATTACATTTGGTAGTGATATACCTGATATTACAGCTCACATCAAATTAATGGAGCTGAGCTGCAATAACAGGTACAGCCACTAGGGCACGGAGCTGTCTCTTGTAAACATTGAGGGGATACTATACTAATTCTTTCACTCAGCTGATCATCGGCGCTACTGATATTTATTTATCCTATAGATAGACTATCAATGTAGCAGTCTTAGGGTATGTTCACACAGCGGAAACCAAATTCCACCATGTGAACTCTCCACACAGTTAATCACAATGGGATGCCGATACAGTGCACCGACATTCAGTTACAGCATTCCGCTCCTGATTAGGCCCAAATGAATGAGCCTAATTAGGAGGGAGTCTTGCGCCGCAGATGACATGGCTGTCTCAGCCATGAAATCCACGCGAAGAAGGGGCATCTTGCTTCTTTTTCCCACTAGCGGAAAAAAAACGCCAGCGGGAAAAAAGCAAGCGGCTCCCATTCAAATGAATGGGAGCCTTTATTGCAGGCAGATTCCGCGTCAAAATCCGCCTGCAAAAAACTTCGTATAAACATACCCTTAGAAAAACTCTCTAAGTTTTTTTTCTTTTTATGTAGAGTGTGAGCCCCATATAGGGATCACAATGTACTTTTTTTTTTTTTTTTTTATCAGTATGTCTTTGTAGAAAGGGAGGAAATCCCTGCAAACACGGGGAGAACATACAAGCTCATTGCAGAGTATATTCCTGGGGGGATTCGAACCCAGGAGCCCAGCGCTGCAAGGCTGTAGTGCTATCCACTGAGCCACTGCGTTGCCCCAATCTCTAAGCTTACTTGTAATTATTAAACAAGTTTTCATAAATGAAGAAAGTAGCTGAATAAAGACATATGTTCTATCTACATTTATGAGGCTGAGCTACTTTTTACATGGAAATCAATGGAGATGGGAGGGGTTGGAAGAGACTGCTTTAAAAGATGCACAAATAAATGCAGCTCTTACCCTCTTCTATACAGTGAGTGAAGGAGCTCTTTTGACACTTCTCTATTTTTGACTCTACCACTGTATAAAGCATATATATATACCACTGTATAAAGCAATAAATCTATTGTCAACATCCTCCTCTTCCCCCTCAACCTTTTCATAGTCTAAGTCATCACTTAAGAGTGCAGCCTAATAAGTGGCAAAAGGAAACAGATATTTTTTAATAAGATAAGATAAGATAATCCTTTAATAGTCCCACAGTGGGGAAATTTCAGCATGTTACAGCTGCAAAGTAATACAGGTACAGGATAATACACAGTAATATATCACAGACGTATACACACATATGCTGAGAAGAGAAGATATATTAGGCGTCCATAGTAGCTAAGGAACAGAAGAAGAAAGAAGGAAGGCTCATAATCATAATCATTAGTTCTCTGTGCGGAGTGATCTTCGCTTTGATGTAGATTATACAGCCTGATCGCGGTTGGAAGGAAGGACTTGTGATAGCTCCTTCTCACACTTGGGGTGAAGCAGACGGTCACTTAAAGTGCTGCCAAGTCCCATCAAGGTCCCATACCTGGGGCGGGATTTGTTCTCCCGCATGGAGGTCACCACAGACAGTATCCTTCTGTCACCCACCACCTGTACTGGGTCCAAGGAGTTTCCCAGGACAAAGTTGGCCCTTCTGATCAGCCTGTCAAGTCTATTTCTGTCCCTGGTTGTTATACTGCTCCCCCAACAGGCCACACTGAAAAAGATGGCCGAGGCAACCACAGAGTTGAAAAAGGCCCTAGGAAGTGTCCCCTGGACTCCGAAGGCCCTCAGCCTCCTGAGCAGGTAGAGTCTGCTGTGATCCTTTCTGTGCAGCGCCTCCAGGTGATCAGCCCAGTCTAGTTTATTATGTATGACAAAGTTTCTTATACTCACCAGTACTATTCATTTATAAATAGTTGCTTTATAATTGAAGGCAGGCTTTAAGGCAACCTTCTCACATTGCAGAGTTATTGAATATTCTGCATCTGTATCCATAGTGTTCTTCAACTGAATTATTGACAAGTAAAAAAAAATGCCTTTCCCAATTACTCTGTATTCAGTGTCAGCCTTATAAGTACTTGACTTTCAATTAAGTTATTTTTTAGAGAGGTCTATTGCACCTGTACTGAAAAGTTCACCTTATAATACTTGGAGACATTTAGATTTCCTTCGGGTTCTTTGAGAATCTACACTAAGTTAGCCAGAAGTTAGTGCTTTGTAAGACAGGTCATGAAATAAGACCATACTATGGACACTTGGAACTGTCCCATGTTCTTAGAAAATGACAAAATCAGCACATTCCAAGGCTTGGATTTTGGCACTTCCGCATCTACATAGCGCTCTAGGAACATATAATCAGCAATCAAGTCACATTTCTACAAATTGAGTTGCAAAACTGTAACGAAAAAATGTTCAGAGATTTGCTTGTTACATTGTTACAAACAATTACAAAGTGACGACAAGCTGTGGATATATAATCTATAGAAATTGCTGAATATTTACCGAACTCTCCTTGTAATACAGTCTCGGTAATGAACATTTTGGATGTGGATGCTTGGACTTGATGCTCGGTTTAAGCATTATTTCTCTGTAAACCACACATATGCTACAATGCTCTTTGATCCGTAACTATTATCTGAGACATCAATATTTTCTTCTCCATTCCTTTGCTCTGAATTCCATCCAAAAGTTACTTTATGAAATTTTCTAACTGTACATGTCACCTTTCTAATTGCTTGCCCATGTGAAAATGATTTCTCACACAGAGGAAAAAAAGAAGAAGCAAAGAAAAATTGAAGAAAGCAAAAGTGATAACTCAGTTACATGCTGATGGAGATGAAAGGAAAGGGAGCCGTGTACTATATCTGAGTTCAGCTGTGAACTAGAAGCTTAGATCAAAATAGCTTTGGAAATACAGAAAGATATTTGTGAAATAATGATTCAGTCTTACAGGTTAAAGGCCAAGCCTCGTGCGGAAGACTGTTTCCTTGCAGAATAAGCACCATTTTAGCTTAAGTAGCTAGGCATTTTGCTTTCCGAATATTGCTGAATATTTGTGCTCCTGTCAATAAATTCTTCACAAAGTACTCACACATAGCAAATTGCTCTTTATGGGTGTTGGCGTTTCAAGGGTTATACCCATCTTGGCAAATCACTGCTTTCCACAAATTTTCACCTCAGTGGCTGGACTTATGGGGACTGGCAAACAACACTACTCTATACTGTTTCTGAAACTCCCATAGCAGTGAATAGGAGCTACAAAAACAAGGTAGTAAATTTAGCTGTGGAGATGCGGAAACAGTGTAGCTCAGCATTGCACCACCATAGAACTGCTCTCCTGCTTCTGTAAGCATCAACCCGATGGTCAGGACCTGTGGTCAGTTACTCCCCCAATGATACCCTTTTAATATATAAAGTTACCTAGTGCTATACTAGGAACTTTGCAGGCAATGGAGAGACAGGTCATAAGCACATGTAGGCAAACAGTAAGTACAGTACTTAGACCACCATGGTGTTCTGTTAAATCAGTTAAGGAATAGAGATGAGCGAACAGTGTTCTATCGAACTCATGTTCGATCGGATATTAGGCTGTTCGGCATGTTCGAATCGAATCGAACACCGCGTGGTAAAGTGCGCCATTACTCGATTCCCCTCCCACCTTCCCTGGCGCCTTTTTTGCTCCAATAACAGCGCAGGGTAGGTGGGACAGGAACTACGACACCGGTGACGTTGAGAAAAGTAGGCAAAACCCATTGGCTGCCGAAAATATGTGACCTCTAATTTAAAAGAACAGCGCCGCCCAGGTTCGCGTCATTCTGAGCTTGCAATTCACCGAGGACGGAGGTTTCCGTCCAGCTAGCTAGGGCTTAGATTCTGGGTAGGCAGGGACAGGCTAGGATAGGAAGGAGAAGACAACCACAACAGCTCTTGTAAGAGCTAAATTCCAGGGAGAAGCTTGTCAGTGTAACGTGGCACTGACGGGCTCAATCGCCGCAACCCAGCTTTCCCAGGATCCTGAATGGAATACACTGTCAGTGTATTCCCGTATACCCGATATATACCCCGATACCCGTTCCAACGGTGTGCCCCCCCACCTTCACCCCAGAAATACCCTGCAAGTCCCCTAGCAATAGAATTGGGGCTATATACACCCACAATTTTTACTACTGGTATACAGTGCCATTGTCTGACTGGGAATTCAAAGAATATATTGGGAATACAAATACCCTCATTTCTTGCTACTGCCATATAGTGCCAGTGTCTGACTGGTAATTCAAAGAATATATTGGGGTTACGTGCACCCACAATTTTTACTACTGGTATACAGTGCCATTGTCTGACTGGGAATTCAAAGAATATATTGGGAATACAAATACCCTCATTTCTTGCTACTGCCATATAGTGCCAGTTTCTGACTGGTAATTCAAAGAATATATTGGGGTTACGTGCACCCACAATTTTTACTACTGGTATACAGTGCCATTGTCTGACTGGGAATTCAAAGAATATATTGGGGTTATAAATACCCTCATTTCTTGCTACTGCCATATAGTGCCAGTTTCTGACTGGTAATTCAAAGAATATATTGGGGTTACGTGCACCCACAATTTTTACTACTGGTATACAGTGCCATTGTCTGACTGGGAATTCAAAGAGTATATTGGGAATACAAATACCCTCATTTCTTGCTACTGCCATATAGTGCCAGTGTCTGACTGGTAATTCAAAGAATATATTGGGGTTACGTGCACCCACAATTTTTACTACTGGTATACAGTGCCATTGTCTGACTGGGAATTCAAAGAATATATTGGGGTTATAAATACCCTCATTTCTTGCTACTGCCATATAGTGCCAGTTTCTGACTGGTAATTCAAAGAATATATTGGGGTTACGTGCACCCACAATTTTTACTACTGGTATACAGTGCCATTGTCTGACTGGGAATTCAAAGAATATATTGGGAATACAAATACCCTCATTTCTTGCTACTGCCATATAGTGCCAGTGTCTGACTGGGAATTCAAAGAATATATTGGGGTTACGTGCACCCACAATTTTTACTACTGGTATACAGTGCCATTGTCTGACTGGGAATTCAAAGAATATATTGGGAATACAAATACCCTCATTTCTTGCTACTGCCATATAGTGCCAGTTTCTGACTGGTAATTCAAAGAATATATTGGGGTTACATGCACTCACAATTTTTACTACTGGTATACAGTGCCATTGTCTGACTGGGAATTCAAAGAATATATTGGGAATACAAATACCCTCATTTCTTGCTACTGCCATATAGTGCCAGTGTCTGACTGGGAATTCAAAGAATATATTGGGGTTACGTGCACCCACAATTTTTACTACTGGTATACAGTGCCATTGTCTGACTGGGAATTCAAAGAATATATTGGGAATACAAATACCCTCATTTCTTGCTACTGCCATATAGTGCCAGTTTCTGACTGGTAATTCAAAGAATATATTGGGGTTACGTGCACCCACAATTTTTACAACTGGTATACAGTGCCATTGTCTGACTGGGAATTCAAAGAATATATTGGGGTTATAAATACCCTCATTTCTTGCTACTGCCATATAGTGCCAGTTTCTGACTGGTAATTCAAAGAATATATTGGGGTTACGTGCACCCACAATTTTTACTACTGGTATACAGTGCCATTGTCTGACTGGGAATTCAAAGAATATATTGGGGTTATAAATACCCTCATTTCTTGCTACTGCCATATAGTGCCAGTTTCTGACTGGTAATTCAAAGAATATATTGTGGTTACGTGCACCCACAATTTTTACTACTGGTATACAGTGCCATTGTCTGACTGGGAATTCAAAGAATATATTGGGGTTATAAATACCCTCATTTCTTGCTACTGCCATATAGTGCCAGTTTCTGACTGGTAATTCAAAGAATATATTGGGGTTACGTGCACCCACAATTTTTACTACTGGTATACAGTGCCATTGTCTGACTGGGAATTCAAAGAATATATTGGGAATACAAATACCCTCATTTCTTGCTACTGCCATATAGTGCCAGTGTCTGACTGGGAATTCAAAGAATATATTGGGGTTACGTGCACCCACAATTTTTACTACTGGTATACAGTGCCAATTTCTAACTAGGAATTCAAAATGCGCAAGGCTCCCGGAAAGGGACGTGGACGAGGCCGTGGGCGAGGTCGGGGGAATGGTTCTGGGGAGCAAGGTAGCAGTGAAGCCACAGGGCGTCCCGTGCCTACTCCTGTGGGGCAGCAAGCATTGCGCCACTCCACAGTGCCAGGGTTGCTTGCCACATTAACTAAACTGCAGGGTACAAACCTTAGTAGGCCCGAGAACCAGGAACAGGTCTTGCAATGGCTGTCAGAGAACGCTTACAGCACATTGTCCAGCAGCCAGTCAGACTCTGCCTCCTCTCCTCCTATTACCCAACAGTCTTGTCTTCCTTCCTCCCAAAATTCCGAAGCTTTACAGAACAATAACCCAAACTGTCCCTGCTCCCCAGAGCTGTTCTCCGCTCCTTTCATTGTCCCTCAACCTGCCTCTCCACGTCACGATTCCACGAACCTAACAGAGGAGCATCTGTGTCCAGATGCTCAAACACTAGAGTCTCCTCCATCTCCGTTCGATTTGGTGGTGGATGACCAGCAACCCACCCTCATCGACGATGATGTGACGCAGTTGCCGTCAGGGCATCCAGTTGACCGGCGCATTGTGCGGGAGGAGGAGATGAGACAGGAGTTGGAAGAGGAAGTGGTGGATGATGAGGACACTGACCCGACCTGGACAGGGGGGATGTCAAGCGGGGAAAGTAGTGTGGATGTTGAGGCAGGTGCAGCACCGAAAAGGGTAGCTAGAGGCAGAGGCAGAGGTCAGCAGCTTAGGCGAAGCCAGGCCACACCCGGAATCTCCCAAGATGTTCCAGTTCGTACCCAGCCCCGAAAAACTCCCACCTCGAGGGCACGTTTCTCGAAGGTGTGGAGTTTTTTCAAGGAATGCGCCGAGGACAGATATAGTGTTGTCTGCACAATTTGCCTCTCGAAATTGATTAGGGGCTCTGAGAAGAGCAACCTGTCCACCACTTCAATGCGCCGTCATTTGGAATCCAAGCACTGGAATCAGTGGCAGGCAGCAACGGCAGGACAAAGGCCGCCTGCCGTTCATGCCACTGCCACTGCCTCTGCCACTGCCTCTGCCTCTGCCACTGCCACTGCTGACTGTGCTGGCGATGCACTCCAGAGGACGAGCCAGGACACCACTTCATCTGCCTCCGCCACTTTGTTGACTTCTACCTCATCCTCCCCTGGTCCTGTCTTATCTCCTTCTCCTGCACCATCAAAGGCACCATCAGGCGTTTCTTTACAACAACCCACCATCTCTCAGACATTGGAGCGGCGGCAGAAATACACTGCTAACCACCCACACGCGCAAGCCTTGAACGCCAACATCGCTAAACTGCTGGCCCAGGAGATGTTGGCGTTCCGGCTTGTTGAAACTCCCGCCTTCCTGGACCTGATGGCAACTGCGGCACCTCGCTATGCCGTCCCTAGCCGTCACTACTTCTCCCGGTGTGCCGTCCCCGCCTTGCACCAGCACGTGTCACTCAACATCAGGCGGGCCCTTAGTTCCGCGCTTTGCACAAAGGTCCACTTGACCACCGACGCGTGGACAAGTGCATGCGGACAGGGACGCTACATTTCACTGACGGCACACTGGGTGAATGTAGTTGAGGCTGGGACTGCTTCCCAAACTGGCCCGGTGTACCTCGTCTCCCCGCCTAACATTCCTGGCAGGGACACGAGAAGAACACCCCCCTCCTCCTCCTCCTCTACCGCCTCCTCCTCCGCCACCGCCTCCTCCTCCGCCACCGCCTCCTCCTCCGCTGTTAGATTGACCCCAGCTACGAGTTGGAAACGTTGCAGCACTGGCGTTGGTAGACGTCAGCAGGCTGTGCTGAAGCTGATCAGCTTGGGGGACAGACAGCACACTGCCTCCGAGGTGAGGGATGCCCTCCTCGATGAGACGGCAATATGGTTTGAGCCGCTGCACCTGGGCCCAGGCATGGTCGTTTGTGATAACGGCCGGAACCTGGTAGCAGCTCTGGAGCTTGCCGGACTCCAACATGTTCCATGCCTGGCCCACGTCTTCAACCTAGTGGTGCAACGTTTCCTAAAGAGCTACCCCAATGTTCCAGAGCTACTGGTGAAAGTGCGGCGCATGTGCGCCCACTTTCGCAAGTCGACAGTAGCCGCTGCTAGCTTAAAATCTCTCCAGCAATGCCTGCATGTGCCACAACACCGGCTTTTGTGCGACGTCCCCACACGCTGGAACTCAACGTTTCAGATGTTGAATAGAGTGGTTGAGCAGCAGAGACCTTTGATGGAATACCAGCTACAAAACCCTAGGGTGCCACAAAGTCAGCTGCCTCAGTTTCACATCCATGAGTGGCCATGGATGAGAGACCTTTGTGACATCCTACGGGTCTTTGAGGAGTCCACAAGGAGGGTGAGCTCTGAGGATGCGATGGTGAGCCTTACAATCCCGCTCTTGTGTGTTCTGAGAGAATCCCTGATTGACATCAGGGATAACTCAGATCACACAGAGGAGTTAGGGATAGCATCCGATCCGTCACAGCTGGAGAGTAGGTCCACACATCTGTCCGCTTCACTGCGTTTAATGGAGGAGGAGGAGGAGGAGGAGGAGGAAGAAGAGTTGTCCGATGATGTGATGGTGATACAGGAGGCTTCCGGGCAACTTCGAATCGTCCCATTGTTGCAGCGCGGATGGGTAGACATGGAGGATGAGGAGGAAATGGAGATTGAACTTTCCGGTGGGGCCAGAGGAGTCATGCCAACTAACACTGTGGCAGACATGGCTGAGTTCATGTTGGGGTGCTTTACAACCGACAAGCGTATTGTCAAAATCATGGAGGACAACCAGTACTGGATCTTTGCTATCCTTGACCCCCGGTATAAAAACAACATCTCGTCTTTTATTCCGGTAGAGGGGAGGGCCAATCGCATCAATGCTTGCCACAGGCAATTGGTGCAGAATATGATGGAGATGTTTCCAGCATGTGACGTTGGCGGCAGGGAGGGCAGTTCCTCCAGTAGGCAACCAAGTTCTCACCGGTCCACACAAACGAGGGGCACACTGTCTAAGGTCTGGGACACCTTGATGGCACCCCCTCGCCAAAGTGCCGCCACGGAGGGTCCTAGTGTCACCAGGCGTGAGAAGTATAGGCGCATGTTGCGGGAATACCTTTCCGACCACAGCCCTGTCCTCTCCGACCCCTCTGCGCCCTATACGTATTGGGTGTCGAAGTTGGACCTGTGGCTTGAACTTGCCCTATATGCCTTGGAGGTGCTGTCCTGTCCTGCCGCCAGCGTCCTATCTGAGAGGGTGTTCAGTGCAGCCGGTGGCATCATCACTGACAAGCGCACCCGTCTGTCAGCTGAGAGTGCCGACCGGCTCACTTTGATAAAAATGAACCACCACTGGATAGAGCCTTCATTTTTGTGCCCACCTGTGTAAAGCACCCCAACATGAAACTCCATGTCTGTACTCAACCTCTCCAATTCCTCCGCATCCTCATACTCATCCACCATAAGCGTTGCACAATTCTGCTAATACTAGGCTCCCTCCAACATGATTTCCCCCAACTCTGCTGGTTAGAGGCTCCCTCCACCCTGATTTCCACCAACTCTGCTGGTTAGAGGCTCCCTCCACCCTGCTTTCCCACAACTCTGCTGGTTAGAGGCTCCCTCCACCATGAATTTGCCCAAACTGGGCTGTTTAGAGGCTCCCTCCACCATGAATTGGTCCAAACTGGGTTTTTTAGAGGCTCCCTCCACCATGAATTGGTCCAAACTGGGCTGTTTAGAGGCTCCCTCCACCATGAATTTGCCCAAACTGGGCTGTTTAGCGGCTCCCTCCACCATTAATTGGTCCAAACTGGGCTGGTTAGAGGCTCCCTCCACCATGAATTTGCCCAAACTTGGCTGTTTAGAGGCTCCTTCCACCATTAATTGGTCCAAACTGGGCTGGTTAGAGGCTCCCTCCACCATGAATTTGCCCAAACTGGGCTGTTTAGAGGCTCCCTCCACCATGAATTGGTCCAAACTGGGTTTTTTAGAGGCTCCCTCCACCATGAATTGGTCCAAACTGGGCTGTTTAGAGGCTCCCCTCCACCATGAATTTGCCCAAACTGGGCTGTTTAGCGGCTCCCTCCACCATTAATTGGTCCAAACTGGGCTGGTTAGAGGCTCCCTCCACCATGAATTTGCCCAAACTGGGCTGTTTAGAGGCTCCCTCCACCATGAATTTGCCCAAACTGGGCTGGTTAGAGGCTCCCTCCACCATGAATTGGTCCACACTGGGGTTTTTAGAGGCTCCCTCCACCATGAATTGGTCCAAACTTGGCTGTTTAGAGGCTCCCTCCACCATGAATTGGTCCAAACTGGGGTGGTTAGAGGCTCCCTCCACCATTAATTGGTCCAAACTGGGCTGGTTAGAGGCTCCCTCCACCATTAATTGGTCCAAACTGGGCTGGTTAGAGGCTCCCTCCACCATGAATTGGTCCAAACTGGGGTTTTTAGAGGCTCCCTCCACCATGAATTGGTCCAAACTGGGGTTTTTAGAGGCTCCCTCCACCATGAATTTGCCCTAACTGGGCTGTTTAGAGGCTCCCTCCACCATGAATTTGCCCAAACTGGGCTGGTTAGAGGCTCCCTCCACCATGAATTGGTCCAAACTGGGGTTTTTAGAGGCTCCCTCCACCATGAATTGGTCCAAACTTGGCTGTTTAGAGGCTCCCTCCACCATTAATTGGTCCAAACTGGGCTGGTTAGAGGCTCCCTCCACCATGAATTGGTCCAAACTGGGTTTTTTAGAGGCTCCCTCCACCATGAATTTGCCCAAACTGGGCTGTTTAGAGGCTCCCTCCACCATGAATTGGTCCAAACTGGGCTGGTTAGAGGCTCCCTCCACCATGAATTTCCCAAAACTTGGCTGTTTAGAGGCTCCCTCCACCATTAATTGGTCCAAACTGGGCTGGTTAGAGGCTCCCTCCACCATGAATTTGCCCAAACTGGGCTGTTTAGAGGCTCCCTCCACCATGAATTGGTCCAAACTGGGCTGGTTAGAGGCTCCCTCCACCATGAATTGGTCCAAACTGGGTTTTTTAGAGGTTCCCTCCACCATGAATTGGTCCAAACTGGGGTTTTTAGAGGCTCCCTCCACCATGAATTGGTCCAAACTGGGCTGTTTAGCGGCTCCCTCCACCATTAATTGGTCCAAACTGGGCTGGTTAGAGGCTCCCTCCACCATGAATTTGCCCTAACTGGGCTGTTTAGAGGCTCCCTCCACCATGAATTTGCCCAAACTGGGCTGGTTAGAGGCTCCCTCCACCATGAATTGGTCCAAACTGGGGGTTTTAGAGGCTCCCTCCACCATGAATTGGTCCAAA
This sequence comes from Leptodactylus fuscus, assembly GCF_031893055.1. Taxonomy (NCBI): domain Eukaryota; kingdom Metazoa; phylum Chordata; class Amphibia; order Anura; family Leptodactylidae; genus Leptodactylus; species Leptodactylus fuscus. The sequence continues at coordinate 60,087,362 of NC_134265.1, forward strand.
CTTGGCTGTTTAGAGGCTCCCTCCACCATTAATTGGTCCAAACTGGGCTGGTTAGAGGCTCCCTCCACCATGAATTGGTCCAAACTGGGTTTTTTAGAGGCTCCCTCCACCATGAATTGGTCCAAACTGGGGTTTTTAGAGGCTCCCTCCACCATGAATTGGTCCAAACTGGGCTGTTTAGCGGCTCCCTCCACCATTAATTGGTCCAAACTGGGCTGGTTAGAGGCTCCCTCCACCATGAATTTGCCCTAACTGGGCTGTTTAGAGGCTCCCTCCACCATGAATTTGCCCAAACTGGGCTGGTTAGAGGCTCCCTCCACCATGAATTGGTCCAAACTGGGGTTTTTAGAGGCTCCCTCCACCATGAATTGGTCCAAACTTGGCTGTTTAGAGGCTCCCTCCACCATTAATTGGTCCAAACTGGGCTGGTTAGAGGCTCCCTCCACCATGAATTGGTCCAAACTGGGTTTTTTAGAGGCTCCCTCCACCATGAATTTGCCCAAACTGGGCTGTTTAGAGGCTCCCTCCACCATGAATTGGTCCAAACTGGGCTGGTTAGAGGCTCCCTCCACCATGAATTTCCCAAAACTTGGCTGTTTAGAGGCTCCCTCCACCATTAATTGGTCCAAACTGGGCTGGTTAGAGGCTCCCTCCACCATGAATTTGCCCAAACTGGGCTGTTTAGAGGCTCCCTCCACCATGAATTTGCCCAAACTGGGCTGTTTAGAGGCTCCCTCCACCATGAATTGGTCCAAACTGGGTTTTTTAGAGGCTCCCTCCACCATGAATTGGTCCAAACTGGGCTGTTTAGAGGCTCCCTCCACCATGAATTTGCCCAAACTGGGCTGTTTAGCGGCTCCCTCCACCATTAATTGGTCCAAACTGGGCTGGTTAGAGGCTCCCTCCACCATGAATTTGCCCAAACTGGGCTGTTTAGAGGCTCCCTCCACCATGAATTTGCCCAAACTGGGCTGGTTAGAGGCTCCCTCCACCATGAATTGGTCCAAACTGGGGTTTTTAGAGGCTCCCTCCACCATGAATTGGTCCAAACTTGGCTGTTTAGAGGCTCCCTCCACCATGAATTGGTCCAAACTGGGCTGGTTAGAGGCTCCCTCCACCATTAATTGGTCCAAACTGGGCTGGTTAGAGGCTCCCTCCACCATTAATTGGTCCAAACTGGGCTGGTTAGAGGCTCCCTCCACCATTAATTGGTCCAAACTGGGCTGGTTAGAGGCTCCCTCCACCATGAATTTGCCCAAACTGGGCTGTTTAGAGGCTCCCTCCACCATGAATTGGTCCAAACTGGGTTTTTTAGAGGCTCCCTCCACCATGAATTGGTCCAAACTGGGCTGTTTAGAGGCTCCCTCCACCATGAATTTGCCCAAACTGGGCTGTTTAGCGGCTCCCTCCACCATTAATTGGTCCAAACTGGGCTGGTTAGAGGCTCCCTCCACCATGAATTTGCCCAAACTGGGCTGTTTAGAGGCTCCCTCCACCATGAATTTGCCCAAACTGGGCTGGTTAGAGGCTCCCTCCACCATGAATTGGTCCAAACTGGGGTTTTTAGAGGCTCCCTCCACCATGAATTGGTCCAAACTTGGCTGTTTAGAGGCTCCCTCCACCATGAATTGGTCCAAACTGGGGTGGTTAGAGGCTCCCTCCACCATTAATTGGTCCAAACTGGGCTGGTTAGAGGCTCCCTCCACCATTAATTGGTCCAAACTGGGCTGGTTAGAGGCTCCCTCCACCATTAATTGGTCCAAACTGGGCTGGTTAGAGGCTCCCTCCACCATTAATTGGTCCAAACTGGGCTGGTTAGAGGCTCCCTCCACCATTAATTGGTCCAAACTGGGCTGGTTAGAGGCTCCCTCCACCATGAATTTGCCCAAACTGGGCTGGTTAGAGGCTCCCTCCACCATGAATTGGTCCAAACTGGGGTTTTTAGAGGCTCCCTCCACCATGAATTGGTCCAAACTGGGGTTTTTAGAGGCTCCCTCCACCATGAATTTGCCCAAACTGGGGTGTTTAGAGGCTCCCTCCACCATGAATTTGCCCAAACTCTGCTGGTTAGAGGCTCAATCCACCCTGATTTTCATAACAAATGTTGGTGCCAACCTCAACTTACTACAAGGGCCAAATTCACTACTGGTGACAAGCTCTCCTCACTGCAAGTGCCAAATACACATGTTTCAAGGTGTTTTCCTACTGTCAGAGAGGTGGTATTGAGTGTGTAAAGTGTGTAGTTGTTAGGCTGTGATGTTGGGGTAATAGAGGGTCTTTGGTGTGTTAGATGCCCCCAGACATGCTTCCCCTGCTGTCCCAGTGTCATTCCAGAGGTGTTGGCATCATTTCCTGGGGTGTCATAGTGGACTTGGTGACCCTCCAGACACGGATTTGGGTTTCCCCCTTAACGAGTATCTGTTCCCCATAGACTATAATGGGGTTCGAAACCCGTTCGAACACACGAACATTGAGCGGCTGTTCGAATCGAATTTCGAACCTCGAACATTTTAGTGTTCGCTCATCTCTATTAAGGAACAGGTTGTAAGAGGATACATGCAAACAGAATGTCATAGGGAATCCACATTTAGGTTGTGAGCCCTATATGGGACAGTGACTGACAATTTCTGTAAAAAGCTTCGGAATATGATGGCGCTATACAAGTAAGCTAAATAAATATTAGTTTTCCACCATTGTTGGAAGACACAAAATTGTGAAAAATATTGCGAAAGTCATTAAGTCAACTCTGATCATTTAGTTAAGGAAATTGACCACTAGGCTGCCAGTGACTGAACAACATGCAAAAGTAGTAGATTGTAAGAACAAACCACTATATCACAATTTTAGAAACAGTGATGACAGAATATTTATGGAGAGGTTCACAAAGGCATGTATTAACCACTGGATAGCCACGACAAAGACTGATGCCAACTGGGGCTCAAGGGAAATAATGCTAACTCTTTGGAAGACAATTCATTTACATAGTGTCCTTGAAGTTCTTACAAGACCACTTCAGACAAAACATTTGGTCATCAAGTAAACTTAAAGCTTACCTCCAACTGTAAAAATCTTTTAAAAAAATGAAGCGTACGGGTGAATATAAGAAAACTTGTAATATATCTTAGTAATGAAATCTGTTTCCTTCTCCACTTAGCAAATATTGTTACCTATTACATAGAAGTTTATGGAGAGGGGAGGAGGAGGAAACTGCTGGAAAAGGTCCACAAATAACTCTTTTGACATTGATGTATCTTCAAGATAAGACACTAACACTGCACAGAAAGAGATAATAAATCAACTAAAAGCCTCCTCCTCCCGGCCCTCTTAATAGACTTTTCTATTTGAGCTCAGTCTAAGGGTAAGTTAACACACGGAGACCGCCTCAGGTTCCAGACCAAAATATGGGTAGTTGCGACTGGATGCTGGCGCACTGCACTCCAGTCGCGCACTCTGCTCTGGATTAGGCCCAAATCAATGGGCCTAGTTGGGAGGGATTGTCTTCAGGCGGATTTCACGAGGCGAATCTGCCTGAAAGAATGAGCATGTCACTTCTTTTTTCTGGGAGCCGGAACAAACGGCTCCTGGAAAAAAGAACTGACCGACTCCCATTGATTTCAATAGGAGCCGACTTTTTGGTCAGGATTTTGAGGCGGATACGGCTTCAAAATCCTGACCAAAAAACCCCTTGTGAACTTACCCTTAGAGTAAAGGTAAGGAGGTGGATAGGAAACTATTAAGTGGTGAAGGAAAATGGTCTTTAATATGATATATTGCAAATTTTCTCATATTTGCCTTTGCTATTCATATATGAAAAGTTTGTAATTAGAGGTTTAACTAATGAGTCACTGAAAAAAGAAAAAAATCTAATGTCTATCCATACATTAATATACTGATGATTTTAGGGAAGGGTTAGGGCACTCTGACTGGCAGTATCATGGGGCACTATGACTAGTATTATGACTGGCAGTATCATGGGGCACTATGACTAGTATTATGATGACGATCTGTGTCTGCCATTGTGATGGAGCACTATCATTATGACATAATATCATATATAGTAATATTATGGTGCCTGGTATTGTGGTTGAGGAAATGTACAGTAATAATTTTTTATTTTTTTATTTTATGATTCTATTAATTTGTAATTATAACTAATAGGAACAATAATAATTGATCATAATAACTTCTTTATTATACACCGTTACAAGTGATATAAAAATATGGGAATATATATTTTCAGTTTCAGATTATATTGCATTGATCATATCTAGATGGTTCAATTTGTCATTGCATTTATGTGTGCTGTTATACAATGACACAGTATATCTACATGAGATGTGTGTTTTATCACAGTTGTCATTCTAAGTGAAGGACTAATATGAAGGTTTTTATAAGAATAGTGAAAACATTTCATTATTTCCCTTCATTTTCAGCCATATAAATGTATTGCACATTGCGAGTGCATCTCTGAATATGGGATTCATTTTGGCAGGGCTCCTACACAATACAAGAAGAATAGTTACCAGTGAGTGGATTAAGGTGTGCAGGGAAAGTGATTAATGAGTCCGGGGTGATTCATATACAGCAAGTTATTTTTCTTTTAGAATTAGATATATGTTATATCATTAGCCATGCCAAGAATGGGAAAAATATCACTAGGTTGGACCCACTAAACAAACTAAACAATTCATAGAGATCTAGAGAATTGCCATGTCCAGGGAATAAAACATCTCACACCAGAGAAGATATGAAACAAAAATTGGTGCACGTGGCAGCCAATAGTGTTTGCTGTAATATTAAGCAATGTAAGGAAGCCAACTGGTCTTAAAGGGACCTGCCTGTAGCATCTTACATAGCAAGAAAAGCTAAGTAGATTGATATATAGCTTTGTATGAAAAGATTCAATAGATCTATTGTCATCTATTCATTTACATTTCTGCAGGTTTTGGACTTGTTGATTGTTGTCCATCATTGACAGGACCGCCCAGGGGACCCCTAAGCCTAGTATAAGTAGGCATTTCAGTGAATACCTGCCAGGTTCTACTAAATCTTATACTACAGAACTATATAAGAATCAACTCAGCAAATCCTGGTATGTAAAATACCATCTACATGTTCAACGTGAAATATTGTTTTAAAGGGATATCACATCTTCCAGCTATTTACTCTTCTGTGTCATTCCATTTTACTTCTTATGGGTTTCTTTTGTAATTAAGATGAAATACTATTCAATTTGATTGACAGTTCTGGCCGGCTGCAATGTGCTGACCTCAGAGCCCGGCTGTCTGGAACGTGCACATTCCTAATGCTGTTACATGCTTGGTCCCTTGCAGTTTACTATATTGTCTACATTGTGGTAATAATAATGCTTGCATAAGCACTGAAGTCTTATAGGATTGCTTCAGGGTTATTGCAAATACTTGGCAGCCATTCCATAGACTATAATAAGAAGTTCAAGGAGGTGGACAGGAGTTAGTTATTGCACATGCGTTCATGTATGTGCTCACAATATCCCAGCCATTCTGATAGGAACAATGTCAGACACGACCATGCAAGCACGATCATTGCTATGCATCAATGTCGATAACCCTACACAACCAACCATAGGCAACTAAAGGGATCTCTTCAAAATAATAAGCAGAGGCCATACAGCCATACAGTGATACTCACCTTACCTCACTTATCTGTGGTATCTGGTCGTCATGAGATGTTGTTGCGTATCTTGTTACCTCCTGGGTAACGTGACTGGTAGTGGGGCCGCTGAGGCTTGCAATGGGATCTCAATGGTCATGTGGGTGACACTGGCATTATGAAGCTTTGACACATCCAGAGAGCTGAAGAAAAGCGAGTGTCACAGTTTTTACTACACCTTCCCAGACCTCTGCTTATTATACTCTGGGGTCTTAAGAGAAGTAAAATAATGAGTCATTGGTGGCAAACACCAAAAATCTTGGGTTCTCCAAAGATTTTTGGGAAATTTGCCACGAGCAGCTCTTTACAAAGCAATTCTCTCATCTCTACTCAAAACACATATATCCCGACATGTCCAGCCAAGAGGAATGGCAGGAAAGGACACATCTGCATGCTGATATTTATCATTTGTATGAATGTCCTCACATTTTCCGAATTTGTATCTGTCCCTTCTGTCACTCACCCATAACTGTCAAAATCATTTCACACTGATTTGCCTTTGCTAGGAGACTTGGCATACTAGTGTCTCTGTCCTCTCTCTACGCCATATACTGCCTTGCTTAGACTCTGTATTGAGTATACCCCTTGGCAATGAATGATTTTTAGACAAAAGAGGTTCCATACACTAATAGAATACCTTGCTGAAATAGTAGATTCAATACAAGATGTATGGCGATGACATGAACAGCTCTCTTCCAATAAAATATGACGGATTCACAAGTAACTAATAATAGGTGAACTCATTTACGGTATATGCTGTGAGCTATGAGCATCCAAGCACCATATTTAGTCTCCTATACCTAAATTCAGTCTTGATTCCCTCCCCCCTAGTAGATTGGATTCTGTGTTTAACATAGCCTGGAAGTAGCTTATGGTCTCCTGACATTTGCGCAAAATCTTGAAGTATGCCGAGCTGTCACTATTTCTGCATATCACGCTGCCTTATTAGAAACAGTTCACCAAACCTGCTATACTTGAAACACTGTATCACTAAACTTCAACAGAGATAAATCTCTAAGACTATAGTGTGTAAGTATAACAATAATCTAAGGGGCAGGTCTGACTAGTGATTTAGAACCCTCAATGTCAGGGTAGGCAGGATAATCACATCTCTATGGCTTAACACTGTATTTTCTGTCTGTATTGTATTCATTACAAGACCAATCTACCAGCCCTTTAAAGAAAAAACGAAAATCGGCATATTTACGAGACTTTATATTTTAACATTTTTGACATCTTATTTTCCAAACATTTCATTTTTATTTTTTTTTTGTTATCCGGAATTGTTTCCAAAAATATACAATAAAACCAGAGAAAGTGAAGACAAATGTGCCTCACGCTGCCTCTTAAGGGAATGAAACACATTTTGTTGCTGAATATTCTGAATTTCAAATAGCCTAGATTTTTGGCTCTGATCCATAAAGTAACTGTGCCATGTAAGAGAAGTATTCCAAATTATTTATATAGTTTATTAAAAATGAAAGCTAAGTACTAGAAAATGAAAATGGGAGCTATAGGTAGAGGGACCAATAAGGAATACACCTCTAGGGAGGTAGCAGTGGGATAAGGGGAGGGGGTTGGTGGGTCACTGCATGTATCAGGGGGGATTCCTTGTCCAGAATATTCAATTATCAGAGCCAACTAGCTGAATCTGTTTACATCTATATAAGGAAAAGTTTGCATTTTAATATACTTTCAGATTAAAATATTTCACCTGTTCTAAAAGTTCTACTTGTTAGCGATCTATGATAGTATTCGTCGCTTACATCATCTAAATGTATATATGTGATGATAGCAAGCATGGCATGACCATGACGTCAACGGGGTGAGCTGCAGCATCAGTGCCTGGCCACCATATAGAGATTGGAGCCAATTGCTTCCATTCCTGTGTTATGTATAGTACAGGGGTCAGAAGCAGCCGTGTACAGCTGACCATCCAGGTCACCTATCAACCCACCATGAGTGACATATATATGACATAGTCTAAGAATAAGCCGTAAAAAAGAAATTCTGACAAATATCCAACATTGTTTCTTAATGACCAAATCTCAGTATAAGTCATCCATTAGAGATCAATGTGATTCCAACACCTCAGAGCTATTTGAAGGCACCACGAGTGCTGTGACCTCTTATCTGTTTACATTGCATGCTGTCTGGTTCATAGCAGCCTTCCAATGTCATTACAGCTTTGTTCCATAGAAGTGAATTGAGTAGACATTGTTGAAACAGACAACATGCAATGTAAACAGTGAAGAGGTCACATCACTTGTATGAGTGGTGTGACCCCTTCAAAAAGCTGATCAGCAGGGGTCCGCGGTATCGAACCCTCCCTGATTTCTTATTGAAGACCTCTTTGGAGGATAGGACATCTGCTTTTTAAAACAGTAGCCCCCATTTTTCACCAGAACAACATGATCTATCAATGGATTTCTGGAATTATTGTCTCTGCTGACATTACTCCAGGTTAGAACTCAATGACCCTATATAACCCTTATAACAACAAGGTTCATTGAGTACTGGTGGCATCCGTCATATGAAAGATCTCACACAGTGTTGTGGTTTCCATAATAAAAGGTCAGTGCAATGCTATTACCACTATATCCTGAAGCCTTGGTTTTGCATATATATTTTGCTGAATCCTAAAACTAGAAGAATATAATGGCTTATATATAGAACCATATTTACTACTTCTCCATAGACTTCTAAGGGGGCTTAATATTCATCTGTATGACATATTTATAGAAGCAGTATACAGTATATAGGGGAGGATATTTCCATAATATGGAGTCATATAAAGGCATGATGTCGCTGGAGTGTGTATGGCTTTGTAATATGGATCCAAAAGAACTCCATGTCCCTCAGTATACATATATCTGTGATTTGCATGAGGGTTTCTTTCCACATTTATTTTTAGATAAAAATGCATTGAAGGCATAAACCTTGTAACTTAATAAAGAATATTTACATAAAATAGGAACAGTAAAATGTATAGTGCCCAGACATGCTCTTCATACAAAGCATTTTATCTGCTAAGCCTCCTAAGGTCCTCATGAGCATCTCCTTCCGTTTATCCAGCGATTGATTGAAGCAATGCCTACTGACACAACAATGCTTATTAAATGTGTACATAAAGGTATTACAAAGGGGATGAAGATCATATTGCTAAAACAGTGATCATCAGAAGAGATGCAAGTTATTGATTTCTGGAGGAATGACAGTCAAGCGCAAATATTTCACGGAAGTGACAGTAGGAATGATAAATGAAAAAAAGACAATCCAAACAAAAGAAAACAACATCTTCTCTGGTGCATCTCAAGTGTCTCACAGAGGACCATGTTTAAGTGAAGAAGTAAATCTTTATAATATAAATCTACTTGAGTATTTGTGTATGACTCCATGACTACTATTCCCAACTAGAGATGATCAAGTAGTACTCGATCGAGTAGGTATTCGATCGAGTACCACTCGCTGTTCGAATGTAAAAGTTCGATGCAGAACCAGCATTGATTGGCCGAATGCTATACAGTCGGCCAATCAACGCTGGTTCTTCTCCTACCTTTAGAAGTTTTCTCCGTGCAGCTTCCCCGCGGCGTCTTCCGGCTCTTCATTCACTCTGCCAGGCATCGGGCCTGGGCAGAGCCGACTGCCCATGTCCGCTTGTAGTGCGGGCATGCGCAGTCGGCTCTGCCCAGGCCCGATAACTGGCAGAGTGAATGAAGAGCCGGAAGATGCTGCGGGGACGCTGCAAGGACAAGACTGCTCGGAGGATCCAGCCCAACCCTCACTCGTGGACTTGGTAAGTATAATTTGATCGAATGTTGCCTACCCCTGAAACGAGCATTTTCCCCCTATAGACTATAATAGGGTTCGAAATTCGATTCGAGTAGTCGAATAATGAGGGGCTACTCGAAACGAATATCGAACCTCGAACATTTTACTATTCGCTCATCTCTATTACCAACCAAAATCCAGTATACCCAACTCTAGAAGATATATAGGTTAGGGTCACCTGAATCAAATGCTTTATTTTCCCCTTGTGAATCAGTGCCTCCATTGCTAAAATAATGATGTGTTTTTCAATATGCAAATGAGCTCTTTGTGAGCAACAAGGTTGCCATTGCTCCAAAGACGTAAGTGGCCACACCCTTGTTGCTCCAATGAGCTCATTATTAATATATCTGAAAATGAGACTCTAATTTACAAGGGTGCCAGGTTGGGTTGAAATGGTGGATTTTGGTGACAGACTCCCTTTAACCACTTTTGGACCACCAAGGTGGTTGCTTTGGTTTGTAAGGACTTACCGGTAGGCTCAAACAGATTTCAGCAGTAACTAGAGCTGGAACTATGGCAGGGATGGTTTATTACCGTTCCTGCCTTCCCAACCGCTGTGTATACTCAATGAGCGCTGTATACACCACTATGGGCACTGCCATGATGTGGCTTCCCTCTGACCCTGCGGTCAGGTGATCCACTGGATCAGCGTATGTTAGAAGTGCTGGGTCCTACAGGACCCAGATCAGCTCTATAGAACAGGCAGAAGGCTGTATTCCTCCTGCAACTGGGGCTAAATGTACCAGCCCCAGATATAGGAGAAATCAGCCTCCCTAAGAAAAAAAGAGTTAGCAGATGTGCCAAAAGGTCTATTAAGAGCTCATGGGGACAAAATGGGGAAAAAAAAAACCCACATTTTTCCTCCTCTTTTGTTTATATTATCCCAGATGTAAAAAAAATGATAAACACATGCAAATAAAAACATAAAAATAAAGCCCTATGTGTCACCAAAAAAGACACAAAAATTAGTTGAATAACCCAAATGATAAAAATGTTACAGCCCTCAAAACTGCACATACAAAACACCTGCAAATGTGTCTGTTCCTGGACCACAAATTGACCTGGTACTGAAGTGGTTAAAGGGGTTGTCTAGTGAAGAATTTTTTTTAAAAAAGGCTATTTACCGTATCAATTCCTCACCATTCTTGTTTCTATATTTACCAGGTACTTGATGATGTTCCTGATCCCTTCTCAGAACACAGTAAGGGTAAGTTCATACAGGGATTTTTGGACTGGATTTTGACACGGAGGCCACCTCCGAATCCGGTTCAATAAAACGTCCAGCCGTGACTGGATGCTGGTGCAGTGCATCAGCATCCGGTCGCGCAATTCTGCTCCACATTAGACCCAAATGAATGGGCCTAGGCAGGAGGGAGTGTCGTGCTGCAGTCTTTGTGGCAGATTCCGCTGCGGAATCCACGGCAAGAAAGGGCAGCTCGCTTCGTTTTTCTGCGAGCAGAAAAAGGAAGGGAACGACTTCCAAAAATCCTGTGTGAACGCAGTTTAAATTACCTGGTTCTGCAATTCAGCCTCAGAATAGACATGGACGGCACTGGCTACAGCAAGTTCATAGTTCACACCAAACTGATCTCCTAACCTAAGGATCATTGAAAGCTCTGTTCGGCACAATTCCATACATTTGAATGGCTGAATGTCAATGGCCAGTCACTACACCAATGACATTTTTTTTTTTTTTAATGGACGACCATTCAAATTCTATAAATCAAAGTCAAACAGAAATATTCTATCGCCATTTATTTAGAACCATTAACTGTTTTCATTGTGCTTTCACTGCACACTGCTTGCAAGTGCGGTCAGTAGTCCCTTCGGGGTGGGGGGGGGGTCCCCATGCGGAATCTCCCGAACGAATTACCGATGCAGATCTGAACGAGGCCTTACTCTGCAGTACCTTCATACTGTATATCAAGATTACTTTACACCACAGAATTCTGAACATGCCTGAAGGATTATCTACGCTGATCTTTATGAAAAGTGGTTCGTACAACAATACTAGACAAATAAGAGCTAAAATAATGGCATTTCCCAGCCAGAGTAAATACTCACTGGTTTGCATTGCTCAATGTCATTAATTTCAATGACAGACATTGAGATAAATGAGTTTAAACCATTTTGCTTGGCATGTGAGTGAAAGGAGGTTTCACGAAACATTGGCTGTGTAAAACCTTTCCATTCTTTAGAGAAGAGATGCATTTATTTTGGTGTATTGTGACAAATATAAATTACCTATAGATTATCATAATCACCCATGCACCTTGTATAATGTAATAAGGAGTAGATGGCTCGTCTAGGATTAATGACCTGGCAGATCTGCTGGAAACCCAAGACGGATGACTCCTTGGGGAGAAGGTCCAGTGCAATGGTCGAGCGGGTTAATTTACAGTCAAGCCTGTTACAATAGTGGATAGAAGAGCCATTTGATAAATCAGTCCATTCCCGTTTGCTCTAAACAATTACAGGATTTAAAAAGCGCTCAGACATTTACAAGTGGTAAATATTCTCTGATGTAATTCATCCATATTGTGGTGCATTCCTGTTGTAGCGCTCTATGTTTGGCAATTTCAGTAACCGCACACTTTCATCTATTTGATCCATTTATTCAATTCACATAAAATGGCAATTTCCTTTGTGGCTGGCGTTTGAAAGTAAATGTATACAAGATTGCTAGGATGATTCTGCAGATGTAATTCTCTTCTGCTATATTTTTCTTATAATATTTTAGAATGCTTTATAGTAATGCAAATACAATGCTTCTGATGTTCTCTATTTGGACTCAGTGGTGAGTTTTGTTTTTAATACATCTGGAAGTAATAACTTCATGAATAATATCTTTGTAACTGAAAATGCCCAAAATCTCACTGATGTCACCTTATGACTTGGATGTTTGACATGTTAGTGGATAATGGAGGTAACAGCCCTGCAAAGAGATGATAGATAGATAGATAGATAGATAGATAGATAGATAGACATGCTCCCTTAGTGTCTTACACACAATATAATGCCCCATAAGGCCAGGTTCAAATGGGTTTTTTTTGGACTGGATTTTGAGGTGGAGGCCACCTCAGAATTTGGTCCAAAAAATGACTAGCCGCGACTGGATGCCAGTCCAGTGCACCGGTATCTAGTCGTGGCATTCTGCTCCAGATTAGTCCCAAATGAATGGGCCTAGTCAGGAGGGAGGTGTCACACTGCGGACATCCGTGGCTGAATCCGCCTGAAGAAAGGGCATGTCGCTTCTATTTTGCGCGAGTGGAAACAAACCACTCGCGGAAAAAGGAACCCATTCTTGGCCTTAGACGCTCCACACAGTATAATGCTCCCCAGTGACTCACACACAGTATAATGCGCCCTAGACACATCACAATGTATAGGTAGTCCTCAGGTTACGACAGTCTCGGGTTCCGATGTTTCGTGGTTACGACTATAGATGAGCTATAAAGTAAAGCTCCCTCGTAACAGAAAGCTGCCAGCACTCCCGACTAGCAAGGACGAGCCTGCGGCAAATTAACGCTGGTTCTGCAGCAGGCTCGTCCTTGCTCTTCAGAAGAGAGCTGGCAGCTTGCTGTTACAAGGGAGCTGACTTTTTCTCATAGGAATGAATTGACCAGCGTTGACTGGCCAGTGTACAGCATTCGGCCAATCAATGCTGGTTCTGCCGAAGGCTCATCTGTGAGGAGGTGGAGTCTAAGATCGGACCACAGCAGTCTCCATTGTGGTCCGATATTAGACTCCGCCTCCTGTCCAGCGTTGATTGGCCGAATGCTGTACACTGGCCAATCAACGGTGGCCAATGCATTCCTATGAGAAAAAGTAAGCTCCCGCATAAATGCAAGCTGCCAGCTCTCCCTGTACAGTACATGATTTAGTGTGCAGCAGTTCGGAACCGAGAAAGACTGTACTGTACTGTATATGGTACAGTCTTAATCGGTTCCGAGCCGCTGCACCCTAAATCACGTTGATCCGTTCCTACGCTGCATCGTATGGTATGTTTCCGACTTACATCGAAATTCGGTTTACGACACCGCGTAAGAACGGATCAACGTCGTAAGTCGAGGACTACCTGTATAATGCAGTGGCCTCCACATAGTATAATGCTCCCTCATGGCTCCAACACAGTATTAATGTTCCCCAGAGCCTCTCATATAGTTGTTCCATACAAATAAAATAAAAAATACTTGTCAGGGCCCATTCCCATGACTCTCTCTGCAGATCTCTTACTCAATGCTGAGCTGCAGGCAGTAGTGATATGAACCTTGATTAGTGGAACAGAGATTGTAAGGCAGATAGAGTTAATGTTGATATTTTTACAAATATGTCTTAGGCCCCGTTCCCACGGAGTAACGCGCCACTCATTTAGACACGTAAACATGTGTCAGAGCGAGGCGCTTCAAAACAGATCCCATTGACTTCAATGGGTGCTGACTTACGTGCGCTACACATTGAAATCAATGGCTTATAAAGCCTCCCATTGATTTCAATGTGTAGCGCGTGTAAGCTGGCACCCATTGAATTCAATGGGATCTGTTTTGAAGCGCCTCGCTCTGACACATGTTTACGTGTCTAAATGAGCGGCGCGTTACTCCGTAGGAACGGGGTCTGAGCTACACTGCTGGGTTTACATGGTGCATTTGCCACATACCTTGGTTGGGCTTTGCTGTTGTGCAGTTAAACTAGATAGATAGATAGATAGATAGATAGATAGATAGATAGATAGATAGATAGATAGATAGTACTGTGTACTGTATGTAACCCCCAAATGTAAAGCACCATGGAATTAATGGTGCTATATAAATAAATAATAATAATAATAATAATAATATTAATAATAATAATAATAATAGATAAATAGATACTATAGATATTTCTATATAGCTTTTCTCCACTAAGAATTAAGACTGTACAAATGTAGTGGTCACTAGCCAAACCAGTCTGACACTCTACAATATTAACATAGCACAGCAACGATATCAGCTCATTACATTACCAATCTGATGCTGATGACCTATCCTATGGAAAGGTCATCGGTATCCAAGTTTGCTAGGTTCTGGACAACCTCTTTTAAGAACACCAATTTCTCATGAAACCAATTCAATACTATATTGGCATGCTAGTAAAAAACCTACGACAGTCTGCAATTTACAATATCCATTTGGTGGCCATACACAGACGCACATAGGATATACATCTTATGACAGAGTATTGCAAAAGTCTTCTGTATGAAGAGTTCACCCACCCCATAAAAATACCACAATATGTCTTCATGTCTATTACAGACAACCTTATATTTTTATATATTATGATATGCCATATAGTTTTGGTGAATAATTGTGCTGCTATCCTGAATAAGTATATAACTGAAATAATAATAATGCTTGGATATAATACGGCTATCCAAGCATATCCAAATTGGGGGTAAAACTTTCTATTATGGAAGTCTGTTATTAAGTTTATTATTGAAGTGTATAACGTCATTTTATTTGTGTGTAAAGTGATATAATGATTGTCCATTAGGATATATTTGGTATTATTCTATGTGCTTTGTAAGAATAGTCAGAAGAATTTGGCAAACCTTAACTAATATATTAAGTAATGTCATAGCTCGCTACTTTCATAGATAAGTTTCATAGACTTTATAGACTGACATCTGGCATGAAATCTGCAGGGACCCAAGTATGGATTCTCTGTTCAGTTATGTGATTGCTCCTCTGATTCCAATAACAGCCATATATTAGGAAATTGCTATTTATACAGTTCCATAATCCATTACTATAAGTTCATGAAAGCTCTATTTCATAATGCTCTAATGCTAACACATTAGCCCTCACTTTGTGATCAATGCAGACTACTCCGATGCAGATAGGAACCCAGCCTTAGATGTTCCCTGTGTCTGAAGCGAATATCTATGTCAACTAGAAACTGGCATACATTTTAGCCATTATTTGTGCCAAATTTCTGGAACAAATAATGTTAAATTGGTTGGTCCATGAAGGCTCACTGATGTAAAATGTGTTAAATGCCCCCATTGTCCTCATGCTGTAATTTTGATCCTCCATTTAGATACTGGGTACTTGGCTTAGTGAAATTGAAAAACCTGCTCTATATGATGCAAGATGTTCAGATTTTTGCTCATCAGAGCCCAGTTATTGGCTTTCAATCATTGCTACAAATCACCCATTTCCAGTCTTCTACTGTCCAATTTTAGTCCTTTTTTTGAAATTTCTTATGATGATATTGAAGTCGAGGCTCCTTCTTCTTTTTTCAGGCCACCATTCCAGACTTGTGTCACACGGTGCTTGCATGAACATCTGTGATCTCACTTTAACGAAGCATACAAGACACCTTCACTGCTGTGTTTGTCTCACCAGAACTGACATACCTTGTGAGAAGCCGACTTGTTGAATCTGATAGTTTGCCTGGACGTCCACCTCTTGTCTTTTAAATGGATGGACAGATTTAATTTCATATTCTTCCAATTGTCATGGCACTCACATGATGCAGTTTGGCAATTTTCTTGCCCAAGAGGTTTCTATTAGAGATGAGCGAGTAGTACTCGATCGAGTAGGTGTTTGATCGAATACTACGGTATTCAAAATACTCGTACTCAATCGAGTACTACTAGCTGTTCGAAGTTAAGATTCGATGCAGAACCAGCATTGATTGGCAGAATGCTATACATTGCCAATCAACGCTAGTTCTTCTCTTACCTTTAGAAGTCTTCTCCCTGCGCAGCGCCCCGCGTCCTCTTCTGGCTCTGAATTCACTCTGCCAGGCATCGGGCCTGGTCAGAGCCGACTGCGCATGTCCGCTTGTAGTGCGGGCATGCGCAGTCGGCTCTACCCAGGCCCGATGCCTAGCAGAGTGATTTCAAGGCCGGAAGAGGATGCGGGGACGCTGCAAGGAGAAGACTGCTCGGAGGATCCAGCCCGACCCTCACTTGTGGACTTGGTAAGTAGAATTTGATCGAATGTTGCCTACCCCTGAAACGAGTATTTCCCCCATAGACTATAATGGGGTTCCAAACCCATTCGAACGGTTGAACAGTGTGCGGCTGTTCGAATTGGATTTTGAACCCCGAACATTTTAGTGTTCGCTCATCTCTAGTTTCTATCAGTTAGCTGGATGATGTTTCTCTTTTCTTGGGAAATCTTCTTCATGGCTGATCTTTAATTTGAACCTTTTGCTTGGGAATTAATCTAATAAAACACTGAGCTATTAGGAAATGTGAGAACAGGTTGTAATTTGCAGTATACAAGAAGAAAAATATTTTTCCATCACCAAGAGCAAAACAGTAACAATACACTTATATGACAAGAATCTGCATAGCTAATAATGTGTTAAGTAGTTACAAGTCAAATTTATGTATGAGATAGCCAAGATGATTGTCTATAAAATGATGGTAGTGTCACATAGGAATCTGTAGTAGATAGTGAGATATGAAGCCTGAAACTCACAAGTACAAAACTGCTACAAAGTAAGAATGTTTTAAAAAATGGAAGTGTTAATCACTTGGAGAGGTCCTGGAAGTGATGATATGGCCCCACAGATCCATGATCTCATCTCTCATTCATTTTGTCTACAAAACCTATATCCACAGAAGATCTGTGCTTAGTTCTCCAAGATGTTTGGAACAACCCCCTTGTCGGGCTCCTTCAGAAAATTTCTGCAAATTTATCTGGAAGAATTGATGCAAAGGGTAGTGCCACCAAATATTGATATGACTTAGATTCCTCTTTTGGTCATTCCCTACCAAATATCAAATATTAACTCCTTTATTTTCCAATAGGATTCTTACGTTTCAACATTATTTCCAAAACTGCCTAAAACTTTTGCACTGCAGTGCACATCCGGGATATAGCATAGACACCTACAACAGGATATTTTCTTAGGATATGTGTTTAGCATACTGAAAAAAGGAAGATGTAAAAAGAGGCTTTACACATATTGCAGTGATCTCACAAGTGAAACCTTATAATGCTACATGATTTCATCCGTCTCAGTTTAAGCTTAATCCTTTATATGGATGAAAATCAATCAGGCATTTAGCACAATCCACAATCCTTGATAAGACTGACATATTCAAACAAATGTAGATAATAGATCTAGATATAAAATCCATTCTGTGGATTTAAACCAAAAAATTTCAAATACAATATTAGCCATTACTGCGAATTAGCTTGCCAATGTTTTATCTAAAACACAGGTTTTTACACTTTCCTTTGACATACCTTATACACTCTTATAAGAGTGCTATGTTACAAAGGTAGTTGTTGTGCTCAAGAGTAAGTCTGGTTCATAGACCATTCATTCCAATAATCTAGGTGTCTATGGTAACAAAGCAACCTTCACCCACTAGATACCAAGGTCATGGTTTAGAGGGTTAAGTCAAAGTCATCCATATTGACTTATCTCTCTGCAATGCAAAGCCTCCTAGGCTGATAATAGATTTATCATCTTTACAGGAGGCTCAGTCAACACTACTAAGTCGGTAATACCACGCTATCCTCTCATGAGTAGAAGCTTGACTAGTGCAAACACCTAAAGAAGGTTTAAGGTTTTATTATCAAATCAAATAGTCTCATACTGTAGGATGGCAGGTTTCATCGTCTGGCCTTGTCTCATGTGACTATCAGCATTTGTGGTTACTGCTAAAATGTATAGTATATGTAGTTGTCATAATAATGAACTATGGATATGGATCATGGAATTGTATTTTATTGTAGAAGCAGATAATTCAGTTGCTATGGTCCTGTAATAGGGTTGGTCTCATTTTTCAATCCATTTGATACTGTAAAGTTTGCTAATGTTGGATTAGTGGTGAACCAGAACCACTGGGAGGACTTTACAGTTTCTTAATTATTACAGACATGAATATGTTCCTGTTATATTATTATTGTTGTTATTATTATTATTATTATTAGTAGTAGTAGTAGTAGTAGTAGTAGTAGTAGTAGTAGTAGTAGTAGTAGTAGTAGTAGTAGTAGTAGTAGTATTTTATAGTATGATTATTATTTCACATTATTATTATTATTATTGTTATTTTATATGATTATGATGATTATTGTTATTATTATTATTATTATTATTATTATTATTATTATTTTATATAATTATTATTTAACATTATTATTGTTATTTTATATTATTATTATTATTATTATTATTATTATTATTATTATTATTATTATTATATTGACAAGTAAATTCACAATATAACGTTGAATGAACAGAAATTTCACCTTCTCCAGAACCACAGCTGGATGGAAATGCTCTTTTACATGCATGTCCATACAGCACTATCTATAGACTTGCTGCCATAATAGACTGAAATAATAGACTTGTGTATTGGAGTGTGCATTAAGATAATTGTTTATTGCTATCTCACATACGAACATACAGCTTTTTATTCAGCACTGTGTATACATGTATGCTGTAAACGCCGCTGCCGTCTTTGGTGGTCACTGCAGTTAACCATAATTTTATTTTTTCAAGCAAATCTGTCAAGTGATTTTTGCTGCCCTGGCAGAATTGTTTAAAGGGAAGCAGAGCTATATAGGTTATTTCTGAGCAAACATCAGAGTAACTACTGATAGGACTCCTAGAAGAGACAATAAGGGCCCTGCTTATTAGGCCCACACACAGTGATTGACAGGTTTATACAGTATGTGTGAACAGAAGGTCAGTCATTCTGTATAGTCAGTGTATGCAGGACTCTCTAACTGACTCTGCCTGTTAAACATGGGAAAAACATGATATATATGCATTATTAGAATAACATATCTCTGACCTTTATGAAGCTAAAGACCTTCTTTATTTAGACATAGAAATGGTGTTCAGGGTGGATATTCACTTCAGGTGTTTGCTACTTCTTGTCCTTTCGAATAATGTAACTAAAGTACTAAATATATACATGTGATATACTGGTACAATAGTATATCTGCCACAAGTTACAGGCAAATATTTAAATGGATTTTCCAGACCCCTAATTAAATCTTCATACTGATGACCTACCCAATGCTTCAGATGATCTGTGTCGGGTCCAGGTGTCGTACACCGACAGATCACGTACTAATGACTTATCATGTGCATAGGTCATCAGTATGAAAATTTGATTTGGGGCTGTAAAATCCCTTTAAGCTTAAAGTGAGTCTGTTGTTTCAGATGACTTTGTTAGGATAGGTTGCTATTTTGTGTAAATGCTATTTCTGGTGATTATGACATATATTCAGCATTTTTTTAGCAGTTTTCTCTAGTCTGCAGTTTTCCCTGAGCTAGTGGATGAAGACTAGATATCATAGACAGAACAAGGTATAATGTAAGCGGCCATTTTCTTGTAGCGCGGACATGCGCAGTCGGCTCTGCCCAGGCCCGATGCCTAAGCAGAGTGAATGCAGAGCCGGAAGAGGACGCGGGAACGCCGCACAGGGAGAAGACTTCTAAAGGTAAGAGAAGAACCAGCATTGATTGGCAATGTATAGCATTCTGCCAATCAACGCTGGTTCTGCATCGAATCTTAACTTCGAACAGCTAGTAGTATTCGATCGATTACAAGTATTTCGAATACCGTAGTATTCGATCAACTACCTACTCGATCGAATACTACTCGCTCATCTCTAGTTATATTCATATGATCATCCATATTTTCAGTGGTGTTATTCACAGATCTTGTGGGGTCCATTTCTTCCACAGTTCTATCCCTATTTTTTCATCCATCATGGATACCACATGGCCAACAAATGTAGTTGTATAAATAATCTCTATGCCTGTGCCTCATCTTCTGTCTCCCTCAGCTTCTGCTCTCTTTTGCCCTCGCCTCTACACAGACGTCCATGGACAGAGCAATCAGATACGTATCAGCTGCAGTCTATCTTGAGATGGATATGGCAGAGATTTCAGAGTGAAAGTCAGTTTAAAGAAGAAAGAGAAAGAAGCATTTTATTTGATAAATATATTCCAAAATTTCTCTTAGTCGTCTCTACTACTTATGAGAAGTCTGTTGAGGCAAAAACTCCTATTTAATTTAATAAGTGAGAAAAAATATTACTTTAAAATGAAAGTTTTCTCTTCTCTGTATGACAAAGTAGTATTAAAAGGATTAGGAAATAAAGAGATAACTTTCTATAGTTCTTAATATAAGTTCATTAGTTACATGCTGTCTGCAGAAGTCGATTGTTCCGTACTTTGTAGCTGAACACACCATGTACTACGGTTACCTCGACCTCCTACATTGCTTCTTTTGATTTAGGCTTCTTAAAGGATACGTTTGAACACCAGCCCAAATATACTGGTATCGCTCCTGATCATATAAAGAATATCTGACACAATGTTAAAAGAGTTTTCCAGGCTAAATTGATGAGCTATTCTTAGGATTTACCATGAGTATCAGATTGGTGGGGGGCTGACACTCGGCATCAGGTGATATTACTAGCTGTGGTGCACAGAGCCAAAAGCCGGCAGCTCCATTCACTGTGCAATGGCAGTTAGTGTCCCCATACAACTGTCCCCATTAATTTGTATGGGAGCTTAGCTGCGGTACTCACTAGCTACCACTACACAGTATACGGATATGTCTATTAGCACGCTGTATAGTAAAGGAACAGAACTGCATCCACTGATATCAACTGACCTGTCATATCTGACACTGAGGCCTATCCTTTTGCCTGGAAAATCCCTTTAAATCTTATTTATCCTGATTTGTGCACCATAAAATTTGTATACAATCCATGGAAACAGCCGCAAAGTCAAATTTTAGGCTTTGTGCCCCACACAACACTTTTCTTAAAAGGCCTAGTTGGTATAGGGCCATTGGTCCTTATAGATTTATCATTATTTATGCTTAGACGCTTTTTGGCATTATTATGGATTATTATGATTATTATTATTATTATGTAATATTATTATTGTTATTATTTTATATTATTATTATTTGAATTATGTAATATTTTTGTGTTATTTTATTATTATTATTATTATTATTATTATATTGACAAGCAAATTCACAATATAACTTAGTCACAATATTCATATATATATATATATATATATATATATATATATATATATATATATATATATATATATATATATGACACTGAGGCCTATTATTTTGCCTGGAAAAATCCCTTTAAACAGCCACAAATTCAAATTTTATAAGCTTTATGGCATAAATGATACAGCTAGGAGCTGGCCTAGGTTTCTTTAGACGCATGGAGCCCAGGGAACGGCACAATCTCCAGCAGGAGAAGTATTACCAAGGTATTATCATCCTTTTATGATTGATTTATTGGTTAGGTTCCAGGAAACAAAGAGTCAGAGTATTATTTGGCTATGGCTTCTAGTTCGGTTTACACAAACAGATCTAATTATTCAAGAAACCCCAAATATATAAAATATACAGTGCACATATCCCAGGAATTCATCACTTAATATATTGTCTATATAGATTTTTTAATATTTGACAGAAGATAAGTAAAGCCGTTCTCCTCCTCACAGTCCTGTATCTGGGTGAAGACAACTGGCTGGATCACAAGTCTCCCTCTGCTGCCCTGCAGAATTAGGACATAAGGACTGTTAATCCCCGCCCCTGCTTAAGTTCCAACCACTTGCCCATTCTCCATACATAAACGGACCACATCAAACAACATTAACCCTGTGTTCGCTTTAAGATTTGTAGAAGAATGCTTATTTGAGGAACTAAAATGTCTCCTTTCCCTTTTTTTTTTTTGTGGCTCTCATTGATTTAGGCTAAATTGAATTATGTTTTCTTAGCTATGGCAACCTGAAATTAAAAAAACTGGAAAAAAACAGGTAACAAATGAGTTTTATTCAAGAATACATTTTTAATCCAGTATTACACAGAACATAATAACATGTTTTAGTAAGTGGTGCTCTGCTATTATTTTACTATGATTGCTATAACCACTGGTTTATCGCTTCTGTATTACATATTTCCCTAAGCCAAGTCTAGTGTAATACTGAACATTTAAAACTTCCCATAGGGGGATGTTAAAACCTGACAGTAGGTTGTTCCTTTCATAGTCTACTTTGAAAGTGTTATTAAAGTTGAAGTTGGAACATTTTCTGCTTTTTTATATTCAGAAACGTCCGCAAAACTACTAAGGGCCCATGCACACGACTGTGCGCTAGTTCAGTGTGCTATCCCAGATAACATACTGACCCATACGTTTCTATAGGCTCATGCATATGACTGTGATTTCTATGGATCCATGTGCGGGTTGACAGTCCATGCCACAAAACTCAGGACAGGTCCTATTCTATGAATGAGGCAATTTTTGCACATATCTGTCGACCACCATGTGCAGTTGGATGTTCCGTCGGCCATTTTGTGCTGGTCTCCTGTAAGCAGCGCTGCACCTCCCATGAGGCGACCTGAAGCGATCGCTTCAGGCGGCGCTATGCCAGGCGGCATTTTTGCTTACCTAAGCCAGTCCAGGACAAGCTGTCCTGGACTGGCTTAGCACCGAGCGGTGGATTGGGGAGGCCGCTGGAGCAGCGCTGCTCCAGTGGCCTCCCCTCATGCTCAGGCAGAGAGCAGGTCCTCTCCCTGCCTGCGAACGCCACTAAGCCCTGCCCCCTTCACTGCGCCCCGCCCCCTTCAATCCGCCACGCCACCTCCGCTCCGCCCCCTCCTCCCGGGGGTGGGGGGGAGGTTTTCTGTCGTTCACCTCGGGCGGCGAAAGCGGCAGGTTCACCCCTGCCTGTAAGAAGAGGGGTAAACAGGAGGAGACGCAAAAGACAGAGGCGGTGCTGGGATGGATGACAATGCTGTGCGCTGAGCACATTGGATACCATTGGTGTCTGCTAATGTAAGGGCTAGTTCACACGGGCACTAAGGGGGCGGATTATGGTGTGTAATCCACGTTATAATCCACCCCCTCACAATGGTGGTCTATGGAGACTGCCAGATTAGTTTGTCCTCTTCTTCAGGCGGATCCTCGCGACAGCAACCTCCAGAGTCAGCCCATTCATTTGAGCCTGCTCCGGAGGGGGAAACCGCGATGGCGACAGTCGTGGCCGGTCGGGTTTTGACCCGAGAGTGACGCGGCTTCCCGAGAGTGACGTGGCTCCCCGCGTCACCCTCGGGGCCAAAATCCACCCACAGGCTCCCGTGTGAACTAAGCCTTAGCATTTTATGTTTCCGTTGTTCTGGCCCTTAAACAAACCAGAACATTGGATGCACAGGCACAGATGTGAACAACATAGCGTAAAATGGAAGGAAATATATATATGTATATGATATAAACACCTGCTACAGTATGTTTGATAATACTGTAAACTTGGATTACTGCCAGACTTAGCCCACTGTGACTTTAAAATTACATATTTAGCAGTCCAACATTTTTTCCACTATAACTACAACAAAATAGTTTACTTAAATGATGTGAAGCTCTTCAAAGCTGCGTGACTGCGCTGATTAAAATGCAAACCCTAAATCCCACTTTTTTCTGTTTCGCCGTGTTCAAAAGTTAATCCTTTGGTTTACCGTTTATATGCTGTTTAATTGACAAGTACCTGAAAGAATAAGGCGACAAACACATTCTATTTATTTTTCTAACTTTCTTGCTTCTTGAAACAAATACCAAAAACATTCCAATTCTCATTACACGCAATTCTTAATTAAAAATGATTAAATTGTAAGGATTAATACAAAGTATTGTAAGTATGATGGAAGAATGTATCAAAAGACGTGTTACATAAAGGAAGTAGCTATTCATTTGTTCCAGAGTGGTCAAAACAAATAGAGCTTAGTCTTAAAGGAGTTTTACAAGATAATATATAAAAAAAAATAAAAATTGTCAAATGAGAGGAAATAACAAAGAAAAATTACCAATACTTAACTATTAAAACTCCCACTGCTCTAGCATCACCCCACTGGTTGTCCTCCACAGCCCTAAATGAGGTCTCCATATATCCATGTGACCACTACAGCCAATCACTGGCCTCAGCAGTCTTAGGGTGAATTCACACTGAGTAAACGCTAGCTTATTCTGAACGTAAAACACGTTCAGAATAAGCGGCGTCTAAAGCAGCTCCATTCATTTCTATGGGAGCGGGGATACGAGCGCTCCCCATAGAAATGAATGGGCTGCTTCTTTCACTCCGTGCAGTCCCATTGAAGTGAATGGGGAGTGCCGGCGTATACGGCAAGCTCTGCTCATGCTGGAGCGTACACGCCGGCACTCCCCATTCACTTCAATGGGACTGCACGGAGTGAAAGAAGCAGCCCATTCATTTCTATGGGGAGCGCTCGTATCCCCGCTCCCATAGAAATGAATGGAGCTGCTTTAGACGCCGCTTATTCTGAACGTGTTTTACGTTCAGAATAAGCTAGCGTTTACTCAGTGTGAATGCACCCTTAGGGTATGTTCACACGGTGGAAAATGGTTTCCGCGTGTGAACATACCGTGTGGCTAGCCATGACGGAATGCTGATACAGTGCACCAGTATCCCGTCGTGGCAATCCGCTCCAGATTAGGCCCATATGAACGGTCAGCTTGCTTTTTTTCCAGCTACTAGCTAGCTGAAAAAAAAGTGAGCAGTTCCCATTGAAGTCAATGGGATTCCGCATGAACTAGTCCTTATACATGACTAGCACAAGCTGCTGGTGTCATGTGGTAAGAGGGGAGGGTCATTGCTGCAGCCAATGAGGGAGGACCACTGTGGTTATGTGGCCAATGATATGACAGGTAGGGTTGTTCAGGTAGGTTATAAGATCCCTTCCCTGTGGGCAATTTCCTCAGAAAACCCCACTAACCCTTTCCCACCGACGGCATTTTTTGATTTTCGTTTTTCATTTTTGACTCTCCCCCTTCCAAACCCCACAACTTTTTTATTTCTCCCCTCTCAGAGCCATATGAGGTCTTAATCTTTGCAGGACAAATTTTTCTTCATGATGCCACCATTAATTATTCTGTACAATGTACTGGGAAGCCGGAAAAAAATCAGAATGGGGGCAATTTGAAGAAAAAGTGCATTTGTGCGATTTTCTTACAGGATTCATTTTACGGCATTCACTGTGCAGCCAAAATGACAGGTCATCTGTATTCTGTTTTGGTACTATTCCGGGGACACCAAACTTATATAGTTTTATTTACATCTTAACCCCTTGACAAATAATTTTTTTTTCTAAAAGTTGCCATATTCTAACAGCCATAACTTTTTTATACTTGCGTGTACGGGGATGCATAGGGCATCTTTATTTGCGGTGCAGGTGTACTTTTTAGTTCTACTGTATTGGGAAATTAGTATTGCTTTGATCATTTTTTATTCAAATTTTTATCAGAGGTAAAACATGGCGGTTTGGCACTTTTGACCTTTTTTCCCGCTACGGCATTTAGCGTACAGGAAAAATATTTTTATAGATTTGTAGAGAGGGCGTTTTCGGACACAGGGATACCTAATGTGTATGTGTTTCACAGTATTTAACTACTTTTATATGTGTTCTAGGGAAAGGGGGGTGATTTGAATTTTTAATACTTTTTAATTTTTTTTTTAACTCTTTTGTAATTTTTTTTTTGCATTTATTAGACCCCTAGGAGTCTTGAGCCCCAGGGGGTCTGATCACTAATGCAATGCATTACAATGCTAATGCATAGCAATAAATTGCAAAAAGTCATCATTTCTTTTGCAGGCTGAATAGAGCAGCCTGCAAAAGAAAAGCACTGCAGACAGGCCGGGGAACCTTTACAAGGCTCCCAGCTGTCATGCCAATGTGACGTCGGCCCTGGAGCTTACTAGTACGGCGGATGTCGAGAAGGGGTTAATACACCAAAAGATTATTTATAATTAATTAATAAATAAATAATCTAAAAATTACATTAAATATGTTTCTATAGTTGAAATTCTGTTGTAGTAAATGTACATCGTAGGCTCTAATGATAATACATTGTGAATGGGTTCTAAATTAAAATTTGTAAATTAAAAACTGTTTTAATCTTTCAGCACCATGTCATTTTCAGCTTCAACATTCTGTGCTGAAATTTTTTTTGCCAGTTAACAAAACAAAGTGGTGTGATCGCCCATTGGGTTCAAAACAGCATCCATTCTTCTAGGTACACTTGCAGACAGTTTTTGAAGGAACTTGGCAGAGACATTGTTCCAAACATCAGACGCTGTGATCTGGTTTCCATTCCGACTTAAAAAAGCAGTTATCAACGGAAACCCGCAGACTCCATAGACTATAATGGAGTCCTTCTGGTTTTCATCTGGTTTCTACCCAAAAAGGGCGAAAAATGCGGACTGAAAAGTCCTGCTTGCAGCGTTTTTTTCACCGCACTTTTTAAGTAGGTTCGGTAACAGAAACACCGAATGGAGTTCAAGCGCTGGTGTGAACCCAGCCTTAGAGAACTAACCACAATCCAAACTAGTCATGGCGTCTCTCTATACTTCTCTATGACATAAGTATATTAAAACCACATCTAATCTCTTAACTTAAGAAAGTTGTTACCAAAACATCTGAGATCTTCTACATTACTTTGATTTCTATTGATATATTTTATGCCGCCTGGATCTGGTTGTTTCTACCATTCAGCTTGCAAATAGGGGTCTCTGGAATAATCTTCTGATAAATGTGGAAGTGGACTTGCTCAAATCCTTCTGTCTCTTCATGTAATCCAAGACAGACTGGATGATGTTGAGATTAGGGTTCTGTTGTGGTGGTGGTGTGTGTGTGTGTGTGGGGGGGGCTATATCATCACTTCCAGGACTCTTTTTTTTGCTCATTTACTTAATTAGCTTATCTAATGGGTATTAAACGTATGATATATAAATAGTTCAATAAGACAATTTGTAAAAAAACAACAATTTCATCCTCTCAGAAACTGTTTCTATGGCAAAATTACCATATTACCCTATTTATGTAGAACCTCACAAAGGCCAAGAAAAGCCTATGAGTCTATCCATGTAATAAGACACAATATGTTCCTATTAATCTACATTCATAAACGAGCTGCTAATTATGGTAAAAGAAACTAGGTCAAGTGCATACAAATAAATCACACATCATATATTGCAATAATGATTAACCACAATGCTAAAACCTGCTGACACAGCCTTACACTGTATTCCCCTTTTGCCAGGTCTTTTCACACAGAACAATCTTTGCAAGCCAGTCACAAAAAAATATATATACAGTACAGTACAGTAACTTCATTACCTTAAAATGGCAGCTGCGCCTCTTGCAGCTCCTAAGTCTGAAAGGCCACAGGGTGCCTATTAAAATTAACTGAGTCAATAGACATCCATTCATTTCAGTTGGTGCCCTGTAAGTCCCAGAGTCAATGCCAGTTATCACTGTTATCAAAGTTTTGCAGTTTTACTGCTTATGTCCTAATAAACAAATCGGTACTTTCTTACCTTTTAAGTACCCTACCATTCCAATGGTCATTCAGTGTATTTATGAGTTATTGTTCTTAGTTCATGTTTCTCTCATTCTGGGTTTAGGAGTCCAGTGGGCAGTCTTATCAGTAAATCAGGGCTTTTTTTTGTATAAGTGTGTGTAACACTGCTGGTGTCCTCCTGACGCTGGTGATCATCAATGTAACTTACAATTACAGTCCTGTTACTCTATCCCCTCCTTGGTGCCTGCATCCTTCTTCCACTCCTGTACTAAGTGTCTGCGCATCAAAAGGCTAGCACATACACCAGAATTGTGTCCCCATCCAATCCCATCACCCTTATTTATAAAAGACAGCTTTCTACTGACTACTTCTTCTTCTTCCTGACCTCTGAACATGCGATGCCTGACCTAACATGCAGCTTTTATTTTTGACTTTGCACAAACTCTGCCAACCCTGACCTCAGCACAAACTCTGCCAACCCTGACCTCAGCACAAACTCTGCCAACCCTGGCCTCAGCACAAACTCTGCCAACCCTGACCTCAGCACAAACTTTGCCAACCCTGACCTCAGCACAAACTCTGCCAACCCTGACCTCAGCACAAACTGTGCCAACCCTGACCTCAGCACAAACTCTGCCAACCCTGACCTCAGCACAAACTCTGCCAGCCCTGACCTCAGCACAAACTCTGCCAACCCTGACCTCAGCACAAACTCTGCCAGCCCTGACCTCAGCCCGCACCTGATCCCTCAGAGGGTCAGCCATCATCTACACTGGGACAGAGACTACAATTAGCAAACTTGTGATCAGGGGGCCACTGAGAAAACACCCTTAGCCTGAGGCCCCATGGTGCGGAAAAGCAGCTTCTTTTATCGCAGATTTGGTTGCGGTTTTTTTAGTCAAATTGAGGGTGGATTGAGCAGAAAGGAGAAGTATAAGAACTTCCTATATATTCTCCATTCCCTCTGTAGCCATTTTTGGCTTTGGCTCAAAAAACCGCAACAAAATCTGCTACAAAAGAAGCTGCGATCCGCACCATGGGGCCTCAGCCTTAAAAGTAGTCCAAAGCCAAAACAGCTTAGGTGGTTTAAACCCACTGAATGTTACCTTGTTCACACAGAGATAGCTTCAATTGCTGAGCAGAACCATACAATGAACTCCTAAGCGCGGAATGTGCAGAAATTGAATTAATGTTAACACAAAAAAAAAACAATTATGCTGAATCTTCAGCCACAAAACTGTATATTTATCTGTTCAGCTTGTCTTGGTATTCAGCCACCCATCTGCTAGTAAACATATGGTCACAGTAGCAGCAGCGCCTGCACTTACACCACAATGTACATATATGTAAGGGCTCGGGCGCTGGATGTGATTCCATATGCTAGAAAGGGTTAAACCTTGACTTGTAGATTTCGATGTTTCTGGTAGGCTAATTCTTTTGGATAAAGCAGACTTACTGATACAGAACATTTTTAAAATACCAATTTATTTTCCTCTTAGAGATTTTGCGCAGCACATGAATGGACTGTTGAGTAGCATGGATGTCATAGAATTGGCTGCTTTAAAGGGCTTACATAATAGGCTTTCATGTCTTGATCTATTTCTCAATTATAACCTTGACTTCACTATTTTATGACTTTTATTTCTTCGAGGATTACACTGCAGTGAGGCTTTTCATCATTACCATATTATGCAGTATATTCTCTGCCATTTGTTTGGTAGGTAATAGCTGGCTTCAGTTTTAATTACCTGTATACTATCTCTGTCTATCTATCTATCTATCTATCTATCTATCTATCTATCTATCTATCTATCTATCTATCATCTATCTATCTATCATAAAGATGCAACCATACTACAGACCAGTGTTAAACCTCAGCATTAAGCTGTATATATTGTACAGTCATTGATAATGACTACATTACCCCTGTCACATAGAACAGTAATTAGGTGTATAAAGGATGCTTAAGACCTTAAAGGGAATCTGTCAGATGATTTATGCCTAATAAACCAATTAAAGCCTCCGTGTTCAGTACCAGACGCTATGACGCAGTGTAGCAGTGAATGGCGAGGCACTATGGAAGGTTCAATGAGGAAAGTGACTGTACTCGTATTGCATGGGAACACCTGCACCTATATATAGAAGTGACTCAGAGGAATATCTCTACCTGATCTTTATGCAGAGTTTATTATTATCGTTAGGCTATGACTACACAGCAATTTTCACTGTGACTCCCGACACGTGATCAAAGATTGCAATGTTGCCCTACAACTCCTTCACTCATGTTAGGGATCCCAAGGGTGCCACAACTGTTGCAAAATAGCCAAGCAATGTTTGATTTTTGTGACAAGAAGTCGTGCACTGTGCACCTTCAGGGTCACAATGTAACTCCATTCACTAACGTAAGTGAAGGAGTCTCCTTGTACATGGAGGTTGCATGACCAGTAGGGTTGAAAAGATCGGATTCCGATTGTCGATCGAGCACATTTCACAATTGCGATCGGGATCGAGATTGGCTGGAAAATCAGATTTTAAAATTGATCTTGAAATCTCAAGATCGGCTCAACCCTAATGACCAGCCCTCTATTCACTTCTATGAGGCTGCTGGGACAGTAATCTCTGGCTGCACCCACAGCCCCATAGGAGTGATCAGATCGCCTATCACGTAAACACATTGGCGCTCCATTTACAATGAGGCCTTAAGGGGACATTTGGTCTCCTCTCCACTGTTCACTGGGGAACCTGGCGATTGAACCCCCAGTGATTCCCCTTTGAATAGGGGATAGAAGTCCATTATGGACAACATCTGTAGGAGTGAACTGAAAATGTTGAAGTAGTATCTCCTTATGATACATACATAACCTTATGGAAAAAGATTCTGCTGAAATATCAGCATGTAAATGAAATCAACAGCACAACCAAAAGGACTTTCCGTCCATCGAGTACGGCTGTAGGGAAGTGGTTGTGCGCACTCTTTGTAAGAAAACACCACTACTCTCCTAAATACAGTGTCTGTGTGTCCTTTATTCACCTGTACACAATGTCATGGTCATAGATTTTAAAACAGTTGTTTCATTTAGTTATCATATCAATATAAATCCATAGAGTTTATAAAACATAGGCAACTATATTAGACTGGCCTTAACCCCATGTGGGGCTGAAACTTTGTACGATAAGTGAGTGAATAAAAGTGATACTTTACTATACGTTGCGAGATTCTGGAGTGCTATTGTATTTCCTTTTTTTTTTTTTTTTAATGTAGATTGTGAGCCCTGCATAGAGCTCACAATGTACATTTTTCCCTATCAGTATGTCTTTGGAATATGGGATGGAAATCCATGCAAACACGGGGAGAACATACAAACTCCTTGCAGATGGTTTTCTGCCCTTGGCGGGATTTGAACACCAGGACTCCAGCGCTGCAAGACTGCAGTGCTAACCACGGAGCCACCGTGTGGCCCCTTAGTGCTATTGTATTTCCATGTATTCGTACATATTGTATGATTCAGGAACCAAATAGTAACATTAGGTTTAAAGGTGGTAAAAAAAAATTCTGGAAATACAAAATTCTCAAATATTTTTTTTCAAAAAATGAACGACAAATTACAGTAGCTTGGAAAAAACTGATCTGCAGAATGTTTGAAGCCTGATAGTGTTAGAGTGGTGTTGGAATGGTTTCTCCCTCTGCATCTGCCATTAGTGGAATGACTTAATTAATCCATAGTGTTTAAAGAGTTTCAATTTGGGATAAGTTCCAATTTCCTCTTTGTACAAGTCATTTTAACACTCTGTCGGTGCTAATTATCCATAATTATTGAATAATTTAAATACATTATTGTATTACGTAGTATTAATATAAATGTAGAATCTGCATCTAAATTGTGGTCTAGCATAACAGAGATATTGCTTTCTGATATGATACGCAATTTATGCAGCAAAACAAACTTTATGCAATTCCTGAGCCAAGAAAACGTTTGCGCGATCCAAGATTATTTAGATTTTGCACATTACAACAAAGTATTTTTTTTTTACTTTGTCATAAAAAAGTTGAATGATTAAGATAACCCTTGGCAAAATAACGTATTTAATGAAACTAAGGGCGGGTTCACAGCTCCGCTTTGCAGGTTTTTCGTCTTCTGCAGAAGAAACTGGACAGGAGACATAAACCGGCAGTCAGTTTTCAAACCCATTCAAATGAATGGGTTTGCAAAGTGACTGCCCGTGAGCGTCCGTGAACATCTTCTGCCTCTCCGCGGTGAAACCCTTTTTTTTAACTGGACACAAAGTCGGACCTGCAGGACTTTTTTATCCGTTTAAAAAAATGGTTTAGCTGCAGAGACCAGAAGGCGCTCGCGGGTGCTCACCAGCGGACATTGATTGCCGTGTTTCCATCTCCTGTCCAGCTGCTCGGGCAGAAGACGAAAACCCACAAAAAAATGTTCATGCAGCTATACATATAAAAAGTAAATAGAATAGAGCAGAACAGATACAATAGATCCTTCATCAAGGAAGGCAGACAACCCCAAAAGAATCGTACATTGACTTAAAGGGAGCTATCTGTACAAGATGGCGCTAGTGAGATAGTTCTCCATAACAGGAAGGGTTGAATATCGGTAGTGTTGGGCTCTCACACACAGATTGGGTAGTCCCACTGGTAATATTCCAGTCACCAGGGGGAGCCAAATGTTACACTTGGCTGCAGTGGTATGCTGCTGCAATAGTAAGAGGCCTGAAAGTGACATGCCTTTGACAAGAGTGACTCAGATCTGTGCATGAGAGCCCATGCACCATTGGCACTTGCAGACTCTAATTGGTTTGGATATAAGGGGGTCTGGAGAGTGGATTGTTTTTCATGGGAAAAAATAAGACATCCCATAAAATAAATTGTTTCAATTTTTGGATTCCACGCTGGGTAGTGGTAAAAAAAAATCCTCTGGCTACTTAGCCCTCCTGGTGTCCACTTACCTGCACAGATCCGCTGCTGCTCCCCATTCTTCCCCGGTCCTCTCTCATTGACATGCCTTCAGAGCGCAGTGCGCACCCCCACCTCCCTTGGCTAGTGTTAGAGATGATGGGAGTAGGCGGGCTTGTTGTGGCTTAGCAGAGTGTGAGCGGGGAGACATCAGTGCATCACTCACGTCTCCCCTCCCAGTAACCACCCACACTCTCCTAAGCCACAAGCCCCGCCTTCTCCCAGCATCTCTAACACTAGTCTAGGGAGGCGGGGGTGCGCAGGGCGCTCTGAAGGCATGTCAATGAGAGAGAAGAGGAGCGAGAAGAATGGGGACTGGCAGCGGATCTGTGCAGGTAAGTTGAGTGACGTTCGCGAGTAGATAGATACTATCTACTCTTCTGTTTCCTCCCTGCTGTGCTGTATACTGGATCTGCTACATCTCCATAACTGTACATTGACTTGTCTATCTACTCTTCTGCTTCGTCCCTGCTTTACTGTATACTCAGCTCTGCTACATCTCAGGGAAATAACCTCCGACATTGGTCCCGCCGGAAAAGATCGTGATCGGAATTCCGATCGTGATCGTTAAATTTACTCGATCGCCGATCAGAATCCGAACATTTCCGATCTCGATCGCTCAACCCTATCTACAACACAGTCTGGCCGAAAATACTGTATTATGAAACCAAAAGAAACAACAATGTGACACTTAATGAAACATCTGAAGTATCAGTGAAGCTTTTTTGCATTAACACGTGTAAATAGAAGTTTTAATTGTTAGAAAACAAGTTAATTGTAACTACAAGTTTTACATTAACACCACAATGCCACCTTCACTAACATCATCGGCGTTCTGCTATGTTGTTTCTAGCTGCTTTCTTATCCAAATACAGGAATAAGCAGCTACAACTGAACAGAGAACTATAAGTAGAATATTACTGCTCAGTCCCATTCAAGAACAAAGCTGCAGAACTGTAAGTAGATGGTATACAGATAGACAGAACAATATGAACAATGAAGATTCTGTCAAATCCACCAAATAACATGGTCCCTTTAAACGGTTGGCGGGCTGATACTAATGACTTAATGTATCCTAATGATATTCCAATCCTGGAAAATTCCTTTAATAACCCAGTTATATGACCCCAGTCATATTATTAATTATGAAAATTTGCCCAGATTTTCACTTTGCTACTTACGTCTTAAAATCACTTGTGACTGTAAGCTAAATACAGGAGATGAAAGAATGGCAGCCGACCGTAGCTACTTATATATTCTATTAGATACATAGATAGACAGACAGTCTTTAACTAATATCTGATAACTTGCTGCAGTGCAATACCTTGTCGCAAAAGCCATTGAAAAAACTGCGCAAAAGTTTCAGGCAACTGAAATGGGTTTGAAAGATGTCCGGCCGTGAGCGCTGGTGAGCGTTTTACGCTCTCCGCCGTGAAACTGGTTTTTTTTAAATCGGACACAGACTCGGACATGCAGTACTCTGTGTCTGGTTTTAAAAAAAATGGTTTTGTGGTGGAGAGCATAAAACGCTCACTGGCGCTCACGGCTGGACCCAGTCTGACAGCTTTCCGTCTTCTGCATTCAGAAGATGGAAAGCTGAGAAAAGACTCCGGGCTCTAGTGTGAACCTAGCGTTACTCCTGAGAGAAATGCCTCACTTATTACTGTAGACACCCTCATATGTCAGTCGCTCTCCTCCTTTCCTTCCCCTCTTAATAGACTTCATTGTAAATTGACATAGAGAGTGTGAACTGAATTAATGCAAAAGTTGTTCCTTTAACCTGCACTATTAATGGAAAAAAATAAATATATTCTAAGGTCGAGCCCCATGTGGCGCAAACACCGAGGTATGACTGCTGCGGATACACCATAGAAAAAACTGCAGCATTTTACAGTCACAGTATAGTGGATGAAATTCTAGTGAATCCCAGCCCTGCTTGGCAGTAAATGTGCAAAAATGCTGCGATTTCCAAAATCACAGAAACGCCAGTGGGGTATAATGGGTATATTTGAAGCAGAAAGTCAGCAGAGGAAAACTCTGAACTTTCTGTGCAAAAACTGCAATGCTGCTATGGATGCTACATGGAGTCTTAGCCTAAAGGTGTTTTCCCATGAATATAACCATATTTATAGGTAGAGATAATCTTTGCTTATATAACAGTATGTGACAGGATGTTGTCCTCATAGGTTGACAATGAATACGACCATTATTGTAGGGACTTTCTACGTATCTTCAGGTACTTGTCAGGCACCCAGCCAGGATTTCCTTTTTGTGGAAAGGTTATCAGGCAGGAACAATGTATGTATGAGAAGATGATCCAGCCACAATAGAGAAATCATGGCTACGTTTCTGACAAGTGCCAGACTATAGAAAGTTTCTGCATTCATCGTCACATCCATTGTCAACAGATCAAGACAACAGACTGCAAAAGGACGGAACAGCACTCTAAAGATTAGTCTGCCAAATGTGAAGTCTTTATAATGTGTAATTCACATTCAATCCCAAATAGATTTAGACAATTCACCACTAGATTAAGGATATAAACATGCAACCTTTCGGATATTTTAACCCTTCGTCAGGCATAGAAAGTGGAAATGATTGGAAAATGGTCCATGAAGTAATCATTGAGACCATGGTTAGAAGAGGACGCAGTGTGACACGGTTCACCTCTGCATTCGTTATTCCGCTTGGGGACCCCCTCGAACAGAATACTGAATGCATTAAAAAGCGGTTAGCTAAAAAAAAAAACACGGACCCCATAGATTATAATGTAATATAATATAACAAGTCATGCGGAGAGAGAAGTTTTGCTTACAGGACTTTTCTCTCCAAATTTTTTATGCATAGAGGGGAATGGAATGACCTGAACGCAGATGTGAACCGAGCCTAAGATGATTAAAAAACATCTTTAAAACTCAGCAAAATATTTTTTTTTTTTTATATATATTTGCAAAAATGTTTACATTTTAATTGTCTACAAATGTAAATACTAGTTTGTTCTATAAGGATTGTTACATATGTAGATACATAAACAGTAGAATTGAATTATATTATAGTATGGATGCTATTCATTACCTTACAGGAAATCATGCTACAAATGTACACTTTTGCATGTGGATGTGGAGTTCAGCACAGTGCTAGTGCTCTAAGGAGGCGTTCACACTACCGTCGGTGTCCGACAGGTAGTGTCCGCTGCTAATGTCCATTCAAAATCTTGTGTGGACATTAGCAGCGGACACTAGCTGTGTCCGTGACATTTTGCATTGATTTAAATGGACATCGGGTGCGTTCTTTTATAGTCCGTGTCTGTCCTTAACTGTCCGTTCCCAAAGATGTCCGACTTTTCAAGCGGACAGCAAAAACCTACATGTCGGGTTTTGCTGTCCGCTTGAAAAGTCGGACATCTTTGGGAACGGACACTTAAGCACAGACATGGACTGTAAAAAAACAAAATCAATGCAAAATGTCACGGATACAGCTAGTGTCCGATGCTAATGTCCGCGCAAGATTTTGAACGGACATTAGCAGCGGACACTAGCTGTCAGACACCGACGGTAGTGTGAACGCTCCTTAAGATTGCATGTAGAAGTAGCCACTTATAATTTGTTGCTGGTCATGGCTGTCACAGGTATAGACTGTGAAAAATTTCCATTTCTTTCCTATTGTAACACATAAAGGCACTAAGGTATATTAAAGCAATCTTCCAGTCTGTCAAAGTGGCAGCCGTTCTAATACTCCCAGTAAAGTTAGCGCCATGGAATGAATGTCTGGCTGTCTAAGTTTGGTGAATTGATTAATGAGCGCATGTTGAGGATTTCAGATTGCTGCTCCAAGTGCAACAGAATAGAAATGCCACATCTGAAATGTTCTACAAACAATCCACAGCCAATATGCCATTTCCCCGGGATGTTCCAGTAAAATAAGTCACAAGGCCATCTACCTGTACAAGTCCATTTCATGCCAGTGGTTTTATCTCTACCCATGCCCATTGAAACAGGAAATATCAATTACTAGAAAGGACAGCTGTTTTGTTCAGCCTCGAAATATCCCAGTCCCTCGAACAAAAGCGTATAATCATATGCAGTAATGGGAATGTGGACGCTTGGAAACATTGTGCCAATTCCATATTCTGAATGACAGATTTCTAATGCAAACACAAAGAGGCTCAGACAGACCTGTGTAAGCGTGGGGACAAAGAATAAATCACTGTGTCATTTTGGTTTTCATCAAATAATTTAATTAGGAGCCCAGCATCAAAAAATTATTGTATGTCAATCCGGAAATAATTCATAAGAGATCAGTTCTTTTTTTTTCAATGGTTGCGTGCTACATGGCATATTAAAAAGATTGTCTGATGCACCTACTACATTATGTTATTGTGATAACCCCTTCCCATCACAGACTTTTATTGTTTTAGCATTTTCAATTTTTCACTCTCCTCCTTCCAAAAGCCATATTTTTCATGTCACTGAGCCGTATGAGGGTGTAATTTTTGTGGTGAATGTAAGGGTAAGGGTGAAAAGGGAAATGAATAGAGATGAGCGAACACTAAAATGTCCGAGGTTCGAAATCGGATTTGAAAAGCTGCTCACTGTTCGACTGTTCGAACGGATTTCGAACCCCATTATAGTCTATGGGGGGGGGGGGAAATGCTCGTTTCAGGGGTAGGCAAAATTCTATAAAATTATACTTACCAAGTCCACGAGTGATGGTCGGGCTGGATTCTCCTTGAAGTCTTCTCCCGGCGCAGCACCCCCGCGTCTTCTTCCGGCTAGAATTCACTTTGCCTAGGCCAGATGCCTAGGCAGAGTGAATTCCAGCTGGAAGACGCCGCGGGGACGCTGCGCAGAGAAGACTTCTAAAGGTAAGAGAAGAACCAGCGTTGATTTGGCAGAATATATAGCATTCTGCCAATCAATGCTGGTTCTGCATCGAACCTTAAACTTCGAACAGCTAGTAGTGTTCGATCGAGTACGAGTATTTCGAATACCGTAGTATTCGATTGAACACCTACTCGATTGAACACTACTCGCTCATCTCTAGAAATGAAGCCAAAACCACAAGAGGAGCATCATTTTAAATACAACACAAACGATATTTAGAAAGCAGATTGTTCCTATAGACAGAGCCTAAAGAGACCTGGAAGAAAAAGTACATACATGGATATGTCCACACTTAACTGGTTTCCGATTTGGTTAAGGACTCCATGTCATCTTGAAACCAATTCAGCACAATTTCATGACATGCTAACAAAAGTCTTGACAGGATGCAATTCAATCTTCTCCACTGGGTGGTCATACATAGACACAGATACGATAATTGGTATATCACTGTGATAACTTGTCAGGAGACCATTTTGTGTTGAGAGGACAGGTGAGGGATGACATATCTTTAGGTAAAGCCTCAGCAGTGGAGAGTAAAAGACCAGAGTACAACGTAGTACCAGAGCACTGAAGTCCCTTCCTAAGGTTAAAAAATACAAATGAGTACTTCAGAACCTAAATCCCTTTACAGTAAATAGAGTAGACCTTCAGCCTCTCTCAGAGAATAGAGTGCTTGCCTTCGAGTCAGGTGAGTATCCAACTAGGGGTGATGCATCTTCTGTGAATCGAAAAGCTTTGATTTTGCCATACTTTACAAACAAGACCTAGCAGCAGGGGTGAACCTGCCCCTTTTGCCGCCCGAGGCGAACGACAGGAGGGGGCGGAGTGGAGGGGGCGTGACAGAGCGGAGGGGCGGTGCTAAGCAAAGGGGCGTGGTTTAGCGGTGTTCGCAGGCAGAGAGCAGGCATGGAGAGGACCTGCTCTCTGCCTGAGCGTGAGGGGAGGCTGCTGGAGCAGCGCTGCTCCAGTGGCCTCCCAAATCCACCGCTCGGTGCTAAGCCAGTCCAGGACAACTTGTCCTGGACTGGCTTGGGTAAGCAAAAATGCCGCCCTCCCTGGGGCCCTGGCATAGCGCCGCCTGAAGCGGTCGCTTCAGGTCGCCTCATGGGAGGTGCGGCGCTGCCTAGTAGGGTATGTAATATAAGCACTAAAGGTTGGCTTTACATACATACTTCTTCATCAAGGGAAACCAAGCGTTTATCTATTGACCATCAAGGAAGTCTGGGAAAATATGAAGTTCTGTATTTTTATAATAAATTGTGCCTTGTTTATGGTCAAGGTGCACAATGACATTGCTGTGGTTATGAAATTTGGTTATGAGTGTTCTAAGAGACACTTTATGTGGAGGTAGTTTTGGAAAAGTACAACATGTGCTGTCCATTTCTAACAATAATGAATTTCACAGGGTTTTGTTGTCGTTTATGATAAGATGTCCCTTGGCCACATCTGTATATTTCTATTCTATTCTATTTTGCAGGATTTAGGTAGAGCTAGGCTTTAGAATAAAATACCTAATGGTTAATCACATACAGATCTGTCCTTCTTTACTTAACATGATTTCATAATCAGATTTCCATCATTGTGATCGGTTGCTGTTGGGCCCTTGAAATTAGTGGGCCCAACAATGGTTGGTGCCATAGTCTTTAATATTGAACAATTAGAATATGTGTAAAACTTTCATCTCCAGATAGACTATATCCTTATCAAACAGGAATCTGACCCATGTGTGATACAGGGACAAACAAACAACAAATCCCTATGTCCTGGGGGCAGAATTGAGCATAGTAGGGGGTCTATTTCGATCTTTGATCTCTTATACGTGTTCTCTACTTGTTGAATCTGCCAATGGCGACCCGTGTACTGATTTTCCCAGCTGCAAATATTTCTATAGTAGATGAAACTATCATGGTATATGGAGATGTATTTGCTTCCAGGGTTTTTCAAATACCTGCAAATTAAAGTATTAAATTATATTAGACAAGAAAAATCTTTATTGGTATAATTCACCAAATCATTTGTTTTCAGGTGTTAAACAGTATCCCTATATTTATTTTCTTGAAAACTTTATCCGCCAGAGACGCCATCATTTCATTACATTGACAATGCAGCCAAATATTCTAATCTGCTTTGTGCCGTTAACAAACAGTGCTGTATGTTTTTCAAGGTTCCCGAGTCTGCAGGGCTTTCGAAACAGATTCTTTCCAGAAGAACTAAAATTAAAGTAAAGCCAGAGAATTTTGTTCAGCTCTGTTACCTCTATCAGACTTTTCATAGATTTGTACTTTGCTTGAATCCAATAAAGATACTGCTTGTACATTAGTAGACTTTTTTAACTCTACAAAATAAACACAATAAACCCTATGGCTTAATGTCCTCCATGGTATGTTATACTGATATGTATGAAAACTGAATATAAGGAAACTAAATGTTAGGCAGAGACTGAGTCAAAATAAGTAGAAAAAATTCTATAAAAGTCTAAAAACTACACATATCATGAACCTATGAAATGCTAATATTAAATTGTATTTGATGGAATTTCCTTGTCCAATATGGACCAAACAGGTCAGAAAAATGGCGGTATCAATGCCTGTGAATATTAGTGGTGCCAACTAGAGATGAGCGAACACTAAAATGTTCGGGGTTCGAAATCCGATTCGAACAGCCGCACACTGTTCGACTGTTTGAACGGGTTTCGAACCCCATTATAGTCTATGGGGGGAAATGCTCATTTCAGGGGTATGTAACATTCAATCAAATTCTACTTACCAAGTCCATGAGTGAGGGTCGGCCTGGATTCTGCTCCCTGCGCAGCGTCCCCACGTCTTCTTCCGGCCTTGAATTCACTCTGCTAGGCATCGGGCCTGGGCAGAGCTGACTGCGCATGCCCACACTGCAAGCAGACATGCGCAGTCGGCTCTGCCCAGGCCCGATGCCTGGCAGAGTGAATTCAGAGCCGGAAGAGGACGCGGGACACTGCACAGGGAGAAGACTTCTAAAGGTAAGAGAAGAACCAGCGTTGATTGGCAATGTATAGCATTCTGCCAATCAACACTGGTTCTGCATCGAATCTTAACTTCGAACAGCTAGTAGTACTCGATCGAATACGAGTATTTCGAATACCGTAGTATTCGATCGAGCACCTACTCAATCGAGTACTACTCACTCATCTCTAGTGCCAACATGTTATATAATGCAAATACTGTATGTCCACACTTAACTGATCTCCAATGAATGGGTGAACCTGAAAAGATTAATTTGGAAAATTTATGGAGTGGTTCACCCACAAGATTAGTTTTGGATAAGATAGTTGGTATATCTGAAGATGTCCCAGAGTAAGATAATGGTTCATGGATGGTGAACCCCTGTTTGTTTTCAAACCAATTCAACACCATATCACAACATCATAACAACTTAACTTGTGCTACATACTGTATATCTGGACATGTCCAGCCAAGAAAACAAGTTAGGCCCGGTTCTTATCAGCATTCGGGTTTCCGATTGGGGACCCCCCAAACGGAAACCTATATGCAATAAAAAGTGGTTACCTTCAGGAAACCTGTGGACCCCATAGACTATAATGGGGAACGTGTGGTTTCTTCTCGGTGTCTGCACGAAACATGCAGAGAGAAAGTGCTGCTTGAAAGTGGATTCCCCAAACGGAAACTCAAACGCTGATGTGAACCAAGCCTTAGAGAGAACTCATCTGTACTACTCTAAGTCCATCCTTAACTCTTTGAAGGTCAGATTAAGCTACACAGTAAAGATGTAGTGTTTTGTCTGTTTCATGCCTACAAAATGAGCGTCGTATAGCTACTGTCCATTTTGGATGAACAGCCATTGTGTTATACAACGTGTATAGCGCTGAATGTTAATTTGATGATGGCTACATCTATATTCTACTTAAATGGTGGTCAGGAACCTCAATATCATTGGTAGCACATATAAAAAAAAAGTAAAATGCTATACAATTAAACTGTCTATTTAGGTAACACAAATAGATTTAGCATAAATTCACAAGGTGACAAAGGAAGAGGATTCCTCAGTCATTTTCTGGCTGCGGGCTCACCAAGACAGGAAAAACAGACATTCATTTGCGACTTTTTGCTGCTGAGTAGGCCCAGATGAATGGGAAAACATTCATCGAAAACAATGGGAGGCAGAATCTGGGTGGAATCTGCTGACGATTCAGGGTCTGAATCCACCAACAAATTGGCGGAAAATTCCTCAATGTGAATTTACACTTAGAGGTATGCTTATGTACAGACTGGGGTAAATGATTCTAGGAGCAGATGCAATTGCAGGTGTTTTATTTTTACTCTTTAATGGGGTTGTCCCACAGTCACAGTTCAACACCTATTGTATTCACAGGTAATGTGAAAAGTGTCCAATTGCTTGGCCCTTTCCCTAACATATGACACCTAGTCTCAATGCATGTTACGACATAGCCTTCTTGGGGCTTGGTGGGATCCATGAGTGGACATACTTTCTAACACTGGGTAAGAGAATGGGATTTATTTTACTTATAGTAGTACATAGAATTGGTTCTTGTTATTTATATACTATATGACTGGTTATTATATTTGTTCTATTATTAGCCATCCCTTTTTGACGGATCTTCCCATTAATTGTAAAAATATCTGCTTTGGGTGTGTTCACCACCAAGCCCCTGTGGTTTTCGTATATGTATGTATATTCATTGTATTGAATAAATTGATATATTTTGATTCATTTTGGGAACAGTGCCTTTTTGTGTTGGAGATTCAGTATCTTTTGGATGCTTCACCCAGCATAATAGTCTGATTAAACGTAGTTTTTCATGTCCATTTTAGATGATGTTTGGCCATTGTTTGTGTAGCTATATGTTATTTTTTCCCAGAAATATATACAGTATATCAATCTGCTCTGCTCCTACTGCTCTAATACGCTGCCATGGACTGAATGCTCAACATGACATTAGATTTTTGTTTAGCTAAACAAACAAAAGAAGTTTCCCTTTTTTGTACACTCTATTAGGATCCAGTTCTCCTCCTTATTAATAGCCATTTGTCTTGACTAAGTAATGAATTTCTGACTCTGAAGGAGACGTCTTTATCTCTTCCTAGACAATTTTAACATGCTGCATATTGTATTTGTTTTTCTCAACTAATGCTCTCTACACAGTCCATTAAATTATGAATGTCCTAGTAAGATTGTTTTCCATCATATTCCCCAGATTATGATTTTCTACATTGTTTGCATATGTATATATATCTACACATTGTAATTCTTTTTATATTATGACCCAACAACTTCTTATTTAGACAGATTCTGTGCAAACATTTACTGAATGTACATCAAAAAACATATAACTCTGGTGACTAGTGATGAGGAAACATTAGATAGAAATGTCACTTATCACACCCCAGCCATAGAGTCCAGCCGCCAAATATCAGGAGATAACAGAATAGGACGGCATTCTGAATCTACTTCTGGGAAGATGGCGTGAGTCTGTGAAATCTCTTTGCGCGATATGTCTTCATATATTATTAGTAGTGATAAGAGATGAGCGAACACTAAAATGTTCGAGGTTCGAAATTCGATTCGAACAGCCGCTCAATGTTCGTGTGTTCGAACGGGTTTCGAACCCCATTATAGTCTATGGGGAACAGATACTCGTTAAGGGGGAAACCCAAATCCGTGTCTGGAGGGTCACCAAGTCCACTATGACACCCCAGGAAATGATACCAACACCCTGGAATGACACTGGGACAGCAGGGGAAGCATGTCTGGGGGCATCTAACACACCAAAGACCCTCTATTACCCCAACATCACTGCCTAACAACTACACACTTTACACACTCAATACCACCTCTCTGACAGTAGGAAAACACCTTGAAACATGTGTATTTGGCACTTGCAGTGAGGAGAGCTTGTCACCAGCAGTGAATTTGGCCCTTGTAGTAAGTTGAGGTTGGCACCAACATTTGTTTTGAAAATCAGGGTGGATTGAGCCTCTAACCAGCAGAGTTTGGGCAAATTCATGGTGGAGGGAGCCTCTAAAAACCCCAGTTTGGACCAATTCATGGTGGAGGGA
The DNA here is from genome assembly GCF_031893055.1 of Leptodactylus fuscus. NCBI lineage: Eukaryota > Metazoa > Chordata > Amphibia > Anura > Leptodactylidae > Leptodactylus > Leptodactylus fuscus. The sequence goes on from NC_134265.1 coordinate 60,131,187, forward strand.
GCCTCTAAAAACCCCAGTTTGGACCAATTCATGATGGAGGGAGCCTCTAAACAGCCCAGTTTGGGCAAATTCATGGTGGAGGGAGCCTCTAAAAAACCCCAGTTTGGACCAATTCATGGTGGAGGGAGCCTCTAAAAACCCCAGTTTGGACCAATTCATGATGGAGGGAGCCTCTAAACAGCCCAGTTTGGGCAAATTCATGGTGGAGGGAGCCTCTAAAAAACCCCAGTTTGGACCAATTCATGGTGGAGGGAGCCTCTAAAAACCCCAGTTTGGACCAATTCATGGTGGAGGGAGCCTCTAAACAGCCCAGTTTGGACCAATTCATGGTGGAGGGAGCCTCTAACCAGCAGAGTTGGTGGAAATCAGGGTGGAGGGAGCCTCTAACCAGCAGAGTTGTGGGAAAGCAGGGTGGAGGGAGCCTCTAACCAGCAGAGTTGGTGGAAATCAGGGTGGAGGGAGCCTCTAACCAGCAGAGTTGTGGGAAAGCAGGGTGGAGGGAGCCTCTAACCAGCAGAGTTGTGGGAAAGCAGGGTGGAGGGAGCCTCTAACCAGCAGAGTTGTGGGAAAGCAGGGTGGAGGGAGCCTCTAACCAGCAGAGTTGGTGGAAATCAGGGTGGAGGGAGCCTCTAACCAGCAGAGTTGGGGGAAATCAGGGTGGAGGGAGCCTAGTATTAGCAGAATTGTGCAACGCTTATGGTGGATGAGTATGAGGATGCGGAGGAATTGGAGAGGTTGAGTACAGACATGGAGTTTCATGTTGGGGTGCTTTACACAGGTGGGCACAAAAATGAAGGCTCTATCCAGTGGTGGTTCATTTTTATCAAAGTGAGCCGGTCGGCACTCTCAGCTGACAGACGGGTGCGCTTGTCAGTGATGATGCCACCGGCTGCACTGAACACCCTCTCAGATAGGACGCTGGCGGCAGGACAGGACAGCACCTCCAAGGCATATAGGACAAGTTCAAGCCACAGGTCCAACTTCGACACCCAATACGTGTAGGGCGCAGAGGGGTCGGAGAGGACAGGGCTGTGGTCGGAAAGGTATTCCCGCAACATGCGCCTATACTTCTCACGCCTGGTGACACTAGGACCCTCCGTGGCGGCACTTTGGCGAGGGGGTGCCATCAAGGCGTCCCAGACCTTAGACAGTGTGCCCCTCGTTTGTGTGGACCGGTGAGAACTTGGTTGCCTACTGGAGGAACTGCCCTCCCTGCCGCCAACGTCACATGCTGGAAACATCTCCATCATATTCTGCACCAATTGCCTGTGGCAAGCATTGATGCGATTGGCCCTCCCCTCTACCGGAATAAAAGACGAGATGTTGTTTTTATACCGGGGGTCAAGGATAGCAAAGATCCAGTACTGGTTGTCCTCCATGATTTTGACAATACGCTTGTCGGTTGTAAAGCACCCCAACATGAACTCAGCCATGTCTGCCACAGTGTTAGTTGGCATGACTCCTCTGGCCCCACCGGAAAGTTCAATCTCCATTTCCTCCTCATCCTCCATGTCTACCCATCCGCGCTGCAACAATTGGACGATTCGAAGTTGCCCGGAAGCCTCCTGTATCACCATCACATCATCGGACAACTCTTCTTCCTCCTCCTCCTCCTCCTCCTCCTCCTCCATTAAATGCGATGAAGCGGACAGATGTGTGGACCTACTCTCCAGCTGTGACGGATCGGATGCTATCCCTAACTCCTCTGTGTGATCTGAGTTATCCCTGATGTCAATCAGGGATTCTCTCAGAACACACAAGAGCGGGATTGTAAGGCTCACCATCGCATCCTCAGAGCTCATCCTCCTTGTGGACTCCTCAAAGACCCGTAGGATGTCACAAAGGTCTCTCATCCATGGCCACTCATGGATGTGAAACTGAGGCAGCTGACTTTGTGGCACCCTAGGGTTTTGTAGCTGGTATTCCATCAAAGGTCTCTGCTGCTCAACCACTCTATTCAACATCTGAAACGTTGAGTTCCAGCGTGTGGGGACGTCGCACAAAAGCCGGTGTTGTGGCACATGCAGGCGTTGCTGGAGAGATTTTAAGCTAGCAGCGGCTACTGTCGACTTGCGAAAGTGGGCGCACATGCGCCGCACTTTCACCAGTAGCTCTGGAACATTGGGGTAGCTCTTTAGGAAACGTTGCACCACTAGGTTGAAGACGTGGGCCAGGCATGGAACATGTTGGAGTCCGGCAAGCTCCAGAGCTGCTACCAGGTTCCGGCCGTTATCACAAACGACCATGCCTGGGCCCAGGTGCAGCGGCTCAAACCATATTGCCATCTCATCGAGGAGGGCATCCATCACCTCGGAGGCAGTGTGCTGTCTGTCCCCCAAGCTGATCAGCTTCAGCACAGCCTGCTGACGTCTACCAATGCCAGTGCTGCAACGTTTCCAACTCGTAGCTGGGGTCAATCTAACAGCGGAGGAGGAGGCGGTGGCGGAGGAGGAGGCGGTGGCGGAGGAGGAGGAGGGGGGTGTTCTTCTCGTGTCCCTGCCAGGAATGTTAGGCGGGGAGACGAGGTACACCGGGCCAGTTTGGGAAGCAGTCCCAGCCTCAACTACATTCACCCAGTGTGCCGTCAGTGAAATGTAGCGTCCCTGTCCGCATGCACTTGTCCACGCGTCGGTGGTCAAGTGGACCTTTGTGCAAAGCGCGGAACTAAGGGCCCGCCTGATGTTGAGTGACACGTGCTGGTGCAAGGCGGGGACGGCACACCGGGAGAAGTAGTGACGGCTAGGGACGGCATAGCGAGGTGCCGCAGTTGCCATCAGGTCCAGGAAGGCGTGAGTTTCAACAAGCCGGAACGCCAACATCTCCTGGGCCAGCAGTTTAGCGATGTTGGCGTTCAAGGCTTGCGCGTGTGGGTGGTTAGCAGTGTATTTCTGCCGCTGCTCCAATGTCTGAGAGATGGTGGGTTGTTGTAAAGAAGCGCCTGATGGTGCCTTTGATGGTGCAGGAGAAGGAGATAAGACAGGAACAGGGGAGGATGAGGGAGAAGTCAACAAAGTGGCGGAGGCAGATGAAGTGGTGTCCTGGCTCGTCCTCTGGAGTGCATCGCCAGCACAGTCAGCAGTGGCAGTGGCAGAGGCAGAGGCAGTGGCAGGGGCGTGAACGGCAGGCGGCCTTTGTCCTGCCGTTGCTGCCTGCCACTGATTCCAGTGCTTGGATTCCAAATGACGGCGCATTGAAGTGGTGGACAGGTTGCTCTTCTCAGAGCCCCTAATCAATTTCGAGAGGCAAATTGTGCAGACAACACTATATCTGTCCTCGGCGCATTCCTTGAAAAAACTCCACACCTTCGAGAAACGTGCCCTCGAGGTGGGAGATTTTCGGGGCTGGGTACGAACTGGAACATCTTGGGAGATTTCGGGTGTGGCCTGGCTTCGCCTAAGCTGCTGACCTCTGCCTCTGCCTCTAGCTACCCTTTTTGGTGCTGCACCTGCCTCAACATCCACACTACTTTCCCCGCTTGACATCCCCCCTGTCCAGGTCGGGTCAGTGTCCTCATCATCCACCACTTCCTCTTCCAACTCCTGTCTCATCTCCTCCTCCCGCACAATGCGCCGGTCAACTGGATGCCCTGACGGCAACTGCGTCACATCATCGTCGATGAGGGTGGGTTGCTGGTCATCCACCACCAAATCGAACGGAGATGGAGGAGACTCTAGTGTTTGAGCATCTGGACACAGATGCTCCTCTGTTAGGTTCGTGGAATCGTGACGTGGAGAGGCAGGTTGAGGGACAATGAAAGGAGCGGAGAACAGCTCTGGGGAGCAGGGACAGTTGGGGTTATTGTTCTGTGAAGCTTGGGAATTTTGGGAGGAAGGAGGACAAGACTGTTGGGTAATAGGAGGAGAGGAGGCAGAGTCTGACTGGCTGCTGGACAATGTGCTGTAAGCGTTCTCTGACAGCCATTGCAAGACCTGTTCCTGGTTCTCGGGCCTACTAAGGTTTGTACCCTGCAGTTTAGTTAATGTGGCAAGCAACCCTGGCACTGTGGAGTGGCGCAATGCTTGATGCCCCACAGGAGTAGGCACAGGACGCCCTGTGGCTTCACTGCTACCTTGCTCCCCAGAACCATTCCCCCGACCTCGCCCACGGCCTCGTCCACGTCCCTTTCCTGGAGCCTTGCGCATTTTGAATTCCCAGTTAGAAATTGGCACTATATACCAGTAGCAAAAATTGTGGGTGCACGTAACCCCAATATATTCTTTGAATTACCAGTCAGAAACTGGCACTATATGGCAGTAGCAAGAAATGAGGGTATTTGTAACCCCAATATATTCTTTGAATTCCCAGTCGACAATGGCACTATATACCAGTAGCAAGAAATGAGGGTATTTATAACCCCAATATATTCTTTGAATTCCCAGTCAGACAATGGCACTATATACCAGTAGCAAAAATTGTGGGTGCACGTAACCCCAATATATTCTTTGAATTACCAGTCAGAAACTGGCACTATATGGCAGTAGCAAGAAATGAGGGTATTTGTAACCCCAATATATTCTTTGAATTCCCAGTCAGACAATGGCACTATATACCGGTAGCAAGAAATGAGGGTATTTGTAACCCCAATATATTCTTTGAATTCCCAGTCAGACAATGGCACTATATACCAGTAGCAAGAAATGAGGGTATTTATAACCCCAATATATTCTTTGAATTCCCAGTCAGACAATGGCACTATATACCAGTAGCAAGAAATGAGGGTATTTATAACCCCAATATATTCTTTGAATTCCCAGTCAGAAACTGGCACTATATGGCAGTAGCAAGAAATGAGGGTATTTATAACCCCAATATATTCTTTGAATTACCAGTCAGAAACTGGCACTATATGGCAGTAGCAAGAAATGAGGGTATTTGTAACCCCAATATATTCTTTGAATTCCCAGTCAGACAATGGCACTATATACCAGTAGCAAGAAATGAGGGTATTTATAACCCCAATATATTCTTTGAATTCCCAGTCAGACAATGGCACTATATACCAGTAGCAAGAAATGAGGGTATTTATAACCCCAATATATTCTTTGAATTTCCAGTCAGAAACTGGCACTATATGGCAGTAGCAAGAAATGAGGGTATTTGTAACCCCAATATATTCTTTGAATTCCCAGTCAGACAATGGCACTATATACCAGTAGCAAAAATTGTGGGTGCACGTAACCCCAATATATTCTTTGAATTACCAGTCAGAAACTGGCACTATATGGCAGTAGCAAGAAATGAGGGTATTTGTAACCCCAATATATTCTTTGAATTCCCAGTCAGACAATGGCACTATATACCAGTAGCAAGAAATGAGGGTATTTATAACCCCAATATATTCTTTGAATTCCCAGTCAGAAACTGGCACTATATGGCAGTAGCAAGAAATGAGGGTATTTATAACCCCAATATATTCTTTGAATTACCAGTCAGAAACTGGCACTATATGGCAGTAGCAAGAAATGAGGGTATTTGTAACCCCAATATATTCTTTGAATTCCCAGTCAGACAATGGCACTATATACCAGTAGCAAAAATTGTGGGTGCACGTAACCCCAATATATTCTTTGAATTACCAGTCAGAAACTGGCACTATATGGCAGTAGCAAGAAATTAGGGTATTTGTAACCCCAATATATTCTTTGAATTCCCAGTCAGACAATGGCACTATATGGCAGTAGCAAGAAATGAGGGTATTTATAACCCCAATATATTCTTTGAATTACCAGTCAGAAACTGGCACTATATGGCAGTAGCAAGAAATGAGGGTATTTGTAACCCCAATATATTCTTTGAATTCCCAGTCAGACAATGGCACTATATGGCAGTAGCAAGAAATGAGGGTATTTATAACCCCAATATATTCTTTGAATTACCAGTCAGAAACTGGCACTATATGGCAGTAGCAAGAAATGAGGGTATTTGTAACCCCAATATATTCTTTGAATTCCCAGTCAGACAATGGCACTATATACCAGTAGCAAAAATTGTGGGTGCACGTAACCCCAATATATTCTTTGAATTACCAGTCAGAAACTGGCACTATATGGCAGTAGCAAGAAATTAGGGTATTTGTAGCCCCAATATATTCTTTGAATTCCCAGTCAGACAATGGCACTATATGGCAGTAGCAAGAAATGAGGGTATTTATAACCCCAATATATTCTTTGAATTACCAGTCAGAAACTGGCACTATATGGCAGTAGCAAGAAATGAGGGTATTTGTAACCCCAATATATTCTTTGAATTCCCAGTCAGACAATGGCACTATATGGCAGTAGCAAGAAATGAGGGTATTTATAACCCCAATATATTCTTTGAATTTCCAGTCAGAAACTGGCACTATATGGCAGTAGCAAGAAATGAGGGTATTTATAACCCCAATATATTCTTTGAATTACCAGTCAGAAACTGGCACTATATGGCAGTAGCAAGAAATGAGGGTATTTGTAACCCCAATATATTCTTTGAATTCCCAGTCAGACAATGGCACTATATACCAGTAGCAAGAAATGAGGGTATTTATAACCCCAATATATTCTTTGAATTCCCAGTCAGACAATGGCACTATATGGCAGTAGCAAGAAATGAGGGTATTTATAACCCCAATATATTCTTTGAATTTCCAGTCAGAAACTGGCACTATATGGCAGTAGCAAGAAATGAGGGTATTTATAACCCCAATATATTCTTTGAATTCCCAGTCAGACAATGGCACTATATACCAGTAGCAAAAATTGTGGGTGCACGTAACCCCAATATATTCTTTGAATTACCAGTCAGAAACTGGCACTATATGGCAGTAGCAAGAAATGAGGGTATTTGTAACCCCAATATATTCTTTGAATTCCCAGTCAGACAATGGCACTATATACCGGTAGCAAGAAATGAGGGTATTTGTAACCCCAATATATTCTTTGAATTCCCAGTCAGACAATGGCACTATATACCAGTAGCAAGAAATGAGGGTATTTATAACCCCAATATATTCTTTGAATTCCCAGTCAGACAATGGCACTATATACCAGTAGCAAGAAATGAGGGTATTTATAACCCCAATATATTCTTTGAATTCCCAGTCAGAAACTGGCACTATATGGCAGTAGCAAGAAATGAGGGTATTTATAACCCCAATATATTCTTTGAATTACCAGTCAGAAACTGGCACTATATGGCAGTAGCAAGAAATGAGGGTATTTGTAACCCCAATATATTCTTTGAATTCCCAGTCAGACAATGGCACTATATACCAGTAGCAAGAAATGAGGGTATTTATAACCCCAATATATTCTTTGAATTCCCAGTCAGACAATGGCACTATATACCAGTAGCAAGAAATGAGGGTATTTATAACCCCAATATATTCTTTGAATTTCCAGTCAGAAACTGGCACTATATGGCAGTAGCAAGAAATGAGGGTATTTGTAACCCCAATATATTCTTTGAATTCCCAGTCAGACAATGGCACTATATACCAGTAGCAAAAATTGTGGGTGCACGTAACCCCAATATATTCTTTGAATTACCAGTCAGAAACTGGCACTATATGGCAGTAGCAAGAAATGAGGGTATTTGTAACCCCAATATATTCTTTGAATTCCCAGTCAGACAATGGCACTATATACCAGTAGCAAGAAATGAGGGTATTTATAACCCCAATATATTCTTTGAATTCCCAGTCAGAAACTGGCACTATATGGCAGTAGCAAGAAATGAGGGTATTTATAACCCCAATATATTCTTTGAATTACCAGTCAGAAACTGGCACTATATGGCAGTAGCAAGAAATGAGGGTATTTGTAACCCCAATATATTCTTTGAATTCCCAGTCAGACAATGGCACTATATACCAGTAGCAAAAATTGTGGGTGCACGTAACCCCAATATATTCTTTGAATTACCAGTCAGAAACTGGCATTATATGGCAGTAGCAAGAAATTAGGGTATTTGTAACCCCAATATATTCTTTGAATTCCCAGTCAGACAATGGCACTAAATGGCAGTAGCAAGAAATGAGGGTATTTATAACCCCAATATATTCTTTGAATTACCAGTCAGAAACTGGCACTATATGGCAGTAGCAAGAAATGAGGGTATTTGTAACCCCAATATATTCTTTGAATTCCCAGTCAGACAATGGCACTATATGGCAGTAGCAAGAAATGAGGGTATTTATAACCCCAATATATTCTTTGAATTACCAGTCAGAAACTGGCACTATATGGCAGTAGCAAGAAATGAGGGTATTTGTAACCCCAATATATTCTTTGAATTCCCAGTCAGACAATGGCACTATATACCAGTAGCAAAAATTGTGGGTGCACGTAACCCCAATATATTCTTTGAATTACCAGTCAGAAACTGGCACTATATGGCAGTAGCAAGAAATTAGGGTATTTGTAGCCCCAATATATTCTTTGAATTCCCAGTCAGACAATGGCACTATATGGCAGTAGCAAGAAATGAGGGTATTTATAACCCCAATATATTCTTTGAATTACCAGTCAGAAACTGGCACTATATGGCAGTAGCAAGAAATGAGGGTATTTGTAACCCCAATATATTCTTTGAATTCCCAGTCAGACAATGGCACTATATGGCAGTAGCAAGAAATGAGGGTATTTATAACCCCAATATATTCTTTGAATTTCCAGTCAGAAACTGGCACTATATGGCAGTAGCAAGAAATGAGGGTATTTATAACCCCAATATATTCTTTGAATTACCAGTCAGAAACTGGCACTATATGGCAGTAGCAAGAAATGAGGGTATTTGTAACCCCAATATATTCTTTGAATTCCCAGTCAGACAATGGCACTATATACCAGTAGCAAGAAATGAGGGTATTTATAACCCCAATATATTCTTTGAATTCCCAGTCAGACAATGGCACTATATGGCAGTAGCAAGAAATGAGGGTATTTATAACCCCAATATATTCTTTGAATTTCCAGTCAGAAACTGGCACTATATGGCAGTAGCAAGAAATGAGGGTATTTATAACCCCAATATATTCTTTGAATTACCAGTCAGAAACTGGCACTATATGGCAGTATCAAGAAATGAGGGTATTTGTAACCCCAATATATTCTTTGAATTCCCAGTCAGACAATGGCACTATATACCAGTAGCAAGAAATGAGGGTATTTATAACCCCAATATATTCTTTGAATTCCCAGTCAGACAATGGCACTATATACCAGTAGCAAGAAATGAGGGTATTTGTATTCCCAATATATTCTTTGAATTCCCAGTCAGACAATGGCACTGTATACCAGTAGTAAAAATTGTGGGTGTATATAGCCCCAATTCTATTGCTAGGGGACTTGCAGGGTATTTCTGGGGTGAAGGTGGGGGGGCACACCGTTCGAACGGGTATCGGGGTATATATCGGGTATACGGGAATACACTGACAGTGTATTCCATTCAGGATCCTGGGAAAGCTGGGTTGCGGCGATTGAGCCCGTCAGTGCCACGTTACACTGACAAGCTTCTCCCTGGAATTTAGCTCTTATAAGAGCTGTTGTGGTTGTCTTCTCCTTCCTATCCTAGCCTGTCCCTGCCTACCCAGAATCTAAGCCCTAGCTAACTGGACGGAAACCTCCGTCCTCGGTGAATTGCAAGCTCAGAATGACGCGAAGCTGGGCGTCGCTGTTCTTTTAAATTAGAGGTCACATGTTTTCGGCAGCCAATGGGTTTTGCCTACTTTTTTCAACGTCACCGGTGTCGTAGTTCCTGTCCCACCTACCCTGCGCTGTTATTGGAGCAAAAAAAGCGCCAGGGAAGGTGGGAGGGGAATCGAGTAATGGCGCACTTTACCACGCGGTGTTCGATTCGATTCGAACATGCTGAACAGCCTAATATCCGATCGAACATGAGTTCGATAGAACACTGTTCGCTCATCTCTAGTAGTGATGAGCAAACCAATTCAACTGAATTCAGGTTTGACCCAAACCTGAAACTTTTTGGGTTTGTCATTCATGAAACACTATTATACTCTAGGGTCTACACAGAGCCCAAAGTATAACAAGTATAACAAGTGAAGGCCCAGGGGAGGTGAGTAAAAATACCACCTTGCCTCACCTCTCCTGGTCATCTGACAGCCCTCTGGCGTCCTCTTCAGGACTCTGGTTGATGTCATGTGCCTGAGGTCACCACTGCGGCCTGTGATTAGGCCTGAATGGTCACATGGCTTGTCTCACTATGACCAAATGTTGTGATGTCAGTGAACCCCTTGTGACCATTAAGGTCCAATCATAGACCTCAACAGTGAGCTCAGGGTACATGACGTCAGCCAGAAACCTAAAGAGGATGCAGGGGTAGGTATGGCAATGTTTTCGTACATTTATTCACCCCCCCTGGGCTTCCACTTATTATACTCTGGGGTCTGAATACGGGGGCTTGCGGATGCCATTTACTACATCTCTTGGCAGGTTCTAAAGTATAGTAATACTTCAGTTTTGCACCAAAACCTCTGGACATTTGCTTGTGTGGATGGCTCTAATAGTGGTGACACTGCTATAGAGACATTGGGGGAATACATTATTATTTAGCACCCACTTGCTGGTCTAAAATAGTCACAAACTGGTGATTTGCATGTTTTTAGAGCCATTTGCTACTAAAATAGGTGAGAGATATGTGATATTTTTGCGACTATTTTGCTACTCTGAGTGGTTCTGGGGTGAGTAGATGGGGGTGCCATTGACCTGTGTACATCATTTAAACCAATGTGGGATGATTTTTATGAATTCCTCCATTATGCTGATAATACTGATGCAATGCCAGGTTAGCTTGTGCCACACTTAGTCCAAGCATTTTGGCTGAAGAGATTGAAGTTACCAGGTTATCTATCTATCTATATCTATCTATCTATCTATCTCCTATCTATCTATCTATCTATCTATCTATCTATCTATCTATCTATCAAACTAACTATTAGAGATGAGCAATTAGTATTCAAAACTATATTTTCGAATACCTCTCTCCATAGGAATGAATGGGAGCTGCCGGTGCGCGGCCAGCGCTTAACTCTTTGCGGTTCGGCTGCTCCCATTCATTCCTATGGGAGCAAGGTATTTGAAACTAGATTTCGAATACTATTCGTATCAACTCTACTATCTATCTATATAAGCGCTCTCTCCTCTATATTCTTTTCAATACATTTTGTTGCTTAGAACTTTCCGCCTTACGTAATATTTCCTCTGACATATCAACTTGTATTCCCATTAATTCCATTTAATATATTTATAACAAAAGGCTAGACAGACATTCAGCTCTCGGATGCATTTGCTAGACAATGTCCCTATTGCTGCCGTTTTTATGAAACCTACATGTTTTTAAAGTGTAAGATTCAATAAGTAAATGGCTTATTTTTAAAAGGTAACAATTTGTATTTTTAAAGAAAAGGGAAAAAATCAACTTCCTAATTGCCAGTGTATTTGGGCATTAGCACACCATTTTGTAAACCAGCAGCTGTAACCATAGCAACTGGTCCATTCAGAGACCTTACAAAGCGATAGAAAAATGACTTTCCTTTGCATGGAACAATTTATCACAATCGCAATGAACTGCAGGTTACAGAGACTCCTGTTGTTAAAGCTGGGGAGGTTAAAGGCCAAAAAGGTTGAGTAAAAGCAATTAGGGGTATTTTCCACCATCATCTATCACTGCTTCATTATCATATCTTGGCAGCTTTTACTTAAGATGTATAAAAATTGAAGAAATGGCTTTTACCATAGTAGGTGAACCCATTAACATCATATACAACATTTGTTCGGTGTCAACGTCTTTTGAAGGCAACTAATGTTCAGAAACAACAAATATCACTTTTGCTATGGAAATAATCTACAAACTAAAATATCGGTAAAACAAATTAAAAAAAACTTATATACAGAGGAAGCAAAGCCGAATTCAACAGCTTCCTTTATGTAATGTATTAACTGTCCTAAAGGGAACCTCTCACCCTGGAAATGAGGCGCAATCTATGGACGTGGCATGTTGTAGAACAGGAGGAGATTAAGACGTATATAGATCTGCGGGAAGAGATTCGGGATCATTTATTCCTTTTAATTCCTGTCCATTCTGCTATTCCGCTGCGTTGGTTGACAGAAAAGAAACATACTTGCTGTCCATATATGTTTCAAATGGCAATACCAAGGACAGGCCATAAAAAGGGAGGGCATAAAAAGACAACAGGACAATATCTGACCACATATTGTCAATGGGACAATGCCAGGCCGCATATTGCTCATGCTTCATTGAGCAGCCTGTGTGGCCTAAATATTCTACCATGGTCTGCTACGTCTCCCAGTGGAGCCCATCTGGAATATCATTGATCAGCAAGGGGAGGCACCAGTAGCCAAATTTGATAATTTGTGTGACCAAGTATATTCAATGTGGTATAACACTCCTCAGACAACCATTAATAACTTCATTCATAGCATGCCAAGGTATGTAAGTTTTGCACACATGGCGCTTATACTTGATATTGAATAGAGATATTTTGAACCTCTGTAGAGGTTTCCTCTGTGGATTTTCTGCTTCCATTATACCTATAGGGAAATTGTTGGCGATGCTGTAGGTATAATTGGCAAGATATGATTTACAAAACCGCAACGATTTTGGAAATTGCTGGATTCGCTAGATTCTTTTCACAGCGTTTATGCTGCGGACAAACTGCGGCATTTATGTCACGTGGGACCCTGGCCTTAAGCTAAGGCCCACCATTGCAGAAAAGCAGCAGAAAAAAACTCTGCGTTTTACAGTACCAGCCATGTTAATGAGATTTGGGCTAATTCCACTCCCCCCCCCCCGCCAAAAAAAAAAAAAAAAAAAAAAAAAAACCATTGTAAAAAAGTTGCATTGCCAAAACACACATTTTTGAAAAATTCAGCCTGTCAACTTTCCCTATAGAGGGAAAAAGAATAATTACAAAAACAATGAAGCAACAAACTTTTTTCCAGCTGTGTTTTTTAGCAGCATTCCCCAACTTGGGGCTTTAGCCTTAAGGTGACAAAGAGAATATTTATAGCATAAATGTTTCAGCTTACTCTAGAACTGACTTCACACAGGTCGAACATGACTTTACAGCAACAAAATGTATTTTTTCTTTTATAGTTATATAATCATAGTCCAGATTTTGATGATCTCTTGTAAACCTCAGTATACGATAGCAAAGTGACCGCTAATAAGTCTTTTCTCAGATCAAGCCTAGGGATATTCTTTGACGTTACTGGCGATAGCTTATCCTTAGGATAGGCCATTTGTATCAGATTGGTGGAAGTCCTAATCTCAGCACTAGAGATGAGCAAGTAGTATTCGATCGAGTAGGTATTCGATCGAATACTACGGTATTCGAAATACTCTCGATGCAGAACCAGCATTGATTGGTCGAATGCTATACAGTTGGCCAATCAACGCTGGTTCTTCTCCTACCTTTAGAAGTCTTCTCCGTGCAGCTTCCCCGCGGCGTCTTCCGGCTCTTCATTAACTCTGCCAGGCATCGGGCCTGGGCAGACCCGAATGCGCATGTCCGCTTGTAGTGCGGACATGCGCAGTCGGCTCTGCCCAGGCCCGATAACTAGCAGAGTGAATTCAGAGCCGGAAGATGCCGCGGGGACGCTGCAAGGAGAAGACTTCGCGGAGGATCCAGCCCGACCCTCACTCGTGGACTTGGTAAGTATAATTTGATCGAATGTTGCCTACCCCTGAAACGAGCATTTTCCCCCCATAGACTATAATAGGGTTCGATATTCGATTCGAGTAGTCGAATATTGAGGGGCTACTCGAAACGAATATTGAATCTCGAACATTTTACTGTTCGCTTATCTCTACTCAGCACCACACCTGATCAGTTATTTAAATGGATAGTGGCTCCTGTGTGATTGCTGCATTCTCTTCATTACCAGGCACCACTAGTGGCTGTGACTAGTAATACATGTTCACATAAAGAAGACAGAACTACTATATACAGCTGATATAAGATGGACATTGCTGTGTCTCATAGGTAATGAAGAGACCACAGCACAATGTGCCCATCAAACATCTGATAGGTGGGGGTGCAGAGAACAGAACCCAAACCGTCTGATATTGCTGGCTCATCTTTAGGATAGGACACCATCAATATTACAATCCTAAAAAAACTACTTTAGACTCAGGCCCCATGTAGCATGCCGCAGCGAAAGAACACTGCATTGAGTTTTTTTCCAGCAGCACTTTTCATAGAAAGTCCACAGAGGTTTCCTTTTGCTTCAGTTATATGTATAGAGAAACCGCCCGTATTTCCGTAGGTATAATTAACATGCTAAATATCTCCAAAACTGCAACGGTTTTGGAAATTGCAGCATTCCCACTGAGTATATTTTTCTGCAATGTGTAGATGGAGTTCACTTTGCAGGGACTGTAAAACCTCAAGGTATGTGCAGCATTTACGCCACATGGGTCCCCAGCCTTAAATGGGTATCCACTTCCTAATATTGATGGCCTATCCTTAGTCTATGAAGTCTATGGGACAGCACTGTAATATCAGTGCAGCTCCTAGCATAATAGCATTACTGGGAGTCGCACTGTTCTCAAACAGCTCATTTGTGGGGGTCCTGGTTGTCGGACTTGTGCAGATCTGATATTGATGGCCTATCCTGAGGATAGGAAGTAGAAAGTGAATAACCCCTTTAATAACTGCAGTAAGAAGTCTACGATGAAGAACTTCCCTATGTAGCCAATTCAGTTTTATGATCTCAGTAGAACAGACTTTATTCTGATGTCACTTAACTGAGAAAAGTGACTTGTATATAAGACAGATCTGCAGATCTTAGCTCTTCTCAAGTGAAAGTCATATTATACTTGACAGTTTGGACAAAAGTAGTTGTAATGCTAGACATAAGATATAAAGCTAGGTATACACTAATGACAAACCTACAGTATATATACAACATTCACAATGCATGTGGTAACAATGGTGGGTCAATTAGACGACCAGAATAGACTTCTGGTAGTTCTATCTCTCCCGAGTGTTGAAGACGGTTCTCCATGTATTGGCATTTGACGTTATTCATAGATAATGGCTCAGCTTCCTGTCTGAAATAAAAAGGTGAAGGTTTTGAGGACTCCGATGTACTGTATTGTGTATGATGAAAACAGAAAATATCAGTAGCTGACAAGGCATTGTCTACAAATCGTACCCATCGTACCAGCGCTCTCGGAACATTGTAAGCAATTTAGGAGGACTCATTTTACGGACACTTTTTCTACATAGAAAAAAAATGAAGATCTAACTTTTCTTTTTGCCACTGTAGCTTCTAATTGTTTCTTGTTTAAAATGTCTTCTATGTAATCCTGCATTCTATAACCTGTTCCCACCACAACTATTTTTTTTTTTTTTTTAATTTTTACTCCTTGACTTACCAAAGCCGAAACTTTTTATTATTTGGTTCACAATGCCATAGGAGGACTTATTTTTTTGTGGGTCAGATTGTACTTGATAGTGGTGTCATTTAACCCCTTCCCGACATGCGCCGTAATAGTACGGCGCGTGTCGGGTCTGTAACTATGGCGACCGCCCGGGAGCCGGGCGGCCGTCATAGCCGCCGGGTGTCTACTGCTTTAAGCAGTAGACAACCGGCTCTGATGCCTCCGATCGGAGCCCTAAGCTGAAGCCCCCCACTGTCCCTTCCTGCTTGCCTAGTCCTATCCTACATAATAGGTGGCAACTTGGAGACGATCCCTTCCTATATACGTGACACACAAAATGCAGACAAGACGAACAACAACAAAGGGAGGTCAGCTAGCCAGGGTTTGGTAACAGTCGAGCAATGCAGTGCCAAATCAAAGTCAAAAAGAATATTCAATAGGAACAGCCAAGGTCAGGATTAAGAATACAAGTAACTAAACATCAAGAGAAACGCCAGCAAGCAACGAAACAATAGCAAGCACCAGTGTGAATGTGAGCCAAGAATAAATAGGGAGGAAGAACCCGCCCTGGAGTTGATAGGTGGATAGGCTGTCAATCACAGGGCAAGACTAAACTTAACCACCTCATGAAGAGAGGTAAACAAGAGCAGAAGACAGGTGTGGTGGAAATTCAATTACAGAACTAGAGCCATGTTCACACAGTGCAACCAAAAACTCTAAGCAAGAAATTAAACTGCACACGCCTCCTGCCTCCTGCATGTGAGCAGAGGGTGGCGCAGTGACCTGAACAGGCAAAGATGTTACAAGACTAATTTGCTTGTTTACTTTATTTTTATTTGGATTTTAGGAAAAAGGAAAAGGAGGCAAATTAAATGTTCATGTTTTGCATTTTTAAAAATTTTTTTTTAGCCCCTTAAGAGATCTTGAACCCATAATCAAGTTCCATAGACTATAGGAACATAGGCCCGGTGTTTATGATGCCTGCTCTGCTTCCTTGAGATAGGTCATAAATATCTGATCAGGTGGGGGCCGAAATGTCACTATACTGTATAAATCCTTATGACAGGAATTCTTAGAGAGAGACAGGCTCTGTGCATATCATTACATATTATTACAAGCTGAGGATCCAGGATCTAGAAGAGGGAACATATGTCCCCAAGGGACAAGGGGGGGAGTCACTAGGAGTGTCACACCATTCCAGTTTTGACAGGTCATTTGGATACCACTATTTTGGAGGTGTCACTTACTGCTCTTCATATTCTCAGTGCATGTGCACTACAAGTAACTTGGACCTAGTAAGCATCTCAGCAGTATCGCACATACACCGAGATTATGAGTGATGGCGAATGCCACAGAAGTCAGGGCCAGGTGAGATTGTGTATTCATTGCCTGGCCCCTTTAACCAGAGGAAGGAATGAGGGGCTTTGAAGCACAGACAATACCAAAGAGCTCATCTACGTCTTGATAAAAATAGAGATATCTCAGCAAAGGAGGCAGTGAATTACAAGGGGAAAGCACTGTTTGATTCAGGTGACCATAACCTATCTATCTGCAGTGCTGGAATGACATGCCGGGTTCTGGCAACACCGTCCCTTTAAATTATAGCGGAAATAATGTGCGGCAAGTCAAACCTACTAGCTTCTCTGTACTGATCGATCTTCTATTCTTTCTATAGAGCAGCTTCTTACCTCATTTTTCCTGGTTTCCTGTTGTTGTATTGTTGTTTTTCCTTTCCTTTTACAATGTGCTGACACCTCACACTGCATTGTTCATAAAGATCTTATTTTACAGTCTTATTTTATTGCTGTTGCTCAATCACCAGGAGACATCTGCAGAGAAATCTCCAACTTCTGAATTTCAGATGTTCCTAGGTGGCATATTTTAGCAACCTTTTTACAGTACATCACTGTAATGTTGATGTTGACCAGATATCAAATCAAAGATGGCTCAGGCTGGATTCACACTAGCACTCACTTTCTGTTCAAGAATTCCATCCACCATTCCGCTTGAAAAATGCAGAAAGAAAATTCCCTGAATATACAGTCCTATGAAAAAGTTTGGGCACCCCTATTAATCTTAATCATTTTTTGTTCTAAATATTTTGGTGTTTGCAACAGCCATTTCAGTTTGATATATCTAATAACTGATGGACACAGTAATATTTCAGGATTGAAATGAGGTTTATTGTACTAACAGAAAATGTGCAATATGCATTAAACCAAAATTTGACCGGTGCAAAAGTATGGGCACCCTTATCATTTTATTGATTTGAATTCCCCTAACTACTTTTTACTGACTTACTGAAGCACAAAATTGGTTTTGTAACCTCAGTGAGCTTTGAACTTCATAGCCAGATGTATCCAATCATAAGAAAAGGTATTTAAGGTGGCCAATTGCAAGTTGATCTCCTATTTGAATCTCCTCTGAAGAGTGGCATCATGGGCTACTCAAAACAACTCTCAAATGATCTGAAAACAAAGATTGTTCAACATAGTTGTTCAGGGGAAGGATACAAAAAGTTGTCTCAGAGATTTAACCTGTCAGTTTCCACTGTGAGGAACATAGTAAGGAAATGGAAGACCACAGGGACAGTTCTTGTTAAGCCCAGAAGTGGCAGGCCAAGAAAAATATCAGAAAGGCAGAGAAGAAGAATGGTGAGAACAGTCAAGGACAATCCACAGACCACCTCCAAAGAGCTGCAGCATCATCTTGCTGCAGATGGTGTCACTGTGCATCGGTCAACTATACAGCGCACTTTGCACAAATAGAAGCTGTATGGGAGAGTGATGAGAAAGAAGCCGTTTCTGCACGTACGCCACAAATAGAGTTGCCTGAGGTATGAAAAAGCACATTTGGACAAGGCAGCTTCATTTTGGAAACAAAAATTGAGTTGTTTGGTTATAAAAAAAGGCGTTATGCATGGCGTCCAAAAAGAAACAGCATTCCAAGAAAAACACATGCTACCCACTGTAAAATTTGGTGGAGGTTCCATCATGCTTTGGGGCTGTGTGGCCAATGCCGGCATCGGGAATCTTGTTAAAGTTGAGAGTCGCATGGATTCCACTCAGTATCAGCAGATTCTTGAGAATAATGTTCAAGAATCAGTGACGAAGTTGAAGTTACGCCGGGGATGGATATTTCAGCAAGACAATGATCCAAAACACCGCTCCAAATCCTCAGGCATTCATGCAGAGGAACAATTACAATGTTCTGGAATGGCCATCCCAGTCCCCAGACCTGAATATCATTGAATATCTGTGGGATGATGTGAAGCGGGCTGTCCATGCTCGGCGACCATCTAACTTAACTGAACTTGAATTGTTTGTCCAAAATACCTTTATCCAGGATCCAGGAACTGATTAAAAGCTACAGGAAGCGACTAGAGGCTGTTATCTTTGCAAAAGGAGGATGTACTAAATATTAATGTCACTTTTACGTTGAGGTGCCCATACTTTTGCACCGGTCAAATTTTGGTTTAATGCATATTGCACATTTTCTGTTAGTACAATAAACCTCATTTCAATCCTGAAATATTACTGTGTCCATCAGTTATTAGATATATCAAACTGAAATGGCTGTTGCAAACACCAAAATATTTAGAACTAAAAATGATTAAGATTAATAGGGGTGCCCAAACTTTTTCATAGGACTGTAGGTGATAGATTAGGATATAGACATATTGCCCCCCATCTTCAAGCCCCGCTGAAGTCCCATCGTCTCTCAACAGGATTGGATAAGACCATTACATTTATGAGAGCACAGTTTGATTGACCTTTATTTTGACCTTTATTACACTGAGTGGCAAAAAGTCATGGGAAAGTACTGGATGCACCGTTTATAGCGGGTCGTTCCTCCATGAGCCCTGATGGCTGCAACAAGACAACGAGGCATGGACTCCACAAAGTGTTAGAAGAGTTCTGGAGGGATATTGATCCAGGCAGTCTTCACCGCAGCCTACAATTGGTCCTGTGTAGTTGGTGCTGGGTCCATGAAGCAGACACTGATATCCACAGCATCCCATAAATCCTGTTGGCATGCAGGATCCATGGCTTTATAGGACATATGTCACACTCTCACTCTGTACAACTGGAACCGTGATTCATCAGACTATGCCACATGCTGCCACTATTCCATGGTCCAATGACAATGGTCGCAGGTCCATGCCAGTCTTCAAGCTCTTTGTTGCGGCGTCAGCAAAGGGACACAGGTCTGGCATCAACTGTTGAAGCCTGTGCGGTGCAGTTCTCAATATACAGTCCTGGTGGAAATGGGGTCCTGGCACCCCACATTCTAATCGGTGGCAATTTGACCACAGTAGACCATCGAGAGCCCCATACAACTCTGTGGAGGTGATGTGACGCCCGTTCATTGAACACTCATGGTTGACTGGTGTGCCGGTATACGTGGCTGCCAACATTGTCTTTGTGATATTACAGGTCGACCCGAGTTACTGTTGACCTCGGAAACCCAAATTCCCAGGTGATCTCCAAAATGCTATGCCGCATGCGTCTTGCACCGATTATCATCCAAGGTTCAAAGTCACTTAACTTGAGATGTGTTGCCATTTTCACGAGACACCTGCCTGCATCAAACTGCTCCGATATCCTGACGACACTAGCGACACAGGCCACATCGCATCACACTGTTTGAGTGTTGTATCCTACACAACCGGCACTGGGACACGCCTTCCCGTGACTTTTGGCCACTTAGTGTGTGTATATATATATATATATATTCAGTAAAAGTTAAGATCTATGGTTAGGGATCTTTTGCTTGTGGGGTTGTATGTTTTTGGATCATGGGAGCTATGCATTAAATCTATAATGCACGCTTTGTTGCCGCATTTTTCATGTGGAAACCAGGAGGAAGCCCAGGGGATCTCATTATAGTCTATGGGGTCTGTGGGTAACTGCTTTTAAAGTGGATAGGATTTCAGCTTTTTGGGTCCCTAAGCGGACCCAAACAATGGAATCCCGAGCGCAAGTGTAAACCTAGCATAAGCTAGCAGTATTAACAAAGCCTGACCATGCAACATAATGGAAGTGACACCGAGTGGGATCAAGATCCAACAATGATGATTGTTTAGAGACTAGATTAGATGAGTGACCCACCAAATTCCTAAATTGGTGTCCTTAAATTTCCCACTTTCATTGCACCTGAAAAAACATGCTGATAAGTAGAGAGGGTATTTTGCTTTTAGTTTAATATATTTAAATAGAATATTAATATGTGAGCAGCATATATTAGGAATTATCAGAAATGCTGGAGAGGTGGGGGATTTATCAAATTAGTAATACAGTCCTATGAAAAAGTTTGGGCACCCCTATTAATCTTAATCATTTTTAGTTCTAAATATTTTGGTGTTTGCAACAGCCATTTCAGTTTGATATATCTAATAACTGATGGACACAGTAATATTTCAGGATTGAAATGAGGTTTATTGTACTAACAGAAAATGCGCAATATGCATTAAACCAAAATTTGACCGGTGCAAAAGTATGGGCACCTCAACAGAAAAGTGACATTAATATTTAGTACATCCTCCTTTTGCAAAGATAACAGCCTCTAGTCGCTTCCTGTAGCTTTTAATCAGTTCCTGGATCCTGGATAAAGGTATTTTGGACAAACAATTCAAGTTCAGTTAAGTTAGATGGTCGCCGAGCATGGACAGCCCGCTTCAAATCATCCCACAGATGTTCAATGATATTCAGGTCTGGGGACTGGGATGGCCATTCCAGAACATTGTAATTGTTCCTCTGCATGAATGCCTGAGGATTTGGAGCGGTGTTTTGGATCATTGTCTTGCTGAAATATCCATCCCCGGCGTAACTTCAACTTCGTCACTGATTCTTGAACATTATTCTCAAGAATCTGCCGATACTGAGTGGAATCCATGCGACCCTCAACTTTAACAAGATTCCCGATGCCGGCATTGGCCACACAGCCCCAAAGCATGATGGAACCTCCACCAAATTTTACAGTGGGTAGCAAGTGTTTTTCTTGGAATGCTGTTTCTTTTTGGATGCCATGCATAACGCCTTTTTTTATAACCAAACAACTCAATTTTTGTTTCCAAAATGAAGCTGCCTTGTCCAAATGTGCTTTTTCATACCTCAGACAACTCTATTTGTGGTGTACGTGCAGAAACGGCTTCTTTCTCATCACTCTCCCATACAGCTTCTATTTGTGCAAAGTGCGCTGTATAGTTGACCGATGCACAGTGACACCATCTGCAGCAAGATGATGCTGCAGCTCTTTGGAGGTGGTCTGTGGATTGTCCTTGACTGTTCTCACCATTCTTCTTCTCTGCCTTTCTGATATTTTTCTTGGCCTGCCACTTCTGGGCTTAACAAGAACTGTCCCTGTGCTCTTCCATTTCCTTACTATGTTCCTCACAGTGGAAACTGACAGGTTAAATCTCTGAGACAACGTTTTGTATCCTTCCCCTGAACAACTATGTTGAACAATCTTTGTTTTCAGATCATTTGAGAGCGGGCTGTCCATGCTCGGCGACCATCAAACTTAACTGAACTTGAATTGTTTTGTAGAAAGAAATGGTCCAAAATACCTTCATCCAGGATCCAGGAACTGATTAAAAGCTACAGGAAGCGACTAGAGGCTTTTATCTTTGCAAAAGGAGGATGTACTAAATATTAATGTCACTTTTATGTTGAGGTGCCCATATTTTTGCACCGGTCAAATTTTGGTTTAATGCATATTGCGCATTTTCTGTTAGTACAATAAACCTGATTTCAATCCTGAAATATTACTGTGTCCATCAGTTATTAGATATATCAAACTGAAATGGCTGCTGCAAACACCAAAATATTTAGAACTAAAAATGATTAAGATTAATAGGGGTGCCCAAACTTTTTCATAGGACTGTATCACATACTGATGACCTATGCTGTGGATAGGAAATCAGTATGAAAATTCAAATTAGAGCCAGACATCGCCTTTAAGTGAGAGAGGGTTCACACCAGCGCCTCGCCTCCGCTTTCGGGTTTCTGTCTACTGCCGAGAATAACTGGACAGGAGATGCAAACCCGGCGGTCAGTTTTCAAACCCATTCACATGAATGGGTTTGCAAAGCGACCGCCCAATAGTGTCTTCTGCCTGTCCGCGGCGAGGCTGGTTTTTTTAACCGGACACAAAGTCAGATATTCAGGACTTTGTGTCCGGTTAAAGAAAACGGTCTCGCAGCGGAGAGGCTGAAGACGCTCATGGGCAGTCACTTTGCAAACTGACCACTGGGTTTCTATCTCCTGTCCAGTTTCTCTTGGCAGAAGATGGAAACCCAAAACCAGAGACCGGGTGCAGGTGTGAACCCTCCCTAAAATATAATAAACTCACTTCAGAGTCAGTAGTGTGATCAATAGAACAGTGGGGGATCTAATGTTGTGGATATACGATATACAGTGGATATACTCGTACAGTATACAATGGTCTTAGTGATTGATCCTTATACAGCTGCACTATCTGTTGTTGTACATTACATTTACATGAAGTCAGACATCATTACTACACCATGACTATAGGAATGTCATATGTACTGCAGAGCTCAGATATTCAGATAGTGAATGGTACAGTACAAAATAGTCTAGCATGCTACTTTAAGTATTATGTTCCATAGCCCTATTATTCTCATGCTACTTAAGAAAATGTATATGTGAATTTATGTCACTCAAAAGATAGGTCTTTGTAGGTATATCTTGGCAGATGAAATAACCAGCTGTCAGTAAGTCTGGATTGTGCATCCCTGGAAGGGCAGCGCTTTCGCAACAATATAGCTTAAAAGCATAAAGGTATAAATTAAGGGTAAAATACATGCTGTATAAGAGAGACAAAATTGCTCCTTCCTATTCCCTAGTAATATTAAGTTTTTGCTAATATTTTTGATACACAAGTACAAAATAAGTACAGACAATCTAAGAGGGACACAAAGGAGGAGGCCAACAAAAACGTCAGTAGCACAATATACAGGAAGTGAAGATTACATGTCATTTTATATCATTTACAGTCTGTCAATACATATATATATATATATATATATATATATATATATATATCTTTGCAACAGCTTTGAGAGTGGAAAAATGCAGCAAAGTAAGAAAGCTTTCAAAAATAGAAGTGTTAAGAGTTAATCCTTAACAAAATTAGGTTAATCAACAAATGTGAAATCTAAGTGACATCTATACTTGATATGACCATCCTTTGCCTTTAAAGCATCACTTCTTCTAGGTATAGAATTCAGCAGGAAGGTTATCCCAAACATCCTGGAGTACTAACCACAGATGTGAAGAAATAGACTTGCTCAAGTCCTTCTATCTCTTCATGTAATCCCAGACAGACTCAATGATGTGAGAGATCAGGGATCTGTTAGGCCATATTATCACTTCCAGGAATGCTCCTCCAAGATTGGTCACAACAAATATTGTTTGATCATTATAGTCAAAAGTAGAAATAAAGGAGTAGCTCACCATATGTATCGTTGTGTGGCCCAATCTTCAGGGTGCACGGCTAGAAAACCCCAGACTCTTGGAGTAGAAGATAACGCAAGTTGTGTAAAAATATATTCCAGTCCACACTCCTGAGATGTCCTTTTTGTAAAATTTAACTTTTAATCTTCTATATAAAAATAGGCAGGTACAATACAAACAAACGTGACAGTGAAGACACACAAAAAAGTGCTTTTAAAAACTCATAATATGGATCTGGCTGACGCGTTTCTGGGTATGCTTACCCCTTAGTCATAGCCTCCTATGTGTGTCTTCCCTGTCACGCTTGTTTGCATTGTACCTGCCTATTTTTATATGGAAGATTAAAAGTTAAATTTTACAAAAAGGACATCTCAGGAGTGCGGACTGGAATATATTTTTACACAAATTGTTTGATCATGTCCTACTTAATTGTGACTACGTGATGGACAATATGGACAATATTTTGGCCCTATAAAGATTATTACTCAACTTTTATGTGGTTCAAAAGAGAGAATTTGCCCAGTTATATACAAAAAAAAAAACAAAAAAAAAAAACTTGAAAGTCTTCAGTAGATGATGCCTTTTTAATGGCTAACTCATAATGATGACAGATTATAACGTTTCGAAGCTTCCGGCTTCTTCTTCAGATATAACTAAGAACAATTTCCCAGGTTCTTATCAGTTCAGAGTGTCTTTATGACTAAGATCAGTGATTTCTGTAGTATCCCACAAACCCATGTGAAAGGTTCAGTCCATTCTCCAGAGTGTTAAATAGGGTCGTGCACTTGTACTCATGAATCTGTTTGTTCTTCTTGGATTTAAAATTCCCTCTTAAAATCAAAATTTTCACGTCATTGGTGATATTATGATCTTCGTTGCAGAAATTTTTTGACACAGGAAGGTCCATCCTTTGTTCTCTAATTGTATGGCGATGTGCGTTCATTCTTATTCTGAGCTTCTGACCGGTCTATCAACATACAGATTTTCAGTGAAACATTTGGGGCACATTATTAAATACACTACATTAGGTGTGTTAGAGGTGAAGGTACCTGGGATTTTATATTCCCTGTTAGAGTTTGGTATCTCTATCCTGTCGGTGCTCAGTATGTGACACGCTGGATGTCTTTTTTTCCTTGTCTACACTCAGTATGTGAGGGCAGGTTTTGCATCTTTTCTGTCCGCATGGGAATGTTCCTGTGTTAGTTGGAGGTGACAGTGAGCTACTAATAATCATATTCCTGAGATTTGGTGGCTGTCTATAGCACACGAGACGGGGGTCAGGAAATATGGATTTTAGACGGTTGTCTTTTTGCAGTAGTGGTAGTAGTTGTCAATTTGCGTGTGATTCCTCTCAGCGTCTCCAGGTGTGGGTTATATGTGACGACCAGAGACACCAGTTATATAATGATAGTGAGTTTTTTTAAAAGAAATTATCATTGATACCTCATTTTGCCATTTATTAGGTATCTGAGTTATAATTTTAGCCATATTGTTTTTGTACTCCAAACAAACATATTGAGGAGTGATTTTATAGATTTTTTATTTTTATTTTATTTTGTTGAAGATCACAAATTTAACATGTCCATTTTCTGGTATTTACTTATATTTCTTTTTTAAAGGGGCATTCCCGCCTTGGTGTCATGGTCACTGTGAATGGAGCATCCTGTAGTCCATAAATATCTTAGGCAGGAATAACCCTGTAGACATAGCCTAAAAAGCAGCAATATGTGAAAGTGGAATACTCCAGATTGACTCCTGGGAGTCTTAATTGTATTATGGATACACTTCACAAATAAAAATAAGCCATGAAAGCTGAGTGATCTAGTACATCTGAAGTCATCTTGCATGATTTATGTCTAAGCAATAATACACTGTACTACTGTATCTAGGTCTCTGTAGAATAACCCACTTCTCCTAAATATATCACTACTAAGCTTCCATACGTAGCTGCAACTTGTTTAACTCTCCCTATGGACAGGAACTGTTAAAGGTCGATAGTATAAAATGAAGGTGCAACAGTAAACCATACTATTATATGCCATACATATATGAGAATATTCTGCTATTACCGTAGCTCCGGGGAATAAAAGGCAGGCTCCTTCAAAACTGAATATGAAATCAAATTCAGGAGATAAAATATTTGCTCTGTGAAATACATACATAAGTATAAAAGGAAACACAATCTACTGTATACATAAGCAATCTACTTACATAGGCTTTCTACTCATCGGAAAAGGAATTAAATTAGTTAGCTTCGGCATAGTATAAATATATACTAATACACTCTTTAACCAATATTTATAGAAATAGCTGCAACATTACACAAGCAATATTAAAACTATATATCCTACATGTATTATAATGTTGATTTTCTTTACTTTGGTCTTCTCTCTCACTCCCCAACATACAAATAGGTCAATTTGGAATGTATTAGCCAATATGGACAGGGACTAATGGTAGCAATGACAAAGAGCTTCAAAAAAGTGTTTTATTAGAATATTAACACTGACAAAATATCAGCGCCTTAGCAATCTGGTGTTTGAATGGCTTCTATCATTGGGAAAACTTATTTTTAGTTAGTAATATATTTACATAGCCTTTAGAAAGGCAATTCCACACATACCTTTAATTTGCTAATCCTCCCAGCCGTTTTTTAATTAGTCCACTTTTATTGATATGCTAATTAGCCAGCACAGTGCACTTCAGAAGTTCACTGAGCATTGTCTTCTGTGTGTACACAGGGGGAGGTGAGAGCAGAGAGGCTGCTGATGACTCATCAACCTCCCTGCTCTCACCTCCCCCTGTTTACACACAACACACAGTGCTTAGTGAACTTCTGGTGCTCCGAGGTGGATAATTAGCATATCAATAAACACGAGCTAATTCAAAAATGGCTGGGAGGATTAGCAAATTAAAGGTAGGTGTAGAATATCCTTTCTAAAGACTATGCAAATTTAGTTAAAAATGAGTTTTCCCAATGATAGAGCCCCTTTCAATACAGAGATTTTACCATAGACTGCAATAAAGTAGTACTTCAGTCTATAGTATAAACATCTGATCTCAGGTAGTTTTTAAAGGATTTTTTTTACAATTTTAAAAATATAAAAAATATAACAATTTAAACCACTAATACAATGTCATACATTCCCAAAAAATTGTACAATTTTTTTGTAAAAACTACATCTTGTCCTGAAAAAAATGCCTTATACAGGTCTGTTCACAAAAATATATTAAAAAAATGTATATTAAAAGTATAGCAACAAAAAATTTCTTTTGCATTTTTTATTTTTGTAAAGGTATTAAAACTTAATTATAAAACTATAAAAAAAATAATAAATTTGTACTGTACGGAAAGAACATAATATAAAGAATATAATGCAACTGCAGTTTTTTCCTAACAATTCCACCCCATTCTGATTTATTTTCAGCTTCCAGTATATTGTATGGGATGTTAAATGGTATCATTATAGAGTACAATTTGTCATGGCTGCAGGGGGATATGGTTAAAATCCCAGAAAAAAACCCTTTTATAAATGGAGCTCAGTTTAATATCTTATTTATCTCTCAAATCATACTTTTAAGTATTCAAGACCAGTCGCCACAAATGAAAGATTAAAAAAATATGTTGTGTGTGACCCTATAGGGCAATACCAATGGTATCTGATATAACAAATGAGGACCATTTAGTTATAATGTTCCATAAACTGAATCTATCTCCATGGGGCTGTTATAGGATGACACCTGCAACATCACAGCTGACAAAGCTGGAGCAGCACAACATGGCCACATTTTAGTGTCTACATTACGAAGCCAATCTATAGTGTTCAGTAATATAATGTTGTGTGGAGCCGGCCATACTCATATCCATTCTGCTGTGTAGCTTGGCCCTTTTAATTTAAATTATGCTAATAACACAAATGTGTGATAATAAAAAATGCTAATAAGATTGAATACTAAAATCCCAAGCTCTGAAAATACAACTACAGCTGTGCCATGATAAGCCCACTTTATTAGGACATTTTCTAATAAGGCAAAAGACATTTCCAACTATTCAAAGCCATTGGTCCCAGAATAGGATCCAGGAGATCAGCTGATCACCCAAGTGCTACCTGTATATTCTCAAAGGGTTCTTTTTTCTGACGAGACATTTTAACAACTTGGACCTAGTACAAATCATATATAACAAAGTGCCTGCACCACAAAAGTTTTGGAGTTGATGTGACAATGTGCATTGGTACATTCAGAAATATACATACTTTGTTTACTGTATCCTTCAATACTAGCCATATAAGAGAGGTAACAGTGAAGTATACCATTAACCTATTACATAAAATAGCATTGGAGGGTACAATTATGCTAAGTGCACAATGCTTTTGTGCACTTAACTAGACATTTATGCCAGGAGGAGCTGCATGTATACATTCCTTTTTCCTCTCCTTTCCGCTGTAAAATATAAGGTCAGCAGACTGGGCTTCCTATGCACAGTCTACACAAAATCAGATATCATTATATTCTTTTTTGTAATGGGTGATAGATAGAGATGAGTGAGTTGTATTCGATTGAGTAGGTATTCGATCGAATACTATGGTATTCAAAATATTCGTATGCAATCGAATACTTCTTCTATTCGATTCAGTAAATATTTGATGCAGTAACTATTCGATTCAGAGCCAGCGTTGATTGGCCGAATGCTATACAATGTATTGGATTCGGCAAATCAACGCTGGTTCTGCAGCAGGCTTGTCCTTGCTAGTCGGGAGAGCTGGCAGCTTGCTGTTACTAGCGAGCTTACTTTTTCTCATAGGAATGAGTAGACCAGCGTTGATTGGCCAGTGTACAGCATTCGACCAATCAACACTAGTCCTGCCGGAGGCTCGTCTGTGAGGAGGCGGAGTCTAAGATCGGACCACAGTAGTCTCCATTGTGGTCCGATTTTAGACTCCGCCTCCTCATAGACGAGCCTCTGGCAGGACTAGCGTTGATTGGCCAAATGCTGTACACTGGCCAATCAACACTGGTCTATTCATGCCTATGAGAAAAAGTAAGCTCGCTTGTAACAGCAAACTTCCAGCTCTCCTGACTAGTAAGGACGAGCCTGCGGCAAATCAACACTGGTTCTGCAGCAGGCTTGTCTTTGATAGTCAGAAGAGCTGGCAGCTTGCTGTCACAAGGGAGCTGACTTTTTATCAGTGCTACTGCAAGCGCTGTGCAGTTAAAGTGCACGGTCCCGATAGACTATAATGGGGTATCAGCGCAACTGCACAGCACTCCTCCTAAACACTTTCCTCCTGCTATTTGTGGACTTGGTGACTCTCCTTTAGTTGAATAGTGTTTTCCCCTGAAACGAGCATTTCTTCCCATAGACTGTAATGGGATTTGATATTCGATCGAGTAGTCGAATATTGAGGCTCTACTCAAAACGAATATTGAATCTAGAATATTTCACTGTTCGCTCATCTCTAGTGATGGATGCTATTGTATGGCATCCACTGAAACCCTCCTTTGCCTACTGGGAGTAGTAGAACTTGAACTTGTCATGGTGGTTATGGACTCCACCAAATTCCTGCAGTTTTCCTCCAAGCTGGTGCAATGCCGAGGGCTCCTGCAGTGACCCTGATGGTGCTGGTAGTCTCTCCCTAGTTACTCATTTTCAGCCTTCCTGAGTCAGACTGAAGTTGGAGTGCTCATGATGGTCATGCAGGAATAAGACTAAGAAGTCTTGGGATAAGAAGAAAACAGGGTAACCTGTAACTTTACTTGAGTTAGAATGCAGTATAACAGCTTCCACAAATGGAAGATTCTTTCAACTTTACCAATGTGATTTAGAGCTGAGCGGGCAGTTGGTATACCTGACCACAGTCTTTGCTTCCCTTACTTAAAGGGATTCTACCATTAAAATGCTTTTTTTTTTTTTTTTTGGTTGACACGTAGGAATAGCCTTAAGAAAGGCTATTCTCCTCCTACCTTTAGATGTCTTCTCCACACCGCCGTTCCGTAGAAATCCCGTTTTTTGTCAGTATTCAAATGAGCCCTCTTGTAGCACTGGGGGCGGGCCCCAGCGCTCAACCAGCCCTGGGGGCATCCCCAATGCTACGAGAGAAATCTCCTGTGACGCCTCCATCTTCTTCAGGAAAGTCCTCTTCACGCGCCTTCTTCCGGCGCACGCGGTCAAACTTGTAGGTCTCAGGCAGAGCTGACTGCGAATGCCCTTGGCCACAAGAAAAATGGCCGCTTGCACAGTAAGTAAGCGGCCATTTTCTTGTGGCTGCTTGAGCACTGGGGTCCTCCCCCAGTGCTGCGAGGGAACTCATTTGAATACCGATGAAAAACAGGATTTCTACGGAATGGTAGGAGAAGAATAGCCTTTCTTAAGGCTATTCCTACGTGTCAACCAGGAAAAAAAAAGTGTTTTAATGGTAGAATCCCTTTAAGTAGTCTCTACTCTTTTTATGTACCACTCTTTTTTTCTCATGTAAAAGCCCCAGAAGGTTTTGAACTTTTCCCTCTGTGGGGTGTAGATCAGTGGGGTGTCCTGTCCATCCTATCCTGCACTGATGCCCATGTTACATTTATCCTCAGATTCCAACTTTAGCGCATACCCTTTTGTTATGTCAGCCAGGTAGGGATAGCTTATGTTCTCCTGACTTTGACTGGTCCTAGCTCAGGCTTGCTACCATCTCTGCAGTTCCTCAAACCTACAAGGAACAGAGAAAACTCTTGGTCTTCTCCTATAACTTACTGGGTGGGTCAAACCAAAATTCTGCTTTCCACCCACAGTTGTACAGTCCATTTAAGGGGTAAATCCACACTATATACAAATTATGTACAAACTACAAAGCAAACATAGAATATACAATACAAAGTAAGTATATACATTCTGCTACTCTCCAATGGGGTGCTGCATATGCAAAATCTGGGGTAAAAAAGAAACCTTACAACAAGAACAACCATTTGCAATGCACTATTCTCACAATAGACTCAAGGCGCAGATATACAAGGTTGCTGTGGTATTTGTCCAAGGTGCTAGGTGCCCTTCCTTAACCGGGATATTTAGATACAAAGCTGGGATAGCGGGCTGCATGTTAATTTTACGCAAAGGAAAACATAGCTACTGTATGACATAAGGAAATTGCTGTATATATCACACACATGCAATGTACAAGTACAGATGGAGGAGACTTTAGTGCACTGACTGGAATAAGATGATGATACTTGGTGTGGGACGTCTGCTTCAATTAATTGAAATGAATCCTGAATCTTTCACGGCAAACGCCTGATCCGTCCTACAGGTTCACAGGTAAACGAATCACCGCAAAACAAATTACAATCCTGTCAAACAGATTCTCCACTTCTCATTTGCTATGGTCCACAATTTACTGAGGAGACATTTACTTCAGCGGTCTACTTCATATTAATCACATATTAAACACGTCAATCACATATTAAAATACATTGCTATCATGCTCTGAATGTCCACACACTTAAAGGGAGTCTCCACCTTCCATAAACATATTACAGTGATAAACAACTTACCTTTGATATGTATCTCACTTCTATAGATTTGGAGGGCAACAACTTTGAAGACCTGAGCCCTGGGAGCTTTGTTCTTGCTGCTGAAGTAGGGTGGACAGATCAGCTCTTAGTACATGGGGTGGCCCATGCAAGACTAAGTAGGGCTTTGAGTGACAAGAGCAGTGCTCCAAGGATCTGAAGGTCCACCTCCGTGCACCAATTGCCTAATTTGCATAATAATTCATAGTTGTTTTTCTTGAAATTTACAATGGTGACATGTATAACATAGATATATTGTTTATCACTGTAATGTGCTCTGTAACATGGTGGTAACAATGACAATGTTTGGGAGAGGTGATAGATTCCCCTGACAGTAACAAGAAAATTGCCAAAACCCTCCTGAAATTGTCCCAATTTTATTGCAGCTTTTGAATTTATGGCTGAAATGAATATTACTGACACATGGCTCTGGTGTCTTGTGTGTATTTTAACCCTTAAGTCATCAAACGTTTTAGCCTTAAACCAGTTAAATTTGATCCCTCACTGCTTTTCCACGTTCATTACTTTTTACATTTTATTTCAACGTAGCTTTACGAGACCTTCTATTTGATCAATTTTTATTACCTTTTGAGAAGTGAATCAGAATATATCAATTCTGGCATCTATTTTTATTTTTTTTTCTGTAAAACGACTTAGGAGCTGAGGTCAGCATATGAAAGGTTAAATGGTAAGTCTGCTTCTGATTGATAATGGAAAAAGGGGGGTTATATCATGAACAAAACTCCATAATAACCCCTCCCTTAGGGTCATTTGAAGTGCCAGGGACAGGAACATAATAAAATATCCTCCTCTCCCGGAACTGTCAGGGTAAGTTCACACAGGGATTTTTGGACAGGAATCTGCCTCAGAATCCAGCTCCAAAAAATACCTTCCATTGACTACAATGGGAGCTGTTCACTTCTTGCGTAAAAAACTGCTCGCGGAAAAAAGAGGTGAGCTGCCCATTCTTGCCGCGGATTATGTGGCGGAATCTGCCGCAGAGTCTGTGGAACAACTCTCCCTCCCAACTAGGCCCATTCACTTGGGCGTAATCTGGAGCACACTGCATTGGCATCCAGCCGCAGCTAGCCATTTTTTGGACCAGATTCTGAGGTGGTCTCTGCATCAAAATCCGGTCCAAAAAACCCCGTGTGAACTTACCCTCAGCTGCTCATGTTCTCCGGCACACTGATGAAAGTGAAAGTGCGAGTATATGCATCTCCACTTTAACGAGTGATATCTCAAAATCTATGGGGACTACAGACATGATCAAGATTATTGGCTTTAAAACAAGACCAAGATCGTAAGTTAGAGCCTTTTAAAGTTACAGTGTCCCTGAACATGTTCTACTTACTTTTGATGTCATATGAAAGAGGAGATCATTGCAGTGGTTGCAGTGCTATTAATATTATTTCCAGAGATATGACTGGTTGAATACACAATTGGAATAGTTATATCATATATTATACAGCTGTACTCTCATGGTGTATATCATGCACCACCATCATACACATATCATTATGATAGACACCATACTTAAGAGTTAAGCAGTGATATCTCTAGAAATAATGTAGATAGCACTGCAACCTTACTGTCATATGAAAGAAGGGAATCTTTCATATGGCACCATAAGCAAATTATACATTTTATAATGCTAGAGATATAGCTGTTTAAAGACCCTAACTTTATTTTCTCTACATTTTACTCAGTCTCTTGCTGAAGCCTTCGCTCCATATACAATGAGTGTCAGAAACAGCTCTCAATACAGAAGCAATGAAAAGAATAAAGAAATGCTGGATTTCACACAACGGAGACAAAATATGTTAATAAAGTATATTACAAAAATATATTAATGACACAGCTACTGCCAGTAAATCAAAAGTTTCCAAACATTTAGTTATGCTTTAGTTAAGTCTGGTACTACCAATGTCAATGTCACCTCACTGGCTAGTTCACCAGTAACTCCCCTGGACCCTCAGACATGAATTCTATATGAGAGATCACCAGATAAAATTCGACTCCAGCCAGGTTTTAGAAGAAAAATAGAAAAACTTCTTCTTTATTGTTGGAACTCTCAACAGATATTTGACACACGTATCAAACAGGAACAAAAAAATATGAGCGTCAGACTGACGCGTTTCGGACAGGTATCCTTTTTCAAAGTCTGAATTCTATGAATTCTATATGTCAGTACTATATGTCTGATTTTGTGAGCTGCATTATTATATGTATACTGTACATTCTTTGATCAAGTTGTGTGTAAGGAATATGCAAATAAGAACTCACCGTTGGAAAAGAGGAATATGCTCTAGCGCCACCTTTTGCGAGGTAGCTCCTTATAGATCTATGCATCTCTCACTCTCATCAGTGCAGTGCATAGGGTACATCAAGTTGTGTTAAACACTGGTCGCTCCTTCTTCCCAATGGCTGCCAATGACCAAAGTGTGTAACACAATTTATTATGGCTAAAATCCATGTAAAATTTTTCAGGTCATCGCAAGAAAACCAATATACAGTAGAGTCAATGAAATAAATAAAGTTTCTGTAAAATCCTCTTCCAGCAAGTAATTTGCTGAGTAAATATATGTCAAATCAGTATGGAAATTTCTAAAGAATTGGGCTCTTTGGAGAAAAAAATATTGCAAGGTATTAATTTATGTTTAATAATAGCAATGAAAAATTACAAGCATTTTATAGCAAAGGCTTAAAACTCATTTTGCGGCACATTGTTGACATAATGACCTAAAAAACATATATTACCGCTATCATAGTTGACTTATGATAAAACCAATGGAAACGGTTATTATATTGCAGAAAAAACAATAAAACACTTTAGTGCTTGAGGGAAACTTTAATGTAATTTTAGGAAGTTTTATGGAATTTATTTGTTACTGTTTTGCAGGGTAAGCCATTATGTTATGATCACAGGCGTCATTGCCGCTTTCACATGTGATTCAGCAAAGTCTGACATTAATGATTTTTATGTAATCTGCTGGAAGTGCACCTACCTTACCGGGGATATATCACTTCACTCAATGGCTTTTACAGACCTCAAGCTATACAGAATATTATTATAAATGGTAGTTTTACTGCAAATAACTATTGTGAATTTCTTTACAGCACATGAAAGTATGGTTTTATACCTTTTCTATCTTTCAACTATACCTGACTTGCTGGTTATCAAATCCAGAAAAAGATTAGGAGTCTTTGACTCTTCGGGCTGTATTAGTCATCTAATATCTCCAGGAAATGATCACCTAAAGGAAATGACTACCCCCATGATGGGTTATGGCTATTTATAGACATACTGAATTGACAATCCAGCTGGCACTGGCTGTGGTGCTTGTGGAAAGGCATTCAGACCTTTTAGTAGTGTGAACAATGTCTCCGGACTCGTGTATATGTTTTAAGACTTTCCACTATTTTCTATGTAATATCATAATCTTGTTATAGCACTTCAAAGACATTGGATAGTGTGGAGAATTTATCAAGATTGAAGTTTACTATGTCTTAGGCCTCATTCACATCTGCGTCAGTAATCCGTTTGGGGGACTCCGCATGGGGACCCCCTTAATGGACTACCAAACGCATTTGCAAGTGATATGCAGTGAAAGCTTACAGACCCCATAGACTATAATGGGGTCCATGTGCTTGCCGCAAGATTTCTGTAGGGTACATACAGACAGGAAAGTATTTCACAATTTACTTTCCTGTCCACATGACTCATGTGGAGATCTCATGGCAAGCACACAAACCCCATTGTAGTCTATGGGGTCCATGTGCTTTCACTGAACACTGCTTGCAAATGCTTTCGGTAGTCTGCTCGGGGGGTCCCCATGTGGACTTCCTGAATGGATTACCAAACGCAGATGTGAACCAAGGGTCAATTGTTTCTCTTGCTGATGTGAGATGCACCTGTACCAATAAGAGACTACAAACGTTTAATAACTCCGGCTTATGTAAGGTCCCAGGCACCAAAATTAAAATCTATGCCAGTCAGTGACTGACATAGATTTTAGGTATAACACGTGCCAGTTTTGTAGAGTAATTTAGGCCACGGCCCCACATAACAAAAAAGCTGCGATTTTTCAATACCCGCAGAGTGGATGGGATTCTGGCTAATCCCATCCACACATTGCAGAAAAATATCCGCAGTGGACAATTTCAAAAACCGTAAATCGCAGCCTGTCAATTATACCTACAGAAATGCTAGCGTTTTCCATATAGGTATAATTGAAGCAGAAAGTCCGCAGAGGAAAACTCTACAGACCTTCTGTGAAAAACTCTTCGGGAAAAACCGCAATTTGCTTCTGCCGCTTTTTTTCCCGTATCAGTTTTTGGCTGCGGCCACTAAGTGGGGCTTAGTCTTAAAGTAAGTCTGTCGGGCTGAGGCATTCCTGTCCACCTTGATCTCCTTCCTGTTCCAACCACTTTTCTAAATAAAAAAAAAGTGTCAAGCAGATCAGAAGACGGAAACAGCGTTACAATTTTTTGGAAGATTCTGGAGAAAACTGTCATACCGATTTTAATAAATCCCCTTACTTTATTTTTTTTTCATACCATGGAGTAAAAAATTATTTCCACATCATAAAAGTTTCTTAAGACAGCACTATATTAAATCGATCCACACCCATCACAGACATGTTAAAAGTTACAACCTGAAACCATATCACCTATTCTGAACGTGTGTGTGAAATGGGTAATTCTTGCAGTTCAGTGGGTTTCCATCCAATTTTGCGCCAAATCAAACATAAACCTCATTTTCAATGTGCTATTATGCAAAAATAAAGACACTTGCATCAATACTTTGACATCTCATTATAAAGAGGCTCATTTTTTATAGACAAGGCTCATTACACAACAGTTGTATTACGTATTTGGCTTCTTAAAAACATAGTTTTGGCTAGAGTGTAGTCTTTTTGATTATTCCATTAAGTCTAAGCAGCATGCTGAGTTATTATTCATGATAAAACTACTAGAGATGAGCGAACACTAAAATGTTCGAGGTTCGAAATTCGATTCGAACAGCCGCTCACTGTTCGAGTGTTCGAATGGGTTTCGAACCCCATTATAGTCTATGGGGAACATAAACTCGTTAAGGGGGAAACCCAAATTCGTGTCTGGAGGGTCACCAAGTCCACTATGACACCCCAGGAAATGATACCAACACCCTGGAATGACACTGGGACAGCAGGGGAAGCATGTCTGGGGGCATAAAAGTCACTTTATTTCATGGAAATCCCTGTCAGTTTGCGATTTTCGCAAGCTAACTTTTCCCCATAGAAATGCATTGGCCAGTGCTGATTGGCCAGAGTACGGAACTCGACCAATCAGCGCTGGCTCTGCTGGAGGAGGCGGAGTCTAAGATAGCTCCACACCAGTCTCCATTCAGGTCCGACCTTAGACTCCGCCTCCTCCGGCAGAGCCAGCGCTGATTGGCCGAAGGCTGGCCAATGCATTCCTATGCGAATGCAGACTTAGCAGTGCTGAGTCAGTTTTGCTCAACTACACATCTGATGCACACTCGGCACTGCTACATCAGATGTAGCAATCTGATGTAGCAGAGCCGAGGGTGCACTAGAACCCCTGTGCAAACTCAGTTCACGCTAATAGAATGCATTGGCCAGCGCTGATTGGCCAATGCATTCTATTAGCCCGATGAAGTAGAGCTGAATGTGTGTGCTAAGCACACACATTCAGCACTGCTTCATCAAGCCAATACAATGCATTAGCCAGTGCTGATTGGCCAGAGTACGG
The DNA here is from genome assembly GCF_031893055.1 of Leptodactylus fuscus. Classification (NCBI taxonomy): domain Eukaryota; kingdom Metazoa; phylum Chordata; class Amphibia; order Anura; family Leptodactylidae; genus Leptodactylus; species Leptodactylus fuscus. Next base: position 60,168,383 of record NC_134265.1, read on the forward strand.
AATTCGGCCAATCAGCGCTGGCTCTGCTGGAGGAGGCAGAGTCTAAGATCGCTCCACACCAGTCTCCATTCAGGTCCGACCTTAGACTCCGCCTCCTCCGGCAGAGCCAGCGCTGATTGGCCGAAGGCTGGCCAATGCATTCCTATGCGAATGCAGACTTAGCAGTGCTGAGTCAGTTTTGCTCAACTACACATCTGATGCACACTCGGCACTGCTACATCAGATGTAGCAATCTGATGTAGCAGAGCCGAGGGTGCACTAGAACCCCTGTGCAAACTCAGTTCACGCTAATAGAATGCATTGGCCAGCGCTGATTGGCCAATGCATTCTATTAGCCCGATGAAGTAGAGCTGAATGTGTGTGCTAAGCACACACATTCAGCACTGCTTCATCAAGCCAATACAATGCATTAGCCAGTGCTGATTGGCCAGAGTACGGAACTCGACCAATCAGCGCTGGCTCTGCTGGAGGAGGCGGAGTCTAAGATAGCTCCACACCAGTCTCCATTCAGGTCCGACCTTAGACTCCGCCTCCTCCGGCAGAGCCAGCGCTGATTGGCCGAAGGCTGGCCAATGCATTCCTATGCGAATGCAGACTTAGCAGTGCTGAGTCAGTTTTGCTCAACTACACATCTGATGCACACTCGGCACTGCTACATCAGATGTAGCAATCTGATGTAGCAGAGCCGAGGGTGCACTAGAACCCCTGTGCAAACTCAGTTCACGCTAATAGAATGCATTGGCCAGCGCTGATTGGCCAATGCATTCTATTAGCCCGATGAAGTAGAGCTGAATGTGTGTGCTAAGCACACACATTCAGCACTGCTTCATCAAGCCAATACAATGCATTAGCCAGTGCTGATTGGCCAGAGTACGGAATTCGGCCAATCAGCGCTGGCCAATGCATTCTATTAGCCCGATGAAGTAGAGCTGAATGTGTGTGCTAAGCACACACATTCAGCACTGCTTCATCAAGCCAATACAATGCATTAGCCAGTGCTGATTGGCCAGAGTACGGAATTCGGCCAATCAGCGCTGGCTCTGCCGGAGGAGGCGGAGTCTAAGGTCGGACCTGAATGGAGACTGGTGTGGAGCGATCTTAGACTCCGCCTCCTCCAGCAGAGCCAGCGCTGATTGGTCGAGTTCCGTACTCTGGCCAATCAGCGCTGGCCAATGCATTCTATTAGCCCGATGAAGTAGAGCTGAATGTGTGTGCTTAGCACACACATTCAGCTCTACTTCATCAGGCTAATAGAATACATTGGCCAATCAGCGCTGGCCAATGCATTCTATTAGCTTGATGAAGCAGAGTGTGCACAAGGGTTCAAGCGCACCCTCGGCTCTGATGTAGCAGAGCTGAGGGTGCACAAGGGTTCAAGTGCACCCTCGGCTCTCCTACATCAGAGCCGAGGGTGCGCTTGAACCCTTGTGCAGCCTCGGCTCTGCTACATCAGAGCCGAGGGTGCGCTTGAACCCTTGTGCACACTCTGCTTCATCAAGCTAATAGAATGCATTGGCCAGCACTGATTGGCCAGAGTACGGAATTCGGCCAATCAGCGCTGGCCAATGCATCCCTATGGGAAAAAGTTTATCTCACAAAAATCACAATTACACACCCGATAGAGCCCCAAAAAGTTATTTTTAATAACATTCCCCCCTAAATAAAGGTTATCCCTAGCTATCCCTGCCTGTACAGCTATCCCTGTCTCATAGTCACAAAGTTCACATTCTCATATGACCCGGATTTGAAATCCACTATTCGTCTAAAATGGAGGTCACCTGATTTCGGCAGCCAATGACTTTTTCCAATTTTTTTCAATGCCCCCAGTGTCGTAGTTCCTGTCCCACCTCCCCTGCGCTGTTATTGGTGCAAAAAAGGCGCCAGGGAAGGTGGGAGGGGAATCGAATTTTGGCGCACTTTACCACGTGGTGTTCGATTCGATTCGAACATGGCGAACACCCTGATATCCGATCGAACATGTGTTCGATAGAACACTGTTCGCTCATCTCTAAAAACTACTAGGATTGAATATTTTTTTCCTAATAGTATAGTTTAACCAACATCGAAGAAAACAGTAATATTTTATCACGCATCTCACACAGCCAAAAATCTGTAGAGTGATATTTACGATCTGTTTATCTGAAGGTCGTTGACATGTATGAATTCTACCTTCTATCATTCTGTCCTATTTTACAATGCAAATCAGAGGGCGAATACTCTACAAGTCAAACAGGGAACATTAGCTGACTTATAAATGTAGCGCTGTGCGGAATATGAAGACGTTGCTCAGTCTCGGCACAGTAGAAAAATGGATCTTTCAAAGTATATTTTGGACTTGTCATATTATTTTAGGGATAGAGGGAAAGGTAGATTTACAAGTCACAATAGGATCAGTAAAACTTCTAAACAATAGACAATTACTTACAAGTTTCCATCTAGAAAAAAATACCTTTAGACTATGGCCACGCATTTTGAGTTCTCACCGGTATGTCCGTAGTGGATATCCCACACCAGATTCTAATACAGCTGGCTTGCGTTGCGTGTTTGATATGTGATTTCCAGTGTGGCTAGCGTGAGTTGTAACCTTTTCATTGCAAAAGCTGAAATCCATGGCCTAGACTCTTTGAGAAACAGATTATTTCCGGCAGTGTGTGGATATGATTTGTCGATTCCCTTCCACTATACTTGTACTGATTTTGCCGCAGGTTAACCTACTAAGATGTTGTGTACTCACAGTATGTGGTCTTAGGATAGCATCACACAACTTTAGTCAATCAATATTTGGGGCAAATTTTGATGGCCAGAAGAGGATCCAATAAGAGGATATAGCCAACTTTACCTTGACTAATTCAACAACAAAAGTCAATAAATGCAATGGAGAAAAGTTGAGTTAAAGAGGTATTCCCATGAAGCTTGTTCACTAACCTGCAGGCTGTTGTGCTCTCTTCACTTCCTGCGTTTCTCGGCACATAGGTGGGCGGGGTTTCACTTGCACAGGATTGGTTGTAAATGAATTATCACAGTGTGAAGCTGATGTAGTAGAGCTGGATTTGAGTCAGTTTGCATTACATACAGAGGTAACGGACTCCCTATCTCAGCCCTTATCATCCAAATTCAATTAAACCGACTGATAAGAGCTCAGAAATCCTGGAGCTCTCTGAGAAGCTTTGCTACTTAAAAGACACAAACAGCTCAGAGCTGCTCCCAGCCCCCCCCCCCCCTGAGAGCAGGCAGCCACATAACTTGATAAATGGGCAGAAAATCCCAAGGGCCATAGAAACGGAGTGTAAACAATGAAGTGAATAAATTAAGATAGCGGCCAAACAAAGCAGTTTTGATAAAGCAATGCATTTAGGAAAAGTCTTAAATCCACATAAACTAGCAGTATAGATAGGATCCTTGTGATGGAACAACCCCTTTAAAGCATTTTGCAAATTTTTACCTAAAGGGGTGATCCAATTTATTTTTTATATGCTCACCTGTCCATTCTGCAGGAGATCCAGAAGGCAGTCTCTGTTTAGGTCTCCTGTCTTTGTTTCCTTCCTGCCTATGCACAAGTGTATTGGCCAATCAATGACTTAGCGCCGATCCTCCACAACATCACCGATTGGCATGATTCACTTGTATTCACACCAAAGGTCAGGAACAGCAAGGACTCAAATGGAGACTCTCCTCTGGATCCCTGGCTGTACAGACAGGATAGTAGACACTGTTTCTTAAATTAAGCCTTCCCAGGGGTTACAAGAAGAAACTGGAACATCCCTAAGTAGGCAGTTGCCAGATGCTTTAAGGCCCCATCTTGCAGAAACAAAGCTTTTCTCATTAAAGATTTTTCTGCATTTTTTAAGACAAACTCAAGAGTGGCTACAAAAGTGATAGCAAATACAATAGAACAATTCTACTTCTGGCTTTCCGAAACATGGGACCCAAACCTAACCCAGCTTTTCTCCATTGCTTTCGAAGGCTTTTGTTATCATAGACGAATTAAGTCATGTTATACTTGGCTTAATCTGTACAAGGACTGCACAAGAATCAGTCATGAAAGAGTGTTCAGAGTTATCAATCCCACCAGGGTCCTGGTGCCTAGGAGTCCAAAGGCTCTTCTGCCACAAAAGACGACACCAGTATTGTAAAAAGCACAAAGTGCATGGAGGTCCTACAATAGGTTTCATATTAGGGCCAAGTCCCAAGGCCTATAGATCAATCCATTTAGCCAAGCTTTATTTATTTCCTTGTATAGCTTAAAATATATGAATTTCTAGTGTTATATACAGTATATACTTCTTATAGAAAAACAGAGCGTCACGCCAAGTAGTCCACACGTGCCAGCCTGATGAATGGGTTAAAGGCAATCCAGTAAAAGAAAATGATGCGGCACTTCATTGACATTAGGCGTAAAAAAACATATATTTTATTTTCCCATATTTAGACAGATAGATAGACAGATGCGTACACATTGGGCTCTTCTGATTTATTGTGTAGACAACTCAACCTTTCCATGAGTGATGAACATGAATTGGTTTGTCTAGCAGTATTTCAGCTTGTTAGCAAGAGGACACCTAAGTATTCATACTCTGTTCAATAATCTGCAAACCACAGTCTCACATGGAAAGCCTCAGACAGAAATAACTTGCATCCCGGAGGCAGGAAAGATTGAAGATTTTACAGTAAGTTGAGAAAAAGAATCTATAATCTTCTTGTTTTCTTAGGCAGCACAATAAACTAAGAGCTATACCTTAGAAATCTATTGTAGAGTTTTTCTGTCGACATTGGAAAGTACTGTATATAAGAATGTGACCCTTGGCCACCTTATGGTACATTAATGCGGTTTTCACACCCTCTTCATAAGAACAATAAGTGTGAATCCAAGCGTAGACCATAAAAGTGAGATGCAGAAAAATTACATAGTTTAACAAGTTCTAGCATGGATAAAAATAACTTGTGGATAAAAGGGGAATATGTCACGTATAGCAATTAAAATGTATAAAGTTAAAAGGGTTATGGAAGACCTAGCTCCAATATATAATGATAGAATAAAATCTATATCTAATCTAAAAATAAGAATGATCACACATATTATTACTAACTGCCGTAGTAATATATATATATATATATATATATATATATATATATATATATATATATATGGGCTCATTCACATGTCCATAGTATGGCTCCTTATGAGAGCTGAATGTAACAGAGATTATTTGACACTAATAAGGTTCTGCAGAATTATAACTCATCATAGAGTACAATACAAGTCATTGAAAAGTCTTGGAAAAACTTGTTAAAGAGGACCTTTCAAGAAGTCCACCTCCACCGACACCAGCTCTCTGCATCCTTTACTAGGCTAACACAGGGTTCGGGGGATATTGTCACTCCTTAGGGAGAGACCACCATATAGGTGTGTGGAGACTTGTTAAGCCTTTAGCATTCCACTTTGCAAGGAACTATGGGAAGAATATGCAAATCTGCCTTCCATGATATAATTAGGAAGACAGTTGCTGCCTCAGTGTTGCAAACCAATAGAGGGCGCTCACTGGAATGTGCAAGCCTGTCTTAAGACAGGATTCCAGTGAAACAACCCAATAACGGCTGCTCCCTTTAGCCTCATGCCTGACCTTCCAAGAGGCCTATATGGTGGTCTCTCCCTAAGGAGTGACAATATCCCCCGAACCCTGTCTAAGCCTCTCACCTCTACCAGGTTATAGTCCTCTCTACATCGGGCTGAAGAGATCCAACCAGATTGAAACAGCTGTCCTCGATTGAGAGACTATACCTGGTAATAATCCCAGCGTCATTGCTAAACAAAGGCGTCTTGGAAGGTCGGGCATGAGGCTAAAGGGAGCAGCCGTTATTGGGTTGTTTCACTGGAATCCTGTCTTAAGACAGGCTTGCACATTCCAGTGAGCGCCCTCTATTGGTTTGCAACATTGAGGCAGCAACTGTCTTCCTAATTACATCATGGAAGGCAGATTTGCATATTCTTCCCATAGGCTAACACAGTTATAGTCATAGTAGCCAACAACTAAGGGGGTCCACCTCCACTGAGACCCCGGGTATAATAACTATGAATGATGGAGGGGGATACAGAAAAATCAAATCTCTAGTACCTAGTGACATATTTTATATTTTATGTTAGAGAAGGACCCTCAGGGTTCAGGACCCAGTAGTGACTGCTGCCTCTGTACCTTGTATAACTATACCCCAGAAGCCCACCCACTTAGAGGTTCAGTTCTGCAGGAAGATGTGATGTGAGGTTTCTCAGTGTATATTGTGCATTGCTATAAGAGCACCTGTGAGAATAGATGCCTTGTGTAAAGAGCCAAGTAAGACCCATTTAATGATGTTGTGTATGTAACAATTTACACCTATAAATAGCAAGAGAGGTTGTGTACAGTAAAATGGCTTCATCCATTTATTTAGACAGAGCATGTAAAGGAAAGGTTTTATGTAGTGATATTTTTGTCTTTGTTGCTTAGAAAACCCAACGTGGTGAGAAATTGGACTATTTTATAATCTATACCTGCACCTTCACTAGTATTTGCATAGTCTGTAAGAAAATGGCCATTAGCATGGACTTTACTGATGAACAGATAGAATTTACTTTCTTATAGTTCCATTTGATATCTTATGTGACTGGAGCTATAAGCCTCTAACAAAAAAGAGTGGTTTAAGTGAATGGACTATCAGAGGAAGACATGTCACCTGACTAGGACTGAGCAAAGAACTTCAGATATTCGGACATAATCAAATTTGACAATCAATTCAAAAGAATTTTGGGACTTCTCATATTTAATTTTGCTGTCCCAAACTTTAAGAAGTTATCAAGGGATTCATGTTTTTATCGCATGCATGAATATTTACAAAAAATCTGACTGTACTAGCTGTATCAGAAGTAATATTTACCATCAGATCTTCATTTAGAATAGGACAGCTCCATTAGAACTAAAATGCCCTGGCTATGAGGTGGTTGTAATAGATAGCAAACATGTGCACATACTATAGAAGGTATTTGTGTCATACAGTTAAACTAAAGGTAAACATGCAATGTCCAAACTTTAAATTAACACTTACAAAGACAATACATTTATTGACTGTTTTAGGCAAAGACCCCATGTACCAAAATGCAGCTAGATGAGGCAGTCTAAAGATGTGCCGGATTCAGGTTCAGACTTAGGTTTATACTGTCTAAGACTTAAACAGTGTTAGTAAACCTGTCCCAATATATAGTTCTGATATAAACTTGGACTAGACAGTCTAAACCTAGATTCACATGACCTGTGAAACTTGGTCCGTGTGCACCGGATTTACCAGATTGAACATCATGCTGGAGAATGGAAAAGTAAGTCACTGGGAGGTAGGGAGTCCTAGCCGCATAGATAACGTATCCTAGGAGTCCTTCTCCTGGCATGATGTTTAGGCCACCCATGGGTCGAGTTGACAATGTGTGAATCTAGAATTAAGTCCCTTTGCACACTACCATGAGTGGGCAGCCGACTATGACTGAAAGTCATGGCTGTTGCACGGGCGGCTCACAGATGTCATCCGGTGCACTGGCCATGTTTTTGCCACCCTATTCATCCCATGAATAGGGATTTTGGAAGTATAGCTGCAAAACCAAATAGGAATAGGACCTGTTCTGAGTTTTGCAGCCCGGACTGTTGGCCTGCACATGAAACTGTGTAAAACACAGTCGTATGCATGGGCCAACAGAAATTAATGGGTCAGTGTGCTATACAGGAAGAGGGCCCTAAAGTTTTGTCATATTTATCTTCCAACATGAGTCACTGTGATATATCTGGCACGTATTAAAGGGTCTAAATTTTAAAGAGGATTTGTAAATCAGCCATAATCTTTGTATACTTGTGCAGAAATATGATAAAGATGTAGCACAGCTTAAGGTTATGTTAAAATAGAGGAATTTGATTAGATTGAAAAAAAACTGCTTTGGGAATTTAAGGGAGGTTTTGGAGGTTGATTTTTGATGAAGATGATTCTGAAAAAGAAGTCTGCTTAAAAAAACTCCAACCCCAAAATCTGCTTACCATTCATTTCAATGGGATCAGGATGCTGCTAGATATAAATCAGCGAGTATAAAGCCTAAGGGCCAACTTGAAAATTTAGAGTTGATATAGTCTAACCATTGGGGAAACATGGTTGGAATTTGGAAAAGATTCTGAGGCAAATTCCTTTCCAAATTACGTTGTGATAACCTAAGCCAAAAAAATCTGTCTTTGCCTTCCTTTAACATGAGTGGAAGGAAGGGGCCAATTTGACAAAGAATTTGGAGATGAATTTGAATCGGCTTCAAAATCAGCTCCAAATGTTTACTTGACACAGATCAAATACTAAAGAACAAAATCCAAATACCCGATTTAATACGAAAGTTCTTTAACTGTACTTTTTCATTGGCTTTGCAGCGTTCTGTGATAAGATGTCACACCAAAGCAGTGTTACGTTAAACTTTGCTACATCTGTAATGATGGATTAGTAGGAGAACAGTACAGCGGGAAGAATTAATTACAAGTGCAAGCTGCGTGTGGCTTAACTAGAACAGATAAAAAGTTACAAAGTTTTAAAGAACTATTGATTCAATAGAAACTAATTAGAAGGTGAAGAATGAAAATGCAAAAACACAGAGAATTGTTTCACTAATGGCTTCATTTAAACATTAACAACTTCACGCTAAGAACAACACGGAGCCAAGGTCACATGTACTGCGGTAGAAGTGAACGCACTCTGTACATTATGAAATATAGATAAAGGTTTTATAGCTATGAATTGAAGTCTCAGACATTCATTTTCATACCACTGTTTAGTCACTGCGATACAGACATCTGAAACATAGTTATTAAAGGGGACATCCCCTTGTAACATAGATTGCATTGTGTCTCATATACAAAGATAAATCATGCTACATGTATTATATCCATTAATACGGCCAATTTTGGCCTTGTCTCCAAGTTACCAAACATAACCATGTAGGGGTTTTATACTTTGCAGACTACTACTTTATTGGTAGGGCCTTTCACTGCAAAGCTGGGACCATCAATGATGTCTCGTAAACATTGCAGAAACCTGGCAGAAAATATTACATTTAGAAGAGTACCTTCGTACGTTACACAATAGCCACTAAATTTAGCAGGGACTCTGTATATTTATGTCAGGTCCTCCAATAACTAAGCTCTTTGTAGTCACTCGTTTACCCAGCAAATACATGATGGTTCTGGATTATATAACACTCACATGGCATCTATAAAATAGTTTCTATAAAAAAGTTTTCAGACCACCATTTATTTAGTCACTCTGATACAGACATCTGATACGTGTCTATAGTTATTAAAGGGAACAGTACTTATGCAAAAATTCAGACTGCCCCTTTAAGATTGAAATGGAGTAACTTCATTATAGGGGCGTAACACTATTTATTAGTGAAAAGCAGTAGTGCAAAAGTATAATATTTACTTAAGATGACTAAATAGATTTAATTCATTAATTTCCTAAAAGTTTGGGCATTTGAGTCTGAATCATATTACACTGTCTACCAATAAGTATTTGGACACCCATGCAAATGAAGATATCTGTGGTCATGATGTACGTCACGCCTTCCGCCGTTAAATAGGAAACAGCATTGGCATTAGTGCATTGCCATTAGTTGCATGCAAGATGCCACGAAGTGCAGAGTTGACCGATTTTGAGAACGGGGTAATTGTTGGGTACCACAGAAATGGTCGATCCTTAAGGGACATAACAAGCGAACTGAATTACCCAAAATCAACAGTGGCCTATGTGATTACTAAGTGGAAGGTGAACGGTGATTGTCGGAATGTGCCCTGAGTTGGCAGACCCCCAAAACTGGGAGATAGAGACCGACGAGTGCTGGCCAGAGAAACCGCACCCAACCGATGGCTCACATACACGAGGAGTTTCACCAGGCATCCGGGAGTATTGTGACGATCAATACTATCCGTAAAGAAGCATCTGCTGGGGTCTACCAACTACTGAATATGAATAAATGTTGTTTTTCTATTCTACCACAGGTGTCAAAATACTATTGGTAGACAGTGTATTAATGAGGTTTTTTTCTGGATGGTTTTGAGTCTCCTTCTTAATAGGTTCAATCAGATCAGTAACAGAGAGACAACATACAGCTAAGATTTTTACTTCAATTTCTAGTATCCCATACAAGAACATATTTGATGACACATGCAATAACAGAAAGCTGCATTGTGATCACAAGCTTGCACTTACCAACCTCCACAACACTAGAACAGTTGGGATCGTTGAAGCCAAGTGGGCATTCACATGTATAGGTCTCCTCGGATAAACCAGATAAACAGATTCCTCCATTTTCACATGGATTGGGTTCACACACATCCCCTGTCAATGAAAGACATGCAATGGTTAATAATTCCACCATTTACACATATCTTATACAAATGTACGATATAACAAACTTTACCTTGAATCTGATAACCTTGAGCAATACATAATCATTTAAAACAATTGGAATGGAAAAGCCATTGAACCAGTCAAGTTAAAGTTTTATGCTACAGTCTATTTAAAATTAGATAAATGTCAATTTAAACTTTGCTAAATCTGTACGAAAAAATAATAATTGCCATGTTAATATAAAATGATTAAGGGAAATATTGTGAGGAAACTTTGGTAGCAATATGGAAGCATTAAGATATCACCTATTAGACATTTCAAAAACTAATCTTGGTGGGAAAATCTACAAAATTTACATTTGATTTAGCTAATTCTTACAATCTAGTTTAGTAGTAAACATCTGGTGTAAGGAATAAAGTGTAAAATCACCATCACTAAAGCACATTTCTCAGCTACTGAGACATTTGTTAAAGAGGGGTTCTCACATTTAAGGTTGATGGGGCACCTCAGTGTTGAATGTTCTTATCTTTATAAATTTTCTTAGAATTTAAGTCACCAAGGTGACTCTTGGTCTTCCTTTCCTGTGGTGGTCCTCATGTGAGACAGTTTCTTTGTAGCGCTTGATGGTTTTTGCAACTGCACTTGGGGACACTTTCAAAGTTTTTCCAATTTTTCGGACTGACTGACCTTCGTTTCTTAAAGTAATGATGGTCACTCGTTTCTCTTTACTTATCTGCTTTTTTCTTGCCATAATACAAATTCTGTCTATTCAGTAGGACTATCAGCTGTGTATCCACCTGACTTCTGCACAACACTACTGATGGTCCCAACCCCATTTATAAGGCAAGAAATCCCACTTATTAAACCTGACAGGGCACACCTCTGAAGTGAAAACCATTTCTGGTGACTACCTCTTGAAGCTCCTCAAGAGAATGCCAAGAGTGTGCAAAACAGTAATCAAAGCAAAAGGTGGCTACTTTGATGAACCTAGAATATAAGACATATTTTCAGTTGTTTCACAAATTTTTGTTAAGTGTATAATTCCACATGTGTTAATTCATAGTTTTGATGCCTTCAGTGTGAATCTACAGTTTTCATAGTCATGAAAATACAGAAAACTCTTTGAATGAGAAGGTGTGTCCAAACTTTTGGTCTGTACTGTATATGCCCACTTCAAGCTCTATCCATTATTGCATGATAAGGTCAAAGGCCTAAGGTGTTGCCCGAAACACTGCAACTACACACCTTACCTGGCCTCTGTTTTTTTTATACTGATGGCCAGATAGCTGCCATTTTGCTTGATTCATGTGAGGGGAACCGTAAAAATTTGGTGTGCTTATGCTATTTGCGTCTGTGTGCAACCACCATGTGGAGGAAGATAAAGTGCAGGTTTTCAAGGATTTCAAGACTTTTATTAGCATGTCATTGCGTAAGATTGTTTTCAAGGCAAATTGCAATCTTTAAGCAAAGTACAGATCAGTAGAGTGTGAACTTATCTATAAGTAGAGTCCTTAAGGAGGATCTGTCACCAAGTACAAACTACTAAACGCAATAAATCATTTAACGCTCTCTGTGCTTCTCATTGCTTGGCGTTGTTATCTTTAAGATCTGTCCATCTATTCAAAAGATACGCCCCTGGAACGTTATAAGTGGTCGCTAAACCCTTTAATTTCTATGAGAAAAGCAAAGGTTCCCGCCCACTTGGGGAATAAGAGCTAATTTATATGTAATCTTTCAGGGGTCGTATCTTTTCAACGGATGAATGAATTTTGAAAATAAAACCGCCAGATTGATCAGGATCCCAGGAATAATTCAATGGTTTATGGAGTTTAGAATTTTGTACTTGGTCACAGATCCTCTTTAACCAAATTCTAGCTAAGATAAGGGAGTTTCATTGGAAAGGGCTCCAATACATTCCTGCTAAGTCAATTCTATTAACCATTAACATATAAATATAAAATCATATAAATATCTTAAATAGCATCTTATTCTACAATGGAGCAATAAGAAACGCTACAAAATTCATCAGTCTACTCATATGCCAATTTAATTTACATAGGTTGGTGAAATGTTTAGCACATGGCTATGTGACAATCAGTTTAGAGGCATCTGGTGTGTCTAGCAAAGCCGGTTGCACAAATTTGCTTGGTTTACGGTATGACTTACAATAGTTAGAAAAAAATAAAATTAATTGCTGCTTTCCCCAATACTAGATCCATTACAATTGAAGTCTGTGCATAATACATTGTGTACACATATAAAATAATAGAGTATGCATTGATGTAATGCTTATTAGCTTTGTGCAAAAAGTTTCTATTTTTCAGAAGATAAAGAGTTTCCCCACCATTACACGTAATGATATATCAATGGGATATGATATTATTTCCAGGTCATTGAATGCACAACTACTTGGACAAAACCTCTCCTCAGTATTATAAAATTTCCAAAAAAATCAATGACAAAGAAGGGCCTTTAAATAAAACAGTAATATAAAACCATATACTCACCTGTTTAATTCCACACCATTCCAGTGCTGTCTCTCCAATGGTCCCTGACAATCTCTGTTTACTGGCCTGCAGTTATGATCTCATATAGTCTATAACATGTGAGTGGCCAATGACTGGCTGCAGCAGTCCATGTACATACACTATATGGCACATTATCTATGCAGAGCAGTAAACAGGGGCCAGCAGTAACCACCAGAACAGCACTGCTGGAGGGACAGCAACCGGAGGGTCCAACAGGTGAATTTAACTTATTTGTCATCATGGCTGTATAATCAACATGAGGCTAAGCGATGATCACTCTGCACAGAGAACTAAATGATTCTGAGTTTTTTTTCTTCTTAGTTTCTATGACTCCTAATATCTTTTCTATCTGCTATGAGCTTGTATGTGTTCTTTCTTGTAATATATTACTATATTATCCATGCTGCTGTAACACACTGAATTTCCCCATGATGGGACTATTAAAGGATTATCTTATATTATCTTAGTTTATGACATTCCTTCTTCTTTTTCAATTTTAAAAATTTTCCAACAAACCTTTTAGGTGTTACTACTCCTTCAAAAGTTTTTCCGAACAGTTTGTAGACAAGATACAAAGGTGATAGGACCTAAGCCACTTTTTTTGTGGGATTGGTGGGAGTTTCAGAAGTTTCGCTCTCATCAACTATAATGTAATGACATTTTGTAGTAATACTGATATGACGGTATAAGATGGGGATACTTTTTTAATAACAGCTACATAAAATAAGTGGTGTGTCCAAAAATGTACATATTCAAGTCTACCAAATGTCAATTTCTATCCAGGAAGCAAGTAAAACAACTATCAACTACCTCCATTTCCTCTTATCCTAGAGCTAAAAACACAATTCTGTCCAAACACTCTCAGGACTGCAATGTCTACAACCAGCTGTATTACAAAACTTGCTAAAACATTTCTTTCCCAAGTATTATCGATGTGAAGTTTTATTCCTTGGAACAAAACAATTTGATTCTACAGACTAAGTTAGCCATTACATTAGAACTAAATCTGCCATAGTGCAATATACATAGTTGTCTATAAAAGTACATGTGTACTGCAGCCTTTTCATTTTTATTCCTAATTTTGGTACCATTTGTCCATATACATCATCGGATTCAGTCGCACATTCTGCCTGCAGCTGCATTTTTATAGGCTGGTAATATACTGCGAGCAGAAGTGAGTATAGAATGTCAAGGTAGAGCGAGCAGAATGAGCAAAAGTCTATAGCGGTAGAAAACAACGGAAAAGGGAACATACCGCAGGCAGTGCAATGTACAAAAAAAAGCACCATAATATTTCTATACAAAGGCAAATACATCTACTTGTGCTTTATGGCCTAACCGCGTTAAGCCCTAACCGCATTATTTGCTTGCATAGATTCATAATATAGTCACTACTTTAATATGGAAATGTCCCTGCTTGTTTTCTTAGAGTAAGACAATGTGATACATATGGCAAGTAGACAACATTCCAGAAGGAGAACTGACTTGGCAATGCTTCCATACAAGATGTCAACACAGATCTCTCACAATTTACATATGAGAAAAACATATGCACCATATTGAATAGAAATGTGGGACCAATGAAACTAATCCTGTGGGTATCTACCAGCAAGTCATCTGGCAGAAAAACCAACTATACACAACTAATATATGCCTGCAATGAAATGTGACCATAAATGCAGAGATAATATTGATGATATGACTGATAATAAGTGTCTTGGTAAGAATTTGTGTATTTTTAAAGAGGTTGTCTAGGATTTAGGATTTTGAGCATAGGCTATACATATGTTATGGGGGAAGGGGGCACCAAGTGGCTTCTGCATAGATCAGCTGTATGGGGTCTATACCCCGTATAGTGACTGTATGCTGGTACTGCAACTTAGCTCCCATTGAAGTGAATGAGAGCTGAAAGCCTAGAGGCTACTAGTTAAAGGGGTTGTCCAGGATAAACTGATAATTAACTCCTATATTCAACCCCTCCCTCCACCTAACTTCTAATTTACTTCTATTAAAAAAAATCTATAAGTACCCATATCCCTGAGGTGGTCATGTGACTGCCCCAGGGAAACGTTCTGATACTCCGGTTATGTTCTGTTTCACAGCTTCCGAAATGGAAAGTCACCATTACTACCCCCTCCACCCCCATGCCTTCCTGTGTCCATAAATTGCTCCTCCCCTCTTCCTCTCTGCTAGTAGTTGGTGGGATACCTTAGCAAGTGAGACAGGGGGAGGGTCTAGTAGCTGGCAGGATAGATTAGCTAGTGAGACAGGGGGAGGGGCTAGTAGTGGATGGGATAGATTAGCTAGTGAGATGGGGAGGATATAGTAGTGGGAAGGATAAATTAGCTAGTGAGACAGGGGAGGGGCTAGTAGTGGGTGGGATAGATTATCTAGTGAGACAGGGGGAGGGACTAGTATTGGGCAGGATAAATTAGCTAGTGATACAGGGGGAGGGGCTAGTAGTGGGTGGGATAGATTAGCTAGTGATACGGGGAGGGGCTAGTAGTGTATGAGATAGTTTAGCTAAGGAGACAAGGAGGGAGTTGTAGTGGAGTGAGAGAAGAGAGGGACTGAATGAGAGGGAGGTAGTGTGAATGGTACACAAGCAGCTGCAGAGCAGGAAGCTACAACCTGTAAACAAATTCAGAAGATGCAGAAGCAACCAGAGACACCCAGAAATCACTCCAAACACAGCTAAAGGTATATGGGTGCACTTATTAACCCATTACTAGCACTAAAGAAAATAAACAAAAAAGAAAAAAAAAAATCTTCTGCCCGAAAAAACGTATTAATGTTAGTATTTCACTCTGTATCGTCTTCCTGGATTATCTCTAGCCTAATATATACCATCAGTGTTAAATGTTATTTTATTACCTTGCAATAATCCTTACTATTACATAATGCAGAATCAGTTAATATTAATATAAGATTGGTGGAATGTTTCAATTAATTCTGTATCATCTGTATAGAATATGTACTGTAGCTGTGGTTCATAATAACATGAAGTTGTATACACAGTTACAAGGTTTAGAATAAAGAACAAATGTAGCCATCTGCATTGAACAGCCTCAGGTAGACGTACACTGTACGGTATACGGCTCTATTCCTTAAACACATCATTATCAGGTGAGTGCGAATGAATTTATGGAATGGCTCTGAATATAATTTACATTCTAGATGTAGACTTCCTTACGTGTAAACTGACTGTGCTCTTGCTGAAGAAATATGCACAGGACTGTAATAAAATGCATAAAATATTCTTAAAATGTAACAATGTACAGCGTGCTATTATCAGAATGATTTCTACGGACTTGGAGAGACATTTCCTACTATAAAATAAGCATAAATATTCCCATTTTTGTAAACAGCAGCTAATCGCCGAGCATAAAACCTTAATTCTAGAAGTAAAACATGAAGATTCGCTTTAAACTTTCTCTGTGCAATACCAACAAGTCTGAAGCCTGCATCTTATATTAATGCAGATTCAATTTTCCACTTCATTTCCCCCCTAG
Source organism: Leptodactylus fuscus (assembly GCF_031893055.1). Lineage (NCBI taxonomy): Eukaryota > Metazoa > Chordata > Amphibia > Anura > Leptodactylidae > Leptodactylus > Leptodactylus fuscus. The sequence continues at coordinate 60,184,818 of NC_134265.1, forward strand.
GTAAACTGAATCAGCATATTCTGTAAGACAGAGCCCCGGAAAGGCCTCAAGCAACACTTAAGAGGAAGCAAATCATGGAAAAAAGATACAGTATGAAGGTTAAAAAAAAATCCATTGCAAGTAACAGTCCCTGTAGCCTTTACGCTAGCATTGCCCTTTTCACTGTTTTCAAAACTCAGTCATGAAGCTGAAAGTACAGGCGGCATTTGATGTCATGACAACTACATGCGAGGAGAAATCTTATCTGTTCGGTTTGTGATGATGAGCCGATCCTGCTGCGTCAATTCTATCGCTAGGTCTTCTAGAAATACAGGAGAATTAGATATGTCTTCATAGCTATGGAATCTATATGCAGATGGCAGGGCTGTACACGAAGATCAGGGCTCCAAAGTCAGAAGTTACATTTATCCTGGCCTCAAAAAAGACATGGTAAATATAAAAAATAATATTGTTGATCATAATTCTTACCCATATGTGACCTATGGTGTATTCCAGGAAAACTCACAGTTTGTTATAAAAACCTGAAAATGTACTGAAATTTTCTTTAAGTTGGAAAAAGGAAAAATAGATGAGCAATAGATGTATCAGCTGTCAATGATCATTGATTGATAGTGTCATGTGTAGAGGTCAAGGACCCCATCCAGCCTTCTGTGTATACATAGGTGCATTACTCATAAGTGCGAACCCCCATGTTAGAGATTGTGAATTATTTACAATAGGGTAGCTGTGTCTTAGGAACTTGGATATAAATAAATAGCTTATATCCATGATACACACTTGTGTACCAAGTGTGGGAGGATGGGCTCAATGGTAACAGCAGTAGACCCAGATAGTCCGAGACAGACTCCTTGCAGCGCTGGAGTCCTGGGTTTAAATCCCACCAGGAACAACATCTGCAAGGAGTTTGTATGCTCTCCCCGTGTTTGCGTGGGTTTCCTCCCATACTACAAAGACATACTGATGGGGGGGAGGGGAAAAATGTACATTTTGAGCCCTATATGGGGCTCACAAACTACATTAAAAAAAAAAAAAAAAAAAAAAGAAGGAGCCATCTCACAGCTAAGGTGTTACCTGAATTGTAACCTTACTTACCCTGTATGTTTATTTTGCAATAAACAGCAAAACAAAATAAACCTTAACTTCAGGCAAAACAATAACAGAAATACTGCTCGTCTGAGCTACTAACTACACAGCATATACCCTAACTGTACATGTGGCTTGCTTCAACCATACGGTCAAAACAGAGAACAGTAAAGGCAACAGTTCAGACTGGACTCTCACCAGTTTGCAGTGTGTTAGGACAGAACCCAGGTCCTCCTCTCTCCCCCCAGGATCTGCCCAGAAAAGAGGTCTTAGCAATCTTTTATAGGCCTTTAATGAGGCCCAGCTCCCACTTGTGTTTTAAGGCCCCTCCCTAGTAGGTTAACAGAAGGTGTCGGGGCAACGCGGTGGCTCAGTGGTTAGCACTGTAGCCTTGCAGCGCTGGAGTCCTGGGTTTAAATCCCACCAGGAACAACATCTGCAAGGAGTTTGTATGCTCTCCCCGTGTTTGCGTGGGTTTCCTCCCATACTACAAAGACATACTGATGGGGGGGAGGGGAAAAATGTACATTTTGAGCCCTATATGGGGCTCACAAACTACATTAAAAAAAAAAAAAAAAAAAAAAGAAGGAGCCATCTCACAGCTAAGGTGTTACCTGAATTGTAACCTTACTTACAACACATAAGTTAGGAATCTGGAGGAAATATAGCGACCTTCCAGAATCTCACCCATCACCTTCTCACACAAGAAGACACCAGTTGTATAGTTAACTCTTTATGCCCCATTATATTTGACTGTATCCTGGTCTGCTGTCTTTAATTTAATTAAAATCTCCTGACAGGACAGGCGTGTGTCTGACAAACCATAAACGGGGAAGGGGTTTACAATACTTGGACTGCCAGACAACAAAAGAGATCAAAGCAGGGTAATCTCTACAGACCCCGTAGCAATTGCTTGGCCTGCTTGCATGGTAGGCACACCAATGGCAGATTTGTACATTGATGTAAATACAAATAGTTTTTTATGGTAAATTATATGACATCAACTTTGTTTTGGGATCATGAAGCAATTTGGTAAAGTTTTAACTATTTATATATATCCACTTAGTTAAAAAGCTAGTAAAAATTTCTTAAAGTAACCCACAAGACAGGATTAAATAAAATATAATAAAAAATATATGTAAGTCACTCCCTACATGGGATACATATCTGTATTTATGCTCCTGATATTTTTCTACCAGGATGCTTTTAAGATCATCTTTATTAAAATACAGATCTGTGACAATCTGAGGTAGTCTGAGACACGCCTCCTGTCTCACCATTGGTTTCCACTACTGGTCTGCTGCAGCCTGAACCAATGATGAGACAGGGGAGTGGCCCAGACTACCATAGTCTCAAGTAGGCAATGTAGCTAAACTGTAGTCACAGATTGTAGATTTTGTGCTAATAGCAACCTAGGGATAAGATCTGAGGAAAATAATTATCAGGCAATGACATATGATTTGGGGAGTATGGGGTCATTATTATATTAGGGGATCTTTATTATATCAGTGCATAGCATATGTGATTGCAAGCCCTATCAGAACCATAAAATGGAATCCCAAAAAGTTGTCAGTAAGGGAAACTCTATAAGGGAGAACAATTAGGTCACATTTGCTGATAACGTAACACGAACAAGCTGACATGTTGTGGTGCTGGGTGACAAGATACAATCAATTACTGTACATGTGCAATAAATATGAGCAGTGAGAACATCAATGCATAGTTGTAAAGACCGGAGCAAATCATCCTTGAAATAAAGCGGCGCGTACACTAAAAAGACTTTGCCCTCCTATGTTTATATGGGCAACAATCCATCTAATAAAAGCCATTCCTGCTGTTCTTGCCTTTATTCATTTACCAGAGCACAAGAATTATGTGGCTTAGAAATCTCCCACCATTGTGAAATTCATGGAATGGAGTTAAAAAGAATCTGTCAGCTCTGCGAACATTTTTTAGTAAATTCTCCATGAAATAATAATGCTGAAGAATATTTTCCTAGAACTCTGTATTGTGCCAATCCTCTATTATTCCATTGACAACTGGGTGTGATCAATGATGTCATTTATTTCTTTATTTTTCAAGTTGTAGAAGGAATAATAGAGGAGAGCAACAACATTTCTGGAATTGTTATTCAACGACAAGCATTTACTAAGATACGTAGGAACCATCAGGTCTCGTTTCAAGGTAAATCCTAAATCTGAATGGATTTAGCAGAAGTGATCTTAGAACAATAGGAATTGAAATACCAAATATTTTAACATTATGGTGACCCCATGTGGTCCCCATTTTCAAAGGGGCCTCACAGTTTTATTGAGCCCCTCCCGTCTGTGGTTATTCCCATTGACTCCAATATAAATAATATGACGAACACTGTCTTCCATCATGTTTGTTTTGGGAGCAAAAGTCTTGCCTGCAAGATTGGGGTTAATGCAGATTGACAACCAATGAAGAGAGATATGTCCGCATCTGTCATTTAATGTCCATTGTTCTCATCCTGTGATGGGTGAAGGCAACGTAAAATACATAGCAGTAGTGTGAACTTACCCTAATATATTACTATGATAATGATAAAAAGAGACTGTCGCTTCAAGGTGCAAAACCTTTAGATGGTTCAATGATCAAATCACTCACATGATTGCTCAAAAGGATTAGTGAACTATCAGATTCAAGATTACGTAACAGTTAGAGATGAGCAAACAGTAAAATGTTCGAGGTTCGATATATTCGTTTTGAGTAGCCCCTCAATATTCGACTACTCGAATCGAATATCGAACCCTATAATAGTCTATGGGAGGGAAATGCTCGTTTCAGGGGTAGGCAACATTCGATCAAATTATACTTACCAAGTCCACGAGTGAGGGTCGGGCTGGATCCTCCGAGAAGTCTTCTCCTTGCAGCGTCCCTGCGGCATCTTCCGGCTCTGAATTCACTCTGCCCAGCATCGGGCCTGAGCAGAGCCGACTGCGCATGCCCGCCCTACAAGCGGACATGCGCAGTCGGCTCTTCCCAGGCTCGATGCCTGGCAGAGTGAATGAAGAGCCGGAAGACGCCACGGAGAAGCTGCACGGAGAAGACTTCTAAAGGTAGGAGAAGAACCAGCATTGATTGGCCGACTGTATAGCATTCGGCCAATCAATGCTGGTTTTGCATTCAACTTTTCCATTCGAATAGCGAGTGGTACTCGATCGAGTACGAGTATTTCGAATACCATAGTATTCGATCGAATACCTACTCGATCGAGTACTACTTGCTCATCTCTTGTAACAGTCTCTATGCAGATGTGTCTGAACTTAACTAATCTCCAATTTGGTTAAACATTACAACTTGTCATTGCTTAAGCAATGACTACAATCTACTGTAAGCCACGTAATACAAAGTAGGCCTTAGGGGTGTTCCAGTATACGGCACATCTTCCAGCCTGCCTACCGGTAACTTTACTCCCTCTGCAGCTTCTGATCCGGACAACATATATTATACTCTATCCTCTCCATGCTATACAGTAAACCAGCTACTATCAGCAATGTATCTCCTGTCTTCTCCCTTCCCTCCTATTAACAAGTGACAGGACAGGAGAAGAGGGCAGAGGGCTCACTTGCAGCATCAGAGCCAGTGTGTTGAGAAACTACAGTATATTGTGATGTGTATAAAATGTACCAATATAAGTCCCTGTTGACATGTTTGGTTTCCATTTAGAACAAATAATACAACGCAGCTTCTGGTCTCTCACACAATGGACACCATATATCTTGTTGGACAAAATTTCATTGCAAGTAGCACTATAGATAGATAGATAGATAGATAGATAGATATTGATATATACGGTATGTATAGTAAAATACTAAGAAAAATACACACAAAATTAGTATAAAACTAATAAATTTTATTAATGCCAAGATTAAAATAATGTGATACAAATAACATAAGACACATAAATAGGGGGGACATAATAGCCAAATACCAAAAATTACCTAACCATAGGTGGCTAAGATTATAACACTGAGGGGTAAATATAATGCATTGTAATACAACACACTATAGTCATAGGTGCCTGGATGTAATATATATATAGCTGCACGGCCAAGGGTATCTCAAGTCATAATGCCAATGGGCAAGTAATACCATGGCCCATAACAGAATGCCATACAACCAGACACAAATACCAGATTTAAGTAGTAGGAAAAAAAAAAACCCTCAGTGATATAACATACCCCCTATGGAGTAGAACCCTTGTCCCTTGACAAAGTCCATCTCGGTGGACGAAACGCACGTCAGGCAGTTCTACTCCATAGGGGGTATGTTATATCACTGAGGGGGGATTTTTTTTCCTACTACTTATATCTGGTATTTGTGTCTGGTTGTATGGAATTCTGTTATGGGCCATGGTATTACTTGCCCATTGGCATTATGACTTGAGATACCCTTGGCCGTGCAGCTATATATATATTACATCCAGGCACCTATGGCTAAAGTGTGTTGTATTACAATGCATTATATTTACCCCTCAGTGTTATAATCTTAGCCACCTATGGTTAGATAATTTTTGGTATTTGGCTATTATGTCCCCCCTATTTATGTGTCTTATGTTATTTGTATCACATTATTTTAATCTTGGCATTAATAAAATTTATTAGTTTTATACTAATTTTGTGTGTATTTTTCTTAGTATTTTTTTTCTTGCTATTTTGTTTTTGTTTTTTGGTTTGTTAACTTTTTCTGTAGTATGTATAGTAGTTTATAAGGACGACTGAGGCTGACCCTACACATAATTCTCTATTATACATACCCCTAGATATTTCTGTTGCAGTCTCTGTAAAATCCACTAAACAATAGCTGTAATATGAAATACTGCATATTTTTTCTGCAACATCCTTGATTTACAATGAATTTATTCCAATTTCTGCTTTGATATCCCTCCAATAAAGAAATATGCGGATGTTAATTGCCTTCCTCTAGTCCAAGTATTACAGATCAATGAGAGCTCTTCTGCACTTGGCAAATATTTAGCTTCCATTGTTTTATTGTGCATGATGTGCAAATCTACAAATTCCTATAATACATATAGTACAGTGCATGCTACATTGAACTTGTTGGAAATGTCTCAGGCAAGTAGGAAATGTAAATGTCATTGTAGAAAATTACCATTTAGGGCCATGACCCGGCTAGTTTACAAGCATTAAGTTTAAGCACATCAGTCCCTATCTGAAGAATAGTAGATAATTGTACAACCTCCGCGCACTTCATGGATGCAATGAAATTATGGAAATGTACACAGACTTACGATTGCAAATGTTACCTATCACAGTTAGTGTGTGCACTTCCAGAATATTAGACTGAGAGTATTTATCTCTTGTGGAATATGTGTATATCCTATGGATTGTTAAGATTAAATAGATATTGCTTCATAAATGTAGTCTGCAGCTTTGTTTGAATAGTATTAAGGGAATACGCTGTCTCATCTCACTGTACCCCCTACTATTATTTCCTATACAAACGCAAAGGAAATGATACAATGCTCATTTACACTGATGCTAGTTCCCTAAATATGATAAAGCTACTTCTTCCCACCAAAAGCTTGTAAAGTTGAGTTGTTAAAGGGGAATTCTCATCTAGGGCATGTGTCATAAATGTGTAATAGATTCTGGTCCAATATATATATTTATATATATATATATATATATATATATATATATATAGAGAGAGAGAGAGAGAGAGAGAGAGAGAGAGAGAGAGAGGTAGCTCGGTAGCAGCAATGGTGCGGACCCAAACAGTCAAAGACAGGGACACAAAATATGCAGCAAACAGGTTTATTAAAAAGAAAAAAAAAAGTAAATAAACTTTCACTTCAGGCACAAAATAAGCAAAATAAAATACAGTCTTATCTACAGGCAAAAACAAAGCCCTGCTCGTCTGAGCAACTAACTAAACAGTAATGATAACCTAAGTATACATGTGGCTTGCTACCAACGACACAAACAAAACAAGCACAATATTGTCTCACCACACTCAGGGTAAAAGGACAGACCCAGACGCCTCCTCTCACTCCCTGGATCTGCTCTGGAGTGTATGGCGTGTAGGATCTGCAGGCTTTTCTGGCCCAGTAATGAGCCAAGAACCCACACTTGGAACTGAAGCGTACTCAAGACCCACACTGGACCACACATAAGTCTGAAAAACACCAGTGCCACATGTGGAGATACAAGCATTATAAAGGGAATATTGGCCAAGACTTACTAATAGAGATGAGCGAACACTAAAATGTCCGAGGTTCGAAATCCAATTCAAACAGCCGCATACTGTTCAACTGTTCGAACGGATTTCGAACCCCATTATAGTCTATGGGGGAAATGCTCGTTTCAGGGGTGCGCAACATTCGATAAAATTATACTTACTAAGTCCACGAGTGATGGTCGGGCTGGATTCTCCTTGAAGTCTTCTCCCGGCCCGACGCCTGAGCAGAGCCGACTGCGCATGCGAGGGCATGCCCGCGCATGCGCAGTTGGCTCTGCCTAGGCTGGATGCCTAGGCAGAGTGAATTCCAGCTGGAAGACGCCGCAGGGATGCTGCACGGAGAAGACTTCTAAAGGTAAGAGAAGAACCAGCGTTGATTGGCAGAATGTATAGCATTCTGCCAATCAACACTGGTTCTGCATCGAACCTTAAACTTCGAACAGATAGTAGTGTTCGATCAAGTACAAGTATTTCGAATACCATAGTATTCAATCGAACACCTACTTGATCGAACACTACTCGCTCATCTCTACTTACTAATAGTTAGGCAGGAAGTTGAAAATTTTACAGATTTACAACCCTGGTTGATGCTGGGTGATAAGTCTGTTGCATCTTCAGACTGTCTAATCCAAGTCTAGGTCACTAGCTGGCTTACTACTTGACCCCCTTTTCCGAGACGTCTTACCTACATGTAATACAAGTTGGAAAAAAATTAGCTCAAACTAGATGCACCAAGATGTACCAAAGATACCAAGATGTACCAAGATGCACCAAAGATGTTCCACATTTATGTCCGAGTCTAGTCATAGCTAGAGATGAGCGAACAGTGTTCTATCGAACTCATGTTCGATCGGATATTAGGCTGTTCGGCATGTTCGAATCGAACACCGCGTGGTAAAGTGCGCCATTACTCGATTCCCCTCCCACCTTCCCTGGCGCCTTTTTTGCTCCAATAACAGCGCAGGGTAGGTGGGACAGGAACTACGACACCGGTGACGTTGAGAAAAGTAGGCAAAACCCATTGGCTGCCGAAAACATGTGACCTCTAATTTAAAAGAACAGCGCCGCCCAGGTTCGCGTCATTCTGAGCTTGCAATTCACCGAGGACGGAGGTTTCCGTCCAGCTAGCTAGGGCTTAGATTCTGGGTAGGCAGGGACAGGCTAGGATAGGAAGGAGAAGACAACCAACAGCTCTTGTAAGAGCTAAATTCCAGGGAGAAGCTTGTCAGTGTAACGTGGCACTGACGGGCTCAATCGCCGCAACCCAGCTTTCCCAGGATCCTGAATGGAATACACTGTCAGTGTATTCCCGTATACCCGATATATACCCCGATACCCGTTCCAACGGTGTGCCCCCCCACCTTCACCCCAGAAATACCCTGCAAGTCCCCTAGCAATAGAATTGGGGCTATATACACCCACAATTTTTACTACTGGTATACAGTGCCATTGTCTGACTGGGAATTCAAAGAATATATTGGGAATACAAATACCCTCATTTCTTGCTACTGCCATATAGTGCCAGTGTCTGACTGGTAATTCAAAGAATATATTGGGGTTACGTGCACCCACAATTTTTACTACTGGTATACAGTGCCATTGTCTGACTGGGAATTCAAAGAATATATTGGGAATACAAATACCCTCATTTCTTGCTACTGCCATATAGTGCCAGTGTCTGACTGGGAATTCAAAGAATATATTGGGGTTACGTGCACCCACAATTTTTACTACTGGTATACAGTGCCATTGTCTGACTGGGAATTCAAAGAATATATTGGGAATACAAATACCCTCATTTCTTGCTACTGCCATATAGTGCCAGTTTCTGACTGGTAATTCAAAGAATATATTGGGGTTACGTGCACCCACAATTTTTACTACTGGTATACAGTGCCATTGTCTGACTGGGAATTCAAAGAATATATTGGGGTTATAAATACCCTCATTTCTTGCTACTGCCATATAGTGCCAGTTTCTGACTGGTAATTCAAAGAATATATTGGGGTTACGTGCACCCACAATTTTTACTACTGGTATACAGTGCCATTGTCTGACTGGGAATTCAAAGAATATATTGGGAATACAAATACCCTCATTTCTTGCTACTGCCATATAGTGCCAGTGTCTGACTGGGAATTCAAAGAATATATTGGGAATACAAATACCCTCATTTCTTGCTACTGCCATATAGTGCCAGTTTCTGACTGGTAATTCAAAGAATATATTGGGGTTACGTGCACCCACAATTTTTACTACTGGTATACAGTGCCATTGTCTGACTGGGAATTCAAAGAATATATTGGGGTTATAAATACCCTCATTTCTTGCTACTGCCATATAGTGCCAGTTTCTGACTGGTAATTCAAAGAATATATTGGGGTTACGTGCACCCACAATTTTTACTACTGGTATACAGTGCCATTGTCTGACTGGGAATTCAAAGAGTATATTGGGAATACAAATACCCTCATTTCTTGCTACTGCCATATAGTGCCAGTGTCTGACTGGGAATTCAAAGAATATATTGAGGTTACGTGCACCCACAATTTTTACTACTGGTATACAGTGCCATTGTCTGACTGGGAATTCAAAGAATATATTGGGGTTATAAATACCCTCATTTCTTGCTACTGCCATATAGTGCCAGTTTCTGACTGGTAATTCAAAGAATATATTGGGGTTACGTGCACCCACAATTTTTACTACTGGTATACAGTGCCATTGTCTGACTGGGAATTCAAAGAATATATTGGGAATACAAATACCCTCATTTCTTGCTACTGCCATATAGTGCCAGTTTCTGACTGGTAATTCAAAGAATATATTGGGGTTACGTGCACTCACAATTTTTACTACTGGTATACAGTGCCATTGTCTGACTGGGAATTCAAAGAATATATTGGGAATACAAATACCCTCATTTCTTGCTACTGCCATATAGTGCCAGTTTCTGACTGGTAATTCAAAGAATATATTGGGGTTACGTGCACCCACAATTTTTACTACTGGTATACAGTGCCATTGTCTGACTGGGAATTCAAAGAATATATTGGGAATACAAATACCCTCATTTCTTGCTACTGCCATATAGTGCCAGTTTCTGACTGGTAATTCAAAGAATATATTGGGGTTACGTGCACTCACAATTTTTACTACTGGTATACAGTGCCATTGTCTGACTGGGAATTCAAAGAATATATTGGGAATACAAATACCCTCATTTCTTGCTACTGCCATATAGTGCCAGTTTCTGACTGGTAATTCAAAGAATATATTGGGGTTACGTGCACCCACAATTTTTACTACTGGTATACAGTGCCATTGTCTGACTGGGAATTCAAAGAATATATTGGGAATACAAATACCCTCATTTCTTGCTACTGCCATATAGTGCCAGTGTCTGACTGGGAATTCAAAGAATATATTGGAGTTACGTGCACCCACAATTTTTACTACTGGTATACAGTGCCAATTTCTAACTAGGAATTCAAAATGCGCAAGGCTCCCGGAAAGGGACGTGGACGAGGCCGTGGGCGAGGTCGGGGGAATGGTTCTGGGGAGCAAGGTAGCAGTGAAGCCACAGGGCGTCCCGTGCCTACTCCTGTGGGGCAGCAAGCATTGCGCCACTCCACAGTGCCAGGGTTGCTTGCCACATTAACTAAACTGCAGGGTACAAACCTTAGTAGGCCCGAGAACCAGGAACAGGTCTTGCAATGGCTGTCAGAGAACGCTTACAGCACATTGTCCAGCAGCCAGTCAGACTCTGCCTCCTCTCCTCCTATTACCCAACAGTCTTGTCTTCCTTCCTCCCAAAATTCCGAAGCTTTACAGAACAATAACCCAAACTGTCCCTGCTCCCCAGAGCTGTTCTCCGCTCCTTTCATTGTCCCTCAACCTGCCTCTCCACGTCACGATTCCACGAACCTAACAGAGGAGCATCTGTGTCCAGATGCTCAAACACTAGAGTCTCCTCCATCTCCGTTCGATTTGGTGGTGGATGACCAGCAACCCACCCTCATCGACGATGATGTGACGCAGTTGCCGTCAGGGCATCCAGTTGACCGGCGCATTGTGCGGGAGGAGGAGATGAGACAGGAGTTGGAAGAGGAAGTGGTGGATGATGAGGACACTGACCCGACCTGGACAGGGGGGATGTCAAGCGGGGAAAGTAGTGTGGATGTTGAGGCAGGTGCAGCACCAAAAAGGGTAGCTAGAGGCAGAGGCAGAGGTCAGCAGCTTAGGCGAAGCCAGGCCACACCCGGAATCTCCCAAGATGTTCCAGTTCGTACCCAGCCCCGAAAAACTCCCACCTCGAGGGCACGTTTCTCGAAGGTGTGGAGTTTTTTCAAGGAATGCGCCGAGGACAGATATAGTGTTGTCTGCACAATTTGCCTCTCGAAATTGATTAGGGGCTCTGAGAAGAGCAACCTGTCCACCACTTCAATGCGCCGTCATTTGGAATCCAAGCACTGGAATCAGTGGCAGGCAGCAACGGCAGGACAAAGGCCACCTGCCGTTCACGCCACTGCCACTGCCTCTGCCACTGCCTCTGCCTCTGCCACTGCCACTGCTGACTGTGCTGGCGATGCACTCCAGAGGACGAGCCAGGACACCACTTCATCTGCCTCCGCCACTTTGTTGACTTCTACCTCATCCTCCCCTGGTCCTGTCTTATCTACTTCTCCTGCACCATCAAAGGCACCATCAGGCGTTTCTTTACAACAACCCACCATCTCTCAGACATTGGAGCGGCGGCAGAAATACACTGCTAACCACCCACACGCGCAAGCCTTGAACGCCAACATCGCTAAACTGCTGGCCCAGGAGATGTTGGCGTTCCGGCTTGTTGAAACTCCCGCCTTCCTGGACCTGATGGCAACTGCGGCACCTCGCTATGCCGTCCCTAGCCGTCACTACTTCTCCCGGTGTGCCGTCCCCGCCTTGCACCAGCACGTGTCACTCAACATCAGGCGGGCCCTTAGTTCCGCGCTTTGCACAAAGGTCCACTTGACCACCGACGCGTGGACAAGTGCATGCGGACAGGGACGCTACATTTCACTGACGGCACACTGGGTGAATGTAGTTGAGGCTGGGACTGCTTCCCAAACTGGCCCGGTGTACCTCGTCTCCCCGCCTAACATTCCTGGCAGGGACACGAGAAGAACACCCCCCTCCTCCTCCTCCTCTACCGCCTCCTCCTCCGCCACCGCCTCCTCCTCCGCCACCGCCTCCTCCTCCGCTGTTAGATTGACCCCAGCTACGAGTTGGAAACGTTGCAGCACTGGCGTTGGTAGACGTCAGCAGGCTGTGCTGAAGCTGATCAGCTTGGGGGACAGACAGCACACTGCCTCCGAGGTGAGGGATGCCCTCCTCGATGAGACGGCAATATGGTTTGAGCCGCTGCACCTGGGCCCAGGCATGGTCGTTTGTGATAACGGCCGGAACCTGGTAGCAGCTCTGGAGCTTGCCGGACTCCAACATGTTCCATGCCTGGCCCACGTCTTCAACCTAGTGGTGCAACGTTTCCTAAAGAGCTACCCCAATGTTCCAGAGCTACTGGTGAAAGTGCGGCGCATGTGCGCCCACTTTCGCAAGTCGACAGTAGCCGCTGCTAGCTTAAAATCTCTCCAGCAACGCCTGCATGTGCCACAACACCGGCTTTTGTGCGACGTCCCCACACGCTGGAACTCAACGTTTCAGATGTTGAATAGAGTGGTTGAGCAGCAGAGACCTTTGATGGAATACCAGCTACAAAACCCTAGGGTGCCACAAAGTCAGCTGCCTCAGTTTCACATCCATGAGTGGCCATGGATGAGAGACCTTTGTGACATCCTACGGGTCTTTGAGGAGTCCACAAGGAGGGTGAGCTCTGAGGATGCGATGGTGAGCCTTACAATCCCGCTCTTGTGTGTTCTGAGAGAATCCCTGATTGACATCAGGGATAACTCAGATCACACAGAGGAGTTAGGGATAGCATCCGATCCGTCACAGCTGGAGAGTAGGTCCACACATCTGTCCGCTTCACTGCGTTTAATGGAGGAGGAGGAGGAGGAGGAGGAGGAAGAAGAGTTGTCCGATGATGTGATGGTGATACAGGAGGCTTCCGGGCAACTTCGAATCGTCCCATTGTTGCAGCGCGGATGGGTGGACATGGAGGATGAGGAGGAAATGGATATTGAACTTTCCGGTGGGGCCAGAGGAGTCATGCCAACTAACACTGTGGCAGACATGGCTGAGTTCATGTTGGGGTGCTTTACAACCGACAAGCGTATTGTCAAAATCATGGAGGACAACCAGTACTGGATCTTTGCTATCCTTGACCCCCGGTATAAAAACAACATCTCGTCTTTTATTCCGGTAGAGGGGAGGGCCAATCGCATCAATGCTTGCCACAGGCAATTGGTGCAGAATATGATGGAGATGTTTCCAGCATGTGACGTTGGCGGCAGGGAGGGCAGTTCCTCCAGTAGGCAACCAAGTTCTCACCGGTCCACACAAACGAGGGGCACACTGTCTAAGGTCTGGGACACCTTGATGGCACCCCCTCGCCAAAGTGCCGTCACGGAGGGTCCTAGTGTCACCAGGCGTGAGAAGTATAGGCGCATGTTGCGGGAATACCTTTCCGACCACAGCCCTGTCCTCTCCGACCCCTCTGCGCCCTACACGTATTGGGTGTCGAAGTTGGACCTGTGGCTTGAACTTGCCCTATATGCCTTGGAGGTGCTGTCCTGTCCTGCCGCCAGCGTCCTATCTGAGAGGGTGTTCAGTGCAGCCGGTGGCATCATCACTGACAAGCGCACCCGTCTGTCAGCTGAGAGTGCCGACCGGCTCACTTTGATAAAAATGAACCACCACTGGATAGAGCCTTCATTTTTGTGCCCACCTGTGTAAAGCACCCCAACATGAAACTCCATGTCTGTACTCAACCTCTCCAATTCCTCCGCATCCTCATACTCATCCACCATAAGCGTTGCACAATTCTGCTAATACTAGGCTCCCTCCAACATGATTTCCCCCAACTCTGCTGGTTAGAGGTTCCCTCCACCCTGATTTCCACCAACTCTGCTGGTTAGAGGCTCCCTCCACCCTGCTTTCCCACAACTCTGCTGGTTAGAGGCTCCCTCCACCATGAATTTGCCCAAACTGGGCTGTTTAGAGGCTCCCTCCACCATGAATTGGTCCAAACTGGGTTTTTTAGAGGCTCCCTCCACCATGAATTGGTCCAAACTGGGCTGTTTAGAGGCTCCCTCCACCATGAATTTGCCCAAACTGGGCTGTTTAGCGGCTCCCTCCACCATTAATTGGTCCAAACTGGGCTGGTTAGAGGCTCCCTCCACCATGAATTTGCCCAAACTGGGCTGTTTAGAGGCTCCCTCCACCATGAATTGGTCCAAACTGGGCTGTTTAGAGGCTCCCTCCACCATGAATTTGCCCAAACTGGGCTGTTTAGCGGCTCCCTCCACCATTAATTGGTCCAAACTGGGCTGGTTAGAGGCTCCCTCCACCATGAATTTGCCCAAACTGGGCTGTTTAGCGGCTCCCTCCACCATTAATTGGTCCAAACTGGGCTGGTTAGAGGCTCCCTCCACCATGAATTTGCCCAAACTGTGCTGTTTAGAGGCTCCCTCCACCATGAATTTGCCCAAACTGGGCTGGTTAGAGGCTCCCTCCACCATGAATTGATCCAAACTGGGTTTTTTAGAGGCTCCCTCCACCATGAATTTGCCCAAACTGGGCTGTTTAGAGGCTTCCTCCACCATGAATTGGTCCAAACTGGGCTGTTTAGAGGCTCCCTCCACCATTAATTGGTCCAAACTGGGCTGGTTAGAGGCTCCCTCCACCATGAATTTGCCCAAACTGGGCTGTTTAGAGGCTCCCTCCACCATGAATTGGTCCAAACTGGGTTTTTTAGAGGCTCCCTCCACCATGAATTGGTCCAAACTGGGCTGTTTAGAGGCTCCCTCCACCATGAATTTGCCCAAACTGGGCTGTTTAGCGGCTCCCTCCACCATTAATTGGTCCAAACTGGGCTGGTTAGAGGCTCCCTCCACCATGAATTTGCCCAAACTGGGCTGTTTAGAGGCTCCCTCCACCATGAATTGGTCCAAACTGGGCTGGTTAGAGGCTCCCTCCACCATGAATTTCCCAAAACTTGGCTGTTTAGAGGCTCCCTCCACCATGAATTGGTCCAAACTGGGCTGGTTAGAGGCTCCCTCCACCATGAATTTGCCCAAACTGGGCTGTTTAGAGGCTCCCTCCACCATGAATTTGCCCAAACTGGGCTGTTTAGAGGCTCCCTCCACCATGAATTTGCCCAAACTGGGCTGGTTAGAGGCTCCCTCCACCATGAATTGGTCCAAACTGGGTTTTTTAGAGGCTCCCTCCACCATGAATTTGCCCAAACTGGGCTGGTTAGAGGCTCCCTCCACCATGAATTGGTCCAAACTGGGCTGTTTAGAGGCTCCCTCCACCATGAATTTGCCCAAACTGGGCTGGTTAGAGGCTCCCTCCACCATGAATTGGTCCAAACTGGGGTTTTTAGAGGCTCCCTCCACCATGAATTGGTCCAAACTTGGCTGTTTAGAGGCTCCCTCCACCATTAATTGGTCCAAACTGGGCTGGTTAGAGGCTCCCTCCACCATGAATCGGTCCAAACTGGGTTTTTTAGAGGCTCCCTCCACCATGAATTGGTCCAAACTGGGGTTTTTAGAGGCTCCCTCCACCATGAATTGGTCCAAACTGGGCTGTTTAGCGGCTCCCTCCACCATTAATTGGTCCAAACTGGGCTGGTTAGAGGCTCCCTCCACCATGAATGTGCCCAAACTGGGCTGTTTAGAGGCTCCCTCCACCATGAATTTGCCCAAACTGGGCTGGTTAGAGGCTCCCTCCACCATGAATTGGTCCAAACTGGGGTTTTTAGAGGCTCCCTCCACCATTAATTGGTCCAAACTGGGCTGGTTAGAGGCTCCCTCCACCATGAATTTGCCCAAACTGGGCTGGTTAGAGGCTCCCTCCACCATGAATTGGTCCAAACTGGGGTTTTTAGAGGCTCCCTCCACCATGAATTGGTCCAAACTTGGCTGTTTAGAGGCTCCCTCCACCATTAATTGGTCCAAACTGGGCTGGTTAGAGGCTCCCTCCACCATGAATTGGTCCAAACTGGGTTTTTTAGAGGCTCCCTCCACCATGAATTTGCCCAAACTGGGCTGGTTAGAGGCTCCCTCCACCATGAATTGGTCCAAACTGGGTTTTTTAGAGGCTCCCTCCACCATGAATTTGCCCACACTGGGCTGGTTAGAGGCTCCCTCCACCATGAATTGGTCCAAACTGGGGTTTTTAGAGGCTCCCTCCACCATGAATTTGCCCAAACTGGGGTGTTTAGAGGCTCCCTCCACCATGAATTTGCCCAAACTCTGCTGGTTAGAGGCTCAATCCACCCTGATTTTCAAAACAAATGTTGGTGCCAACCTCAACTTACTACAAGGGCCAAATTCACTGCTGGTGACAAGCTCTCCTCACTGCAAGTGCCAAATACACATGTTTCAAGGTGTTTTCCTACTGTCAGAGAGGTGGTATTGAGTGTGTAAAGTGTGTAGTTGTTAGGCTGTGATGTTGGGGTAATAGAGGGTCTTTGGTGTGTTAGATGCCCCCAGACATGCTTCCCCTGCTGTCCCAGTGTCATTCCAGAGGTGTTGGCATCATTTCCTGGGGTGTCATAGTGGACTTGGTGACCCTCCAGACACGGATTTGGGTTTCCCCCTTAACGAGTATCTGTTCCCCATAGACTATAATGGGGTTCGAAACCCGTTCGAACACACGAACATTGAGCGGCTGTTCGAATCGAATTTCGAACCTCGAACATTTTAGTGTTCGCTCATCTCTAGTCATAGCCACAATAGCAAATCTACACCATTTTGTATATATAACAGAAGTGCCCATGTACAAACCCTCTGTATCACACGTACATTAATGGTACATAAAACTTTGATTGCCGACTCACTTCTCTTATCCCTGAAAATGTTAGCAATAGACTGTAATGAAATGTTTTTCTTTTTCTGCAGGTAAAGAATAGTGTAACCTGCTGTTTTATTGTTCCTCTAACATATAATAGCACAGTACTGAAGGAACCGAGCCAATATATCTAAATGTACAAGATCTACCTGCATACAGTATGTTTTAATTTCTTTCATAATTTCTGCTTTGCAACTGTCTAAGGAAAAAAACTTTAAAAAAAAACAAATTCTTCACTTTTTTAGACCTATCTTTTTTAAGTAAAAAGCACTTGCATATAAATAAAAGAGTTTTTTTGTTGTTTTTTTGACAAATATATTATTTTATGCTCTTTAGAAAACTGTGGGGACAATAAAACAGTAACAACTGATGAATTCATTTCTATAGTATGTATAAAGGACATCTTGTACTAGAACTGACCCTTACAGCTAGAGGAGGGTTTGCTGATCCGGACCGAATATATAGAGGATAGTTGTGAAGAGTCACACTCACTCTTGTGAAATAATCCAGCATCACAATGGGACCTCCATGGCTTCAATGTAATGCTGTAAGGGGCATCCCTTTCTCATAAGCCCTATTACAGCAATTGAACAATATGGAGAGAGAGAGTCCCCACTTAGGACCCCGACTCCCCTGAACTAGGACAGGGAGCTGATCACTAAGAGGCTCAAAGCGAAAGGTTATCATATAATATCTACTAAAGGCTAATTCCATGTTTGACAAATCCAGCCATTATCCAGGAGTGTTGGGAGCGGTTGACCTGATGATCATCCTGGGTACCAATTTGCCACCCCCCACTGAGTGGTCACACATGAACACAAATGAGTTAACGTATCACTTTATAAAGCCATATTGTGTTTAGAAAAGCTGCTTTAGGGTGCATTCACACTGAGTAAACGCTAGCTTATTCTGAACGTAAAACACGTTCAGAATAAGCGGCGACTAAAACAGCTCCATTCATTTCTATGGGAGCAGGGATACGAGCGCTCCCCATAGAAATGAATGGGCTGCTTCTTTCACTCCGTGCAGTCCCATTGAAGTGAATGGGGAGTGCCGGCGTGTACGCTCCGGCATGAGCAGAGCTTGCCGTATACGCCGGCACTCCCCATTCACTTCAATGGGACTGCACGGAGTGAAAGAAGCAGCCCATTCATTTCTATGGGGAGCGCTCGTATCCCCGCTCCCATAGAAATGAATGGAGCTGCTTTAGACGCCGCTTATTCTGAACGTGTTTTACGTTCAGAATAAGCTAGCGTTTACTCAGTGTGAATTCACCCTTAGGCTAATATCCAATGTAGCGAGCCTCAGACAAAAATTGCTGCAGAAAAGTTTGTGGCGGAACTCATCGTCATTTTTTCCGTAGCATTTTTCACAGAGTTTTCCTCTGCTATCTGGCTTTATCATACCTCTACGGAAAACGGCAGCATTTTTGTGTGTAAAATTGACATGCTGAGATTTATAAAAGTGTGAGCATTTTTGAAATCACAGAATTTCCGCTGCAGATTTTTTTCTGTAATGTGTGGATGGGATTAGCCAGGATTCTGTGCACTTTGCAGGCAATGTGAAACACTGTGTTTTCGCAACATGGGGCCCCAGACTTACTTATAATATACCTAACAGATACCTAACATCTGTAGTTTTGAAATCAATCTTGCTGCCAGTTGTTTCCCTGCATCTGTAGACATTTTTTATTGAAACTTTCTTTAAAGGGAGTTGTACCATCTCATCCTTTCAGCCACTTCTCACTTCCTGTATTTCTCTCCCTCTCCCTCCCTCCTGCTGAAAGGGACACAGAACACTTCTGCAGGTCAGATATTATGCAGATACTTGTACAAAATGGACTCTGTGCTATCTGTGTGTTTAGATAGAGAGATAACAGACCGGGCTTTATCAGCAAAGTGCAATTATCTGAACGGATTGTCCTGCCGGCAAGAGTGGTAAGTGACGTCACTTGTCCTATCTCACAGGTCCGTGGTTATAGCAACGCTGTGTAAACAATGAGCGGGGGATACATTCACATAGCAGACAAACAGAAACAGAATTTCTAAAGCAATATACTTAGAAAAAGGCTTCAATTTACTTAAGCTACCAGTATAGATAGAGTCCTTGAGATGGCACAACCCCTTTAAATTGTTAACAGTTCTTAGATCAAACTTTTATTTTGGAATGGAAAAATAACTGGAGACAGTCGAGTTCTATGTTAGTAACACAGCAGCTGATACCATCCAGAACGTCTAAGTAAAGCAAATGTTCATCAGACATTTCTCTCATCTTAGAGAACAGACTGAGCATCTTTTAATCAAAATCAAATCACCTTTTTTAATTTACTTTTAAAAAATACTTCGATATGGAAGACTGACTTCAATTCACATTTCTTGAAATACTGTACCATAACAAATTAACAAAACTAACCATGGAATCTGTAAATGTTAATCAGAGCTCAATAAAAAAATAAATACAATTGCAAACTTTAATTTTATTCATACAGTCCATGCTTGAGTTCCGAGCAAACTAATTACACCTGGCAAATCAATAGTGTAAGAGTCCATTTACAATTACAGAGAATCTGTCACTATGACAGACCACCAACTAGGAACATCATTTCTACTTTCAAAATTCTATATTCTATATTATTTTATAATAGAATCTTTTAATGGGGCCGGAGCTGATTTTTTTTCTGATACTGAGCTCCATATTCTCTGCATTCCTTTACAAAGCCATGAAATTTTATAATAAAACTCTATTGCTTGCTGCTACAGCCTGGTACCCTCAAGCAAAGGGAATTCAACCACTATCTCCCAAGGTATGTTCCATCATGATCAGCTGCCTTATAATATACTGCAGTCTTACCATTGGTGAAAGCGTAAATCAATCACCAATAATAAAATACAATAGAAAGTTGATATAATTTAATCAATGGGTAGGTGCACAGAGTTCATTAAAGGGGTATTCCCATAACTCTTGTTCTGCAGCCTGAAGGCTCTGTACTCTCTTCACTTCCTGGATTTCTTGCACATTGGTTGGCGGGGTTTCACTTGCTCTGCTATCTGCTATGATCCACAGTATGACGCTGATGTGGAAACTGATGTAGCAGAGCTGGATTTGAGTCAGTTTGCATTACATACAGAGGTAATGGACTCCTTATCTCAACCCTTATCAGCCAAATTCAATTAAACCAGCTGATAAGTGGAAAAGCTGAAGATAGACAGCACAGTAATCCTCACCTCCCCTATATGAGCTCTCACCTCTCCCTCCCCTATATGAGGAGCTCCGTTGCTTGTCAGCCCCTCCCTCCCCCCCTGAGAGCAGGCAGCTCACTTGACAAATGAGCAGATAATCCCAAGGGCCAGTGTCAACAATGAAGTGAATAAATTAAGATAGCGGCCAAACAAAGCAGTTTTGATAAAGCTATGTATTTAGGAAAAGTCTTATATCCACATAAACTAGCAATATAGATAGGATCCTTGCTATGGGACAACCCCTTTAAGGTAGGGTTCACACTACTGTTGGTGTCCGTTGAAAAAAACCAAAAGTGGAAACCTATCATAACAGACACTAACAGACAGTAACTGATGGCTAACTGTAACTGTCCGGTAGAAGTCCTTGCCCATAGACCTCAATGTTAAAAAAAAACAAAAAAAACTGGACACTTACTGTCCATTTTTTCAAATGGACAGAAAAGTCCTGCATGTAGGATTTTTTTTGTGTCTGCGTAACAAAACAGACATGGTTGTAAACGGACACTGAAGGATGCAAGATAAAATCCCATTGAAATCCCATGGAAATTGCAAACGGACCATCTGGTGTCCGTTGTCCATTGCTAAAATCTTGTACGGACAGTACGGACATTAGCTACGGACACTGCTGACAGAATCCAACAGTAGTGAGAACGCCCCCTAAAATGGACTGATGTCTTCATCCAACCTCATCTGCTTTGGAACTATGTAACTACAGTATACCACCATACAGTACATTGTTTATTTAGTACTACAATACAATGCTGCCAAACTTAAGTGTTTGATCAATGTTGTAAGAGTCTCATTTAATGTAACTATTTACAGTATAATTAATGCGAATATTTAGTAGTCACATAAATTGTCTGGCCTATCAATTTATATGAAACCTCTCAAAGCAATAACAGTCTATGTAGAAGCCTAAACGCAGAAATTCCAGCTGCCCTCTGGAATCTGTGTCCAATGTTTCCCCATTAGCTATTTTCAGTTTCTGTCTGCACCACAGTCTGCGGTCTGTAGACAAATCTGGTATATCAGGTCCACAAAGACATAGCCACAAAAGATGGTTATCACTTCATCGGTTTATGGTCACAAAAATATCTTTCTTCTCCTATTGAAGACCTCTACAAAACACTATCATTGGTTTAGAAGGTATGTTTGTCCTTTAAAAGAGTCCCTTTAAAAAAAGCGCTTAGAAAGGCATAAAAAATACTACATAAAACATACACCAGAGTAGCAGGGTCAGCTGAGTATATATATTTTTTTCTCACCTTCCCTGGCCTAATATATATATCCAGGACAACCTCTTTCAGGAGACCACCCAATCCCCGTATGTTTGAAGAGGACCTTTCATGAGTTGGGGCACAGGTGGTTTTATATACTGCTGGAAAGACGACAGTGCACTGAATTCAGCACACTGTCTGCTTTCACAATCTGTGCCCCAGGTGAAGAGCTATCAGTGCTGATACCGTAGCTCTTCACAGTCAGAAGGGCGTTACTGACAGTCTGTCAGAAATGTCCTTTTTCACAGCAGCGCCTATAGCGCTGTACTGTGTGGCCGGGGAGGAACGCCTCCCCCAGTACTTGTCTATGGACGAGTACTGTCAGTAAGAGAGGGAGGCATTTCTCCCCGCTCTCACAGTACAGCGCTATAGGCGCTGCTGTGAAGAAGGGCGCTCCTGAATTTAGCGCACTGTCGGCTTTCCAGCGGTATATAAAACCACATGTGCCCCAACTGATGAAAGGTCCTCTTTAATACTATCAAAATTCAGAACAATTGATTCTCCTACGTCCCACCACTTGTTGCCACCAGTCCCAATAGTTAATGCAGCCACAAATATGTAAAATGCAACAAAATGGAAAAGAGGAAATGTCATAAATCAGCCATTATTGAGAGAAATGAGGCCCAATTCTTTCATTCTTTCTTATCATCATAGAGGTGGATACAGCCTGAGTGCCGGCCGCCTACACTTGCACCTAAGGCATGTACCATACATTGATAACCATTAGTATAAAGATGTATTTTGAAATAATTTAGCAAGACATGATAACATTATTCCAGCCTAGAATATAGCCTTCCAGGAAACTTGGTATAGTTCACAAATATTAGCTTAGTCATCTTATGTCACCACTTTCCACATTTACACCTAACAGAACAGCAGAATAAAATGTGTAAATGTGTAAAATGCTTGGAATCAACTGCTATTTTATATACCTTTGTATACTTTCTCACTTAATCCCAATTACTCGTTACTTTTAATTAGTTAAAACAGCTTAGCATCTACATCACATCCCTTGAGACAGCAGAGCAAGGAATATCAGACTTGTAAGGACTCAGTAGGGGGCACCCATAGTAATTAAAATTCAATAAAATGTGATCAAAAATTAACTCCCTTTGTTGATTCTTAAATAATTATCTTACTGCTCATTTTACTATATTGTTGATACTTGGTATATTAGTAATGGCAGATACGGTATCGTACAATAGTTTTATGACCTTCATACCGTAGAATAGGAGATTAAGAGATATTAGATTTTAATTTACCATGGTATAAATGTGAAAGTGTGTGTTTGGATGTTTGTTCCGCAATCATGGCCAAATGCCTGAATGGATTGGCCTGAGATTTTACACATACCTAGATAGTCACTGGGAAGAAAACATATACATAGGCTACTTCATAGGCTACTTCATAGGCTACTTCATATACCGCTCCATCCCCTGAAATTCCGAGCGCTACTGGCGAAAGTCTGCTCTGGCTCCGCTGCAGGTGACGTCAGCCCGGCTCTTTCAGCTGGACTCTGATAGGTTCACGGCACACGCAGGCGGGGCAATGGACAATGTGAGCTCCTCGATACGTCCACTGCATTCTGTGGCGTGGCCTATGGAGAATGTGCGGCCCGTAGAAAATGGCGGCTACTCACAGCTCCAGTGCGACGCTGCTATGCTGCATCAACTATGCGGCACTCGGCAGTCCAGTGGCTGGGGACTGTAAACACCCCTGACAAGATGCCTGACACTCCCAGGTCAGGTCCGAGGCAGACACGCGGTCTGGATCTGTGGGACGCCGCACGTTCAGCGGATGTACCAGCTGTGTGAGTATACCAGTGTCGTGCAGGGTATGGTGCCCCACCGTGGGGACAGAGGAGTGGCGTCTCAGTGGACAGGGGGCCGTGCGGGAGGACAGTGCGCCGGAGAGGGGTTTGGGGGCCCAGGGAGGTGCACAGAGCCACGGGCCTAGGAGCCCGTGTGGGGGGGGAGGTTTGGGGGGCCCGGGGGAGAGGAGAGGGGCACGCGCGGCGGCTTTGGGGAGAAGGATTTGGTTGGCCTTGGAGGTGCCCAGGGCCGCGGGGCAGGGGGGACACAGAGGAGGGAGGGGTGTGCAAGACAGCTTACGGTGGCCCGTGGGTACTACAATGCTGCACGGGATAGGTCCCACAGGGGAGGAGTTGACGGTGTGCCACATGGGAGAGGTCAGCGCAAAAGAGGGGTTTTGGGGGTCCGCGGGCGCAGCCGCATCGTCCCCAACAACGACCCATGGACGAAGTCGCGGGCAAATGCTAGTATTATATAGTGAAAGCTAAAAACTTCCAAAGTGTCTATTCATCAACTTTGAAATTTTATGGTTTTTTTTTTTTAATCTTATATTTTCCCTTGAAAATTCATTAGCCTATTTATATTGCATACTTGTATTTTGGACAAAAATAGATTTCATCATTTCAAGATGCGTCTAATATTTTAATTCGTAAAAAAAACTCATCTTTAATCATGAAAATGTAAAATTATTGCTTTCAGACACATTACTCGTACTAAGCTAACACAACCTCTAGCTAAGTGCACATTGCCACCTGCCGCTCCCTAGATCAAACATTCGTCCTCACAACTTAACCGGCACTGGGAGACATTTCTTAAAACTGCTTATAAGTGGGTGGAACCTCCCCATCCTATTCACTCACAGACTCTCCTCTTTGAACTGAGACAAGGAGACGCTCTTGTAGTACACTTTGTAGGACACTTTGTAGGACACACCAGTAGTGGCTGCCATCTGACTATAAGCAGGGGTGTTACTTGAAGGGGTGCAGAGGGTGCAGTCGCACCAGGGCCCAGGAGCCTTAGGGGACCCATAAGCACTGACATCAGTATTGAGATTGCAGTTTCCATCTGGTCCATAAGCCAAGGAGACCCACAGATTACCCTAACCACACTAAGGATGATTAAATTCCTTAGGACCCGTAACCATCACCATCAAGAATTTACTGAAGTATCTCCTAAATCTTTGATTAGTCTCAAGCTACACATTCAGAAAATGACCATTAGATGGTCAGATACAGATGTGCCTTTTGTAATACACTTTTATATAGTGATATGATAACACACAAGTGATATATTATCTATCCAATGTATCTTTTGTAGGCTATGTAGGGTGGGTCGTAGGCTCTATTCTTAAAGGGCTGAATAACAGGATCACATTGACTTATTTTTAAACCTCAGTACTATGTAGATCTGATGGTTCAATGTACTCAATGGGAGAATTTAATAAAATAGGTATTTAGTTTTTGGCACCAAAGTGGTACATTTTTGGTGCAAAGCTCTTTTTCCATCTTTTGACCTTCTCACCACTTCACCAAGTGGGTAGAGATGAAGGTGGGCCAGTGTATGGACGCCTTGGCAAAACAGATTTACTACAATTCACCTGAACCAATGCCAGATCATCACTGGTATAGATTTCACTTTTGACCCTTGGGATTTCCCAAGATACATAATAATTATTAAGAGCTTCTTAATACTTATGGAACATCTCTTACCAGTAGGGGAAACAACATTTTTAATAAATCAAATCCCCCCCCCCCCCATTCTCCCATACCTCTACAAACTTGGACTATTAGCTCAATTGAGAAGAAAGAACGTAATGTCTATGGCCAGCCAAAATACTCTTGACACTGTCACAGGAAGCCACAAGCAGAATCCGCCATAACTAGTTCTATCTGTCTACTGTACAGAAGGCAGCTATTGATATCTAAGAACACACATACCCCTAACCCAACCTGTACTTTTTGTAAAATAAAATATGACTGTAAATAAAGTTTACATTTCGATGTATTAAGCTATGGGGATTGGAGGTGGGGATGAAATGGCCACTCAATTCTTATAGTAGCACATGGGAATATTAAGGACATATGCAGCTGTAGTTTAATGGTAATGGCCAAAAAATACTTAAAGTCAATGAGGATTTTCATCTCCTGCCAAGAGAACAGCTTGCTTAGGTCTATATAGAATAATCGGATTAGCATTGCGCACTGTGAACTATGAGTTATCCTACCAGATATCAAGCAGCTTAAGCACCTCGGCATTAAAACCTGAATCTATGTATTCCCTTCAGTAAAAATACTTTAACCAGTTGAGGACACAATAATAATAAAAACCCATGATCCGAGATCAGCCCTGGCTAACCTTTGCTATGTAATGTTTGACTCGGCTACTTTTCTTCTTTTCACAATGAGATGTTTTTGAAGTCAGGTAGCTAGGGTCTGATAAATGAAATCTTGTAGTACAAACGTATTCATTACACATGGTGCAAGAGGATAATTGTAGGGCACGGGAAAGTTTCATTAGTTGCTGTCACAACATCCTTCTATGTGTTCATCTTCCACTGTGCTTTACGAGAGCTCACAATGTGACCCAGCACGCTGTCATTTTATCCTAACAAGTAAATTTGATTCTTTAATTCACGATCAGAAATACAAAAGGTTCAGCAATTTCTAATTAGCAAATCTATTGAAAGCAAATGAGCTTAGCCAGATGCCATGCTCCGAAACCAAGCAAAACCAATTCAGACTTCTATCCTTTAGGTTTTATCATTTATTTACTGAAACCGTTCCCTTTGTGCATATGGTGCGTGTGAAAACAAGGCAAAATGAGGAGAAAAAACAGTAATACATCTTTTCCTTATAGATTTTTCTGACTTTGATGCCAATATAAATCTTACGTTGGCTTATTTTTTTTCTCCGAAATTGTCTCTTTGGAATTAAGATTACCGGCAGCCAAAGTGGTTTTATACCGCTACTAATTATCATGACTATGGAGTGTGCAGAGCCATGAGGATTGGCAGTAGTTAGGCTAGATACGGGATGAGTCCATATTGTCCCTGCTGTATAGCCGGTTTGGGGGATGAGATATCTAGCTTTATGACAAAAGGCACATTGGAAAGTAAAATTATACTAGAAAAGCACAAATAAGTAAATGAAGAAAAGTAGTGCTGATATTACCAATTACTTTTCTACGTACGGATGTAGCAGAGTTAGCCTGAACTTCTGTAGTGTGATATCTTACCACAAAAGAGAACACAAAAAAGGGTGAAAACTTGTTGGAAAAACAATTGTTGATGACTCTTCATTGGCTTTTGTTGTCGTCTAAGATTAGATATGTAGCAGTTTAACCAAATGCAGAAGTTTGGGTTAACTCTGCTAGATTTATATATTATACAGTGTACCGCTGTAACAGCCAAGGCAGCTTTCACGGGGCCCATGACCTTAGCGGCCCAACAGGACCCTATTGTTTTTTTTGTTTTTATTTTTTTTCAATAGACTGCTACCTATTAACTTAGCGATCCCTGTTCCTGCTCACAGCCATCCTCGTTTAATCTTCTGCCCTCTAGGGTGTTCATATCATGTCACTAGGGCCCCCTAGAGGGAAGATGGGAAAGCAGAGGAGGCCATGAGCAAGAACTGCGATCGGAAAGTAATGTCGGGAGCCCACGGCAAAAGTATTTAAAGGGTGAACCCCAACAAACACTGCTATTATTATAGTCAAAGGTCTCTACAGACCCCAGAGTATAATGATCACAGGCTCAGGGGAGGTGAGCAAACATATAACCAAACTTTGTAGAGCCACGATAGGACATAATATTGTGTTTAGGGGCTCCTATGGGACATTATACTGTGGGGAGGGGCTGCTATGAGACATTATACTGTGAGGAGTGGCCGCTATGTGATTTTATATTGTTTGGAGGCCACTTTGGTATATTATAGTGTGTGTAACGTGGGACACTGTTACAACCTGGGAACCTACCATCACCCACCTACCCCAGGAGTTATGGAAGCTTGGCAAGAGAGCGGCACCATGTATACCTGGATGGTCTCTGACTTCCTTGGAGCAGTAGAACACTGTGGTAAGGAGGAGGAGGAGGGCTTGTGATGAAGGACATTTGGGGCATTTTTTTTGTGGTTAAAAGGACAATAGCGCTGATGCAAGATACCGAACTATCAGCTGTGAGCAGGAGATCTCACCACCTACCAAAGGAACTGCCACATGTTATCATGATAGCTGCTTATGTCCCCCACCTCTGCAAAAATTTCTGCTTGTTATATCCACATGCTGTGACCCCCCTCCTCGTGTCCTACAACCAAGTCGGCTGTATTATTATTATTATAATTATTATTATTAACACCAATCTGCACAGAGAACTAAATGATCCTGCAGTGTGTCTGTTTCTTTCTTTTTTAGTTGCTATGATTCCTAGGATTTCTCTATCTGCCATGAGCTTCTATGTGTTTCTCTCTTGTTATATACTACTGTACCATCTATGAAACTGTATCACTGAAATTTCCCCATTGTGGGACTATTAAAGGAATATCTTATCTTATCTTAAATGGAGCATTATACTGTGTGGAGGCCAGGAAAGGGGGCACTATGCCATGGGGGAGAGGGGAGGCTCCAAGTCAAAAGTTTGCTATGGGGCCCACTCTTTGCTAGTTACGACCCTGGTATTGCAGTTTCATACTTTATCAAATCAGTAATACAACACCTATGGAAGTACCATGTTATATCAGATGTCATATTAAAGGAAGCATTGTTTATGGTAAAATAACCTGAAGGAACCCCAGGCTTTATGCACATGTCTGTCCATGAATGGAAACTGGAAGTGTACATAAACCTTCTAAGGGTGCATTCAGACTACGTAACGCCGGGCGTGTATGAGAGCCGTACACGCCGGCATTACGGCAGACTGCCGAACACTTCCCATTCACTTCAATGGGAGCGCTCGTAACAGCGGCGTTTACGAGCGCTCCCATTGAAGTGAATGGGAAGTGTTCGGCAGTCTGCCGTAATGCCGGCGTGTACGGCTCTCATACACGCCCGACGTTACGTAGTCTGAATGCACCCTTATATTTAAAAAACCTTAAGTATTATTATTATTATTTTATTTATTTTTTTAACAAATTTTATTTTCTGCCAGCATTTGTGTCATTTTATGAGTAATATATTATATTAACAGATTTTGGCTCATTTCCACGGAATCCTTCACTGAAATCCACTTTCTGTCTCTAGTTTTTCTACTGGTATTAGAAATCCTCACTGCTTCTGACAGTACATAGGAGCCGAGGATGGAGGGGTCACTTCCAACACTTATATCTCAGTTATTATAAAACATAGAACTTTGGTGGTGTCATATGAAAGATCACATTCATTTTACCTTTATTATGTCCAGAGAAACATGGCTGGGACTGAATGCAGCTGCTGCTACATATAAAAGTGCCAATCCTGACAATGAAGGTAAAAGTGTGACCTTGGTGTCATAAATATCATATATATGTCATAACCTTTCATATGACACCAGAAACCCTGTTCTGCATTTTGCAATACCCCAGACTGTCTGTATAAAGCCTCAACTTCTCTGAATTTCATTACGGGATTTCACAGAAAGGAGACAAAATCTGTTAATATAGTACAATGCACAACATATTAATGGCATATGATCTTTTTGTCATATGATACATATCTTGTACTTCACATGATACCAGAAGCACAGTTTTTTCACTGTATAATGTTTGAGATATGTGAAGTGACCCCTCCAGACTCAGTTTTTCGATATATTATTACACCCCAATACTTCCTGCCAGAACCAGAGAGGATTTCTAATTTCTAGAAACAGAGAACAAAAAGTCGATTTAAGCGCAGAATTTAATGAACTGGAAATATGTTAATAAAATATATTACAAAATTTATTAATGACATAAATGTTGCCAGAAAATAAAAAGTTGTTCCAAAGTTTAGCTTCGCTTCAGAGAGGCGACCTGATTTATTACTTTTTTTTTTTTGCTTTCTCTAGACTACAATGACTAAATGACTAAACTGGAGAAAACCCATTACAAATTTTTATTAAACAAAATTGTGTGATACTTTTACTGATGGGAATAAAGGCATCAAAAATGATAACAAAGACCAAAATAATGTAATAAGCTCAAGTTGAGTAAATCCACAGAACTAAATTAGATCCCACTTTACTTCAGACTGAGATATGCACAAGAGCCCTTAAATGTTAATTGTCTCTGTCTCATTTACACACTGAAATAGATTAATTTTCTTCTACCAGATATAAAATACGGCGCTGTTTATGCCTAACATGAAGAACAATACTTTATTCTACTAAGTCTTTGCATAAATTACACTCTTCAAAGCATAGATACACTCATTACTAAGACAGATGGACCTCAGACTACCCCGAAAATTCAATAGGATATCCACTGACATGATGAATAATTTTCAAGGACTAGGCCGGAACTTTTATTTCTATCAAAAGGATATTATTTACAAGGTGCATGTTAAAATAATTTCAAATCTGCATTGGAAAAATAGTATGCGGTTTTGATGTAGAGTTTCGGTGCAAATTCTTAATTTACTGGTAAAACACATTTAAGTCTATTCCGTTTGTAAAATTAAAACTGCTGTGAACACCACATCAAAACTGCATCTAGTCTGTTCCGTTGAAGTTTTCCTGCATTTTTAATTGCACTTAGAAACAGAGACTAACTAAATGTAGAGGAAGAGGTCAGCATGAGTTAGCCAAAGAAAAAAATTTCCAAAATAAGTATCGATCAGTGGAGCCCCACTGCTTAAAAGAGGTGTAGACAGGGGCAACATGGCGGCTCAGTGGTTAGCACTTCAGCCTTCCAGCGCTGGAGTCCTGGGTTCAAACCCTAAATGGGAGCTGGTTTTGGAGCCGGATTTTGAGGCGGATTCCGCGTCAAAATCTGCTCCAAAAAGCTCTGTGTGAACAGACCCTTACATTTCTGCTGTATGTACAACCCAGCATCTTAGCCGCTTTCCATAATCAAAATCAATAAAATCACTCCAGTCGCACCGGCATCCAGCCATGCAGATTAGGCCCAAATGAATGGGCCTAGTCGGAAGGGAGTGTCTTCAGGCGGATGTCGCAAGGCGAATCCACCTGAAAGAATGAGAATGTTGCTTCTTTTTCCGGGAGGTGGAACAAACGGCTCCCGGAAAAAAGTAGTGACATTGATTTCAATGGGAGCCATATTTTTGGTCAGGATTTTGAGGCGGATACGGCCTCAAAATCCTGACCATAAAACTCCATGTGAACTTACCCTTACTGATACAAAATGAAAGCAAGAAACAGAGGACTGCTAACACTGGCTTACCGTTGTTGTCAGAACACCTATAGTCAGTCATACACATTAGATTTTTGTCAGACTGATTCATCCATTATGGCCAACAAATTGAGAGAAATCTGACAGGTAGATGTCGCTTTCATGACTGACTGACAATAGACTTTAGTCTGCCAAAAACAGATTAGCCATGCTGGAAATTTTAGGCTGGTTATTGGCTGTAGAAATCATTGTTTGGCATGAGGGCCTGTTTTTGATCAATATTCAACACTTTTGTGCTTATTTGCTAATCTTCTTTTCAGTTGTCATTCAAGCAATCCCATCGTCATTTGGAAGGCTGCACGGTGGCCATCGGAACCTAATTCGTATGGGAGATTTTACTCATGGTAGGCTTTGTGAGTAAAGTTTAGACCATGTTTTCTCTAAAGCTAGTATTTTTATGGGATGTCTTCCTAATCACTGGGCTTACATATTTACTGCCAAATTACTAGGTCATATGGATGTCCTGTAGGGTTCTCCACTAAGGACCCTCCTCTATTAACCATGATGGGGAGCCACTGCAAACATTGTCTCTCACTCTTCTGGGCTCTTCTACATACCTGTACCAGCCAATGTCTTTGAATAGCTACCCCATCATACCATATTTCTCAAAATGTCTTACAACTCCAATACTTGTCTGTTTGTTTCATCTGCTTTATCATGTAATGGCTACCAAAAGTAAATAGGACAATATGGAAATCGTATTTTGAACAGAATCAAGGACACATATGTTGTAAGTTTTAAGATACAGTTCTAACACCACTCTTACTATGCTACAATATCCCTTTAAATCCTTACGAACAATATATTATTTTCGATACTATCCTTGTTCAGTTTGTACGCCATACAAAAAAAAAAAAAAAAACGCTGTCTCAATTATACTGCCGTAAATCACATTTAGAGGGGTCCAGATAATGATTTTCTTATTAAAACTAACGTTTAAAATAGCATTTTACATGTGTCCAAACCCTCAATTGAATGATTCGCTTTGCACCATTGTACATCTCTTGAGGACTGGGTGACAGGTTTCTACAGTAAGAGAACCATTTGACACATTTAGAAAACGAAACCCTCGCTTTTATCACCCACTGAACTGGAAACAAATTACTATGTGGTAACTGTCAAGTGTATGATGCTGTTTGACAGCAGGCAGATAAGAAGTCAAGGCATAATAGATAACCAGTCAAGACAAAATACACAATAAAAAAGGTTAAATGGAAAAACCATCTTTACCAAATAATACTAGCCTGCACGCAACATGCACTTTGCTTTTTCATATTTTGCTGTCATTCTCATTTGTGTTATTTTATCTTTTTTTTTCCCTTTTATTTACATGAAACTGTTTTTGATAGAAATTGAATCTGTTGTGAACCTACAGAAATTGGTATAGAACTAAAATAAGGATATAATAAGCTTTCACTCATCTCACCTGTCACTCACCTTTACCTTGCCACTAAAGGGGCTGCTTCACTCTTTTTAATCTGTAATAGAATACAAATGGGGTAAAAACCGGGACTAGAGGGAGCACTACTGAGTAGAGAGTGAGTCCGAGGGTTAATTGGTAACATCACTTTATTGGTTCCAATGACAGAAGATAAAATGATAGGCTACGCGTTTCAACGCTGGTCAAGCATCTTCTTCAGGCCAATGTGTATTCCACTGTCAGAGCGTGGGAACCTATATCGTATCATAGGATATAGGTTCCCATACTCTGACAGTAGAATACACATTGGCCTGAAGAAGACGCTTGACCAGCATCAAAACGCGTAGCCTATCATTTTATCTTCTGTCATTGGAACCAATAAAGTGATGTTACCAATTAACCCTTGGACTCACTTTCCACTCAGTAGCGCTCCCTCTATTCCTGGTTTTTACCCCATTTGTATTCTATGTTTGCTCACCACCCTTTGGATGGTGCCAAGGAGGAGCTGCAACTGATAATTCATTATCTTTTTTTTTTAACATACGGGCGCCAGTCCTTTTTATATTTTGAACCTAATCTGTAATAGGACTGCTGAAGGGGGGAATAACATAAGTAAACTTTACTCACCTTTCCCAAGGACCTCCATTTCCAGTAGCATTGGCTTTGTGCTAGGTGACAGTCAATCATAGGCTCTGTAATATGCCATGTGTGAAGAGATGACCACTGAGATGGATGACTGGCTGCAGTGGTCACCGAGCAGTTGCTTAGCAACAACAATTTGGATTTGCCGCCACTGGAGAATCAGGGAGGGGTGAGTAACTTTTTTTATGTTCAGCAACACTGTTAGGGTAAGTTCACACAGAGATTTTTGGTCAGGATTTTGAGGCCATATCCACCTCAAAATCCTCACTAAAAAGACGGATCCCATTGAAATCAATCTGAGGCGCTCAGGAGTTTTTTCCAGGAGCAAGATGCTCATTTTTGAGGCCGAGTCGCATTGCGTTTTGGCCTGAAGACACTCCCTCCTACGGAATAGGCTATTCATTGGGCCTAATCCGGAGCGGTGTGCGTGGCTGGATGCCGGCGCAGTGCACCGGCTTTCAGTTGCGGCTACCCGGTTTTTGGTCCGGAACCTGAGGCAGCCTCCACCTCAGATTCCGGACCAAAAATCACCATATGAAATTACCCTTAATCATTTGAAAAAAAAAGGGTCAACCCCTTTAAGGATACCCAATTTAATGTTTGTTTTGGTGCCAAACACAATGGATACAAAATTAAAAGAGGAATATAAATCCTTTCATTAGTTCCCTTATAGTTCCCTTTACCTTTGGATTGGGTCCTGGCTAAAAAAAAAAAAAACAGCATTGAAAACGGCTACAAGAATTGCATGTGTATTACTTTGGACAGGTCCTCCAGAACTCTTGAACAGGGTCACCAGTTCCATCCCGCCACAACGATAGTGGAAAATCACTATCCAAATATCTGTGTCCATGGAAAAGGAATTTTTGATGATTTAACATAGACAAATTCAGACATATATAAAAAAACAATGTCTTGGAGAAACATGAGCTGAGTATATAGTCTAGTGGGGGTCCTATTTCATGATTGACAGTTATCTCTATATGCACATTCCTATAGAAAAGGCTGTCAGTCACTGAGTTTATGTCCATAGCCATGGATTTGTTGTGGAAATGGCAGTTCCTCAGATGTATTCGATCGAAGCGATGGAGGTACTGCAAAAAGGAACAAATGGTATGTCATTGATTTTGATCTCCTATTGACAAGAACCAGACATCATGGAAGAATTGCTGCACTGATTGTGTTCAATAAGGGTAGACGGTGTTTAATAATGAGATTGGTTACATTTACACATGGTTACGGTGGCTTCACTTACTGCCAGTAAATCTGCTAAGCAATTTATTTTCATTGTCAATAAAACCAGCCGGATACCAAGTCTAAATATGGTAGTTAAAGATATCTACTCCATAAAGTCATAGTGAACATACTGAGTGACTTAGACACTGTCTTAGAGACATCGAATTCTGTAGTGAACCTAGTGTCACAAAATTACATATTACTCTAAATTATTGTACATGTTAAATATAAAAAGTGTTTCCATATCACTATATATATAACAATTAACATTATAGTGGTTACTGAGTCATCTTAACATTATGATTAGAGATGAGCGAACACTGTTCGGATCAGCCGATCCGAACAGCACGCTCCCATAGAAATGAATGGAAGCACCTGTGACGCTGACTTTGCCGGCGGCTGGCCGGCGTCACAGGTGCTTCCATTCATTTCAACAGTGTTCGCTCATCTCTAATTATGATAATTCTTGCTCTGAAGAGATCACTTTTCAGCTTATGCTGTGTACACAAGGTCACAAGTCTTATCATCTGAAGTTTTGCAATAAAACATAACATCTCTAGTACTAATTCATTGTCAGATATCATCAGATCAGACTATTTGCAATAAGTAATGCAGACAACTCAGCTCCTCCTCTTTCCTTATGGAGCAAATTCCTATTTTCTCCATGTTCTGTCTCTAGTACACATTATAACCGGTAAGTGGTTCCATTATAGAAAACAAGGCGAGAACTAGAGAGGAGTAAACCAGTTTGTAAAGAGCTGTATTCATCGCACATTTTCCAAAAATGAGTCACCACTTATGAATCATTATTATTTTCTGAGGTCCCCATAGGCCGCAGAGTTTAATAATCAGAAGCCAAACGGAGGTGTGGAAAAATTATACACAGATCAGGAGAGGTGAGAGAATGAGAGTATAATTCTTTGTTATGTTTCCACTCTTAACCTGGGTCTCTGATTACTATACGCTACTATTAGAGATGAGCGAACACTAAAATGTTCGAGGTTCGAAATTCGATTCGAACAGCCGCTCACTGTTCGAGTGTTCGAATGGGTTTCGAACCCCATTATAGTCTATGGGGAACATAAACTCGTTAAGGGGGAAACCCAAATTCGTGTCTGGAGGGTCACCAAGTCCACTATGACACCCCAGGAAATGATACCAACACCCTGGAATGACACTGGGACAGCAGGGGAAGCATGTCTGGGGGCATAAAAGTCACTTTATTTCATGGAAATCCCTGTCAGTTTGCGATTTTCGCAAGCTAACTTTTCCCCATAGAAATGCATTGGCCAGTGCTGATTGGCCAGAGTACGGAACTCGACCAATCAGCGCTGGCTCTGCTGGAGGAGGCGGAGTCTAAGATAGCTCCACACCAGTCTCCATTCAGGTCCGACCTTAGACTCCGCCTCCTCCGGCAGAGCCAGCGCTGATTGGCCGAAGGCTGGCCAATGCATTCCTATGCGAATGCAGACTTAGCAGTGCTGAGTCAGTTTTGCTCAACTACACATCTGATGCACACTCGGCACTGCTACATCAGATGTAGCAATCTGATGTAGCAGAGCCGAGGGTGCACTAGAACCCCTGTGCAAACTCAGTTCACGCTAATAGAATGCATTGGCCAGCGCTGATTGGCCAATGCATTCTATTAGCCCGATGAAGTAGAGCTGAATGTGTGTGCTAAGCACACACATTCAGCACTGCTTCATCAAGCCAATACAATGCATTAGCCAGTGCTGATTGGCCAGAGTACGGAATTCGGCCAATCAGCGCTGGCTCTGCTGAAGGAGGCGGAGTCTAAGGTCGGACCTGAATGGAGACTGGTGTGGAGCGATCTTAGACTCCGCCTCCTCCAGCAGAGCCAGCGCTGATTGGCCGAATTCCGTACTCTGGCCAATCAGCACTGGCTAATGCATTGTATTGGCGTGATGAAGCAGTGCTGAATGTGTGTGCTTAGCACACACATTCAGCTCTACTTCATCGGGCTAATAGAATGCATTGGCCAATCAGCGCTGGCCAATGCATTCTATTAGCGTGAACTGAGTTTGCACAGGGGTTCTAGTGCACCCTCGGCTCTGCTACATCAGATTGCTACATCTGATGTAGCAGTGCCGAGTGTGCATCAGATGTGTAGTTGAGCAAAACTGACTCAGCACTGCTAAGTCTCTGCATTCGCATAGGAATGCATTGGCCAGCCTTCGGCCAATCAGCGCTGGCTCTGCCGGAGGAGGCGGAGTCTAAGGTCGGACCTGAATGGAGACTGGTGTGGAGCGATCTTAGACTCCGCCTCCTCCAGCAGAGCCAGCGCTGATTGGTCGAGTTCCGTACTCTGGCCAATCAGCGCTGGCCAATGCATTCTATTAGCCCGATGAAGTAGAGCTGAATGTGTGTGCTTAGCACACACATTCAGCTCTACTTCATCAGGCTAATAGAATACATTGGCCAATCAGCGCTGGCCAATGCATTCTATTAGCTTGATGAAGCAGAGTGTGCACAAGGGTTCAAGCGCACCCTCGGCTCTGATGTAGCAGAGCTGAGGGTGCACAAGGGTTCAAGTGCACCCTCGGCTCTCCTACATCAGAGCCGAGGGTGCGCTTGAACCCTTGTGCAGCCTCGGCTCTGCTACATCAGAGCCGAGGGTGCGCTTGAACCCTTGTGCACACTCTGCTTCATCAAGCTAATAGAATGCATTGGCCAGCACTGATTGGCCAGAGTACGGAATTCGGCCAATCAGCGCTGGCCAATGCATCCCTATGGGAAAAAGTTTATCTCACAAAAATCACAATTACACACCCGATAGAGCCCCAAAAAGTTATTTTTAATAACATTCCCCCCTAAATAAAGGTTATCCCTAGCTATCCCTGCCTGTACAGCTATCCCTGTCTCATAGTCACAAAGTTCACATTCTCATATGACCCGGATTTGAAATCCACTATTCGTCTAAAATGGAGGTCACCTGATTTCGGCAGCCAATGACTTTTTCCAATTTTTTTCAATGCCCCCAGTGTCGTAGTTCCTGTCCCACCTCCCCTGCGCTGTTATTGGTGCAAAAAAGGCGCCAGGGAAGGTGGGAGGGGAATCGAATTTTGGCGCACTTTACCACGTGGTGTTCGATTCGATTCGAACATGGCGAACACCCTGATATCCGATCGAACATGTGTTCGATAGAACACTGTTCGCTCATCTCTAGCTACTATCTGAAGAAACTACAGAGTCGCTCTCTATAAAGCTTTGTCCTGCCGTAACACAA
The DNA here is from genome assembly GCF_031893055.1 of Leptodactylus fuscus. Taxonomy (NCBI): domain Eukaryota; kingdom Metazoa; phylum Chordata; class Amphibia; order Anura; family Leptodactylidae; genus Leptodactylus; species Leptodactylus fuscus. Next base: position 60,222,367 of record NC_134265.1, read on the forward strand.
TAGTAACTTAGATTCTTTGATCAACTAAATAATGTTGTTCTCAGGTACAAGACTAATAAGATACTTAAAATATCCAGGGGAAATTCAGTGTCTAGTGCATATTCCTCCATTCATTGCACAGATCTATAATATAGCAGCAAAAGATGGCCACACGGCACTTCTGAAGAAGGCAGACAGATGTGTAGCCCAGTTCTGAAAAGCAGAACTTCCCTTATTGTTTTATCATTTCATATCGTTTACTATGTCTCTGAGATTTGTAACTCTTATGTGATTTCTCCCTGTATGTATCTGTATCTCCCTTGGCTTTATTCTTGGATCAATTCTGCCCTTTTTGGATTCTTATCTCTGGGTCCTAGTGCTAGTGTTGTTCATGTTAGAATAATTACCAATCTATTTATTTTATCATCATCCATCTGTTCTAGTAACTGACTGTTATGATCATCATCTGTTTGGGCATCAACCATTGTCATCACTATTTGGGTCTTATAAGCTATGGGAGAGTTCCTATTTTGTTGCATTTCCTTTATTACCTTTTGTGTTAAAGAGGACTTTTCACCATTTGGGGCACATGTGGTGTAATACACCGATAGAAAGCAGAGAGTGCATTGAAATCAGCGCACTATAGCCTTTCCCTTCCTGTGCCCCCGGTGAAGAGCTATCAGTGCCATTACCATAGCTCTTCACTATCAGAAGGTCGTTTCTCACAGTAGCGTCTATAGCGCTGTACTGTGTGAGGGGGCTTTGCTTACCGCCCAGAGATGACGCTGAACAGTAAGGAACGCTCCCCCAGTACTCGTCTATGGACAAGTACTATCAGGAGGCGAGGGAGGCGTTCCTCACCACTCTCACAGTACAGCGCTATAGGTGCTGCTGTGAGGAAGGGCGTTCCTGATTAACTGTCAGTGACGGTGACGGTGAAGGGCTACGGTACCGGCACCGATAGCTCTTCACCAGGTGCACAGAAAGGGAAAGCTGTTAGTGCCCAGAATTCAGGGCACTGTCGCCTTTCTAGCGGTGTATTAAACCGTATGTGCCCCAGATGGTGAAAGGTCCTCTTTAAGTGCTTCTTATTACTGCTCTTGTGACTTGTTTGGCTGTTACATATTTTGGCCCTACTGTAAGTCCTGAGGGTATCCAAGTATGAGACACTGCTAATAGCTGGGTAGAATTGTAGCTAATAGCAGAGAACAAGTACCTCACCAAGGCACCGTAAGAACCCAAAGGGACTCTTTGTCTAATTTATTAGGGTCTACGTTCATAAAGTAGACCCCTAGCTTTGAGGTCTGTGTTGATGTAACTGGGCGCAACCTTCAAGTTATACAATTACATACAGATTAATTCCGGTCTTCATTCATTCAATATTGAATAGAATTGTTGTAGACCATATTTTTTATTATCTTCTCCTATCTCGCCCTATAACAAGGCGCTGTCGTGTATTTTTTTGTTATAAATGAATTCTTTTTTTCCAAGCTTCCAGGATGTTTACCGCTTCAAAGTGGATTGAGCAGAATTTTTTATGCTGCTGGTTTCATTCTGATCTTTTCTTTTTTTTCCAAATGGATTGAGAGAGTGGAAAAGGGTTTAACATTTAATGCACTATTGATCCATAATATGTCAGAGCTGCAACAAAATACATAACACACACAGAAGAAGCTGAAGAGCAAGTGTAAAAGAGGTTTGTGTTAAACTGAATAGAATAATAAGCCATGATAGTAAACCAAATCCAGGCGTCTGTGACTCTAAACTTATTTAGCCTTGATACAAATTTGCTATAAAATATTTACGATATAAATTTACTTAATATAATACAATACAATTGTGTATTGTATCTAAAAGGTATATTTTTATGAAAAAGATAACTCTAACTTTATAACTTGAATAAAATAATTTCACATAAATTGATTAAAATTATATTATCTAGATAAAGTATTTATAACTGGAGATGGGTCATATTAAAAGAAAGTGGGGGAATAAAAGAACTAAATACTCTATCATTTGATGTTTTCTGCCTCTATCTGAGAGTATATGTAAGGAAAAGCTTTTGATATATACTGTACAGCACCGTATATCAAAGGACAGCCTGTACTATATAGATATATGGTGAGATACATCATCCAAAGTATGCCATTTCAAAAAATAATATCACATTATATAAACTTTTTTATTGTATGGAATAGTATAGATTAGGGCACTAGCAATTATTATTTTTTTTTTTTTGTATGTTGGCATTTACTGCCCCAAAGGTGTCAAAAAGGACACTCCTCTGGCTGTGATCAAGTGCCTGGTGTCCTATGGTGACCATGTAGCACGTAGCGTCCACGGCCAACTGATCTCCAATTTGGGCAAAGATTTTATTTTGTCTTGAAACCAATTCAACACAATTTCACAACATATTAATAAATGTCTTGAAAAGCAAATCAGCCTGGGTGGTTACACAGAAACCTATTGGCTATTTAGCACATCACTTTGTGATAACTGGTCCTAAAACCAAGTGATATTAAAAGCAACTTAAACTATGATACACATTGTAACGGTTTTGGGTCTGGTTTGGAGTCTAAGGTTGCTACCACCTGGATGGAGACTTACTTGTAAGGCTGGAAACGTGGTCGGGAGCTAGCCAAGGGTTCGGTAACAGTCGAGCGGTGAGGTGCCAAATCAAAGTCCAAGGGATCATCAGAAGGGAAAGCCAGAGGTCGGTACACGAGGTGAGCGTCAGAGTTTGAGGAGAGAGCAAATACCGTGGTCAGGGACAAGCCAGTAGTCAGGAGACGAGACGAGACGAGACGAGACGAGACGAGACGAGACGAGACGAGACGAGACGAGACGAGACGAGACGAGACGAGACGAGACGAGACGAGACGAGACGAGACGAGACGAGACGAGACGAGACGAGACGAGACGAGACGAGACGAGACGAGACGAGACGAGACGAGACGAGACGAGACGAGACGAGCGTCTGGGTTGATAGCAGGGCAGTAAGGCAGCTTGATCATATGCAGAGCACAATAATCTCGCAAAGCAGGAAGTCCAAGGCTGGGCTTAAATAGGAAGCACAATCAGAGAACAGGGTGGAGCAACCCAGAGAGGCAGGAACTAGAATTAGAGCCAGCAGGAACTAGGCTCAGATCAGCACTGGAACTGTCCAGGAGGCTGAATAGCTCAGTTTGCAGAGCTACCGCCTGGGACACTGCAGTCCCTAGGTTCAAATCCTGACACACATATCTGAACATATCCAGCCATGAAGCCAGATATGGAGGACGCAGCGGCGTATCTACCGGAATAGCAGTGGTAGAGGCTGCCACAGGGCCTGGGACATTAGGGTTTTTTAATAGGCTGTTACCTGCTGGAGTGACCCCAGCAGGTAACGTGCCTTATTTACTTACCGATCCCTGATCCTGCTCACGGCTGCCTGTGCTTCTCTTTCTGTGGAGCCGGCTGTGATCAAGAGTGGGGATCAGTAAGTGAGACTGCAGGCCCACAAACACCACTGTCATTGTACTTGGGGGTCTTTTCAGACCCCCAAATATAATGATCATTGGGCCAGGGAAAGTGAGAGAAAAAAAAACAAAAAACTATTACTTACCTCTCCTGCACTCTGGAGGGCTTCAGGCCTATTAGGTGATGTCCCAGACATCACGTAGGCTGGGCCTGTGTCATTATGTGTCGCAACGCAGGCCTGGTTTATGTGACGTCTATACCAACATTGAAATTGGACGAAATCAGTGGGGAGTGCATTGGAGCCAGGATGATGTAAGTAACATTGTTTTTTATGTTTGTATCCTTCCCTGGGTCTCCGATCATTATACTCTGGGGTCTGAAATAATTATTCATGAGTGGGGCATAATAGTATGTGCAGGGGCCACTATGGGGCATAATAATGTGTGCAGGGGCCACTATGGGGAATAATACTGTGTGTGCAGGGCCCACTATGAGGCATAATAGTGTGTGCAGGGCCCACTATGGCACACAATAGTGTGTGTAGAGGCCATGATGGGGCATAATAGCATGTGCAGAAGGGGGGAGTCGGTAGGGGCCGGGTGGAAAGCCATGTCAAATGTTCGCCTTGGGGCCCAGCCATTCCTAGTTACACCACTGGGAGGACACATCTGTACACCAGGAGCTTATCTCATCATACTTTCATAATCACTAATGATATGATGTAAGCAGGACCTTAGACAGAAAATGACTTTGGTAAATATTCTGGAAAACAAAAAGATATAACTCCTCAGTCCTGAGCATTACAGTTTTATGGCTCATGTGAATGCGTTGTGTGCACATACTTCCTACAGCTGGTACTATGCTATATGAAACATCCATAATGAACTGTTTTTCTCCTTTACATCAAATGCCTCCAAGGAAAATTCTCGACAATGTGGAATTTAATTGTCAATGGCTATGTGAGTCCAACATAAAATGTTCTGTACATCTCTGTATGATATTGGGAACATATTTAGATACTGAATGCACCTCTATGAGTGGAATATCATGCGCTTATATGGAGTCATAGTGCTGCTGCATTATCAAGAAAAAGTCATCTTTCCATAAAAATGCTTTAAAGGCAATTTTTGACGTAATCTTTGAACATCTTGCACCTTACCATTTAAGCAAGAGTGTCAGGATATTTACAGATGCATCGGAAGAATGGCTTACACCTTAGCTACTTCCTTCTAAATAATGCAAATGCAACACCTATAAAATAGGTCAATTCATTATTTATGTGAAAAATCTAGGGAGACAAACTATAACCTTGCATAAATCTGAAATGACTATCTTGGGTATTTTTCAAGGGCAAGGTTTTCTTAATTCAAAATATCTCAATACAGCAAATACATGTCAAGAACTCCAAACCTTAATTCTTAATTAATTCTTCCCATTAAATGGAGATCACCAAATTACAAGCTTGAGTGCCTGGTACTTACACATTAATTCAACACGAATTGTTTGCCAAGGTTCAGGGCCAGACTGTGTGATATACTCCCAACCTAGAACAGGCTTTCTTTTTCTTCATTTTTAAGATGCCTTAGATCAGAAGAAAAGTTAAAGGTTCTAAAGTCGTCCGCTAAGATTTAACCTAGTTATAAAGAATTCTTCATGTTAAATGGAGTTTAAAAATAAAATATCTACCTAGCTTGACAAAAGTAAGAGGCATATTTGCCTGAATTGTCCAATATTCGACTCTTTATGAAATGGGAACAATCGCTCATAAAAAGAACTGATTGTGTCATTATATTGAACGGAAAAATATAACGGAATTTAAAGCTTTTCTCCTTGGGATTCAAAGTATTGTCTGGAAATAGCGTTTTAGAACAGGGCTCTGATTGTATAATCTGTATGTGTTGTCTTAAGGCTACTTAGCTGCATGTCATTATAGTTACAACTATTGATCGAAGCTTTAGGAAGGAAATTAAATAAATTTATTCTGGAAATTACTTGTACAGGTTATTTTTAAGCATTGCACTGTCTAGGTAGAAAACCCCATGTGCTGTACAAGCTGCAGCTATTTCTTGTGTTGGACTAAAAATTCTATTGCTAAGATTTTTTTAATCTGGAAAATAGTTTGAAAATTTTTTTAATTAGCAGGAGACTGCAAAAAGGGACCCACCAACTAGCCCTCATCCCTCGTTCACATCTGCGTTTGGTAATCTATTTGGGGAGTCCACATGGGGACCCCCTGAACGGGATGCCAAACGCATTTGCAAGCGGTGTGCAGTGAAAGCACACGGACCCCATAGACTATAATGGGGTCCGTGTGCTCTCCATGCGGTGTCTGCACTGAACATGCAGACAGAAAAGTACTTTGTGATCTACTTTCATGTCCACATGATTTGTGTGGGCAGCACGTGGAAAGCACACGGACCCCATTATAGTCTATGGGATCCGTGTGCTTTCACTGCACATTGCTTGTCAGTGCGTTTGGTAATCCGTTCGGGGGGTCCAAACGCAGATGTGAACGAGGGGTCAGTCCTCTAACTGGGGCAATATGGTAAGGTAAATTTTTGAGATCTGTTCATATGGTGCGGTGCTGCATGGTGTCTGCTGCTCTTGTGGTCCTGTCCCTGTGGGGCGGTGCGACTCAGAGCCTGGGTCTGGTGGCAGGGTTGTTGCTGGACCATTAGGTCGCTCCCCCTGTGGGCACCATGTTGCGGTTGTGATGGTCACTGTGCAGTGCCGCACTCAGTAGAGTAGGGACCCACTATAAAGAGGTTACTCTGAAGTGGCTGCTGGGCTTATGCACCTTGATCAATAGGTATACTAAGAACCTCATGCTCAGTATTATACAATTTGCTGAGAAGCACAAGATCAATGTATACGATTGGGATGTGCGGGCCATGTCTTTTTCTCTTTCTGGATACACATGGTAAGTCTCTTGCTTCACCATATTTTTTTGTTTGCTTTGGTACCAGCACGTCCCCCATTTTTCCCAGGTGTTTTTAGTTAGCAGGAGACTGCAAAAAGGGACTCACCTACTAGCTCTCAGTCCTCTGACTGGGTCAATATGGCAAGGTGATTTTTTGAGATCTGTTCACATGGTGCAATGCTGCATTGATAACCAAAAGATAGGTCATCAATATCTAATCCATGAGGGTCTACCTAATGTAACCCCACTGATCAGCTATTCTCATATGCTGCTATATGAAGAACAAAGCTGGAAGCAGACAGCTCTGCTTTTTATATGTTGCCTGTGCTGAGTTACTGGAGCTTTGTCAATTACAGCTCTGGATAGTGGCTAAGAACTGATCAGCGAGGGTCCCATTTATCACATCTCTGCCTCTTAGATATTCATGACCTGTACAAAGGCTAAATCAGGACTACAGTTTGCCCAGAAAGTATCTTAAATTGATCATCATAAACAAGAACTTTATTTAAACTGTACATTATGCAGATACATGTAAATATGTCACGTACTAGGCACTCCCACTGTGAAATAACACAATGGCTAGCATACAATTGATATTCACCGCTATTCTTTATTGTTTTAATGCTACAGCTGATCTGTGCATAGTTTTTATGATTTTATTCTATCTTTTTATGTATAAAGCTGTTCAATGATTTGCATGAGAGGCCTGCTTCCCCACTCAAACAAGTTACTGACAGCTCCCCCTTAATACTTATATAGGAAAAGCTGTCAATCACTATGTGAGTGGGAGAATTGGGTCTTACAGGCTTTCTCTATGCAGCCCGTCAGCATTTATGCAGCCTTTACATAGAAATGCTGAATATAACCATAGAAAACTATATATCCTCAGCTGTACATCTCATCCTCCATCCTAGGCTGCCCTACAATATATACCAGCATAGTTTACCTGAAATATCTTCTTCAATATGACAGGCTTTGTTTCTATTTTAGAATGATGTGCCGAGTGGCACATATGTATTATGGCAATAATCATAAAAATAGGAAATCCTAGAAATTCTAATTAACTAATTTCATGATAATACTGTATATCACATAACTCATTGCTTACATCTGCCATGTTAAATTCTAGACTCTCTAAGCTCTATGAACATCTCAAGCTCAAAAACAAGTCTGATTTTTTTTTTTTTACATGCACACGACCGAGTATGCTATTCATGTCTATCCTATTGTCTACAGATATAGGTAGGGACCGGAATAAAGGACCGTGCTTCACCGGATGAATAGATGACCACTTTATTAAAGTTCAGCACTACGCGTTTCAGGCATATATCGCCCTTTTTCAAGTGCAAAAGGAACTTCTGTGTGTCACACATTATTACTATTATTACTATTATTATTAGGGATCTACACATATAATACACCCCACTGACATATATTTCAAACCAAAGATTAGCCATTTATTTTGCAGGCAATTACATTTTAGTAATGGCCAAATATCTTTCATTAAGAATGATTGAGCGTTGTTCATTAGAAACCATCATTGTTCAACCATCTGAATGTGTGGCAGCCCCGCAAATGTTATAAGAAAACATTTACATGATTATCCGGCGGTATTAGCCTTTGTTCTAGAATAATCTAATCAAAACACAATATGAATTACAAGCAGTCTTTTGTATACAAATATTACATTTAAGCTTACAATCTCGATATCAGAATCCAAATATTAAACATATGAAAATTTGACCACAGCAAAGTTCCTTTAATCTAAAATTTGACAAAACTTCCTTATGGTCAAGCACAAGTCAAAAACAGCTCCAATACCTTTTTTAGGCTAGTAGCACACAACCCTGTACTCGTCACTGAATGGAACAGTCAGTGCACAGGCGGCATACGGATGTCATCTGTACGCTGCCCGTGCATCGGTTGTGCATACATTGCCCTATTCATTCAATGAATGGAAGCCGTGGAATTGTGACTACAAAACCAGACAGGAACAGAATTTGTCCTGAGTTTTGTAGCCAGACTGTTGGGCCACACACTGATCGTGAAATACATGGTCATGTGAATGGGCCAATAGAAATGGATGGGACAGTGTGCTATCCGGTAAGTCTTGATAGCACAGTGACCTAGCTCACAGTCATCTGCAAATGGTCTTTTCCCTCGTTCACATCTGCGTTTGTATTCCGTTAGGGGGAGTCCGCATGCGGAATACCAAACACACTTGCAAGTGGCGTGCAGTGAAAGCACACGGATCCCCATAGACTATATTGTGGTCCATGTGCTTGCCGCTAGATCTCCGCAGGGAACATGCAGACAGGAAAGTACTTCACGATCTAATTTTCTGTCTGCATTACTCATGTGGAGATCTCGTGGCAAGCACACGGATCTCATTATAGTCTATGGGGTCCGTATGCTTTCACTGCACGCCGCTTGCAAATGCGTTAGATAGTCCGTTCAGGAGGTCCCCATGTGGACTCCCCGAATAGATTACCAATCGCAGATGTGAACGAGGGGTATCTCTAGGATTCAGTACACAAGAAATGTTAATGGTTGAGAAAGTACTTAAAGAATAATTTTGTACAACTAGTCCAAAGCAGTGGAGGGGACAATGGTTTCCCTACTAGACTATTCTCCCTTAGAAAAATAAGCACAAAACGAATTGCTGAGACATATAAAACCCAAACTATAATAAATAGTTATACAGAAAAAGCAGTGATCAAAGTGAAAACTGTTCAATAGCACAATCCTAATCACAAAGTGATCAGTGAGGACCATTTACTTCTTTCACCAACTGATTGCATAATAGCTGCTGCTCCACTGATTCTGGCACAGTTGGATTTTTTTCTCTAGCCCTCACCATTCCTGAGCAATCAGTGCTGTTAGTTAAAGCATCCAATATGGTAATTAGACTCTTCATTGCCAGGTGGGTGGTTCCTGACTGTCTACTCCAACTCAGAACTGCCTAATTGACTGTAGAGAGACTAATTAGGATACTGAGAAAAAACAGAAATGATAGATTAGGAACGATAGCAGTGAGAGAAAAAAATTCCGGCTGGAATCAATAAAGCGCCACTTTCGGAAGGGTGCAAGGAGTTGGTGAAGATGGTATAAAGTCCTCTTTAAAAACAATTGGCTTTTGTCTCCATAGTCCAAAACAAACCAAAACCACAAAATAGATTTACATATGACATATATATTTAGCAGCTGGCAATTCCTATGGTGGATAAACTATCCAATAGATAGGCTCCTAAGGGGATAATGGCTGATGGGACAAACAAAAGTGCATGAGACTTGAGCCACAAAACCAAATGCAGTATGGGCTAACAAAAAAGGCAACAAGCAGGGGAAACATATCCTGCCTAAAGTTGTGCACAGATACTGACAAGGCTAGTTTTGCTTATATGGATAAAGGTTATGCTTTTTTTTCTAAGGTTTTCAGAAGCCTGCTGGAACCTGCAGTTGCTTTTTCAGCCTGTGGGAGGGTTCCTTGTGTGCTTTTTTCTAACCCTAGTGCTCTTCAGAGATCCCTGTATAAACTGTGATATAAACATAAATGAATGTCTTCACTCACAGACTGTTCCTATACTTCTTCTTGGAATTCACTTTTTGAGTAAAAAATTCTGTTAAGCTTGGGTTATTCCACAGCTTCCCTCATTTTATCTATTGCCAGTTTAGGAATAGGAAGCCATTTACCACGGCATAAATGGGAAATTTCTAGGATCAGCCACAGATTAAGAACGTCCAGATAATAAGGTAAGTGTGTCGCTGGGCCTGGCAGGGCTCTGACAGCAGCAGAGTTGGCCAGCCAAGTAATATAAAAGGAAATCAGGTTATGACAGTCCTTCGGACATTGTAGTGTCAAGAGGCGAAGTGTTTAGGGAGTCCAGTTGCTTAAAAATCTTAAGCGATACCAATACGACTGAGTGTTCCATTATATACAAGCATTTTGCTAAGACCACCATTTTAACAAGATTTATTCATCCTGCAACTGCAAGGGCTCTCCTACATATCCAATTTTGATGTGGACTTGAATCATGAGCCTGGCTATCCACCCGATTTAGGATAACTGGAAGGTCAGCTTTAGTTGTAATAGTAAATAATATAAGATGTTTAGGGTTGAGCGATCGTGTTCGGAAAAGATCGGAATCCGATTGGCGATCGAGAAAATTTCACGATCGCCATCGGAATTCAGAACACGATCTTTTTATGTGGGATCGAGATCGGTGATTTTTCCCACAATGCATTGCTTAGCCTTCACACTGAGTATACGATGTATATTCAGTGTGAAGGCTCCGCTGCAGTTCCATAGGAATGAATGGAAGCAGCCGACACACAGCCTTAACCCCCTGTGCGCCGGCTGCCTCCATTCATTCGAATGGAAGGCTAAACTAAATCTCTAGCAGCTACTTACCTCTAGAGATGGCTGCTCCAGTGCCCTCCTCCTTCTTGCCTCGCTGCCCCGCCTCCCAGGTTAGTGTTTAAAGCGCTAGGTAGGCAGGGCTTGTGGCTTAGGAGAGTGTGGGCGGGTACAGGGCGGGGAGACGTGACGTCTCCCCTCCCAGTACCCGCCCACACTCTCTTAACCAGCCCACACTCTCCTAACCTGGCAGGGAAGTGGCAGCGAAGGAAGAAAAGCAGCGTGGAGCAGCAGCGAGGCGAAGAATGAAGGCACGGGGCACAGGACCAGCCATCTCTGGAGGTATGTGGACACCAGGGGGTAGGATTGCTTTTAAAATCCGATCTCCGATTAATAAAAAAAATCCCATTGACTTGCATTGGGATCGGAATTGGGATCGAGATCGGATTCAAATGAAAAATGATCGGAAATCGTATTTTAAAATCGATCCTGAAAAGTCAAGATCGGCTCAACCCCAAAGATGTTTTAAAAGTATCAGTCAGAATTCACACTTATGAAAATCTCACATCTAGCAAGTATTACTGGAAGGTAAATGTCTACATGAGGAAAGGTTGCAGGTTGCATATTAGGTGGTCTAAAAGTTAAAGAATAAATGTATGACTGAATGCAGATTTCAGCATGAAATTTACATTTTTTTAACTCCTACCATATGAACATTTTTTATTGATTTATTTTTTACTAGACAAAGGTGTCTTTAACCTTTAAATATAGCATTTTTCAATACAAAAAAGAAGAACGCTGTAAGCAAAATTCCACTTTTGAAAACACATCCAGAGTTCAGCATTGATGGCAGTGGGAGATGCTATAGGGAAGGCAGAGCAGATTGTCTGCTAAGGCAACTGTCAGGCTCAATCTGTAAAGCACCTATGCAGTTGAGGCTTAGCATCTACCTCGGCACCTTGTCTGCCTCACCTCCCTTGCAGCTTCTCTCTCCATCAAGATATACTGTACATACTCACCACAGTGGACATATTCACTATGGATTAGCCACCATAAGCCTGCAGGCAACTCATCTGCTGCAATGTACAGTAGTAGAAAATTGCAAGAGATTTAAGCAAATCTCATCCACACTCTGTGCAAAAAAAAAAAGGCAGTGTAAATGTATCCGAAGTGTAGATTTTCAAGATGCAACATGTCAGTTTATACTTGAGGTTTTCATCATTGTTTTCACAATGGCAGTAAACAGCCATGGTAGAATACCAAAAAAAGAAATCAGCAGTGGACATATCTTACACTAAATTCACACTAACGTTCAGATCCTGTCCACTTAAAAAGTGGTTACCTCTGGGACCCCATGGACCCCATAGACTATAATGAGGTTCGCTAAGTTTCTGCATGGTTCTTGCCAGTTTTTATACTGAAACTGATGGACAGAAAAGTTCTCCTTGCAGGACTTTTTTCTGCCAATTTTAAGCAGAATTGTGGCAAAGTCCTGTACAGAGACTTCAACACTCATTCACAAGTTTAGATACGCTCCTATTAAAGGATGATAAATACATGAACGTGAACATAGAGCGTCAAAGTTACTACGGTAGATTTGACTAGACTCCGGTATAAATGTGCCTAAACTTGGTGCAATTGGTATAAGACAAAAATTTTCTAACTTGCTACAAGTCTGCGTTGCTTCAACTAAAAAGGAAATGGCCTAATTCCTGTCCAATTTTGCAACTCTGCTTCCATGGTTCCTATTCTTTGAATGAGAGTGGCCATGGAAAAATGGCCGGTGCAACTGTGGCACATGGGTGAAATCCGTATCTTGCCTGCGCACCGCCTGTGCCATTCATTCATGGCCGCTGGTTAGTCGCGTGCAGCTGACTTTAATGTGAAACATTGTGTCTGGTGTCGAACATTATGCTTAGTCACATCTGCATTGGTATTCCATCTGGCGGAGTCCACATGGCGACCCCCCGAATGGAATACCAAATGTAATTGCAAGCGCTGTGGAGTAAAAGCACACAAACCCCATAGACTATAATGGGATCCATGTGCTTGCCACGCTGTCCGCATGAATCATGCGGAATGGAAAGTAGATTGTGAACTACTTTCCTGTCTGCATGATCTCTGCGGAGATCTGGCAGCAAGCACACGGACCCCATTATAGCCTATGGGGTCTGTGCGCTTTCACTGGCACATCGCTTGCAGTTGCATTCGGTATTCCGTTCGGAGGGGTCCTCATGCGGACTCCCCCAGACAGAATACCAACGCAGATGTGAATGAGGCCTTAGAAAAGAGTTGGAGTGAAGAATCAGAAACCCCTCGGAAACAACATGTCCAGTGGAAACTTCTTTGCTTAGAAGACACTTCTGAATGTTTACTTGAACTTTTCAGAAACTTCAGCAAATCACTAAACCTTATTTTCAGATATAGAGTGGTGAATTAGCAGTAAATTAAACGGCTGCATCGAACTGAATGTCTGCGAATGTCTAAATCTGGGAATGTCTACAAATTCCTGATCCAATCATTCTAATACTGAGCTCTGCCACTGCTGAGTTTCATTTCACTTTTGCTGGGTTTCATTTCAATTATAATCACTTGTGCTTGTTCTGCTAGTTAGTAAATGCTACAAAGAATAAGTGTTTTTCTTAGCAAGTGAATAAATTTTAGCAGACGTGGAGTCACTCTTGATTAGTAAAAGGTTATTCCAGCGTTCCAGACTTTTGTTAGGAAAAATGTGTTCCCTTGGTTAAGAATTGTGGCTACCAATAGAAAGTCATTTAACTAACCTTCTGTATGGTTTCATTCAGTCTAAAGACAAAAGCCATTCTGAAGGTCAGGTATTATAGCAAACACCTTAAACAAATTGTATATTTACTTAGTGATAAATGCCGCTGCTTGGTTTTCTGATCATATATTGAAGTGTACAACCTGTTTCATAAAAACAATAAGATCAAGGAAAAGCCTAAAAAAGTCTGTAAGGGGGTTGGTTCTCACTAGTGTTCGGGGACTCCGTTCCCCATTCCTCTTAAAATAGGTGGAGAGAAAAGTCCTGTAAGCCGGAAAGCAAGCGTCTGCACTGGGCACTAATGAATGCCCTCCCTGACAGTACCCTTCCATAGCGTTCCATAGCAATGATGCTAGGTGGTAAGACATGCTCTTCTGATAGTGAAAGAATATCGGTGCTGAAACTAACGGGACCAATATCTCCAGCATCCAGTTACATTCCGGCAAAGCTGACTTTCAGCTGTCAGCTTCCTAGCAGTATATCATGGAAGAGGACATTAAAGGCCCTGTTTAATCTTTGGTACCCCTCATAGCTTTTCAAAGTTTATTGAAAGGGGTTGTCTGGCCTAAACTTTTATCTATTAATTAGGTTGGGGTGAAAAAAAATAAAAGAAAACCATATTCACCTGTCCCCGATGCTACAGAGCCTCCCTGTGTGGTTTTGTCCTGCAGCTCCAATGTTGTCTTCTAGCAGAAGTACTCGCCCCATGTGACAGCTGAGGCCAATCAGCATCCTCAAGAAGGGAACGGGGAACAACACTACCTGTGACAGTTCCCTTCCTAAGGCCACTGAGGCCGCTGATTTGCCTAAGCAGTCACTTGACCATTAAGGTCTATCAGCGTCCTTAGTGGAAGGGATTCAGAAATGTCACAACTGGCGAGAAATTCATGAATAAGAAGGCAGCCAAATGGACCGACCGAGGAGGACACCGGAGAATCGGGGACAGGTGGGTATTTTTTTTTCACCTCCTTGGCCTAATTAGACAAAACAATTTAGCCTAGACAGCCTCTTTAAGAAATACAGTGCTCTACATGCTGCTTATGTGTATCACATACTTCAATGGGAAAAGCCACTCTTGTAACCCTGAAATGCTGAGTACTACTGTACATAAGATTAATACTGATAATTTCTTAACAGAGATGAATGATCAGATGATTTAAGGAGTGACCTTTATCTGGCCACATACAGAACAATTTTAACCTACAAATTGCTGACCGCTGTTCTGATCTAAAGCAAATACCTTTCTGCTCAGTATTTCTATTGTTCAGTTCTCTTGTAGCTTCCATTTTTTTGATAATAAGTATAACAAGCTGCATCTCGGAGAGCAAGAGGGGCTGTTTGGATGTAATTGTTTTGTGCTCTAGGTAAACTTACAAAACATCTAAAATGCTCAGCAGAGACAGAAATACATGGAACAGCGGTGCCACCTGCTCCAAAATGAACTCTGTTCGTGTTTACCCGGCTTTAATTTTCTTTTATTGAACTTATTGTGCCCTGGAAAAATATTCAGTGTATAAAGTTTTATTACAGTGTTTAAGAAATTCTTTTTTTGTAGTCTATAGCCACATGTACCACTAAGAGTTATTATAGGGACATAAGATTAAACAAACAAATGTCAGTCAAAAGCTAAAAGGAAAAAGCATGGACAAAAAAAAAATCATTATTAATGTTAATTTCAAATTGAAATATGAAATATGTGGAAATTATTTTAAAATCAACCAAAATATTGTCCAATTTGTAAAAATGCATCTGAAAGTTCCTCAGGGGCAGGGCAAACCCTTAGGGGTTGTTCATATGCAGAAAGTAGAGAGGAATTTGAAGACTTTTCTGCCCTCTTGTGGCAAATTCGAGTAGGACGTTTATTTTTTCAATGGGATTTGGAGCTCATCTTGAACCCACCTCAAAATCAGCTCCATCTTCTTCCATGTGAACCCACCCTAAATTTTCACCACCTACAGTACATCAAGGAAACTATTCCATAGGCAAACACTAATATAGAAATTTGAAGGATTACTTAGACATGGAGTAAATAGGTAAAAAGATTACATTATATCTTCTACTTGGGGAGAGGTAATATTGGAGTAGTAGTTGGCAAAAGTAATCTGGAAAAAGCTAAGTTTTAGGCAGTGTTTAATTTTTTAAGGGTGATATTCCAAAGAAGAGTAAAAGGGGAATTGAGGTGTAAAAACGGAGTAAGCTATATTGGAGATTAGAGGTTGAATCTATAGAGCTATATGGAGGTTATCAAGGTAATATGGGTAAGATCCCAGTTGAACAGCATTAATATATACAATAGTAATATACAGTACTAGGTTTGGTTGCCATTGGATAGACTATGATGATGGACAAGTTACTGCATATTAATGGAAAGTTATAAATTTTTGATGAGTGGGGGTCCAACACCTTGCACCTACACCATTCCATTTATATCAGGAGCCACCAACACTACCGTAATGTACTAAACCTGGAGCAGACAGATCCATAGACTGGGAAATGGCCATTCCTGGAGCTCAGCTCCCATCTAATTGGTCTGATATTCCAGAAAGCCCCTTTAAATATTTAGCATAACATTACTTAAATGTATAGAAATGTTAAATAAAAAAGAAAGAGAATTAAGAGATTGTATCCACATATTGTTTTCCAAGTTATAAGCAATGAGTCAAGCCATGCTGAAAAGAGAGTTGAGAGGCTGGCAGAATAATGATGCCAACAGTAAATATACAACCAGTAATTACAGTATTGCCAAGGCGGCAAGCTCAATGAAGCGGCTTCGAATCAAAAAGAAACATGCATCTAAACAAAATGCAATCGCAAGTGAAAATCATTTGAAAGAGATCTACATTGTGTACAAGAGGAAATAGCACCAGATATAGCATAGACTTTAACCCTATAGCTATAGTGGCTAAGAGTGCTGTTACATGGGGTACTGCATGTGGCCATAGTTGCCTACAGTACTGGGGTCACTTTCATATAAAAATAAGTAAAACACTATCCATTAAAGAATCTTTTTCTTTACTAGCCACAGGATTTTGCACTTACTGCATGGCCAGTAATAACATATAGCAGATATAGCTTGTAATTCATCAGGGTTCACCTATTGAAATGTGAGAGCACCACAAGCCCTAGAACTGAGTGCAGCTATGGCTACATTCAGAACCCCATGTGACAGCACTCTAATTTAGGTGCTGACACGGAACATAACTAAAGGTTTGTGGGCCCTGGTGCAAAGGCTTAGCTTGGACCCTCCTACATAAATTCCCAACAAAACTGACAGCCATGTCCCATTCATACATTTTAGCAAAATTTATGGTACATTTCCATTTCCTTCTGTTTCTGGGCCAAATCACCATGAAGACTCCCCCACTACATGTCTGTGAACACAAGCTTTTCCATCCACTGTCCATGCCCCCCACATAGTAATCATTCTCATTCTCATAAATTGTCTCATATCAGTACACCAGAGTGCAGGAGTCATAAATTTATGAAACACAGACTGCCTGCCATCAAAGGAAATCAGAAAGGAGATCAGAAGTTTTATCGGTCTTTAGTGCAGTGAGAGTGACCTGTGGGCCCGTTGAGCTTATGGGCTTGGTTACAGCTGCAACTACTTTGACCGCTATGGTTACATTAGTTGGGCTTATTTCAGGGGTTTGGTGCTGTCATGCTTCATTGGACCATGAACTCCAAGTAGCAGTAAACTTTATAAGGCTATAGTCACATGTGGCAGATTTGTTGCAGAAATATCTGTTCGATTTCATATTCAATTATAGTTAATTTCCAAACTGCAAAAACAACCTCAACTACATGAATGAAACAGACTTCACTTCTGCAACATATCAACCACATGTGAACATATCCTGAACAGAACATTTTGCACTCAATACTAAAGAAAGGAAATCAAGGAAGGCACTAGAGTTTGCTATTGGGACGAAATTTTAAGAAATTCAGAAAAATGACTACGATAGTTAGAAGAGTCTTGGTGGTTTAATCATAGGCAGGAGGCCATATTTAAAGAAATGTCCCTACTAACAGCACTCATAACAACATAGGGGAGACATGCTCACTGCTCCAGTCACCTGGGACTAAGAGGGCATTCACACGGAGTAAAGTGGACTGATTCTGCCACAGTAACTCACGGCAGAATGAGCGCTGATAAAAAGACTACCATTGACTTCATTGGGTTCCGTTTTCCACGCAGAACACATTGAAGTCAATGGGAGTCTTTTTTATCAGCACTTATTCAGAGCCACTTTACTCCATGTGCATGGACCCTAACACAGTAACTTAGTCTATCAATGCCATAAAACTGAATGGTACAGTGGTCACCCATGGACATTACCTTGTACTTGTGATCACTGGGGGCCCCAGCAGTCAGATCCCTAGTGATCGGACACTTATGACTTAATTGATTTAAGCCATCAATTCATTCATACGGTACAAAGGAATGCATTACAGTGGTTATCATTGTGCCTACAGCACAGAATTGACATAAAGTTAATTACAATTCTCTGATTTGCATTAATACTACTTGCAACTAAAATAGTCAAACATAGTTCTTTACTACTAGCACTACTTGAACTTTTCTGAAAGTGGGCATGGGTACGGATAAAACACGGCAGTCCTGATGAATCCCCATACTGTGATATATGTAATGCAGTTGTTACTCAATCAATGAAATCAATCAGTAGCCCTGCAACAATTCTCTATGTAACCAGTGCCTAAGACTACAAAATTGCAAATCCACTATTACACTAATGGCTAATAAGCATTTCAACATTCTTCCATCTCATGAGAAACGGTTGCCAGATTGAAGACAATGTATCATACTAGGAAACTATAAGAAATATCTTAATAGCGTTTTTATTGGAGTCACTCCTGTAACCAAAAATAAATGATTTTGATATAAAAGGAACATCAAATTCCTACCATTGACCTACAGGTACCACTTACTGTTATCATCCTGTGAATGGACCGTTCATACAGACTGTTTTTATGTGCTTTCAGGCAATAAGAGAGACTCGGAGAGTGCTTTATTTACAGAATATTCTGCAACCCACAGATCACGAGTAGAGAACAAAGAGAACATAAATCACTATCAGCCGGCGGTGTCAGAAAAGTGCGAGAAATTCCATGCCATGCAAATGGATCTGATTTATTAAGACTTGTTTTCACACGTCTGTCTTAGACTGATATTTGTTGGCATCAGACGCACCAAATTCCATGCATTTTAAGCTGCTCCAAAGACAGATCACACTTGATGCTTAGATTTCCATGATTGTCCCAATGAATCGAACTGAATGGGCATGCAAAAATCCAATCACTCACCACTATGGTTGAGCGATCGGGATCCCAATCTTTTTAGGTGGGATCAAGGTCTCACGTTAGTTCCCACAATGCTTGGCTACTGACCAATTATTGTGGGAAGAGCTAACATTAGGGTTGAGCGATTGGGATTGGAAAAGACCAGATTCCAATCGGCGTTCGAGCAAATTTCACGATCCCGATCGGGATCAGCTGGAAAATGATCAAAAATCAGAATTTAAAAACCATCCTGAAATCTCAAGATCGGCTCACCCCTACTCACCACCAAGGCATCCATAGAAAGCATTCACCTGAAAAAAGGTTCAGTTCAGGTGAAATATGGCAGGGGTTGAATTTTTTTTTGCCACATGGGATAACACAGAAAGTTGTGCAATTCTATGTGGTAGTACCAGTTAATAAAATCCAACATCTACCACATTTTGCATAGGTACCTATGGAGGCTGGATACCAGCAAGCGGCATCTGCTTCTGCAATCAGTTTAACACTTGCATCGGAAGCTTTCCCAGCACATACATTAAACTGATACCGTTTTGTGAAAAAAGCCTAAGATGAAGGTAACTGATTTTCTATTGCAGGAATTTCTGTGACAAATCTGCTATGTGTGAATATACCCTAGGTTTCTCAAACCTTCCATTAGTGCAGATAGTGTTGCCTTGATTACTGAGGGCATTGACGGGGTGGCTGCCATAGTGAAGTACCCAACTTCGTGGATTTCATTTTCTCCTGAGTGTTAAACCTTGGATACCAAGTAATTGTTTTTGGTTGCTATGAGATAAGCTTCGAAACATAATGATCTAAAACATACAGTAAAAGCCATAAGAAGTAACTGCACTATGAATAATATGAGGAAAACAGGAATCGCGTAGGGGCAGATTTACTAATACTGTCTAATTTTAGACTAAGCTGTCTTAAAAAGCATCACAGTGGCTGATGCTGGATGATAAATCTGGTGTGTTTACACTCTAGTCTAAAGCTGGCCATACACAGGAGATTCTAGACTGCTGAAGTGGCAGATTTTTTAACGTTGGTTGGTCGTACATAAACCTACAACTGTCTATCCCATACAGCCAACCATCAACCAAATCTCTTGGTGGATTTTTTTATGCTGGCTGCCATGATCTGATGTGTATGTGCTACGTGTTTGCGCTATAAAAAAGAAAGAAACAAGTCACCAGTCTCCACTGGATAAGGAATCTCAAGGCAAGAACATGTGCAAAGAACCTGTTTGTAGGACTGGCAAACAAAGGACAATCCAAAAACAAACATGTAATGGTCCAAGCACAGATGAGGATCAAAAATCTTAACTTTTAATCATTACTAGAGATGAGCGAGTAGTACTCGATCGAGTAGGTATTCGATTGAATACTACGGTATTCGAAATACTCGTACTCGATCGAGTACCACTCGCTGTTTGAATGTAAAAGTTCGATGCAGAACCAGCGTTGATTGGCAGAATGCTATACAGTCGGCCAATCAATGCTGGTTCTTCTCCTACCTTTAGAAGTCTTCTCCGTGCAGCGTCCCCGCGGCGTCTTCCGGCTCTTCATTCACTCTGTCAGGCATCGGGCCTGGGCAGAGCCAATTGCGCATGTCCGCTTGTAGTGCGGGCATGCACAGTGGGGCTCTGCCCAGGCCCAATGCCTGGCAGAGTGAATGAAGAGCCGGAAGACGCCGCGGGGACGCTGCAAGAAGAAAACTGCACGGAGGATCCAGCCGGACCCTCACTCGTGGACTTGGTAAGTGTAATTTGATCGAACATTGCCTACCTCTGAAACGAGCATTTTCCCCTCATAGACTATAATAGGGTTCGATATTCGATTCGAGTAGTCAAATATTGAGGGGCTACTCGAAACGAATATCAAACCTCGGACATTTTACTGTTTGCTCATCTCTAATCATTACATTAAAATCAAAAACATCGATCTCCATGGAACTTATGACTGAGAGCTTTGATTGAAACGCATAAGAGCTAAGGTCGATGTTTTTTATTTTAATGCAAAGATTAGAAGCAATTTTAGGTTTTTGACCCTCATGTGAGCTGGACCATTTCAGGTCTTTGTTCTACTACTACTACACCTGCAAAGTGTCCAACATGTCCTGCTTTAAGAACTTCTTAAGCATCTAATGACTTTTATCTGTTAATTTTACAAGTGTTTGGGGTAGTGTAACGTTTGTTGAAAGGTTTGTGGTTATTCATATGTTTGGGACAATTGGTTGTACAACCAACTAAGCACAGTTCATTTCAGACGAGTGATAGAAGTCAGTTTATTATTGTCATTATGTCAGAAAACTGGTGTAGATGGGAATAGTTGTGGTGCAGTTGTGGCCCATGGTTCTATTAACCATCAAAGATATGCATCTTCCCTCTTTTTACACCCCACTCCCAACTTTTTGTGAAAGTGGGCAATGCAGGGCAGAGACCAAGGTGGGTCGGACAAGAGACATTTCAGCCCTGTACCTTTATTGTGTGTAAATAAGCTTAGACACATGTATTATTATTTTACACCATAGAGAAGAGATGATTGAAAATGTCTCCTAGGGGACATGGCTTTGGCAAGATCTAAATATACACCATAAGCCCATTTACGTAGCAGAATTTTGCGCTGATTTTGAGACTGAAAATATAGATGTTACGCATGTATATGTTCAGTTTCCCTGCAGTGCCCCCATAGGGGGAGTGAAACATTGCACACTTGTCAGTGCAAAACAATAGAAGGTGGTCTTCCAGAGGGAGATAGAGTCAATCTCCGTAGTCATTCTCTATTCTGGGCAAGAGATGAGAAGCCCCCTCTATTGACTCAATATTCTTTAACGGTCTATATGAAAATGGGTTTTTCGAAGATGGACAGGCCTTTTAAGACAGTTGATGAAATGGTTGAAGTGACGCTGATGAAATGACTTTATTGTAAGACCAAATTAAGTGTCTTTTATCTTTAAGGACGTATTGGCACAACCCATAAATAACAGAGGTTGTTACGGGTACTTAGCGGTCACATTGACCTTACACACATATCTCTCACATAAACAGGTGTTCATAATGAATGGTGCAGGTCATTGCTGTTAACACTATTAAAACATCCAATACACAAACCAGCTTGAGTCTCTGAAATGTAATTAGAAGAACTGCTGTGTTCTGTATTTGATCTGACTTTGGAGGCCCTCTTGCACAGTAAGCACAAAAGTACTAAATAGAAACCTGCTGGGTAAAAATAACTGCTTGGAAAATAGGTCTGTCTTTCAAGGTGTATAACAAGAGGTGTGTGTGACTGTATGTGATTGTCTGCAGGTCTCGGTGTCTGACAACCATATAAAGCTTACAATTACAGACAAGTAAGCTTGCAGAATGTCACATAAAATACAATTTTATCGCTCTTTTCTTAACTGCGGCATGTGCCTCAAATATTGACATCAACCATTAATTTATTTTGTCCCGATGGAGTAGCGTATATTACGATATATTCTGCGGAATAGCTGGGGATTAATTGAACAGAATGTTCTATAGTGTAACAGATCCTTCGCTATCTCAGCTGAGAATAATTTGTGATGTTTGCACTAATTGTAAAACACATGCTATACTTTAAACAATGGCTAATGTGTCAATGGGAATTCAGTACATAAAGGAAACACGTAACATACAAAGCATATGGCATGTCTATGTGTACTTATATATCATAATTAGAGATTAGCGAATCAGTTTGTGAGAAATCTCTGTTATGACTGTCTTAAGATGGACAACAGGTCAGATGTACCACATTACCCATGTCTACTGAAGTCTATGGGTGGAGGGGAGTGAGTAAGAGCTGAGGGAGACAGAATAAACACAGGTTGATGCTGGAGCTAAGTAAGAACTGTCTATCATAATCTAAGTATATTATTTATACAAATACAGATCAATAATTCTCTTTACATCTCCTACATAATCCATGGGCTGTTTCTAAGTGAGAACGACCATTACAAGGCAGATTCTCCTCTTACTAACAGATAGCCTCCACTAACCAGCTCAGTGAGAACTGCAAACTTAAATACTGTGGCATTGCTTCTCATGTATACATATATTGTAGTTTATTCTGGAAAGATGGCCCACACCATACATTATATTCTCAAGTACTGTACAGTTGGTAAACTGTAAACCTCTGTACTTCCAAAATGTTCAACCAAGGATTCTCTACATGTGGCTCTATTATCTGACAATTAATGGAAACTACCATCCCAAGCAAATATATACAACAAAAAAGATGCTAGGTTGTTGACAGAACATTGACATTCAGGGTTGGTTCACATCTGCGTTGGTATTCCGTCCAGGGGAGTCCACATGGGGACCCCCCAAACGGAATACCAAACGCAATTGCAAGCGGTGTGCAGCAAAAGCACACAGATCCCCATAGACTATAATGGGGTCCGTGTGCTTGCCGCCAGATCTCCGCACAGAACATGCGAAGAGGAAAGTAGTTCACAATCTACTTTCCTCTCCCCATGTTCAGTGCGGAGGTCGTGCGGAAGGCACACGGACCGCATTATAGTCTATGGGGTCCATGTGCTTTTACTGCACAGTGCTTGCAAATGCATTTGGTAGTTTGTTTGGGAGGGGTCCCCATGCAGACTCCCCAAATGGGTTACCAAACATAGATGTGAACGAGGGGTAAAGGTACTGACATTCTGCATAAAACCTGCAGCAAAAAAAGTACAAATGGCATATTGTGTATTGTGGATTCTGTTGCAGCCATGCTGTAAATTTGCCCCACAGTGAACTATCAAGGGTGAAATCTGCAATGCAAGTCCACAGCATAAATCCACACCTTTCAGATTTTCTGCAGTGTTTGGATATGAATTACTAAAATCCCAAAAACATATCTGCAATGTGTGACCATACTCTGAAGAATTCCTAACATAAGCCAGTCATTTTCCTAATGTTACCTTGTATAAACTCTTCACTAGAAACACTGATCAGGAGCTCATCACGTATAACACAGCGCCTGATCACTTCAATTGTTCAGATGAATAGTCCTGTAGATTGTCGATGTCTTAAGTCTTAATAAAGACTGTATTAAATTCTTTTAGACTGAACGTTTTTCACAGAAAGTTTTTCTCTGCGGACTTTCTGCTTCTGTTATTCCCATACAGAAATTCCAGAATTTCCGTAGATATAATTGACATGCTGCGATTTACAGAAACACAAAACTTTTTGAATTTGCATTTCTTTTGGGGATTTTTTTCTGCAATGTGTGGGTGAGATTAACCACTATCCTATCCACTTTTCAGGTTATTTAATACGCAGCACTTTTTGTGCTAGTGTCCACCGTGGCGAAAACACTGCATGTTCACAATGTGGGGCCCTGGACGTGTACAGCCAATAAAACCCATAAGAGAAAGCAGATCTGTAGTTTTGGCATCTATTGTGTCAGTTGTTTCCCTGCATTTGTAAAAAAAAATAAAACTATTAAGGCTAAGGCTCCACCGGCCAGAAACAAGCATGGCAGGAATGCATCGTGGTTCTTCCCACAGCGCTTTGAACACAAAGTTCAAGGAGTTTTCCTCCACGGACTTTCTGTTACCATTATATCTACAGGAAGTGGTGTTTCCATAGATATAATTAACATGCTGCGATTTCCAAAGCCGTGCCGGTTTTCGAAATCACAGCGTGTTCGCGCTGTGCATTTTAACGCAAAGTGGGCTTGGGATTTGCATGAATCCCATCCACTTTGCAGGTACTGTATAATACCGCTATTTTTCGGCGTTTCTGGCCCGTGGAGCCCTGGCCTAAAAGTGTCTTTCTATTGTTTTATGCTTCCATTGCTGTATAAATAATGCACTATCCTCAACATAGGAACACAATGTAAACCCTTCCCTGGTATCTGCTGTTCAGTGAGACCCCTAATACACATTAGATACTAAGTTAATTTGGCCGACATTGATCAAATGTATATGCCGTTTGTACATTTAGTCACAATGGCAGGGATTAGGGCCAATTAACCTCTTAAAAGGATTTTATCATTAGATTTTGGCAATATCCCTTCTTTTTCTTCACTGCATAGGAAGCAGCACTTCTCACTACAGCGCATGTAAATTCTGCGCATGCGCTGTAGTGAGAAATGCTGCTTTCTTTGCAGCGAAGAAGAAGACAAGGATATCTACACATGAGGGAGCGTGTAGCGGCCAGAGGAGGCGGAATACTGGATATGGAATGCCCCCTGTGCTCAATGTACAGAATTAACATAGAAGAATAAAATCTGTATTTCAAAAACAGCATCGGCTAAAAGCTAAAGAAAGGTCGGAATAGAACAGTCTTTCTAAAGGCTATTTAAAACACGTCATTAGGATAATTTGCCTAAATCTAATGATAGAATCCCTTTAAAGACCTACCTATTATCAGCCTTAAGTAGAGGCCGCAATAACGCCTGTGAAAGCAATTTCACTGTAAGTATTAATGCTAATGAGATTTTAACAACTGGTTAAAGCACTAGATTTAACCTAAAGTGGCTGCCACTGCAGGGAACTGCAAATAGGCACCACCGCACCCGCCTCTACCCCCCTCCCATGTCGCACGCTGTGCTACACATTGAGACGGCCCAACCCTTCACTCTTCTGGTGTTTGGATCAACTTTTTTGCAGCCCGAAACCCCAGAGTCTGCAGGGAGGAGATTGAGGTACATTGCAGGACGCAGCTGTGATGTGGGTGAGCAGGCCTCGGGATGCTGCCGCAGTCGCAAGCCATTATTTTTAGTGACTTTAACTGATGAAACCATCTGCTCTTCCCCAAAGGCAGAGAACAGGTTAACAGATGCTATAATCAATTCCAGTCATTTAGTAATAGCAAGCGGCAACCTCCTCCCCTGCTCAGAAACTCATGATCTGGGCCGGGTACAGAGTTGCTACATGCCAGTGTTAAATGTCTTCAATCAATGAAAGTATCTGTTAACCTGTTCTCAGGCATTGGTGAGGAACAGGTTAACAAATGCTGTAAAATGCAGCAGCATCCGCTAAATTAGCCACATTAATGTTGGGGTGCCACATGGTGTAAATGTCGCGATCTTGGAAATCACAACATGTCAATTATACCTATGGAAATGCCGGTGGCTTCCCTATAGGAATAATGGAAGCAGAAAGTCCACAGAGGAAACTTCTGTGGACTTTACTTTGAAAAGCGCTGCTGGAAAAACAGTGATATGTTGCCGCTGAGGTTTTTCTCACAGCAGTTTTTTGCTGTGGCCTGCTATGTGGGGCCTTAGAATAAATGATCTTCCTAAGTTGAATATAACAATACCGATACACTATACTGGACTGTGCCATAGTCTGACTCTGTACAACACTTAGGGTACATGGTCACAGCAGCTGACAACCAGTTTTACTAAAGCTACGTTTACAACAGTGTCAGAGACTACATCGCGGAGTCCACCAAAATAGTTGGACAAAAAAAGCCCAGCACACATGACTTACATACGGCAGTTTCAGTTAAAAGCAATGGACACCTGATAGATCCCATTATAGTCAATGGGGTCCATCCAACTCCGTAGGCTGTCCTTTAATGACGCATAGGTGTTTATTATTTTACCAAATCTCCCCTGGGCTTCCAGTTATTATACTTAAGAGACCCCAAAGTATAATAATGGTGCTTCCTGTATGGTTCAATTGAACCGGATGGACAAAGCTCA